>NC_080070.1:90179419-90886199 GCF_949987535.1 Balaenoptera acutorostrata | reverse complement strand
AGTGATATCATAGAATAGAGGTCTTTTGCTTTCCGACTTACCTCATGTTTCGTGATTATCTCCAGACTCATTTGTGGTGCCTCAAAGAGCAATGGTTCATTGTTTTCCAGGGCTAATATTCCATTGTGTACATGGACCACTTCTTCTTGATCCATTCACCTGTTGTTGGACATTTGGATTGCTTCCCTGTCTTGGCTATTGTGAATAAGGCTGCTCTGCAGCTTTTGCGGCCTGTGTCTTCTCGATTCTTGTCTTCTCAGCTGAGAGGTCCAATGGGGCGCCTGCTGGATTGAATGGTACCTCCATTTTTACTTTTAAACACAGCTCCTTTCTGTTCTCATTATTGGCTGTTACCCCTTTACCTCTCACCTGCAGGTAGAGGGTACACAGTTCTCTAAAATCCCTTCAGCATTTATTGTTTGGAGACTTTTTGCTGATGGTCAGTCGACTGGTGTAAGTTGAAACTTTTTGTAGAGTAGATTGCATGGGTCTAACCCTCCCTGAGGTTGAGCTTTTATGCATTTTCCTTTTTTTAAAAAAGAGCGTGAGTAAAACTTATCTCTTCATACTCTCTTCCTGAAACATTTGCCTGTTTTGAAATTTTTTGTCCATTCCCTACTTCAGCACAATTTTTTAGAGCAGGTGTCCTTTACAGCCCTGAGTCCTTGTGAATGTTAAGTGACCATTAGCTGTGCGTTTAAAGCTGTTCTTGCAGGAAACGGCCACAAGGTGGCAGCATTTCCCCTTTACCCAATTTGGTTACTAGGGAAACAGAGCCTTAATGGAAGTGGTGTTCTAGGTTGTAAATTAGAATGGAATGTGCCAGGAAAAAGCCCTTTAGGTTTATGTCTCATTACGTCTTGTTCATATTTGTAATTTACTTTTTATTTTTTATCCCAGCCAATATGATTACAATGGTTTGTTTGTTCTAGGTGTGCAAGATGTGGTCCTTTCACACATATACATGTATCTATTCTTCCTCGCATCCTTTTCCCATGTAGGTTATGACACAATGTTGAGTAGTCTTCTCCTGGTCTTCCGTACGTCTTTGGTGGTTATATATTTCACATGGTTTGTATATCTCTGTTAACCCCAATATGGTAATGTATCCAATCCTCATCCCTTTCTATTTGGTGAACCATAAGTTTTCTAATGAATCTGTGATTGCCTTTCTCTGTGGAAATATCTTCATTGGTATCAATTTTTAAGTAACTCTTAAAAGTGATATGATAGGATATGTGTCTTTTGCTTTCTCACTTACTACAGGTGGCGTGATTACGTCTAGACTCATCTATGGTGCTGCAAATGGCATTGTTTCATTTTTTCACTAGCGAATATTCCATCTGTACATGGAGGAGTTCTTCTTTGTCCACCCATCTGTTGGTGGACTTTTTGGTTATTTCCATATCTTGGCTCTTGTCATACTGTGCAATGCAGATTTGCCTGCCTGTGTCTTTCCAATTCTCTCTTCTTAGGTTATACGTCGAGGAGTGGGCCTGCTGGATCATATGGTAGCTCAATGTTTACCTTTTTAAGGCACCTCCATTCTGTTCCCATTCGTGGCCCTTTCCAAGTTACGTCCCCTTAGAAGTTGAGGGTATGCATTTCTCCACAAGACCTTCAGCATTTATTGTTTGTAGTTTTCTTGCTGATGGTTATTCTGACAAGTGTGAGCTGATACCTCTCTGTGGTTGAATTCGAATGTGTCACATAATCTGTTGAAATTGAGCTTTAAGGCACGCCCTTTTTCTTTTTCAAGCTGTGATTACCCCTTAGTTCTTCAAAGTGTTCTCTTTAAGTATGTGTCACATTTTGAAATGTTGTGGCCATTACCTCCCTCAAGACACTTTGAGGGCAGGTTTCATTTACAGTTCTGCAGTACTTGTTCCTATGAAATGACCATTAGCACAGGCTTTAAAGCTGCTTTTGCAGGTAACTGCCAGAGGTCGGCAGCCTTTCTATGCCCCCACCCTGGTAACTAGGGAAAAGCCCTTGCGGCCTGTGGTGTTTCTCGGTTATAAATCAGAGTGGAGTCTGCCCGGACAAACCCACACAAGCTGATGTCTCCTTACTTTGGTTGGATCTTTAAATTTAGTTTTTATTTTTTATTGGAGTAATTTTCCACTGAGTACGTGGACCACTTCTACTTTGTGCACTCCTCGGTTGATGGATATTTTCTTTGCTTCCAAGTGTTGGCTATGGTAAATATTGTTGGAGTGCAGGATTGCCAGCCTGTGACTTTTTGATTCTCATTTTCTCAGGTGATAAGCCCAGCAGTGGGTGTGATTGATTGACTGGTAGCACCGTGTTTCCCTTTTCAAAGCACCTTCTTTGTGTTTTCCTGAGTGGCTCTTACCACGTCCCCCATAGAATCGAGGGTACGCATTTCTCCACAATCGCTTCAGCATTGATTGTTTGCAGCATTTATGCTAATGGCCCTTCTGGCTGCTGTGAGCTGATAGGTTTTTGTAATTTGGGTTTGCATGTCTTTGAAAATTCGTAAAACTCATCATTTTTCTCCACCGTTTTCTTTTCTGTTAAAAAAAAGGAAACAATTGGGAGTACAATATAACTCTTGACATTGTTTTCTTGGAAGGTTGCCCTCTCTGGAAATTTTTGGTCGATTTTCCACCCCAGAATTTTTTTAGAGAGCAGGTGTCTTTTACCGAACTGCAAGTTCGGTAAATATTTAATGACCTTTAGCAATGGGTTTTAAGCTGCTGTTGTGGGACGTGGCCTCAAGGAGGCAGCATTTCTCCATTCCCAAATCTGGGTACTAGGGCAGCAGAGCCTTTCTGGGAGTCGTGTTCCTAGGCTGTAAATTACATGGCAATGTGCTTGGAGAAACCCCCATAACTTTATGTCTCATTATTTCTTCTTGGGTTAAAAAAAGTTTTACTTTGTGTAAAGCTTAGAATATTGTTTGTCCTAGGTGTACACAATCTGGTTCGTTTGTACATTATATATGTCTATTCAAGTACAGATCCTCTTCCCATATAAAATGTTACAGAGGGTTCTGCAGACGTCCATTGCTATATGTTCGGTCTTTTTGAGATATGTATATAATATGTGTTTGTATACATATAGGAACACTAATCTTAATTTATCCTTTCCCCCCACCTTTCCTTTTAGATGAGCATAGTTTCTTTTCGAAGTCTGTGAATGTCTTTCTCTGTGGAAATATGTTCATTTGTGTCAGTTATTAGATAACGCCTATAAGTGATATCATAGAATAGAGGTCTTTTGCTTTCCGACTTACCTCATGTTTCGTGATTATCTCCAGACTCATTTGTGGTGCCTCAAAGAGCAATGGTTCATTGTTTTCCAGGGCTAATATTCCATTGTGTACATGGACCACTTCTTCTTGATCCATTCACCTGTTGTTGGACATTTGGATTGCTTCCCTGTCTTGGCTATTGTGAATAAGGCTGCTCTGCAGCTTTTGCGGCCTGTGTCTTCTCGATTCTTGTCTTCTCAGGTGAGAGGTCCAATGGTGCGCCTGCTGGATTGAATGGTACCTCCATTTTTACTTTTAAACACAGCTCCTTTCTGTTCTCATTATTGGCTGTTACCCCTTTACCTCTCACCTGCAGGTAGAGGGTACACAGTTCTCTAAAATCCCTTCAGCATTTATTGTTTGGAGACTTTTTGCTGATGGTCAGTCGACTGGTGTAAGTTGAAACTTTTTGTAGAGTAGATTGCATGGGTCTAACCCTCCCTGAGGTTGAGCTTTTATGCATTTTCCTTTTTTTAAAAAAGAGCGTGAGTAAAACTTATCTCTTCATACTCTCTTCCTGAAACATTTGCCTGTTTTGAAATTTTTTGTCCATTCCCTACTTCAGCACAATTTTTTAGAGCAGGTGTCCTTTACAGCCCTGAGTCCTTGTGAATGGTAAGTGACCATTAGCTGTGCGTTTAAAGCTGTTCTTGCAGGAAACGGCCACAAGGTGGCAGCATTTCCCCTTTACCCAATTTGGTTACTAGGGAAACAGAGCCTTAATGGAAGTGGTGTTCTAGGTTGTAAATTAGAATGGAATGTGCCAGGAAAAAGCCCTTTAGGTTTATGTCTCATTACGTCTTGTTCATATTTGTAATTTACTTTTTATTTTTTATCCCAGCCAATATGATTACAATGGTTTGTTTGTTCTAGGTGTGCAAGATGTGGTCCTTTCACACATATACATGTATCTATTCTTCCTCGCATCCTTTTCCCATGTAGGTTATGACACAATGTTGAGTAGTCTTCTCCTGGTCTTCCGTACGTCTTTGGTGGTTATATATTTCACATGGTTTGTATATCTCTGTTAACCCCAATATGGTAATGTATCCAATCCTCATCCCTTTCTATTTGGTGAACCATAAGTTTTCTAATGAATCTGTGATTGCCTTTCTCTGTGGAAATATCTTCATTGGTATCAATTTTTAAGTAACTCTTAAAAGTGATATGATAGGATATGTGTCTTTTGCTTTCTCACTTACTACAGGTGGCGTGATTACGTCTAGACTCATCTATGGTGCTGCAAATGGCATTGTTTCATTTTTTCACTAGCGAATATTCCATCTGTACATGGAGGAGTTCTTCTTTGTCCACCCATCTGTTGGTGGACTTTTTGGTTATTTCCATATCTTGGCTCTTGTCATACTGTGCAATGCAGATTTGCCTGCCTGTGTCTTTCCAATTCTCTCTTCTTAGGTTATACGTCGAGGAGTGGGCCTGCTGGATCATATGGTAGCTCAATGTTTACCTTTTTAAGGCACCTCCATTCTGTTCCCATTCGTGGCCCTTTCCAAGTTACGTCCCCTTAGAAGTTGAGGGTATGCATTTCTCCACAAGACCTTCAGCATTTATTGTTTGTAGTTTTCTTGCTGATGGTTATTCTGACAAGTGTGAGCTGATACCTCTCTGTGGTTGAATTCGAATGTGTCACATAATCCGTTGAAATTGAGCTTTAAGGCACGCCCTTTTTCTTTTTCAAGCTGTGATTACCCCTTAGTTCTTCAAAGTGTTCTCTTTAAGTATGTGTCACATTTTGAAATGTTGTGGCCATTACCTCCCTCAAGACACTTTGAGGGCAGGTTTCATTTACAGTTCTGCAGTACTTGTTCCTATGAAATGACCATTAGCACAGGCTTTAAAGCTGCTTTTGCAGGTAACTGCCAGAGGTCGGCAGCCTTTCTATGCCCCCACCCTGGTAACTAGGGAAAAGCCCTTGCGGCCTGTGGTGTTTCTCGGTTATAAATCAGAGTGGAGTCTGCCCGGACAAACCCACACAAGCTGATGTCTCCTTACTTTGGTTGGATCTTTAAATTTAATTTTTATTTTTTATTGGAGTAATTTTCCACTGAGTACGTGGACCACTTCTACTTTGTGCACTCCTCGGTTGATGGATATTTTCTTTGCTTCCAAGTGTTGGCTATGGTAAATATTGTTGGAGTGCAGGATTGCCAGCCTGTGACTTTTTGATTCTCATTTTCTCAGGTGATAAGCCCAGCAGTGGGTGTGATTGATTGACTGGTAGCACCGTGTTTCCCTTTTCAAAGCACCTTCTTTGTGTTTTCCTGAGTGGCTCTTACCACGTCCCCCTTAGAATCGAGGGTACGCATTTCTCCACAATCGCTTCAGCATTGATTGTTTGCAGCATTTATGCTAATGGCTCTTGTGGCTGCTGTGAGCTGATAGGTTTTTGTAATTTGGGTTTGCATGTCTTTGAAAATTCGTAAAACTCATCATTTTTCTCCACCGTTTTCTTTTCTGTTAAAAAAAAGGAAACAATTGGGAGTACAATATAACTCTTGACATTGTTTTCTTGGAAGGTTGCCCACTCTGGAAATTTTTGGTCGATTTTCCACCCCAGAATTTTTTTAGAGAGCAGGTGTCTTTTACCGAACTGCAAGTTCGGTAAATATTTAATGACCTTTAGCAATGGGTTTTAAGCTGCTGTTGTGGGACGTGGCCTCAAGGAGGCAGCATTTCTCCATTCCCAAATCTGGGTACTAGGGCAGCAGAGCCTTTCTGGGAGTCGTGTTCCTAGGCTGTAAATTACATGGCAATGTGCTTGGAGAAACCCCCATAACTTTATGTCTCATTATTTCTTCTTGGGTTAAAAAAAGTTTTACTTTGTGTAAAGCTTAGAATATTGTTTGTCCTAGGTGTACACAATCTGGTTCGTTTGTACATTATATATGTCTATTCAAGTACAGATCCTCTTCCCATATAAAATGTTACAGAGGGTTCTGCAGACGTCCATTGCTATATGTTCGGTCTTTTTGAGATATGTATATAATATGTGTTTGTATACATATAGGAACACTAATCTTAATTTATCCTTTCCCCCCACCTTTCCTTTTAGATGAGCATAGTTTCTTTTCGAAGTCTGTGAATGTCTTTCTCTGTGGAAATATGTTCATTTGTGTCAGTTATTAGATAACGCCTATAAGTGATATCATAGAATAGAGGTCTTTTGCTTTCCGACTTACCTCATGTTTCGTGATTATCTCCAGACTCATTTGTGGTGCCTCAAAGAGCAATGGTTCATTGTTTTCCAGGGCTAATATTCCATTGTGTACATGGACCACTTCTTCTTGATCCATTCACCTGTTGTTGGACATTTGGATTGCTTCCCTGTCTTGGCTATTGTGAATAAGGCTGCTCTGCAGCTTTTGCGGCCTGTGTCTTCTCGATTCTTGTCTTCTCAGGTGAGAGGTCCAATGGGGCGCCTGCTGGATTGAATGGTACCTCCATTTTTACTTTTAAACACAGCTCCTTTCTGTTCTCATTATTGGCTGTTACCCCTTTACCTCTCACCTCCAGGTAGAGGGTACACAGTTCTCTAAAATCCCTTCAGCATTTATTGTTTGGAGACTTTTTGCTGATGGTCAGTCGACTGGTGTAAGTTGAAACTTTTTGTAGAGTAGATTGCATGGGTCTAACCCTCCCTGAGGTTGAGCTTTTATGCATTTTCCTTTTTTTAAAAAAGAGCGTGAGTAAAACTTATCTCTTCATACTCTCTTCCTGAAACATTTGCCTGTTTTGAAATTTTTTGTCCATTCCCTACTTCAGCACAATTTTTTAGAGCAGGTGTCCTTTACAGCCCTGAGTCCTTGTGAATGTTAAGTGACCATTAGCTGTGCGTTTAAAGCTGTTCTTGCAGGAAACGGCCACAAGGTGGCAGCATTTCCCCTTTACCCAATTTGGTTACTAGGGAAACAGAGCCTTAATGGAAGTGGTGTTCTAGGTTGTAAATTAGAATGGAATGTGCCAGGAAAAAGCCCTTTAGGTTTATGTCTCATTACTTCTTGTTCATATTTGTAATTTACTTTTTATTTTTTATCCCAGCCAATATGATTACAATGGTTTGTTTGTTCTAGGTGTGCAAGATGTGGTCCTTTCACACATATACATGTATCTATTCTTCCTCGCATCCTTTTCCCATGTAGGTTATGACACAATGTTGAGTAGTCTTCTCCTGGTCTTCCGTACGTCTTTGGTGGTTATATATTTCACATGGTTTGTATATCTCTGTTAACCCCAATATGGTAATGTATCCAATCCTCATCCCTTTCTATTTGGTGAACCATAAGTTTTCTAATGAATCTGTGATTGCCTTTCTCTGTGGAAATATCTTCATTGGTATCAATTTTTAAGTAACTCTTAAAAGTGATATGATAGGATATGTGTCTTTTGCTTTCTCACTTACTACAGGTGGCGTGATTACGTCTAGACTCATCTATGGTGCTGCAAATGGCATTGTTTCATTTTTTCACTAGCGAATATTCCATCTGTACATGGAGGAGTTCTTCTTTGTCCACCCATCTGTTGGTGGACTTTTTGGTTATTTCCATATCTTGGCTCTTGTCATACTGTGCAATGCAGATTTGCCTGCCTGTGTCTTTCCAATTCTCTCTTCTTAGGTTGTACGTCGAGGAGTGGGCCTGCTGGATCATATGGTAGCTCAATGTTTACCTTTTTAAGGCACCTCCATTCTGTTCCCATTCGTGGCCCTTTCCAAGTTACGTCCCCTTAGAAGTTGAGGGTATGCATTTCTCCACAAGACCTTCAGCATTTATTGTTTGTAGTTTTCTTGCTGATGGTTATTCTGACAAGTGTGAGCTGATACCTCTCTGTGGTTGAATTCGAATGTGTCACATAATCTGTTGAAATTGAGCTTTAAGGCACGCCCTTTTTCTTTTTCAAGCTGTGATTACCCCTTAGTTCTTCAAAGTGTTCTCTTTAAGTATGTGTCACATTTTGAAATGTTGTGGCCATTACCTCCCTCAAGACACTTTGAGGGCAGGTTTCATTTACAGTTCTGCAGTACTTGTTCCTATGAAATGACCATTAGCACAGGCTTTAAAGCTGCTTTTGCAGGTAACTGCCAGAGGTCGGCAGCCTTTCTATGCCCCCACCCTGGTAACTAGGGAAAAGCCCTTGCGGCCTGTGGTGTTTCTCGGTTATAAATCAGAGTGGAGTCTGCCCGGACAAACCCACACAAGCTGATGTCTCCTTACTTTGGTTGGATCTTTAAATTTAATTTTTATTTTTTATTGGAGTAATTTTCCACTGAGTACGTGGACCACTTCTACTTTGTGCACTCCTCGGTTGATGGATATTTTCTTTGCTTCCAAGTGTTGGCTATGGTAAATATTGTTGGAGTGCAGGATTGCCAGCCTGTGACTTTTTGATTCTCATTTTCTCAGGTGATAAGCCCAGCAGTGGGTGTGATTGATTGACTGGTAGCACCGTGTTTCCCTTTTCAAAGCACCTTCTTTGTGTTTTCCTGAGTGGCTCTTACCACGTCCCCCTTAGAATCGAGGGTACGCATTTCTCCACAATCGCTTCAGCATTGATTGTTTGCAGCATTTATGCTAATGGCCCTTCTGGCTGCTGTGAGCTGATAGGTTTTTGTAATTTGGGTTTGCATGTCTTTGAAAATTCGTAAAACTCATCATTTTTCTCCACCGTTTTCTTTTCTGTTAAAAAAAAGGAAACAATTGGGAGTACAATATAACTCTTGACATTGTTTTCTTGGAAGGTTGCCCTCTCTGGAAATTTTTGGTCGATTTTCCACCCCAGAATTTTTTTAGAGAGCAGGTGTCTTTTACCGAACTGCAAGTTCGGTAAATATTTAATGACCTTTAGCAATGGGTTTAAAGCTGCTGTTGTGGGACGTGGCCTCAAGGAGGCAGCATTTCTCCATTCCCAAATCTGGGTACTAGGGCAGCAGAGCCTTTCTGGGAGTCGTGTTCCTAGGCTGTAAATTACATGGCAATGTGCTTGGAGAAACCCCCATAACTTTATGTCTCATTATTTCTTCTTGGGTTAAAAAAAGTTTTACTTTGTGTAAAGCTTAGAATATTGTTTGTCCTAGGTGTACACAATCTGGTTCGTTTGTACATTATATATGTCTATTCAAGTACAGATCCTCTTCCCATATAAAATGTTACAGAGGGTTCTGCAGACGTCCATTGCTATATGATCGGTCTTTTTGAGATATGTATATAATATGTGTTTGTATACATATAGGAACACTAATCTTAATTTATCCTTTCCCCCCACCTTTCCTTTTAGATGAGCATAGTTTGTTTTCGAAGTCTGTGAATGTCTTTCTCTGTGGAAATATGTTCATTTGTGTCAGTTATTAGATAACGCCTATAAGTGATATCATAGAATAGAGGTCTTTTGCTTTCCGACTTACCTCATGTTTCGTGATTATCTCCAGACTCATTTGTGGTGCCTCAAAGAGCAATGGTTCATTGTTTTCCAGGGCTAATATTCCATTGTGTACATGGACCACTTCTTCTTGATCCATTCACCTGTTGTTGGACATTTGGATTGCTTCCCTGTCTTGGCTATTGTGAATAAGGCTGCTCTGCAGCTTTTGCGGCCTGTGTCTTCTCGATTCTTGTCTTCTCAGCTGAGAGGTCCAATGGGGCGCCTGCTGGATTGAATGGTACCTCCATTTTTACTTTTAAACACAGCTCCTTTCTGTTCTCATTATTGGCTGTTACCCCTTTACCTCTCACCTGCAGGTAGAGGGTACACAGTTCTCTAAAATCCCTTCAGCATTTATTGTTTGGAGACTTTTTGCTGATGGTCAGTCGACTGGTGTAAGTTGAAACTTTTTGTAGAGTAGATTGCATGGGTCTAACCCTCCCTGAGGTTGAGCTTTTATGCATTTTCCTTTTTTTAAAAAAGAGCGTGAGTAAAACTTATCTCTTCATACTCTCTTCCTGAAACATTTGCCTGTTTTGAAATTTTTTGTCCATTCCCTACTTCAGCACAATTTTTTAGAGCAGGTGTCCTTTACAGCCCTGAGTCCTTGTGAATGTTAAGTGACCATTAGCTGTGCGTTTAAAGCTGTTCTTGCAGGAAACGGCCACAAGGTGGCAGCATTTCCCCTTTACCCAATTTGGTTACTAGGGAAACAGAGCCTTAATGGAAGTGGTGTTCTAGGTTGTAAATTAGAATGGAATGTGCCAGGAAAAAGCCCTTTAGGTTTATGTCTCATTACGTCTTGTTCATATTTGTAATTTACTTTTTATTTTTTATCCCAGCCAATATGATTACAATGGTTTGTTTGTTCTAGGTGTGCAAGATGTGGTCCTTTCACACATATACATGTATCTATTCTTCCTCGCATCCTTTTCCCATGTAGGTTATGACACAATGTTGAGTAGTCTTCTCCTGGTCTTCCGTACGTCTTTGGTGGTTATATATTTCACATGGTTTGTATATCTCTGTTAACCCCAATATGGTAATGTATCCAATCCTCATCCCTTTCTATTTGGTGAACCATAAGTTTTCTAATGAATCTGTGATTGCCTTTCTCTGTGGAAATATCTTCATTGGTATCAATTTTTAAGTAACTCTTAAAAGTGATATGATAGGATATGTGTCTTTTGCTTTCTCACTTACTACAGGTGGCGTGATTACGTCTAGACTCATCTATGGTGCTGCAAATGGCATTGTTTCATTTTTTCACTAGCGAATATTCCATCTGTACATGGAGGAGTTCTTCTTTGTCCACCCATCTGTTGGTGGACTTTTTGGTTATTTCCATATCTTGGCTCTTGTCATACTGTGCAATGCAGATTTGCCTGCCTGTGTCTTTCCAATTCTCTCTTCTTAGGTTGTACGTCGAGGAGTGGGCCTGCTGGATCATATGGTAGCTCAATGTTTACCTTTTTAAGGCACCTCCATTCTGTTCCCATTCGTGGCCCTTTCCAAGTTACGTCCCCTTAGAAGTTGAGGGTATGCATTTCTCCACAAGACCTTCAGCATTTCTTGTTTGTAGTTTTCTTGCTGATGGTTATTCTGACAAGTGTGAGCTGATACCTCTCTGTGGTTGAATTCGAATGTGTCACATAATCTGTTGAAATTGAGCTTTAAGGCACGCCCTTTTTCTTTTTCAAGCTGTGATTACCCCTTAGTTCTTCAAAGTGTTCTCTTTAAGTATGTGTCACATTTTGAAATGTTGTGGCCATTACCTCCCTCAAGACACTTTGAGGGCAGGTTTCATTTACAGTTCTGCAGTACTTGTTCCTATGAAATGACCATTAGCACAGGCTTTAAAGCTGCTTTTGCAGGTAACTGCCAGAGGTCGGCAGCCTTTCTATGCCCCCACCCTGGTAACTAGGGAAAAGCCCTTGCGGCCTGTGGTGTTTCTCGGTTATAAATCAGAGTGGAGTCTGCCCGGACAAACCCACACAAGCTGATGTCTCCTTACTTTGGTTGGATCTTTAAATTTAATTTTTATTTTTTATTGGAGTAATTTTCCACTGAGTACGTGGACCACTTCTACTTTGTGCACTCCTCGGTTGATGGATATTTTCTTTGCTTCCAAGTGTTGGCTATGGTAAATATTGTTGGAGTGCAGGATTGCCAGCCTGTGACTTTTTGATTCTCATTTTCTCAGGTGATAAGCCCAGCAGTGGGTGTGATTGATTGACTGGTAGCACCGTGTTTCCCTTTTCAAAGCACCTTCTTTGTGTTTTCCTGAGTGGCTCTTACCACGTCCCCCTTAGAATCGAGGGTACGCATTTCTCCACAATCGCTTCAGCATTGATTGTTTGCAGCATTTATGCTAATGGCCCTTCTGGCTGCTGTGAGCTGATAGGTTTTTGTAATTTGGGTTTGCATGTCTTTGAAAATTCGTAAAACTCATCATTTTTCTCCACCGTTTTCTTTTCTGTTAAAAAAAAGGAAACAATTGGGAGTACAATATAACTCTTGACATTGTTTTCTTGGAAGGTTGCCCTCTCTGGAAATTTTTGGTCGATTTTCCACCCCAGAATTTTTTTAGAGAGCAGGTGTCTTTTACCGAACTGCAAGTTCGGTAAATATTTAATGACCTTTAGCAATGGGTTTAAAGCTGCTGTTGTGGGACGTGGCCTCAAGGAGGCAGCATTTCTCCATTCCCAAATCTGGGTACTAGGGCAGCAGAGCCTTTCTGGGAGTCGTGTTCCTAGGCTGTAAATTACATGGCAATGTGCTTGGAGAAACCCCCATAACTTTATGTCTCATTATTTCTTCTTGGGTTAAAAAAAGTTTTACTTTGTGTAAAGCTTAGAATATTGTTTGTCCTAGGTGTACACAATCTGGTTCGTTTGTACATTATATATGTCTATTCAAGTACAGATCCTCTTCCCATATAAAATGTTACAGAGGGTTCTGCAGACGTCCATTGCTATATGATCGGTCTTTTTGAGATATGTATATAATATGTGTTTGTATACATATAGGAACACTAATCTTAATTTATCCTTTCCCCCCACCTTTCCTTTTAGATGAGCATAGTTTGTTTTCGAAGTCTGTGAATGTCTTTCTCTGTGGAAATATGTTCATTTGTGTCAGTTATTAGATAACGCCTATAAGTGATATCATAGAATAGAGGTCTTTTGCTTTCCGACTTACCTCATGTTTCGTGATTATCTCCAGACTCATTTGTGGTGCCTCAAAGAGCAATGGTTCATTGTTTTCCAGGGCTAATATTCCATTGTGTACATGGACCACTTCTTCTTGATCCATTCACCTGTTGTTGGACATTTGGATTGCTTCCCTGTCTTGGCTATTGTGAATAAGGCTGCTCTGCAGCTTTTGCGGCCTGTGTCTTCTCGATTCTTGTCTTCTCAGCTGAGAGGTCCAATGGGGCGCCTGCTGGATTGAATGGTACCTCCATTTTTACTTTTAAACACAGCTCCTTTCTGTTCTCATTATTGGCTGTTACCCCTTTACCTCTCACCTGCAGGTAGAGGGTACACAGTTCTCTAAAATCCCTTCAGCATTTATTGTTTGGAGACTTTTTGCTGATGGTCAGTCGACTGGTGTAAGTTGAAACTTTTTGTAGAGTAGATTGCATGGGTCTAACCCTCCCTGAGGTTGAGCTTTTATGCATTTTCCTTTTTTTAAAAAAGAGCGTGAGTAAAACTTATCTCTTCATACTCTCTTCCTGAAACATTTGCCTGTTTTGAAATTTTTTGTCCATTCCCTACTTCAGCACAATTTTTTAGAGCAGGTGTCCTTTACAGCCCTGAGTCCTTGTGAATGTTAAGTGACCATTAGCTGTGCGTTTAAAGCTGTTCTTGCAGGAAACGGCCACAAGGTGGCAGCATTTCCCCTTTACCCAATTTGGTTACTAGGGAAACAGAGCCTTAATGGAAGTGGTGTTCTAGGTTGTAAATTAGAATGGAATGTGCCAGGAAAAAGCCCTTTAGGTTTATGTCTCATTACGTCTTGTTCATATTTGTAATTTACTTTTTATTTTTTATCCCAGCCAATATGATTACAATGGTTTGTTTGTTCTAGGTGTGCAAGATGTGGTCCTTTCACACATATACATGTATCTATTCTTCCTCGCATCCTTTTCCCATGTAGGTTATGACACAATGTTGAGTAGTCTTCTCCTGGTCTTCCGTACGTCTTTGGTGGTTATATATTTCACATGGTTTGTATATCTCTGTTAACCCCAATATGGTAATGTATCCAATCCTCATCCCTTTCTATTTGGTGAACCATAAGTTTTCTAATGAATCTGTGATTGCCTTTCTCTGTGGAAATATCTTCATTGGTATCAATTTTTAAGTAACTCTTAAAAGTGATATGATAGGATATGTGTCTTTTGCTTTCTCACTTACTACAGGTGGCGTGATTACGTCTAGACTCATCTATGGTGCTGCAAATGGCATTGTTTCATTTTTTCACTAGCGAATATTCCATCTGTACATGGAGGAGTTCTTCTTTGTCCACCCATCTGTTGGTGGACTTTTTGGTTATTTCCATATCTTGGCTCTTGTCATACTGTGCAATGCAGATTTGCCTGCCTGTGTCTTTCCAATTCTCTCTTCTTAGGTTGTACGTCGAGGAGTGGGCCTGCTGGATCATATGGTAGCTCAATGTTTACCTTTTTAAGGCACCTCCATTCTGTTCCCATTCGTGGCCCTTTCCAAGTTACGTCCCCTTAGAAGTTGAGGGTATGCATTTCTCCACAAGACCTTCAGCATTTCTTGTTTGTAGTTTTCTTGCTGATGGTTATTCTGACAAGTGTGAGCTGATACCTCTCTGTGGTTGAATTCGAATGTGTCACATAATCTGTTGAAATTGAGCTTTAAGGCACGCCCTTTTTCTTTTTCAAGCTGTGATTACCCCTTAGTTCTTCAAAGTGTTCTCTTTAAGTATGTGTCACATTTTGAAATGTTGTGGCCATTACCTCCCTCAAGACACTTTGAGGGCAGGTTTCATTTACAGTTCTGCAGTACTTGTTCCTATGAAATGACCATTAGCACAGGCTTTAAAGCTGCTTTTGCAGGTAACTGCCAGAGGTCGGCAGCCTTTCTATGCCCCCACCCTGGTAACTAGGGAAAAGCCCTTGCGGCCTGTGGTGTTTCTCGGTTATAAATCAGAGTGGAGTCTGCCCGGACAAACCCACACAAGCTGATGTCTCCTTACTTTGGTTGGATCTTTAAATTTAATTTTTATTTTTTATTGGAGTAATTTTCCACTGAGTACGTGGACCACTTCTACTTTGTGCACTCCTCGGTTGATGGATATTTTCTTTGCTTCCAAGTGTTGGCTATGGTAAATATTGTTGGAGTGCAGGATTGCCAGCCTGTGACTTTTTGATTCTCATTTTCTCAGGTGATAAGCCCAGCAGTGGGTGTGATTGATTGACTGGTAGCACCGTGTTTCCCTTTTCAAAGCACCTTCTTTGTGTTTTCCTGAGTGGCTCTTACCACGTCCCCCTTAGAATCGAGGGTACGCATTTCTCCACAATCGCTTCAGCATTGATTGTTTGCAGCATTTATGCTAATGGCCCTTCTGGCTGCTGTGAGCTGATAGGTTTTTGTAATTTGGGTTTGCATGTCTTTGAAAATTCGTAAAACTCATCATTTTTCTCCACCGTTTTCTTTTCTGTTAAAAAAAAGGAAACAATTGGGAGTACAATATAACTCTTGACATTGTTTTCTTGGAAGGTTGCCCTCTCTGGAAATTTTTGGTCGATTTTCCACCCCAGAATTTTTTTAGAGAGCAGGTGTCTTTTACCGAACTGCAAGTTCGGTAAATATTTAATGACCTTTAGCAATGGGTTTAAAGCTGCTGTTGTGGGACGTGGCCTCAAGGAGGCAGCATTTCTCCATTCCCAAATCTGGGTACTAGGGCAGCAGAGCCTTTCTGGGAGTCGTGTTCCTAGGCTGTAAATTACATGGCAATGTGCTTGGAGAAACCCCCATAACTTTATGTCTCATTATTTCTTCTTGGGTTAAAAAAAGTTTTACTTTGTGTAAAGCTTAGAATATTGTTTGTCCTAGGTGTACACAATCTGGTTCGTTTGTACATTATATATGTCTATTCAAGTACAGATCCTCTTCCCATATAAAATGTTACAGAGGGTTCTGCAGACGTCCATTGCTATATGATCGGTCTTTTTGAGATATGTATATAATATGTGTTTGTATACATATAGGAACACTAATCTTAATTTATCCTTTCCCCCCACCTTTCCTTTTAGATGAGCATAGTTTCTTTTCGAAGTCTGTGAATGTCTTTCTCTGTGGAAATATGTTCATTTGTGTCAGTTATTAGATAACGCCTATAAGTGATATCATAGAATAGAGGTCTTTTGCTTTCCGACTTACCTCATGTTTCGTGATTATCTCCAGACTCATTTGTGGTGCCTCAAAGAGCAATGGTTCATTGTTTTCCAGGGCTAATATTCCATTGTGTACATGGACCACTTCTTCTTGATCCATTCACCTGTTGTTGGACATTTGGATTGCTTCCCTGTCTTGGCTATTGTGAATAAGGCTGCTCTGCAGCTTTTGCGGCCTGTGTCTTCTCGATTCTTGTCTTCTCAGGTGAGAGGTCCAATGGTGCGCCTGCTGGATTGAATGGTACCTCCATTTTTACTTTTAAACACAGCTCCTTTCTGTTCTCATTATTGGCTGTTACCCCTTTACCTCTCACCTGCAGGTAGAGGGTACACAGTTCTCTAAAATCCCTTCAGCATTTATTGTTTGGAGACTTTTTGCTGATGGTCAGTCGACTGGTGTAAGTTGAAACTTTTTGTAGAGTAGATTGCATGGGTCTAACCCTCCCTGAGGTTGAGCTTTTATGCATTTTCCTTTTTTTAAAAAAGAGCGTGAGTAAAACTTATCTCTTCATACTCTCTTCCTGAAACATTTGCCTGTTTTGAAATTTTTTGTCCATTCCCTACTTCAGCACAATTTTTTAGAGCAGGTGTCCTTTACAGCCCTGAGTCCTTGTGAATGTTAAGTGACCATTAGCTGTGCGTTTAAAGCTGTTCTTGCAGGAAACGGCCACAAGGTGGCAGCATTTCCCCTTTACCCAATTTGGTTACTAGGGAAACAGAGCCTTAATGGAAGTGGTGTTCTAGGTTGTAAATTAGAATGGAATGTGCCAGGAAAAAGCCCTTTAGGTTTATGTCTCATTACTTCTTGTTCATATTTGTAATTTACTTTTTATTTTTTATCCCAGCCAATATGATTACAATGGTTTGTTTGTTCTAGGTGTGCAAGATGTGGTCCTTTCACACATATACATGTATCTATTCTTCCTCGCATCCTTTTCCCATGTAGGTTATGACACAATGTTGAGTAGTCTTCTCCTGGTCTTCCGTACGTCTTTGGTGGTTATATATTTCACATGGTTTGTATATCTCTGTTAACCCCAATATGGTAATGTATCCAATCCTCATCCCTTTCTATTTGGTGAACCATAAGTTTTCTAATGAATCTGTGATTGCCTTTCTCTGTGGAAATATCTTCATTGGTATCAAGTTTTAAGTAACTCTTAAAAGTGATATGATAGGATATGTGTCTTTTGCTTTCTCACTTACTACAGGTGGCGTGATTACGTCTAGACTCATCTATGGTGCTGCAAATGGCATTGTTTCATTTTTTCACTAGCGAATATTCCATCTGTACATGGAGGAGTTCTTCTTTGTCCACCCATCTGTTGGTGGACTTTTTGGTTATTTCCATATCTTGGCTCTTGTCATACTGTGCAATGCAGATTTGCCTGCCTGTGTCTTTCCAATTCTCTCTTCTTAGGTTATACGTCGAGGAGTGGGCCTGCTGGATCATATGGTAGCTCAATGTTTACCTTTTTAAGGCACCTCCATTCTGTTCCCATTCGTGGCCCTTTCCAAGTTACGTCCCCTTAGAAGTTGAGGGTATGCATTTCTCCACAACACCTTCAGCATTTCTTGTTTGTAGTTTTCTTGCTGATGGTTATTCTGACAAGTGTGAGCTGATACCTCTCTGTGGTTGAATTCGAATGTGTCACATAATCTGTTGAAATTGAGCTTTAAGGCACGCCCTTTTTCTTTTTCAAGCTGTGATTACCCCTTAGTTCTTCAAAGTGTTCTCTTTAAGTATGTGTCACATTTTGAAATGTTGTGGCCATTACCTCCCTCAAGACACTTTGAGGGCAGGTTTCATTTACAGTTCTGCAGTACTTGTTCCTATGAAATGACCATTAGCACAGGCTTTAAAGCTGCTTTTGCAGGTAACTGCCAGAGGTCGGCAGCCTTTCTATGCCCCCACCCTGGTAACTAGGGAAAAGCCCTTGCGGCCTGTGGTGTTTCTCGGTTATAAATCAGAGTGGAGTCTGCCCGGACAAACCCACACAAGCTGATGTCTCCTTACTTTGGTTGGATCTTTAAATTTAATTTTTATTTTTTATTGGAGTAATTTTCCACTGAGTACGTGGACCACTTCTACTTTGTGCACTCCTCGGTTGATGGATATTTTCTTTGCTTCCAAGTGTTGGCTATGGTAAATATTGTTGGAGTGCAGGATTGCCAGCCTGTGACTTTTTGATTCTCATTTTCTCAGGTGATAAGCCCAGCAGTGGGTGTGATTGATTGACTGGTAGCACCGTGTTTCCCTTTTCAAAGCACCTTCTTTGTGTTTTCCTGAGTGGCTCTTACCACGTCCCCCTTAGAATCGAGGGTACGCATTTCTCCACAATCGCTTCAGCATTGATTGTTTGCAGCATTTATGCTAGTGGCCCTTCTGGCTGCTGTGAGCTGATAGGTTTTTGTAATTTGGGTTTGCATGTCTTTGAAAATTCGTAAAACTCATCATTTTTCTCCACCGTTTTCTTTTCTGTTAAAAAAAAGGAAACAATTGGGAGTACAATATAACTCTTGACATTGTTTTCTTGGAAGGTTGCCCTCTCTGGAAATTTTTGGTCGATTTTCCACCCCAGAATTTTTTTAGAGAGCAGGTGTCTTTTACCGAACTGCAAGTTCGGTAAATATTTAATGACCTTTAGCAATGGGTTTAAAGCTGCTGTTGTGGGACGTGGCCTCAAGGAGGCAGCATTTCTCCATTCCCAAATCTGGGTACTAGGGCAGCAGAGCCTTTCTGGGAGTCGTGTTCCTAGGCTGTAAATTACATGGCAATGTGCTTGGAGAAACCCCCATAACTTTATGTCTCATTATTTCTTCTTGGGTTAAAAAAAGTTTTACTTTGTGTAAAGCTTAGAATATTGTTTGTCCTAGGTGTACACAATCTGGTTCGTTTGTACATTATATATGTCTATTCAAGTACAGATCCTCTTCCCATATAAAATGTTACAGAGGGTTCTGCAGACGTCCATTGCTATATGATCGGTCTTTTTGAGATATGTATATAATATGTGTTTGTATACATATAGGAACACTAATCTTAATTTATCCTTTCCCCCCACCTTTCCTTTTAGATGAGCATAGTTTCTTTTCGAAGTCTGTGAATGTCTTTCTCTGTGGAAATATGTTCATTTGTGTCAGTTATTAGATAACGCCTATAAGTGATATCATAGAATAGAGGTCTTTTGCTTTCCGACTTACCTCATGTTTCGTGATTATCTCCAGACTCATTTGTGGTGCCTCAAAGAGCAATGGTTCATTGTTTTCCAGGGCTAATATTCCATTGTGTACATGGACCACTTCTTCTTGATCCATTCACCTGTTGTTGGACATTTGGATTGCTTCCCTGTCTTGGCTATTGTGAATAAGGCTGCTCTGCAGCTTTTGCGGCCTGTGTCTTCTCGATTCTTGTCTTCTCAGCTGAGAGGTCCAATGGGGCGCCTGCTGGATTGAATGGTACCTCCATTTTTACTTTTAAACACAGCTCCTTTCTGTTCTCATTATTGGCTGTTACCCCTTTACCTCTCACCTGCAGGTAGAGGGTACACAGTTCTCTAAAATCCCTTCAGCATTTATTGTTTGGAGACTTTTTGCTGATGGTCAGTCGACTGGTGTAAGTTGAAACTTTTTGTAGAGTAGATTGCATGGGTCTAACCCTCCCTGAGGTTGAGCTTTTATGCATTTTCCTTTTTTTAAAAAAGAGCGTGAGTAAAACTTATCTCTTCATACTCTCTTCCTGAAACATTTGCCTGTTTTGAAATTTTTTGTCCATTCCCTACTTCAGCACAATTTTTTAGAGCAGGTGTCCTTTACAGCCCTGAGTCCTTGTGAATGTTAAGTGACCATTAGCTGTGCGTTTAAAGCTGTTCTTGCAGGAAACGGCCACAAGGTGGCAGCATTTCCCCTTTACCAAATTTGGTTACTAGGGAAACAGAGCCTTAATGGAAGTGGTGTTCTAGGTTGTAAATTAGAATGGAATGTGCCAGGAAAAAGCCCTTTAGGTTTATGTCTCATTACTTCTTGTTCATATTTGTAATTTACTTTTTATTTTTTATCCCAGCCAATATGATTACAATGGTTTGTTTGTTCTAGGTGTGCAAGATGTGGTCCTTTCACACATATACATGTATCTATTCTTCCTCGCATCCTTTTCCCATGTAGGTTATGACACAATGTTGAGTAGTCTTCTCCTGGTCTTCCGTACGTCTTTGGTGGTTATATATTTCACATGGTTTGTATATCTCTGTTAACCCCAATATGGTAATGTATCCAATCCTCATCCCTTTCTATTTGGTGAACCATAAGTTTTCTAATGAATCTGTGATTGCCTTTCTCTGTGGAAATATCTTCATTGGTATCAATTTTTAAGTAACTCTTAAAAGTGATATGATAGGATATGTGTCTTTTGCTTTCTCACTTACTACAGGTGGCGTGATTACGTCTAGACTCATCTATGGTGCTGCAAATGGCATTGTTTCATTTTTTCACTAGCGAATATTCCATCTGTACATGGAGGAGTTCTTCTTTGTCCACCCATCTGTTGGTGGACTTTTTGGTTATTTCCATATCTTGGCTCTTGTCATACTGTGCAATGCAGATTTGCCTGCCTGTGTCTTTCCAATTCTCTCTTCTTAGGTTATACGTCGAGGAGTGGGCCTGCTGGATCATATGGTAGCTCAATGTTTACCTTTTTAAGGCACCTCCATTCTGTTCCCATTCGTGGCCCTTTCCAAGTTACGTCCCCTTAGAAGTTGAGGGTATGCATTTCTCCACAACACCTTCAGCATTTCTTGTTTGTAGTTTTCTTGCTGATGGTTATTCTGACAAGTGTGAGCTGATACCTCTCTGTGGTTGAATTCGAATGTGTCACATAATCTGTTGAAATTGAGCTTTAAGGCACGCCCTTTTTCTTTTTCAAGCTGTGATTACCCCTTAGTTCTTCAAAGTGTTCTCTTTAAGTATGTGTCACATTTTGAAATGTTGTGGCCATTACCTCCCTCAAGACACTTTGAGGGCAGGTTTCATTTACAGTTCTGCAGTACTTGTTCCTATGAAATGACCATTAGCACAGGCTTTAAGGCTGCTTTTGCAGGTAACTGCCAGAGGTCGGCAGCCTTTCTATGCCCCCACCCTGGTAACTAGGGAAAAGCCCTTGCGGCCTGTGGTGTTTCTCGGTTATAAATCAGAGTGGAGTCTGCCCGGACAAACCCACACAAGCTGATGTCTCCTTACTTTGGTTGGATCTTTAAATTTAATTTTTATTTTTTATTGGAGTAATTTTCCACTGAGTATGTGGACCACTTCTACTTTGTGCACTCCTCGGTTGATGGATATTTTCTTTGCTTCCAAGTGTTGGCTATGGTAAATATTGTTGGAGTGCAGGATTGCCAGCCTGTGACTTTTTGATTCTCATTTTCTCAGGTGATAAGCCCAGCAGTGGGTGTGATTGATTGACTGGTAGCACCGTGTTTCCCTTTTCAAAGCACCTTCTTTGTGTTTTCCTGAGTGGCTCTTACCACGTCCCCCTTAGAATCGAGGGTACGCATTTCTCCACAATCGCTTCAGCATTGATTGTTTGCAGCATTTATGCTAGTGGCCCTTCTGGCTGCTGTGAGCTGATAGGTTTTTGTAATTTGGGTTTGCATGTCTTTGAAAATTCGTAAAACTCATCATTTTTCTCCACCGTTTTCTTTTCTGTTAAAAAAAAGGAAACAATTGGGAGTACAATATAACTCTTGACATTGTTTTCTTGGAAGGTTGCCCTCTCTGGAAATTTTTGGTCGATTTTCCACCCCAGAATTTTTTTAGAGAGCAGGTGTCTTTTACCGAACTGCAAGTTCGGTAAATATTTAATGACCTTTAGCAATGGGTTTAAAGCTGCTGTTGTGGGACGTGGCCTCAAGGAGGCAGCATTTCTCCATTCCCAAATCTGGGTACTAGGGCAGCAGAGCCTTTCTGGGAGTCGTGTTCCTAGGCTGTAAATTACATGGCAATGTGCTTGGAGAAACCCCCATAACTTTATGTCTCATTATTTCTTCTTGGGTTAAAAAGAGTTTTACTTTGTGTAAAGCTTAGAATATTGTTTGTCCTAGGTGTACACAATCTGGTTTGTTTGTACATTATATATGTCTATTCAAGTACAGATCGTCTTCCCATATAAAATGTTACAGAGGGTTCTGCAGACGTCCATTGCTATATGATCGGTCTTTTTGAGATATGTATATAATATGTGTTTGTATACATATAGGAACACTAATCTTAATTTATCCATTCCCCCCACCTTTCCTTTTAGATGAGCATAGTTTCTTTTCGAAGTCTGTGAATGTCTTTCTCTGTGGAAATATGTTCATTTGTGTCAGTTATTAGATAACGCCTATAAGTGATATCATAGAATAGAGGTCTTTTGCTTTCCGACTTACCTCATGTTTCGTGATTATCTCCAGACTCATTTGTGGTGTCTCAAAGAGCAATGGTTCATTGTTTTCCAGGGCTAATATTCCATTGTGTACATGGACCACTTCTTCTTGATCCATTCACCTGTTGTTGGACATTTGGATTGCTTCCCTGTCTTGGCTATTGTGAATAAGGCTGCTCTGCAGCTTTTGCGGCCTGTGTCTTCTCGATTCTTGTCTTCTCAGGTGAGAGGTCCAATGGTGCGCCTGCTGGATTGAATGGTACCTCCATTTTTACTTTTAAACACAGCTCCTTTCTGTTCTCATTATTGGCTGTTACCCCTTTACCTCTCACCTGCAGGTAGAGGGTACACAGTTCTCTAAAATCCCTTCAGCATTTATTGTTTGGAGACTTTTTGCTGATGGTCAGTCGACTGGTGTAAGTTGAAACTTTTTGTAGAGTAGATTGCATGGGTCTAACCCTCCCTGAGGTTGAGCTTTTATGCATTTTCCTTTTTTTAAAAAAGAGCGTGAGTAAAACTTATCTCTTCATACTCTCTTCCTGAAACATTTGCCTGTTTTGAAATTTTTTGTCCATTCCCTACTTCAGCACAATTTTTTAGAGCAGGTGTCCTTTACAGCCCTGAGTCCTTGTGAATGTTAAGTGACCATTAGCTGTGCGTTTAAAGCTGTTCTTGCAGGAAACGGCCACAAGGTGGCAGCATTTCCCCTTTACCCAATTTGGTTACTAGGGAAACAGAGCCTTAATGGAAGTGGTGTTCTAGGTTGTAAATTAGAATGGAATGTGCCAGGAAAAAGCCCTTTAGGTTTATGTCTCATTACTTCTTGTTCATATTTGTAATTTACTTTTTATTTTTTATCCCAGCCAATATGATTACAATGGTTTGTTTGTTCTAGGTGTGCAAGATGTGGTCCTTTCACACATATACATGTATCTATTCTTCCTCGCATCCTTTTCCCATGTAGGTTATGACACAATGTTGAGTAGTCTTCTCCTGGTCTTCCGTACGTCTTTGGTGGTTATATATTTCACATGGTTTGTATATCTCTGTTAACCCCAATATGGTAATGTATCCAATCCTCATCCCTTTCTATTTGGTGAACCATAAGTTTTCTAATGAATCTGTGATTGCCTTTCTCTGTGGAAATATCTTCATTGGTATCAATTTTTAAGTAACTCTTAAAAGTGATATGATAGGATATGTGTCTTTTGCTTTCTCACTTACTACAGGTGGCGTGATTACGTCTAGACTCATCTATGGTGCTGCAAATGGCATTGTTTCATTTTTTCACTAGCGAATATTCCATCTGTACATGGAGGAGTTCTTCTTTGTCCACCCATCTGTTGGTGGACTTTTTGGTTATTTCCATATCTTGGCTCTTGTCATACTGTGCAATGCAGATTTGCCTGCCTGTGTCTTTCCAATTCTCTCTTCTAAGGTTATACGTCGAGGAGTGGGCCTGCTGGATCATATGGTAGCTCAATGTTTACCTTTTTAAGGCACCTCCATTCTGTTCCCATTCGTGGCCCTTTCCAAGTTACGTCCCCTTAGAAGTTGAGGGTATGCATTTCTCCACAACACCTTCAGCATTTATTGTTTGTAGTTTTCTTGCTGATGGTTATTCTGACAAGTGTGAGCTGATACCTCTCTGTGGTTGAATTCGAATGTGTCACATAATCTGTTGAAATTGAGCTTTAAGGCACGCCCTTTTTCTTTTTCAAGCTGTGATTACCCCTTAGTTCTTCAAAGTGTTCTCTTTAAGTCTGTGTCACATTTTGAAATGTTGTGGCCATTACCTCCCTCAAGACATTTTGAGGGCAGGTTTCATTTACAGTTCTGCAGTACTTGTTCCTATGAAATGACCATTAGCACAGGCTTTAAAGCTGCTTTTGCAGGTAACTGCCAGAGGTCGGCAGCCTTTCTATGCCCCCACCCTGGTAACTAGGGAAAAGCCCTTGCGGCCTGTGGTGTTTCTCGGTTATAAATCAGAGTGGAGTCTGCCCGGACAAACCCACACAAGCTGATGTCTCCTTACTTTGGTTGGATCTTTAAATTTAATTTTTATTTTTTATTGGAGTAATTTTCCACTGAGTACGTGGACCACTTCTACTTTGTGCACTCCTCGGTTGATGGATATTTTCTTTGCTTCCAAGTGTTGGCTATGGTAAATATTGTTGGAGTGCAGGATTGCCAGCCTGTGACTTTTTGATTCTCATTTTCTCAGGTGATAAGCCCAGCAGTGGGTGTGATTGATTGACTGGTAGCACCGTGTTTCCCTTTTCAAAGCACCTTCTTTGTGTTTTCCTGAGTGGCTCTTACCACGTCCCCCTTAGAATCGAGGGTACGCATTTCTCCACAATCGCTTCAGCATTGATTGTTTGCAGCATTTATGCTAGTGGCCCTTCTGGCTGCTGTGAGCTGATAGGTTTTTGTAATTTGGGTTTGCATGTCTTTGAAAATTCGTAAAACTCATCATTTTTCTCCACCGTTTTCTTTTCTGTTAAAAAAAAGGAAACAATTGGGAGTACAATATAACTCTTGACATTGTTTTCTTGGAAGGTTGCCCTCTCTGGAAATTTTTGGTCGATTTTCCACCCCAGAATTTTTTTAGAGAGCAGGTGTCTTTTACCGAACTGCAAGTTCGGTAAATATTTAATGACCTTTAGCAATGGGTTTAAAGCTGCTGTTGTGGGACGTGGCCTCAAGGAGGCAGCATTTCTCCATTCCCAAATCTGGGTACTAGGGCAGCAGAGCCTTTCTGGGAGTCGTGTTCCTAGGCTGTAAATTACATGGCAATGTGCTTGGAGAAACCCCCATAACTTTATGTCTCATTATTTCTTCTTGGGTTAAAAAAAGTTTTACTTTGTGTAAAGCTTAGAATATTGTTTGTCCTAGGTGTACACAATC
This sequence comes from Balaenoptera acutorostrata, assembly GCF_949987535.1. Taxonomy (NCBI): domain Eukaryota; kingdom Metazoa; phylum Chordata; class Mammalia; order Artiodactyla; family Balaenopteridae; genus Balaenoptera; species Balaenoptera acutorostrata. The sequence continues at coordinate 90,860,729 of NC_080070.1, read as the reverse complement.
TGGTTCGTTTGTACATTATATATGTCTATTCAAGTACAGATCCTCTTCCCATATAAAATGTTACAGAGGGTTCTGCAGACGTCCATTGCTATATGATCGGTCTTTTTGAGATATGTATATAATATGTGTTTGTATACATATAGGAACACTAATCTTAATTTATCCATTCCCCCCACCTTTCCTTTTAGATGAGCATAGTTTCTTTTCGAAGTCTGTGAATGTCTTTCTCTGTGGAAATATGTTCATTTGTGTCAGTTATTAGATAACGCCTATAAGTGATATCATAGAATAGAGGTCTTTTGCTTTCCGACTTACCTCATGTTTCGTGATTATCTCCAGACTCATTTGTGGTGCCTCAAAGAGCAATGGTTCATTGTTTTCCAGGGCTAATATTCCATTGTGTACATGGACCACTTCTTCTTGATCCATTCACCTGTTGTTGGACATTTGGATTGCTTCCCTGTCTTGGCTATTGTGAATAAGGCTGCTCTGCAGCTTTTGCGGCCTGTGTCTTCTCGATTCTTGTCTTCTCAGCTGAGAGGTCCAATGGGGCGCCTGCTGGATTGAATGGTACCTCCATTTTTACTTTTAAACACAGCTCCTTTCTGTTCTCATTATTGGCTGTTACCCCTTTACCTCTCACCTGCAGGTAGAGGGTACACAGTTCTCTAAAATCCCTTCAGCATTTATTGTTTGGAGACTTTTTGCTGATGGTCAGTCGACTGGTGTAAGTTGAAACTTTTTGTAGAGTAGATTGCATGGGTCTAACCCTCCCTGAGGTTGAGCTTTTATGCATTTTCCTTTTTTTAAAAAAGAGCGTGAGTAAAACTTATCTCTTCATACTCTCTTCCTGAAACATTTGCCTGTTTTGAAATTTTTTGTCCATTCCCTACTTCAGCACAATTTTTTAGAGCAGGTGTCCTTTACAGCCCTGAGTCCTTGTGAATGTTAAGTGACCATTAGCTGTGCGTTTAAAGCTGTTCTTGCAGGAAACGGCCACAAGGTGGCAGCATTTCCCCTTTACCCAATTTGGTTACTAGGGAAACAGAGCCTTAATGGAAGTGGTGTTCTAGGTTGTAAATTAGAATGGAATGTGCCAGGAAAAAGCCCTTTAGGTTTATGTCTCATTACTTCTTGTTCATATTTGTAATTTACTTTTTATTTTTTATCCCAGCCAATATGATTACAATGGTTTGTTTGTTCTAGGTGTGCAAGATGTGGTCCTTTCACACATATACATGTATCTATTCTTCCTCGCATCCTTTTCCCATGTAGGTTATGACACAATGTTGAGTAGTCTTCTCCTGGTCTTCCGTACGTCTTTGGTGGTTATATATTTCACATGGTTTGTATATCTCTGTTAACCCCAATATGGTAATGTATCCAATCCTCATCCCTTTCTATTTGGTGAACCATAAGTTTTCTAATGAATCTGTGATTGCCTTTCTCTGTGGAAATATCTTCATTGGTATCAATTTTTAAGTAACTCTTAAAAGTGATATGATAGGATATGTGTCTTTTGCTTTCTCACTTACTACAGGTGGCGTGATTACGTCTAGACTCATCTATGGTGCTGCAAATGGCATTGTTTCATTTTTTCACTAGCGAATATTCCATCTGTACATGGAGGAGTTCTTCTTTGTCCACCCATCTGTTGGTGGACTTTTTGGTTATTTCCATATCTTGGCTCTTGTCATACTGTGCAATGCAGATTTGCCTGCCTGTGTCTTTCCAATTCTCTCTTCTAAGGTTATACGTCGAGGAGTGGGCCTGCTGGATCATATGGTAGCTCAATGTTTACCTTTTTAAGGCACCTCCATTCTGTTCCCATTCGTGGCCCTTTCCAAGTTACGTCCCCTTAGAAGTTGAGGGTATGCATTTCTCCACAACACCTTCAGCATTTATTGTTTGTAGTTTTCTTGCTGATGGTTATTCTGACAAGTGTGAGCTGATACCTCTCTGTGGTTGAATTCGAATGTGTCACATAATCTGTTGAAATTGAGCTTTAAGGCACGCCCTTTTTCTTTTTCAAGCTGTGATTACCCCTTAGTTCTTCAAAGTGTTCTCTTTAAGTCTGTGTCACATTTTGAAATGTTGTGGCCATTACCTCCCTCAAGACATTTTGAGGGCAGGTTTCATTTACAGTTCTGCAGTACTTGTTCCTATGAAATGACCATTAGCACAGGCTTTAAAGCTGCTTTTGCAGGTAACTGCCAGAGGTCGGCAGCCTTTCTATGCCCCCACCCTGGTAACTAGGGAAAAGCCCTTGCGGCCTGTGGTGTTTCTCGGTTATAAATCAGAGTGGAGTCTGCCCGGACAAACCCACACAAGCTGATGTCTCCTTACTTTGGTTGGATCTTTAAATTTAATTTTTATTTTTTATTGGAGTAATTTTCCACTGAGTACGTGGACCACTTCTACTTTGTGCACTCCTCGGTTGATGGATATTTTCTTTGCTTCCAAGTGTTGGCTATGGTAAATATTGTTGGAGTGCAGGATTGCCAGCCTGTGACTTTTTGATTCTCATTTTCTCAGGTGATAAGCCCAGCAGTGGGTGTGATTGATTGACTGGTAGCACCGTGTTTCCCTTTTCAAAGCACCTTCTTTGTGTTTTCCTGAGTGGCTCTTACCACGTCCCCCTTAGAATCGAGGGTACGCATTTCTCCACAATCGCTTCAGCATTGATTGTTTGCAGCATTTATGCTAATGGCCCTTCTGGCTGCTGTGAGCTGATAGGTTTTTGTAATTTGGGTTTGCATGTCTTTGAAAATTCGTAAAACTCATCATTTTTCTCCACCGTTTTCTTTTCTCTTAAAAAAAAGGAAACAATTGGGAGTACAATATAACTCTTGACATTGTTTTCTTGGAAGGTTGCCCTCTCTGGAAATTTTTGGTCGATTTTCCACCCCAGAATTTTTTTAGAGAGCAGGTGTCTTTTACCGAACTGCAAGTTCGGTAAATATTTAATGACCTTTAGCAATGGGTTTAAAGCTGCTGTTGTGGGACGTGGCCTCAAGGAGGCAGCATTTCTCCATTCCCAAATCTGGGTACTAGGGCAGCAGAGCCTTTCTGGGAGTCGTGTTCCTAGGCTGTAAATTACATGGCAATGTGCTTGGAGAAACCCCCATAACTTTATGTCTCATTATTTCTTCTTGGGTTAAAAAAAGTTTTACTTTGTGTAAAGCTTAGAATATTGTTTGTCCTAGGTGTACACAATCTGGTTCGTTTGTACATTATATATGTCTATTCAAGTACAGATCCTCTTCCCATATAAAATGTTACAGAGGGTTCTGCAGACGTCCATTGCTATATGATCGGTCTTTTTGAGATATGTATATAATATGTGTTTGTATACATATAGGAACACTAATCTTAATTTATCCATTCCCCCCACCTTTCCTTTTAGATGAGCATAGTTTCTTTTCGAAGTCTGTGAATGTCTTTCTCTGTGGAAATATGTTCATTTGTGTCAGTTATTAGATAACGCCTATAAGTGATATCATAGAATAGAGGTCTTTTGCTTTCCGACTTACCTCATGTTTCGTGATTATCTCCAGACTCATTTGTGGTGCCTCAAAGAGCAATGGTTCATTGTTTTCCAGGGCTAATATTCCATTGTGTACATGGACCACTTCTTCTTGATCCATTCACCTGTTGTTGGACATTTGGATTGCTTCCCTGTCTTGGCTATTGTGAATAAGGCTGCTCTGCAGCTTTTGCGGCCTGTGTCTTCTCGATTCTTGTCTTCTCAGCTGAGAGGTCCAATGGGGCGCCTGCTGGATTGAATGGTACCTCCATTTTTACTTTTAAACACAGCTCCTTTCTGTTCTCATTATTGGCTGTTACCCCTTTACCTCTCACCTGCAGGTAGAGGGTACACAGTTCTCTAAAATCCCTTCAGCATTTATTGTTTGGAGACTTTTTGCTGATGGTCAGTCGACTGGTGTAAGTTGAAACTTTTTGTAGAGTAGATTGCATGGGTCTAACCCTCCCTGAGGTTGAGCTTTTATGCATTTTCCTTTTTTTAAAAAAGAGCGTGAGTAAAACTTATCTCTTCATACTCTCTTCCTGAAACATTTGCCTGTTTTGAAATTTTTTGTCCATTCCCTACTTCAGCACAATTTTTTAGAGCAGGTGTCCTTTACAGCCCTGAGTCCTTGTGAATGTTAAGTGACCATTAGCTGTGCGTTTAAAGCTGTTCTTGCAGGAAACGGCCACAAGGTGGCAGCATTTCCCCTTTACCCAATTTGGTTACTAGGGAAACAGAGCCTTAATGGAAGTGGTGTTCTAGGTTGTAAATTAGAATGGAATGTGCCAGGAAAAAGCCCTTTAGGTTTATGTCTCATTACTTCTTGTTCATATTTGTAATTTACTTTTTATTTTTTATCCCAGCCAATATGATTACAATGGTTTGTTTGTTCTAGGTGTGCAAGATGTGGTCCTTTCACACATATACATGTATCTATTCTTCCTCGCATCCTTTTCCCATGTAGGTTATGACACAATGTTGAGTAGTCTTCTCCTGGTCTTCTGTATGTCTTTGGTGGTTATATATTTCACATGGTTTGTATATCTCTGTTAACCCCAATATGGTAATGTATCCAATCCTCATCCCTTTCTATTTGGTGAACCATAAGTTTTCTAATGAATCTGTGATTGCCTTTCTCTGTGGAAATATCTTCATTGGTATCAATTTTTAAGTAACTCTTAAAAGTGATATGATAGGATATGTGTCTTTTGCTTTCTCACTTACTACAGGTGGCGTGATTACGTCTAGACTCATCTATGGTGCTGCAAATGGCATTGTTTCATTTTTTCACTAGCGAATATTCCATCTGTACATGGAGGAGTTCTTCTTTGTCCACCCATCTGTTGGTGGACTTTTTGGTTATTTCCATATCTTGGCTCTTGTCATACTGTGCAATGCAGATTTGCCTGCCTGTGTCTTTCCAATTCTCTCTTCTTAGGTTATACGTCGAGGAGTGGGCCTGCTGGATCATATGGTAGCTCAATGTTTACCTTTTTAAGGCACCTCCATTCTGTTCCCATTCGTGGCCCTTTCCAAGTTACGTCCCCTTAGAAGTTGAGGGTATGCATTTCTCCACAACACCTTCAGCATTTCTTGTTTGTAGTTTTCTTGCTGATGGTTATTCTGACAAGTGTGAGCTGATACCTCTCTGTGGTTGAATTCGAATGTGTCACATAATCTGTTGAAATTGAGCTTTAAGGCACGCCCTTTTTCTTTTTCAAGCTGTGATTACCCCTTAGTTCTTCAAAGTGTTCTCTTTAAGTATGTGTCACATTTTGAAATGTTGTGGCCATTACCTCCCTCAAGACACTTTGAGGGCAGGTTTCATTTACAGTTCTGCAGTACTTGTTCCTATGAAATGACCATTAGCACAGGCTTTAAAGCTGCTTTTGCAGGTAACTGCCAGAGGTCGGCAGCCTTTCTATGCCCCCACCCTGGTAACTAGGGAAAAGCCCTTGCGGCCTGTGGTGTTTCTCGGTTATAAATCAGAGTGGAGTCTGCCCGGACAAACCCACACAAGCTGATGTCTCCTTACTTTGGTTGGATCTTTAAATTTAGTTTTTATTTTTTATTGGAGTAATTTTCCACTGAGTACGTGGACCACTTCTACTTTGTGCACTCCTCGGTTGATGGATATTTTCTTTGCTTCCAAGTGTTGGCTATGGTAAATATTGTTGGAGTGCAGGATTGCCAGCCTGTGACTTTTTGATTCTCATTTTCTCAGGTGATAAGCCCAGCAGTGGGTGTGATTGATTGACTGGTAGCACCGTGTTTCCCTTTTCAAAGCACCTTCTTTGTGTTTTCCTGAGTGGCTCTTACCACGTCCCCCTTAGAATCGAGGGTACGCATTTCTCCACAATCGCTTCAGCATTGATTGTTTGCAGCATTTATGCTAATGGCCCTTCTGGCTGCTGTGAGCTGATAGGTTTTTGTAATTTGGGTTTGCATGTCTTTGAAAATTCGTAAAACTCATCATTTTTCTCCACCGTTTTCTTTTCTGTTAAAAAAAAGGAAACAATTGGGAGTACAATATAACTCTTGACATTGTTTTCTTGGAAGGTTGCCCTCTCTGGAAATTTTTGGTCGATTTTCCACCCCAGAATTTTTTTAGAGAGCAGGTGTCTTTTACCGAACTGCAAGTTCGGTAAATATTTAATGACCTTTAGCAATGGGTTTAAAGCTGCTGTTGTGGGACGTGGCCTCAAGGAGGCAGCATTTCTCCATTCCCAAATCTGGGTACTAGGGCAGCAGAGCCTTTCTGGGAGTCGTGTTCCTAGGCTGTAAATTACATGGCAATGTGCTTGGAGAAACCCCCATAACTTTATGTCTCATTATTTCTTCTTGGGTTAAAAAAAGTTTTACTTTGTGTAAAGCTTAGAATATTGTTTGTCCTAGGTGTACACAATCTGGTTCGTTTGTACATTATATATGTCTATTCAAGTACAGATCCTCTTCCCATATAAAATGTTACAGAGGGTTCTGCAGACGTCCATTGCTATATGATCGGTCTTTTTGAGATATGTATATAATATGTGTTTGTATACATATAGGAACACTAATCTTAATTTATCCATTCCCCCCACCTTTCCTTTTAGATGAGCATAGTTTCTTTTCGAAGTCTGTGAATGTCTTTCTCTGTGGAAATATGTTCATTTGTGTCAGTTATTAGATAACGCCTATAAGTGATATCATAGAATAGAGGTCTTTTGCTTTCCGACTTACCTCATGTTTCGTGATTATCTCCAGACTCATTTGTGGTGCCTCAAAGAGCAATGGTTCATTGTTTTCCAGGGCTAATATTCCATTGTGTACATGGACCACTTCTTCTTGATCCATTCACCTGTTGTTGGACATTTGGATTGCTTCCCTGTCTTGGCTATTGTGAATAAGGCTGCTCTGCAGCTTTTGCGGCCTGTGTCTTCTCGATTCTTGTCTTCTCAGCTGAGAGGTCCAATGGGGCGCCTGCTGGATTGAATGGTACCTCCATTTTTACTTTTAAACACAGCTCCTTTCTGTTCTCATTATTGGCTGTTACCCCTTTACCTCTCACCTGCAGGTAGAGGGTACACAGTTCTCTAAAATCCCTTCAGCATTTATTGTTTGGAGACTTTTTGCTGATGGTCAGTCGACTGGTGTAAGTTGAAACTTTTTGTAGAGTAGATTGCATGGGTCTAACCCTCCCTGAGGTTGAGCTTTTATGCATTTTCCTTTTTTTAAAAAAGAGCGTGAGTAAAACTTATCTCTTCATACTCTCTTCCTGAAACATTTGCCTGTTTTGAAATTTTTTGTCCATTCCCTACTTCAGCACAATTTTTTAGAGCAGGTGTCCTTTACAGCCCTGAGTCCTTGTGAATGTTAAGTGACCATTAGCTGTGCGTTTAAAGCTGTTCTTGCAGGAAACGGCCACAAGGTGGCAGCATTTCCCCTTTACCCAATTTGGTTACTAGGGAAACAGAGCCTTAATGGAAGTGGTGTTCTAGGTTGTAAATTAGAATGGAATGTGCCAGGAAAAAGCCCTTTAGGTTTATGTCTCATTACTTCTTGTTCATATTTGTAATTTACTTTTTATTTTTTATCCCAGCCAATATGATTACAATGGTTTGTTTGTTCTAGGTGTGCAAGATGTGGTCCTTTCACACATATACATGTATCTATTCTTCCTCGCATCCTTTTCCCATGTAGGTTATGACACAATGTTGAGTAGTCTTCTCCTGGTCTTCTGTATGTCTTTGGTGGTTATATATTTCACATGGTTTGTATATCTCTGTTAACCCCAATATGGTAATGTATCCAATCCTCATCCCTTTCTATTTGGTGAACCATAAGTTTTCTAATGAATCTGTGATTGCCTTTCTCTGTGGAAATATCTTCATTGGTATCAATTTTTAAGTAACTCTTAAAAGTGATATGATAGGATATGTGTCTTTTGCTTTCTCACTTACTACAGGTGGCGTGATTACGTCTAGACTCATCTATGGTGCTGCAAATGGCATTGTTTCATTTTTTCACTAGCGAATATTCCATCTGTACATGGAGGAGTTCTTCTTTGTCCACCCATCTGTTGGTGGACTTTTTGGTTATTTCCATATCTTGGCTCTTGTCATACTGTGCAATGCAGATTTGCCTGCCTGTGTCTTTCCAATTCTCTCTTCTTAGGTTATACGTCGAGGAGTGGGCCTGCTGGATCATATGGTAGCTCAATGTTTACCTTTTTAAGGCACCTCCATTCTGTTCCCATTCGTGGCCCTTTCCAAGTTACGTCCCCTTAGAAGTTGAGGGTATGCATTTCTCCACAACACCTTCAGCATTTCTTGTTTGTAGTTTTCTTGCTGATGGTTATTCTGACAAGTGTGAGCTGATACCTCTCTGTGGTTGAATTCGAATGTGTCACATAATCTGTTGAAATTGAGCTTTAAGGCACGCCCTTTTTCTTTTTCAAGCTGTGATTACCCCTTAGTTCTTCAAAGTGTTCTCTTTAAGTCTGTGTCACATTTTGAAATGTTGTGGCCATTACCTCCCTCAAGACATTTTGAGGGCAGGTTTCATTTACAGTTCTGCAGTACTTGTTCCTATGAAATGACCATTAGCACAGGCTTTAAAGCTGCTTTTGCAGGTAACTGCCAGAGGTCGGCAGCCTTTCTATGCCCCCACCCTGGTAACTAGGGAAAAGCCCTTGCGGCCTGTGGTGTTTCTCGGTTATAAATCAGAGTGGAGTCTGCCCGGACAAACCCACACAAGCTGATGTCTCCTTACTTTGGTTGGATCTTTAAATTTAGTTTTTATTTTTTATTGGAGTAATTTTCCACTGAGTACGTGGACCACTTCTACTTTGTGCACTCCTCGGTTGATGGATATTTTCTTTGCTTCCAAGTGTTGGCTATGGTAAATATTGTTGGAGTGCAGGATTGCCAGCCTGTGACTTTTTGATTCTCATTTTCTCAGGTGATAAGCCCAGCAGTGGGTGTGATTGATTGACTGGTAGCACCGTGTTTCCCTTTTCAAAGCACCTTCTTTGTGTTTTCCTGAGTGGCTCTTACCACGTCCCCCTTAGAATCGAGGGTACGCATTTCTCCACAATCGCTTCAGCATTGATTGTTTGCAGCATTTATGCTAATGGCCCTTCTGGCTGCTGTGAGCTGATAGGTTTTTGTAATTTGGGTTTGCATGTCTTTGAAAATTCGTAAAACTCATCATTTTTCTCCACCGTTTTCTTTTCTGTTAAAAAAAAGGAAACAATTGGGAGTACAATATAACTCTTGACATTGTTTTCTTGGAAGGTTGCCCTCTCTGGAAATTTTTGGTCGATTTTCCACCCCAGAATTTTTTTAGAGAGCAGGTGTCTTTTACCGAACTGCAAGTTCGGTAAATATTTAATGACCTTTAGCAATGGGTTTAAAGCTGCTGTTGTGGGACGTGGCCTCAAGGAGGCAGCATTTCTCCATTCCCAAATCTGGGTACTAGGGCAGCAGAGCCTTTCTGGGAGTCGTGTTCCTAGGCTGTAAATTACATGGCAATGTGCTTGGAGAAACCCCCATAACTTTATGTCTCATTATTTCTTCTTGGGTTAAAAAAAGTTTTACTTTGTGTAAAGCTTAGAATATTGTTTGTCCTAGGTGTACACAATCTGGTTCGTTTGTACATTATATATGTCTATTCAAGTACAGATCCTCTTCCCATATAAAATGTTACAGAGGGTTCTGCAGACGTCCATTGCTATATGATCGGTCTTTTTGAGATATGTATATAATATGTGTTTGTATACATATAGGAACACTAATCTTAATTTATCCATTCCCCCCACCTTTCCTTTTAGATGAGCATAGTTTCTTTTCGAAGTCTGTGAATGTCTTTCTCTGTGGAAATATGTTCATTTGTGTCAGTTATTAGATAACGCCTATAAGTGATATCATAGAATAGAGGTCTTTTGCTTTCCGACTTACCTCATGTTTCGTGATTATCTCCAGACTCATTTGTGGTGCCTCAAAGAGCAATGGTTCATTGTTTTCCAGGGCTAATATTCCATTGTGTACATGGACCACTTCTTCTTGATCCATTCACCTGTTGTTGGACATTTGGATTGCTTCCCTGTCTTGGCTATTGTGAATAAGGCTGCTCTGCAGCTTTTGCGGCCTGTGTCTTCTCGATTCTTGTCTTCTCAGCTGAGAGGTCCAATGGGGCGCCTGCTGGATTGAATGGTACCTCCATTTTTACTTTTAAACACAGCTCCTTTCTGTTCTCATTATTGGCTGTTACCCCTTTACCTCTCACCTGCAGGTAGAGGGTACACAGTTCTCTAAAATCCCTTCAGCATTTATTGTTTGGAGACTTTTTGCTGATGGTCAGTCGACTGGTGTAAGTTGAAACTTTTTGTAGAGTAGATTGCATGGGTCTAACCCTCCCTGAGGTTGAGCTTTTATGCATTTTCCTTTTTTTAAAAAAGAGCGTGAGTAAAACTTATCTCTTCATACTCTCTTCCTGAAACATTTGCCTGTTTTGAAATTTTTTGTCCATTCCCTACTTCAGCACAATTTTTTAGAGCAGGTGTCCTTTACAGCCCTGAGTCCTTGTGAATGTTAAGTGACCATTAGCTGTGCGTTTAAAGCTGTTCTTGCAGGAAACGGCCACAAGGTGGCAGCATTTCCCCTTTACCCAATTTGGTTACTAGGGAAACAGAGCCTTAATGGAAGTGGTGTTCTAGGTTGTAAATTAGAATGGAATGTGCCAGGAAAAAGCCCTTTAGGTTTATGTCTCATTACTTCTTGTTCATATTTGTAATTTACTTTTTATTTTTTATCCCAGCCAATATGATTACAATGGTTTGTTTGTTCTAGGTGTGCAAGATGTGGTCCTTTCACACATATACATGTATCTATTCTTCCTCGCATCCTTTTCCCATGTAGGTTATGACACAATGTTGAGTAGTCTTCTCCTGGTCTTCTGTATGTCTTTGGTGGTTATATATTTCACATGGTTTGTATATCTCTGTTAACCCCAATATGGTAATGTATCCAATCCTCATCCCTTTCTATTTGGTGAACCATAAGTTTTCTAATGAATCTGTGATTGCCTTTCTCTGTGGAAATATCTTCATTGGTATCAATTTTTAAGTAACTCTTAAAAGTGATATGATAGGATATGTGTCTTTTGCTTTCTCACTTACTACAGGTGGCGTGATTACGTCTAGACTCATCTATGGTGCTGCAAATGGCATTGTTTCATTTTTTCACTAGCGAATATTCCATCTGTACATGGAGGAGTTCTTCTTTGTCCACCCATCTGTTGGTGGACTTTTTGGTTATTTCCATATCTTGGCTCTTGTCATACTGTGCAATGCAGATTTGCCTGCCTGTGTCTTTCCAATTCTCTCTTCTTAGGTTATACGTCGAGGAGTGGGCCTGCTGGATCATATGGTAGCTCAATGTTTACCTTTTTAAGGCACCTCCATTCTGTTCCCATTCGTGGCCCTTTCCAAGTTACGTCCCCTTAGAAGTTGAGGGTATGCATTTCTCCACAACACCTTCAGCATTTCTTGTTTGTAGTTTTCTTGCTGATGGTTATTCTGACAAGTGTGAGCTGATACCTCTCTGTGGTTGAATTCGAATGTGTCACATAATCTGTTGAAATTGAGCTTTAAGGCACGCCCTTTTTCTTTTTCAAGCTGTGATTACCCCTTAGTTCTTCAAAGTGTTCTCTTTAAGTATGTGTCACATTTTGAAATGTTGTGGCCATTACCTCCCTCAAGACACTTTGAGGGCAGGTTTCATTTACAGTTCTGCAGTACTTGTTCCTATGAAATGACCATTAGCACAGGCTTTAAAGCTGCTTTTGCAGGTAACTGCCAGAGGTCGGCAGCCTTTCTATGCCCCCACCCTGGTAACTAGGGAAAAGCCCTTGCGGCCTGTGGTGTTTCTCGGTTATAAATCAGAGTGGAGTCTGCCCGGACAAACCCACACAAGCTGATGTCTCCTTACTTTGGTTGGATCTTTAAATTTAGTTTTTATTTTTTATTGGAGTAATTTTCCACTGAGTACGTGGACCACTTCTACTTTGTGCACTCCTCGGTTGATGGATATTTTCTTTGCTTCCAAGTGTTGGCTATGGTAAATATTGTTGGAGTGCAGGATTGCCAGCCTGTGACTTTTTGATTCTCATTTTCTCAGGTGATAAGCCCAGCAGTGGGTGTGATTGATTGACTGGTAGCACCGTGTTTCCCTTTTCAAAGCACCTTCTTTGTGTTTTCCTGAGTGGCTCTTACCACGTCCCCCTTAGAATCGAGGGTACGCATTTCTCCACAATCGCTTCAGCATTGATTGTTTGCAGTATTTATGCTAATGGCCCTTCTGGCTGCTGTGAGCTGATAGGTTTTTGTAATTTGGGTTTGCATGTCTTTGAAAATTCGTAAAACTCATCATTTTTCTCCACCGTTTTCTTTTCTGTTAAAAAAAAGGAAACAATTGGGAGTACAATATAACTCTTGACATTGTTTTCTTGGAAGGTTGCCCTCTCTGGAAATTTTTGGTCGATTTTCCACCCCAGAATTTTTTTAGAGAGCAGGTGTCTTTTACCGAACTGCAAGTTCGGTAAATATTTAATGACCTTTAGCAATGGGTTTAAAGCTGCTGTTGTGGGACGTGGCCTCAAGGAGGCAGCATTTCTCCATTCCCAAATCTGGGTACTAGGGCAGCAGAGCCTTTCTGGGAGTCGTGTTCCTAGGCTGTAAATTACATGGCAATGTGCTTGGAGAAACCCCCATAACTTTATGTCTCATTATTTCTTCTTGGGTTAAAAAAAGTTTTACTTTGTGTAAAGCTTAGAATATTGTTTGTCCTAGGTGTACACAATCTGGTTCGTTTGTACATTATATATGTCTATTCAAGTACAGATCCTCTTCCCATATAAAATGTTACAGAGGGTTCTGCAGACGTCCATTGCTATATGATCGGTCTTTTTGAGATATGTATATAATATGTGTTTGTATACATATAGGAACACTAATCTTAATTTATCCATTCCCCCCACCTTTCCTTTTAGATGAGCATAGTTTCTTTTCGAAGTCTGTGAATGTCTTTCTCTGTGGAAATATGTTCATTTGTGTCAGTTATTAGATAACGCCTATAAGTGATATCATAGAATAGAGGTCTTTTGCTTTCCGACTTACCTCATGTTTCGTGATTATCTCCAGACTCATTTGTGGTGCCTCAAAGAGCAATGGTTCATTGTTTTCCAGGGCTAATATTCCATTGTGTACATGGACCACTTCTTCTTGATCCATTCACCTGTTGTTGGACATTTGGATTGCTTCCCTGTCTTGGCTATTGTGAATAAGGCTGCTCTGCAGCTTTTGCGGCCTGTGTCTTCTCGATTCTTGTCTTCTCAGCTGAGAGGTCCAATGGGGCGCCTGCTGGATTGAATGGTACCTCCATTTTTACTTTTAAACACAGCTCCTTTCTGTTCTCATTATTGGCTGTTACCCCTTTACCTCTCACCTGCAGGTAGAGGGTACACAGTTCTCTAAAATCCCTTCAGCATTTATTGTTTGGAGACTTTTTGCTGATGGTCAGTCGACTGGTGTAAGTTGAAACTTTTTGTAGAGTAGATTGCATGGGTCTAACCCTCCCTGAGGTTGAGCTTTTATGCATTTTCCTTTTTTTAAAAAAGAGCGTGAGTAAAACTTATCTCTTCATACTCTCTTCCTGAAACATTTGCCTGTTTTGAAATTTTTTGTCCATTCCCTACTTCAGCACAATTTTTTAGAGCAGGTGTCCTTTACAGCCCTGAGTCCTTGTGAATGTTAAGTGACCATTAGCTGTGCGTTTAAAGCTGTTCTTGCAGGAAACGGCCACAAGGTGGCAGCATTTCCCCTTTACCCAATTTGGTTACTAGGGAAACAGAGCCTTAATGGAAGTGGTGTTCTAGGTTGTAAATTAGAATGGAATGTGCCAGGAAAAAGCCCTTTAGGTTTATGTCTCATTACTTCTTGTTCATATTTGTAATTTACTTTTTATTTTTTATCCCAGCCAATATGATTACAATGGTTTGTTTGTTCTAGGTGTGCAAGATGTGGTCCTTTCACACATATACATGTATCTATTCTTCCTCGCATCCTTTTCCCATGTAGGTTATGACACAATGTTGAGTAGTCTTCTCCTGGTCTTCCGTACGTCTTTGGTGGTTATATATTTCACATGGTTTGTATATCTCTGTTAACCCCAATATGGTAATGTATCCAATCCTCATCCCTTTCTATTTGGTGAACCATAAGTTTTCTAATGAATCTGTGATTGCCTTTCTCTGTGGAAATATCTTCATTGGTATCAATTTTTAAGTAACTCTTAAAAGTGATATGATAGGATATGTGTCTTTTGCTTTCTCACTTACTACAGGTGGCGTGATTACGTCTAGACTCATCTATGGTGCTGCAAATGGCATTGTTTCATTTTTTCACTAGCGAATATTCCATCTGTACATGGAGGAGTTCTTCTTTGTCCACCCATCTGTTGGTGGACTTTTTGGTTATTTCCATATCTTGGCTCTTGTCATACTGTGCAATGCAGATTTGCCTGCCTGTGTCTTTCCAATTCTCTCTTCTTAGGTTATACGTCGAGGAGTGGGCCTGCTGGATCATATGGTAGCTCAATGTTTACCTTTTTAAGGCACCTCCATTCTGTTCCCATTCGTGGCCCTTTCCAAGTTACGTCCCCTTAGAAGTTGAGGGTATGCATTTCTCCACAACACCTTCAGCATTTCTTGTTTGTAGTTTTCTTGCTGATGGTTATTCTGACAAGTGTGAGCTGATACCTCTCTGTGGTTGAATTCGAATGTGTCACATAATCCGTTGAAATTGAGCTTTAAGGCACGCCCTTTTTCTTTTTCAAGCTGTGATTACCCCTTAGTTCTTCAAAGTGTTCTCTTTAAGTATGTGTCACATTTTGAAATGTTGTGGCCATTACCTCCCTCAAGACACTTTGAGGGCAGGTTTCATTTACAGTTCTGCAGTACTTGTTCCTATGAAATGACCATTAGCACAGGCTTTAAAGCTGCTTTTGCAGGTAACTGCCAGAGGTCGGCAGCCTTTCTATGCCCCCACCCTGGTAACTAGGGAAAAGCCCTTGTGGCCTGTGGTGTTTCTCGGTTATAAATCAGAGTGGAGTCTGCCCGGACAAACCCACACAAGCTGATGTCTCCTTACTTTGGTTGGATCTTTAAATTTAATTTTTATTTTTTATTGGAGTAATTTTCCACTGAGTACGTGGACCACTTCTACTTTGTGCACTCCTCGGTTGATGGATATTTTCTTTGCTTCCAAGTGTTGGCTATGGTAAATATTGTTGGAGTGCAGGATTGCCAGCCTGTGACTTTTTGATTCTCATTTTCTCAGGTGATAAGCCCAGCAGTGGGTGTGATTGATTGACTGGTAGCACCGTGTTTCCCTTTTCAAAGCACCTTCTTTGTGTTTTCCTGAGTGGCTCTTACCACGTCCCCCTTAGAATCGAGGGTACGCATTTCTCCACAATCGCTTCAGCATTGATTGTTTGCAGCATTTATGCTAATGGCCCTTCTGGCTGTTGTGAGCTGATAGGTTTTTGTAATTTGGGTTTGCATCTCTTTGAAAATTCGTAAAACTCATCATTTTTCTCCAACGTTTTCTTTTCTGTTAAAAAAAGGAAACAATTGGGAGTACAATAAAACTCTTGAAATTGTCTTCTTGGCACGTTGCCCTCTCTGGAAATTTTTGGTCGATTTTCCACCCCAGAATTTTTTAGAGAGCAGGTGTCTTTTACCGAACTGCAAGTTCGGTAAATATTTAGTGACCTTTAGCAATGGGTTTAAAGCTGCTGTTGTGGGAAGTGGCCTCAAGGAGGCAGCATTTTTCCATTCCCAAATCTGGGTATTAGGGCAGCAGAGCGTTTCTGGGAGTCGTGTTCCTAGGCTATAAATTACATGGCAATGTGCTTGGAGAAACCCCCATAACTTTATGTCTCATTATTTCTTCTTGGGTTAAAAAAAGTTTTACTTGGTGTAAAGCTTAGAATATTGTTTGTCCTAGGTGTACACAATTTGGTTCATTTGTACATTATATATGTCTATTCAAGTACAGATCCCCTTCCCATATAAAATGTTACAGAGGGTTCTGCAGACGTCCATTGCTATATGATCGGTCTTTTTGAGATATGTATATAATATGTGTTTGTATACATATAGGAACACTAATCTTAATTTATCCATTCCCCCACCTTTCCTTTTAGATGAGCATAGTTTCTTTTCGAAGTCTGTGAATGTCTTTCTCTGTGGAAATATGTTCATTTGTGTCAGTTATTAGATAACGCCTATAAGTGATATCATAGAATAGAGGTCTTTTGCTTTCCGACTTACCTCATGTTTCGTGATTATCTCCAGACTCATTTGTGGTGCCTCAAAGAGCAATGGTTCATTGTTTTCCAGGGCTAATATTCCATTGTGTACATGGACCACTTCTTCTTGATCCATTCACCTGTTGTTGGACATTTGGATTGCTTCCCTGTCTTGGCTATTGTGAATAAGGCTGCTCTGCAGCTTTTGCGGCCTGTGTCTTCTCGATTCTTGTCTTCTCAGGTGAGAGGTCCAATGGGGCGCCTGCTGGATTGAATGGTACCTCCATTTTTACTTTTAAACACAGCTCCTTTCTGTTCTCATTATTGGCTGTTACCCCTTTACCTCTCACCTCCAGGTAGAGGGTACACAGTTCTCTAAAATCCCTTCAGCATTTATTGTTTGGAGACTTTTTGCTGATGGTCAGTCGACTGGTGTAAGTTGAAACTTTTTGTAGAGTAGATTGCATGGGTCTAACCCTCCCTGAGGTTGAGCTTCTATGCATTTTCCTTTTTTTAAAAAAGAGCGTGAGTAAAACTTATCTCTTCATACTCTCTTCCTGAAACATTTGCCTGTTTTGAAATTTTTTGTCCATTCCCTACTTCAGCACAATTTTTTAGAGCAGGTGTCCTTTACAGCCCTGAGTCCTTGTGAATGTTAAGTGACCATTAGCTGTGCGTTTAAAGCTGTTCTTGCAGGAAACGGCCACAAGGTGGCAGCATTTCCCCTTTACCCAATTTGGTTACTAGGGAAACAGAGCCTTAATGGAAGTGGTGTTCTAGGTTGTAAATTAGAATGGAATGTGCCAGGAAAAAGCCCTTTAGGTTTATGTCTCATTACGTCTTGTTCATATTTGTAATTTACTTTTTATTTTTTATCCCAGCCAATATGATTACAATGGTTTGTTTGTTCTAGGTGTGCAAGATGTGGTCCTTTCACACATATACATGTATCTATTCTTCCTCGCATCCTTTTCCCATGTAGGTTATGACACAATGTTGAGTAGTCTTCTCCTGGTCTTCCGTACGTCTTTGGTGGTTATATATTTCACATGGTTTGTATATCTCTGTTAACCCCAATATGGTAATGTATCCAATCCTCATCCCTTTCTATTTGGTGAACCATAAGTTTTCTAATGAATCTGTGATTGCCTTTCTCTGTGGAAATATCTTCATTGGTATCAATTTTTAAGTAACTCTTAAAAGTGATATGATAGGATATGTGTCTTTTGCTTTCTCACTTACTACAGGTGGCGTGATTACGTCTAGACTCATCTATGGTGCTGCAAATGGCATTGTTTCATTTTTTCACTAGCGAATATTCCATCTGTACATGGAGGAGTTCTTCTTTGTCCACCCATCTGTTGGTGGACTTTTTGGTTATTTCCATATCTTGGCTCTTGTCATACTGTGCAATGCAGATTTGCCTGCCTGTGTCTTTCCAATTCTCTCTTCTTAGGTTATACGTCGAGGAGTGGGCCTGCTGGATCATATGGTAGCTCAATGTTTACCTTTTTAAGGCATCTCCATTCTGTTCTCATTCGTGGCCCTTTCCAAGTTACGTCCCCTTAGAAGTTGAGGGTATGCATTTCTCCACAACACCTTCAGCATTTCTTGTTTGTAGTTTTCTTGCTGATGGTTATTCTGACAAGTGTGAGCTGATACCTCTCTGTGGTTGAATTCGAATGTGTCACATAATCTGTTGAAATTGAGCTTTAAGGCACGCCCTTTTTATTTTTCAAGCTGTGATTACGCCTTAGTTCTTCAAAGTGTTCTCTTTAAGTATGTGTCACATTTTGAAATGTTGTGGCCATTACCTCTCTCAAGACATTTTGAGGGCAGGTTTCATGTACAGTCCTGCAGTACTTGTTCCTATGAAATGACCATTAGCACAGGCTTTAAAGCTGCTTTTGCAGGTAACTGCCAGAGGGTGGCAGCCTTTCTATGTCCCCCACCCTGGTAACTAGGGAAAAGCCCTTGCGGCCTGGGGTGTTTCTCGGTTATAAATTAGAGTGGAGTGTGCCCGGACAAACCCACACAAGCTGATGTCTCCTTACTTTGGTTGGATTTTTAAATTTAATTTTTATTTTTTATTGGAGTGATTTTCCACTGAGTCCGTGGACCACTTCTACTTTGTGCATTCCTCGGTTGATGGACATTTTCTTTGCTTCCAAGTGTTGCCTATGGTAAATATTTTTGGAGTGCAGGATTGCCAGCCTGTGACTTTTTGATTCTCATTTTCTCAGGTGATAAGCCCAGCAGTGGGTGTGATTGATTGACTGGTAGCACCGTGTTTCCCTTTTCAAAGCACCTTCTTTGTGTTTTCATTAGTGGCTCTTACCACGTCCCCCTTAGAAAAGAGGGTACGCATTTCTCCACAATCGCTTCAGCATTGATTGTTTGCAGCATTTATGCTAATGGCCCTTCTGGCTGTTGTGAGCTGATAGGTTTTTGTAATTTGGGTTTGCATCTCTTTGAAAATTCGTAAAACTCATCATTTTTCTCCAACGTTTTCTTTTCTGTTAAAAAAAGGAAACAATTGGGAGTACAATAAAACTCTTGAAATTGTCTTCTTGGAACGTTGCCCTCTCTGGAAATTTTTGGTCGATTTTCCACCCCAGAATTTTTTAGAGAGCAGGTGTCTTTTACCGAACTGCAAGTTCGGTAAATATTTAGTGACCTTTAGCAATGGGTTTAAAGCTGCTGTTGTGGGAAGTGGCCTCAAGGAGGCAGCATTTTTCCATTCCCAAATCTGGGTATTAGGGCAGCAGAGCGTTTCTGGGAGTCGTGTTCCTAGGCTATAAATTACATGGCAATGTGCTTGGAGAAACCCCCATAACTTTATGTCTCATTATTTCTTCTTGGGTTAAAAAAAGTTTTACTTGGTGTAAAGCTTAGAATATTGTTTGTCCTAGGTGTACACAATTTGGTTCATTTGTACATTATATATGTCTATTCAAGTACAGATCCCCTTCCCATATAAAATGTTACAGAGGGTTCTGCAGACGTCCATTGCTATATGATCGGTCTTTTTGAGATATGTATATAATATGTGTTTGTATACATATAGGAACACTAATCTTAATTTATCCATTCCCCCACCTTTCCTTTTAGATGAGCATAGTTTCTTTTCGAAGTCTGTGAATGTCTTTCTCTGTGGAAATATGTTCATTTGTGTCAGTTATTAGATAACGCCTATAAGTGATATCATAGAATAGAGGTCTTTTGCTTTCCGACTTACCTCATGTTTCGTGATTATCTCCAGACTCATTTGTGGTGCCTCAAAGAGCAATGGTTCATTGTTTTCCAGGGCTAATATTGCATTGTGTACATGGACCACTTCTTCTTGATCCATTCACCTGTTGTTGGACATTTGGATTGCTTCCCTGTCTTGGCTATTGTGAATAAGGCTGCTCTGCAGCTTTTGCGGCCTGTGTCTTCTCGATTCTTGTCTTCTCAGGTGAGAGGTCCAATGGGGCGCCTGCTGGATTGAATGGTACCTCCATTTTTACTTTTAAACACAGCTCCTTTCTGTTCTCATTATTGGCTGTTACCCCTTTACCAATCACCTGCAGGTAGAGGGTACACAGTTCTCTAAAATCCCTTCAGCATTTATTGTTTGTAGACTTTTTGCTGATGGTCAGTCGACTGGTGTAAGTTGAAACTTTTTGTAGATTAGATTGCATGGGTCTAACCCTCCCTGAGGTTGAGCTTTTATGCATTTTCCTTTTTTTAAAAAAGAGCGTGAGTAAAACTTATCTCTTCATACTCTCTTCCTGAAACATTTGCCTGTTTTGAAAATTTTTGTCCATTCCCTACTTCAGCACAATTTTTTAGGGCAGGTGTCCTTTACAGCCCTGAGTCCTTGTGAATGTTAAGTGACCCTTAGCTGTGCGTTTAAAGCTGTTCTTGCAGGAAACGGCCACAAGGTGGCAGCATTTCCCCTTTACCCAATTTGGTTACTAGGGAAACAGAGCCTTAATGGAAGTGGTGTTCTAGGTTGTAAATTAGAATGGAATGTGCCAGGAAAAAGCCCTTTATGTTTATGTCTCATTACTTCTTGTTCATATTTGTAATTTACTTTTTATTTTTTATCCCAGCCAATATGATTACAATGGTTTGTTTGTTCTAGGTGTGCAAGATGTGGTCCTTTCACACATATACATGTATCTATTCTTCCTCGCATCCTTTTCCCATGTAGGTTATGACACAATGTTGAGTAGTCTTCTCCTGGTCTTCCGTACGTCTTTGGTGGTTATATATTTCACATGGTTTGTATATCTCTGTTAACCCCAATATGGTAATGTATCCAATCCTCACCCCTTTCTATTTGGTGAACCATAAGTTTTCTAATGAATCTGTGATTGCCTTTCTCTGTGGAAATATCTTCTTTGGTATCAATTTTTAAGTAACTCTTAAAAGTGATATGATAGGATATGTGTCTTTTGCTTTCTCACTTACTACAGGTGGCGTGATTACGTCTAGACTCATGTATGGTGCTGCAAATGGCATTGTTTCATTTTTTTCACCTGCGAATATTCCATCTGTACATGGAGGAGTTCTTCTTTGTCCACCCATCTGTTGGTGGACTTTTTGGTTACTTCCATATCTTGGCTCTTGTCATACTGTGCAATGCAGATTTGCCTGCCTGTGTCTTTCCAATTCTCTCTTCTTAGGTTATACGTCGAGGAGTGGGCCTGCTGGATCATATGGTAGCTCAATGTTTACCTTTTTAAGGCACCTCCATTTTGTTCTCATTCGTGGCCCTTTCCAAGTTACGTCCCCTTAGAAGTTGAGGGTATGCATTTCTCCACAACACCTTCTGCATTTATTGTTTGTAGTTTTCTTGCTGATGGTTATTCTGACAAGTGTGAGCTGATACCTCTCTGTGGTTGAATTCGAATGTGTCACATAATCTGTTGAAATTGAGCTTTAAGGCACGCCCTTTTTATTTTTCAAGCTGTGATTACCCCTTAGTTCTTCAAAGTGTTCTCTTTAAGTATGTGTCACATTTTGAAATGTTGTGGCCATTACCTCCCTCAAGACATTTTGAGGGCAGGTTTCATGTACAGTTCTGCAGTACTTGTTCCTATGAAATGACCATTAGCACAGGCTTTAAAGCTGCTTTTGCAGGTAACTGCCGGAGGGTGGCAGCCTTTCTATGTCCCCCACCCTGGTAACTAGGGAAAAGCCCTTGCGGCCTGGGGTGTTTCTCGGTTATAAATTAGAGTGGAGTGTGCCCGGACAAACCCACACAAGCTGATGTCTCCTTACTTTGGTTGGATTTTTAAATTTAATTTTTATTTTTTATTGGAGTGATTTTCCACTGAGTACGTGGACCACTTCTACTTTGTGCATTCCTCGGTTGATGGACATTTTCTTTGCTTCCAAGTGTTGGCTATGGTAAATATTTTTGGAGTGCAGGATTGCCAGCCTGTGACTTTTTGATTCTCATTTTCTCAGGTGATAAGCCCAGCAGTGGGTGTGATTGATTGACTAGTAGCACCGTGTTTCCCTTTTCAAAGCACCTTCTTTGTGTTTTCATTAGTGGCTCTTACCACGTCCCCCTTAGAAAAGAGGGTACGCATTTCTCCACAATCGCTTCAGCATTGATTGTTTGCAGCATTTATGCTAATGGCCCTTCTGGCTGTTGTGAGCTGATAGGTTTTTGTAATTTGGGTTTGCATGTCTTTGAAAATTCGTAAAACTCATCATTTTTCTCCAACGTTTTCTTTTCTGTTAAAAAAAGGAAACAATTGGGAGTACAATATAACTCTTGAAATTGTCTTCTTGGAAGGTTGCCCTCTCTGGAAATTTTTGGTCGATTTTCCACCCCAGAATTTTTTTAGAGAGCAGGTGTCTTTTACCGAACTGCAAGTTCGGTAAATATTTAGTGACCTTTAGCAATGGGTTTAAAGCTGCTGTTGTGGGAAGTGGCCTCAAGGAGGCAGCATTTCTCCATTCCCAAATCTGGGTACTAGGGCAGCAGAGCCTTTCTGGGAGTCGTGTTCCTAGGCTGTAAATTACATTGGAATGTGCATGGAGAAACCCCCATAAGTTTATGTCTCATTATTTCTTCTTGGGTTAAAAAAAGTTTTACTTGGTGTAAAGCTTAGAATATTGTTTGTCCTAGGTGTACACAATCCGGTTCATTTGTACATTATACATGTCTTTTCAAGTACAGATCCCCTTCTCATATAAAATGTTACAGAGGGTTCTGCAGACGTCCATTGCTA
Source organism: Balaenoptera acutorostrata (assembly GCF_949987535.1). Classification (NCBI taxonomy): domain Eukaryota; kingdom Metazoa; phylum Chordata; class Mammalia; order Artiodactyla; family Balaenopteridae; genus Balaenoptera; species Balaenoptera acutorostrata. The sequence goes on along the minus strand of NC_080070.1, from coordinate 90,838,116 downwards.
TATGATCGGTCTTTTTGAGATATGTATATAATATGTGTTTGTATACATATAGGAACACTAATCTTAATTTATCCATTCCCTCCACCTTTCCTTTTAGATGAGCATAGTTTCTTTTCGAAGTCTGTGAATGTCTTTCTCTGTGGAAATATGTTCATTTGTGTCAGTTATTAGATAACGCCTATAAGTGATATCATAGAATATAGGTCTTTTGCTTTCCGACTTACCTCATGTTTCGTGATTATCTCCAGACTCATTTGTGGTGCCTCAAAGAGCAATGGTTCATTGTTTTCCAGGGCTAATATTGCATTGTGTACATGGACCACTTCTTCTTGATCCATTCACCTGTTGTTGGACATTTGGATTGCTTCCCTGTCTTGGCTATTGTGAATAAGGCTGCTCTGCAGCTTTTGCGGCCTGTGTCTTCTCGATTCTTGTCTTCTCAGGTGAGAGGTCCAATGGTGCGCCTGCTGGATTGAATGGTACCTCCATTTTTACTTTTAAACACAGCTCCTTTCTGTTCTCATTATTGGCTGTTACCCCTTTACCAATCACCTGCAGGTAGAGGGTACACAGTTCTCTAAAATCCCTTCAGCATTTATTGTTTGTAGACTTTTTGCTGATGGTCAGTCGACTGGTGTAAGTTGAAACTTTTTGTAGAGTAGATTGCATGGGTCTAACCCTCCCTGAGGTTGAGCTTTTATGCATTTTCCTTTTTTTAAAAAAGAGCGTGAGTAAAACTTATCTCTTCATACTCTCTTCCTGAAACATTTGCCTGTTTTGAAAATTTTTGTCCATTCCCTACTTCAGCACAATTTTTTAGGGCAGGTGTCCTTTACAGCCCTGAGTCCTTTTGAATGTTAAGTGACCCTTAGCTGTGCGTTTAAAGCTGTTCTTGCAGGAAACGGCCACAAGGTGGCAGCATTTCCCCTTTACCCAATTTGGTTACTAGGGAAACAGAGCCTTAATGGAAGTGGTGTTCTAGGTTGTAAATTAGAATGGAATGTGCCAGGAAAAAGCCCTTTATGTTTATGTCTCATTACTTCTTGTTCATATTTGTAATTTACTTTTTATTTTTTATCCCAGCCAATATGATTACAATGGTTTGTTTGTTCTAGGTGTGCAAGATGTGGTCCTTTCACACATATACATGTATCTATTCTTCCTCGCATCCTTTTCCCATGTAGGTTATGACACAATGTTGAGTAGTCTTCTCCTGGTCTTCCGTACGTCTTTGGTGGTTATATATTTCACATGGTTTGTATATCTCTGTTAACCCCAATATGGTAATGTATCCAATCCTCATCCCTTTCTATTTGGTGAACCATAAGTTTTCTAATGAATCTGTGATTGCCTTTCTCTGTGGAAATATCTTCTTTGGTATCAATTTTTAAGTAACTCTTAAAAGTGATATGATAGGATATGTGTCTTTTGCTTTCTCACTTACTACAGGTGGCGTGATTACGTCTAGACTCATGTATGGTGCTGCAAATGGCATTGTTTCATTTTTTTCACCTGCGAATATTCCATCTGTACATGGAGGAGTTCTTCTTTGTCCACCCATCTGTTGGTGGACTTTTTGGTTACTTCCATATCTTGGCTCTTGTCATACTGTGCAATGCAGATTTGCCTGCCTGTGTCTTTCCAATTCTCTCTTCTTAGGTTATACGTCGAGGAGTGGGCCTGCTGGATCATATGGTAGCTCAATGTTTACCTTTTTAAGGCACCTCCATTTTGTTCTCATTCGTGGCCCTTTCCAAGTTACATCCCCTTAGAAGTTGAGGGTATGCATTTCTCCACAACACCTTCTGCATTTATTGTTTGTAGTTTTCTTGCTGATGGTTATTCTGACAAGTGTGAGCTGATACCTCTCTGTGGTTGAATTCGAATGTGTCACATAATCTGTTGAAATTGAGCTTTAAGGCACGCCCTTTTTATTTTTCAAGCTGTGATTACCCCTTAGTTCTTCAAAGTGTTCTCTTTAAGTATGTGTCACATTTTGAAATGTTGTGGCCATTACCTCCCTCAAGACATTTTGAGGGCAGGTTTCATGTACAGTTCTGCAGTACTTGTTCCTATGAAATGACCATTAGCACAGGCTTTAAAGCTGCTTTTGCAGGTAACTGCCGGAGGGTGGCAGCTTTCTATGTCCCCCACCCTGGTAACTAGGGAAAAGCCCTTGCGGCCTGGGGTGTTTCTCGGTTATAAATTAGAGTGGAGTGTGCCCGGACAAACCCACACAAGCTGATGTCTCCTTACTTTGGTTGGATTTTTAAATTTAATTTTTATTTTTTATTGGAGTGATTTTCCACTGAGTACGTGGACCACTTCTACTTTGTGCATTCCTCGGTTGATGGACATTTTCTTTGCTTCCAAGTGTTGGCTATGGTAAATATTTTTGGAGTGCAGGATTGCCAGCCTGTGACTTTTTGATTCTCATTTTCTCAGGTGATAAGCCCAGCAGTGGGTGTGATTGATTGACTAGTAGCACCGTGTTTCCCTTTTCAAAGCACCTTCTTTGTGTTTTCATTAGTGGCTCTTACCACGTCCCCCTTAGAAAAGAGGGTACGCATTTCTCCACAATCGCTTCAGCATTGATTGTTTGCAGCATTTATGCTAATGGCCCTTCTGGCTGTTGTGAGCTGATAGGTTTTTGTAATTTGGGTTTGCATGTCTTTGAAAATTCGTAAAACTCATCATTTTTCTCCAACGTTTTCTTTTCTGTTAAAAAAAGGAAACAATTGGGAGTACAATATAACTCTTGAAATTGTCGTCTTGGAAGGTTGCCCTCTCTGGAAATTTTTGGTCGATTTTCCACCCCAGAATTTTTTTAGAGAGCAGGTGTCTTTTACCGAACTGCAAGTTCGGTAAATATTTAGTGACCTTTAGCAATGGGTTTAAAGCTGCTGTTGTGGGAAGTGGCCTCAAGGAGGCAGCATTTCTCCATTCCCAAATCTGGGTACTAGGGCAGCAGAGCCTTTCTGGGAGTCGTGTTCCTAGGCTGTAAATTACATTGGAATGTGCATGGAGAAACCCCCATAAGTTTATGTCTCATTATTTCTTCTTGGGTTAAAAAAAGTTTTACTTGGTGTAAAGCTTAGAATATTGTTTGTCCTAGGTGTACACAATCCGGTTCATTTGTACATTATACATGTCTTTTCAAGTACAGATCCCCTTCTCATATAAAATGTTACAGAGGGTTCTGCAGACGTCCATTGCTATATGATCGGTCTTTTTGAGATATGTATATAATATGTGTTTGTATACATATAGGAACACTAATCTTAATTTATCCATTCCCCCCACCTTTCCTTTTAGATGAGCATAGTTTCTTTTCGAAGTCTGTGAATGTCTTTCTCTGTGGAAATATGTTCATTTGTGTCAGTTATTAGATAACGCCTATAAGTGATATCATAGAATATAGGTCTTTTGCTTTCCGACTTACCTCATGTTTCGTGATTATCTCCAGACTCATTTGTGGTGCCTCAAAGAGCAATGGTTCATTGTTTTCCAGGGCTAATATTGCATTGTGTACATGGACCACTTCTTCTTGATCCATTCACCTGTTGTTGGACATTTGGATTGCTTCCCTGTCTTGGCTATTGTGAATAAGGCTGCTCTGCAGCTTTTGCGGCCTGTGTCTTCTCGATTCTTGTCTTCTCAGGTGAGAGGTCCAATGGTGCGCCTGCTGGATTGAATGGTACCTCCATTTTTACTTTTAAACACAGCTCCTTTCTGTTCTCATTATTGGCTGTTACCCCTTTACCAATCACCTGCAGGTAGAGGGTACACAGTTCTCTAAAATCCCTTCAGCATTTATTGTTTGTAGACTTTTTGCTGATGGTCAGTCGACTGGTGTAAGTTGAAACTTTTTGTAGATTAGATTGCATGGGTCTAACCCTCCCTGAGGTTGAGCTTTTATGCATTTTCCTTTTTTTAAAAAAGAGCGTGAGTAAAACTTATCTCTTCATACTCTCTTCCTGAAACATTTGCCTGTTTTGAAAATTTTTGTCCATTCCCTACTTCAGCACAATTTTTTAGGGCAGGTGTCCTTTACAGCCCTGAGTCCTTGTGAATGTTAAGTGACCCTTAGCTGTGCGTTTAAAGCTGTTCTTGCAGGAAACGGCCACAAGGTGGCAGCATTTCCCCTTTACCCAATTTGGTTACTAGGGAAACAGAGCCTTAATGGAAGTGTTCTAGGTTGTAAATTAGAATGGAATGTGCCAGGAAAAAGCCCTTTAGGTTTATGTCTCATTACTTCTTGTTCATATTTGTAATTTACTTTTTATTTTTTATCCCAGCCAATATGATTACAATGGTTTGTTTGTTCTAGGTGTGCAAGATGTGGTCCTTTCACACATATACATGTATCTATTCTTCCTCGCATCCTTTTCCCATGTAGGTTATGACACAATGTTGAGTAGTCTTCTCCTGGTCTTCCGTACGTCTTTGGTGGTTATATATTTCACATGGTTTGTATATCTCTGTTAACCCCAATATGGTAATGTATCCAATCCTCATCCCTTTCTATTTGGTGAACCATAAGTTTTCTAATGAATCTGTGATTGCCTTTCTCTGTGGAAATATCTTCTTTGGTATCAATTTTTAAGTAACTCTTAAAAGTGATATGATAGGATATGTGTCTTTTGCTTTCTCACTTACTACAGGTGGCGTGATTACGTCTAGACTCATGTATGGTGCTGCAAATGGCATTGTTTCATTTTTTTCACCTGCGAATATTCCATCTGTACATGGAGGAGTTCTTCTTTGTCCACCCATCTGTTGGTGGACTTTTTGGTTACTTCCATATCTTGGCTCTTGTCATACTGTGCAATGCAGATTTGCCTGCCTGTGTCTTTCCAATTCTCTCTTCTTAGGTTATACGTCGAGGAGTGGGCCTGCTGGATCATATGGTAGCTCAATGTTTACCTTTTTAAGGCACCTCCATTTTGTTCTCATTCGTGGCCCTTTCCAAGTTACGTCCCCTTAGAAGTTGAGGGTATGCATTTCTCCACAACACCTTCTGCATTTATTGTTTGTAGTTTTCTTGCTGATGGTTATTCTGACAAGTGTGAGCTGATACCTCTCTGTGGTTGAATTCGAATGTGTCACATAATCTGTTGAAATTGAGCTTTAAGGCACGCCCTTTTTATTTTTCAAGCTGTGATTACCCCTTAGTTTTTCAGAGTGTTCTCTTTAAGTATGTGTCACATTTTGAAATGTTGTGGCCATTACCTCCCTCAAGACATTTTGAGGGCAGGTTTCATGTACAGTTCTGCAGTACTTGTTCCTATGAAATGACCATTAGCACAGGCTTTAAAGCTGCTTTTGCAGGTAACTGCCGGAGGGTGGCAGCCTTTCTATGTCCCCCACCCTGGTAACTAGGGAAAAGCCCTTGCGGCCTGGGGTGTTTCTCGGTTATAAATTAGAGTGGAGTGTGCCCGGACAAACCCACACAAGCTGATGTCTCCTTACTTTGGTTGGATTTTTAAATTTAATTTTTATTTTTTATTGGAGTGATTTTCCACTGAGTACGTGGACCACTTCTACTTTGTGCATTCCTCGGTTGATGGACATTTTCTTTGCTTCCAAGTGTTGGCTATGGTAAATATTTTTGGAGTGCAGGATTGCCAGCCTGTGACTTTTTGATTCTCATTTTCTCAGGTGATAAGCCCAGCAGTGGGTGTGATTGATTGACTAGTAGCACCGTGTTTCCCTTTTCAAAGCACCTTCTTTGTGTTTTCATTAGTGGCTCTTACCACGTCCCCCTTAGAAAAGAGGGTACGCATTTCTCCACAATCGCTTCAGCATTGATTGTTTGCAGCATTTATGCTAATGGCCCTTCTGGCTGTTGTGAGCTGATAGGTTTTTGTAATTTGGGTTTGCATGTCTTTGAAAATTCGTAAAACTCATCATTTTTCTCCAACGTTTTCTTTTCTGTTAAAAAAAGGAAACAATTGGGAGTACAATATAACTCTTGAAATTGTCTTCTTGGAAGGTTGCCCTCTCTGGAAATTTTTGGTCGATTTTCCACCCCAGAAATTTTTTTAGAGAGCAGGTGTCTTTTACCGAACTGCAAGTTCGGTAAATATTTAGTGACCTTTAGCAATGGGTTTAAAGCTGCTGTTGTGGGAAGTGGCCTCAAGGAGGCAGCATTTCTCCATTCCCAAATCTGGGTACTAGGGCAGCAGAGCCTTTCTGGGAGTCGTGTTCCTAGGCTGTAAATTACATTGGAATGTGCATGGAGAAACCCCCATAAGTTTATGTCTCATTATTTCTTCTTGGGTTAAAAAAAGTTTTACTTGGTGTAAAGCTTAGAATATTGTTTGTCCTAGGTGTACACAATCCGGTTCATTTGTACATTATACATGTCTTTTCAAGTACAGATCCCCTTCTCATATAAAATGTTACAGAGGGTTCTGCAGACGTCCATTGCTATATGATCGGTCTTTTTGAGATATGTATATAATATGTGTTTGTATACATATAGGAACACTAATCTTAATTTATCCATTCCCTCCACCTTTCCTTTTAGATGAGCATAGTTTCTTTTCGAAGTCTGTGAATGTCTTTCTCTGTGGAAATATGTTCATTTGTGTCAGTTATTAGATAACGCCTATAAGTGATATCATAGAATATAGGTCTTTTGCTTTCCGACTTACCTCATGTTTCGTGATTATCTCCAGACTCATTTGTGGTGCCTCAAAGAGCAATGGTTCATTGTTTTCCAGGGCTAATATTGCATTGTGTACATGGACCACTTCTTCTTGATCCATTCACCTGTTGTTGGACATTTGGATTGCTTCCCTGTCTTGGCTATTGTGAATAAGGCTGCTCTGCAGCTTTTGCGGCCTGTGTCTTCTCGATTCTTGTCTTCTCAGGTGAGAGGTCCAATGGTGTGCCTGCTGGATTGAATGGTACCTCCATTTTTACTTTTAAACACAGCTCCTTTCTGTTCTCATTATTGGCTGTTACCCCTTTACCAATCACCTGCAGGTAGAGGGTACACAGTTCTCTAAAATCCCTTCAGCATTTATTGTTTGTAGACTTTTTGCTGATGGTCAGTCGACTGGTGTAAGTTGAAACTTTTTGTAGATTAGATTGCATGGGTCTAACCCTCCCTGAGGTTGAGCTTTTATGCATTTTCCTTTTTTTAAAAAAGAGCGTGAGTAAAACTTATCTCTTCATACTCTCTTCCTGAAACATTTGCCTGTTTTGAAAATTTTTGTCCATTCCCTACTTCAGCACAATTTTTTAGGGCAGGTGTCCTTTACAGCCCTGAGTCCTTTTGAATGTTAAGTGACCCTTAGCTGTGCGTTTAAAGCTGTTCTTGCAGGAAACGGCCACAAGGTGGCAGCATTTCCCCTTTACCCAATTTGGTTACTAGGGAAACAGAGCCTTAATGGAAGTGGTGTTCTAGGTTGTAAATTAGAATGGAATGTGCCAGGAAAAAGCCCTTTAGGTTTATGTCTCATTACTTCTTGTTCATATTTGTAATTTACTTTTTATTTTTTATCCCAGCCAATATGATTACAATGGTTTGTTTGTTCTAGGTGTGCAAGATGTGGTCCTTTCACACATATACATGTATCTATTCTTCCTCGCATCCTTTTCCCATGTAGGTTATGACACAATGTTGAGTAGTCTTCTCCTGGTCTTCCGTACGTCTTTGGTGGTTATATATTTCACATGGTTTGTATATCTCTGTTAACCCCAATATGGTAATGTATCCAATCCTCATCCCTTTCTATTTGGTGAACCATAAGTTTTCTAATGAATCTGTGATTGCCTTTCTCTGTGGAAATATCTTCATTGGTATCAATTTTTAAGTAACTCTTAAAAGTGATATGATAGGATATGTGTCTTTTGCTTTCTCACTTACTACAGGTGGCGTGATTACGTCTAGACTCATGTATGGTGCTGCAAATGGCATTGTTTCATTTTTTTCACCTGCGAATATTCCATCTGTACATGGAGGAGTTCTTCTTTGTCCACCCATCTGTTGGTGGACTTTTTGGTTACTTCCATATCTTGGCTCTTGTCATACTGTGCAATGCAGATTTGCCTGCCTGTGTCTTTCCAATTCTCTCTTCTTAGGTTATACGTCGAGGAGTGGGCCTGCTGGATCATATGGTAGCTCAATGTTTACCTTTTTAAGGCACCTCCATTTTGTTCTCATTCGTGGCCCTTTCCAAGTTACGTCCCCTTAGAAGTTGAGGGTATGCATTTCTCCACAACACCTTCTGCATTTATTGTTTGTAGTTTTCTTGCTGATGGTTATTCTGACAAGTGTGAGCTGATACCTCTCTGTGGTTGAATTCGAATGTGTCACATAATCTGTTGAAATTGAGCTTTAAGGCACGCCCTTTTTATTTTTCAAGCTGTGATTACCCCTTAGTTCTTCAAAGTGTTCTCTTTAAGTATGTGTCACATTTTGAAATGTTGTGGCCATTACCTCCCTCAAGACATTTTGAGGGCAGGTTTCATGTACAGTTCTGCAGTACTTGTTCCTATGAAATGACCATTAGCACAGGCTTTAAAGCTGCTTTTGCAGGTAACTGCCAGAGGGTGGCAGCCTTTCTATGTCCCCCACCCTGGTAACTAGGGAAAAGCCCTTGCGGCCTGGGGTGTTTCTCGGTTATAAATTAGAGTGGAGTGTGCCCGGACAAACCCACACAAGCTGATGTCTCCTTACTTTGGTTGGATTTTTAAATTTAATTTTTATTTTTTATTGGAGTGATTTTCCACTGAGTCCGTGGACCACTTCTACTTTGTGCATTCCTCGGTTGATGGACATTTTCTTTGCTTCCAAGTGTTGGCTATGGTAAATATTTTTGGAGTGCAGGATTGCCAGCCTGTGACTTTTTGATTCTCATTTTCTCAGGTGAAAAGCCCAGCAGTGGGTGTGATTGATTGACTGGTAGCACCGTGTTTCCCTTTTCAAAGCACCTTCTTTGTGTTTTCATTAGTGGCTCTTACCACGTCCCCCTTAGAAAAGAGGGTACGCATTTCTCCACAATCGCTTCAGCATTGATTGTTTGCAGCATTTATGCTAATGGCCCTTCTGGCTGTTGTGAGCTGATAGGTTTTTGTAATTTGGGTTTGCATGTCTTTGAAAATTCGTAAAACTCATCATTTTTCTCCAACGTTTTCTTTTCTGTTAAAAAAAGGAAACAATTGGGAGTACAATATAACTCTTGAAATTGTCTTCTTGGAAGGTTGCCCTCTCTGGAAATTTTTGGTCGATTTTCCACCCCAGAATTTTTTTAGAGAGCAGGTGTCTTTTACCGAACTGCAAGTTCGGTAAATATTTAGTGACCTTTAGCAATGGGTTTAAAGCTGCTGTTGTGGGAAGTGGCCTCAAGGAGGCAGCATTTCTCCATTCCCAAATCTGGGTACTAGGGCAGCAGAGCCTTTCTGGGAGTCGTGTTCCTAGGCTGTAAATTACATTGGAATGTGCATGGAGAAACCCCCATAAGTTTATGTCTCATTATTTCTTCTTGGGTTAAAAAAAGTTTTACTTGGTGTAAAGCTTAGAATATTGTTTGTCCTAGGTGTACACAATCCGGTTCATTTGTACATTATACATGTCTTTTCAAGTACAGATCCCCTTCTCATATAAAATGTTACAGAGGGTTCTGCAGACGTCCATTGCTATATGATCGGTCTTTTTGAGATATGTATATAATATGTGTTTGTATACATATAGGAACACTAATCTTAATTTATCCATTCCCTCCACCTTTCCTTTTAGATGAGCATAGTTTCTTTTCGAAGTCTGTGAATGTCTTTCTCTGTGGAAATATGTTCATTTGTGTCAGTTATTAGATAACGCCTATAAGTGATATCATAGAATATAGGTCTTTTGCTTTCCGACTTACCTCATGTTTCGTGATTATCTCCAGACTCATTTGTGGTGCCTCAAAGAGCAATGGTTCATTGTTTTCCAGGGCTAATATTGCATTGTGTACATGGACCACTTCTTCTTGATCCATTCACCTGTTGTTGGACATTTGGATTGCTTCCCTGTCTTGGCTATTGTGAATAAGGCTGCTCTGCAGCTTTTGCGGCCTGTGTCTTCTCGATTCTTGTCTTCTCAGGTGAGAGGTCCAATGGTGCGCCTGCTGGATTGAATGGTACCTCCATTTTTACTTTTAAACACAGCTCCTTTCTGTTCTCATTATTGGCTGTTACCCCTTTACCAATCACCTGCAGGTAGAGGGTACACAGTTCTCTAAAATCCCTTCAGCATTTATTGTTTGTAGACTTTTTGCTGATGGTCAGTCGACTGGTGTAAGTTGAAACTTTTTGTAGAGTAGATTGCATGGGTCTAACCCTCCCTGAGGTTGAGCTTTTATGCATTTTCCTTTTTTTAAAAAAGAGCGTGAGTAAAACTTATCTCTTCATACTCTCTTCCTGAAACATTTGCCTGTTTTGAAAATTTTTGTCCATTCCCTACTTCAGCACAATTTTTTAGGGCAGGTGTCCTTTACAGCCCTGAGTCCTTTTGAATGTTAAGTGACCCTTAGCTGTGCGTTTAAAGCTGTTCTTGCAGGAAACGGCCACAAGGTGGCAGCATTTCCCCTTTACCCAATTTGGTTACTAGGGAAACAGAGCCTTAATGGAAGTGGTGTTCTAGGTTGTAAATTAGAATGGAATGTGCCAGGAAAAAGCCCTTTAGGTTTATGTCTCATTACTTCTTGTTCATATTTGTAATTTACTTTTTATTTTTTATCCCAGCCAATATGATTACAATGGTTTGTTTGTTCTAGGTGTGCAAGATGTGGTCCTTTCACACATATACATGTATCTATTCTTCCTCGCATCCTTTTCCCATGTAGGTTATGACACAATGTTGAGTAGTCTTCTCCTGGTCTTCCGTACGTCTTTGGTGGTTATATATTTCACATGGTTTGTATATCTCTGTTAACCCCAATATGGTAATGTATCCAATCCTCATCCCTTTCTATTTGGTGAACCATAAGTTTTCTAATGAATCTGTGATTGCCTTTCTCTGTGGAAATATCTTCTTTGGTATCAATTTTTAAGTAACTCTTAAAAGTGATATGATAGGATATGTGTCTTTTGCTTTCTCACTTACTACAGGTGGCGTGATTACGTCTAGACTCATGTATGGTGCTGCAAATGGCATTGTTTCATTTTTTTCACCTGCGAATATTCCATCTGTACATGGAGGAGTTCTTCTTTGTCCACCCATCTGTTGGTGGACTTTTTGGTTACTTCCATATCTTGGCTCTTGTCATACTGTGCAATGCAGATTTGCCTGCCTGTGTCTTTCCAATTCTCTCTTCTTAGGTTATACGTCGAGGAGTGGGCCTGCTGGATCATATGGTAGCTCAATGTTTACCTTTTTAAGGCACCTCCATTCTGTTCTCATTCGTGGCCCTTTCCAAGTTACGTCCCCTTAGAAGTTGAGGGTATGCATTTCTCCACAACACCTTCTGCATTTATTGTTTGTAGTTTTCTTGCTGATGGTTATTCTGACAAGTGTGAGCTGATACCTCTCTGTGGTTGAATTCGAATGTGTCACATAATCTGTTGAAATTGAGCTTTAAGGCACGCCCTTTTTATTTTTCAAGCTGTGATTACCCCTTAGTTCTTCAAAGTGTTCTCTTTAAGTATGTGTCACATTTTGAAATGTTGTGGCCATTACCTCCCTCAAGACATTTTGAGGGCAGGTTTCATGTACAGTTCTGCAGTACTTGTTCCTATGAAATGACCATTAGCACAGGCTTTAAAGCTGCTTTTGCAGGTAACTGCCAGAGGGTGGCAGCCTTTCTATGTCCCCCACCCTGGTAACTAGGGAAAAGCCCTTGCGGCCTGGGGTGTTTCTCGGTTATAAATTAGAGTGGAGTGTGCCCGGACAAACCCACACAAGCTGATGTCTCCTTACTTTGGTTGGATTTTTAAATTTAATTTTTATTTTTTATTGGAGTGATTTTCCACTGAGTCCGTGGACCACTTCTACTTTGTGCATTCCTCGGTTGATGGACATTTTCTTTGCTTCCAAGTGTTGGCTATGGTAAATATTTTTGGAGTGCAGGATTGCCAGCCTGTGACTTTTTGATTCTCATTTTCTCAGGTGAAAAGCCCAGCAGTGGGTGTGATTGATTGACTGGTAGCACCGTGTTTCCCTTTTCAAAGCACCTTCTTTGTGTTTTCATTAGTGGCTCTTACCACGTCCCCCTTAGAAAAGAGGGTACGCATTTCTCCACAATCGCTTCAGCATTGATTGTTTGCAGCATTTATGCTAATGGCCCTTCTGGCTGTTGTGAGCTGATAGGTTTTTGTAATTTGGGTTTGCATGTCTTTGAAAATTCGTAAAACTCATCATTTTTCTCCAACGTTTTCTTTTCTGTTAAAAAAAGGAAACAATTGGGAGTACAATATAACTCTTGAAATTGTCTTCTTGGAAGGTTGCCCTCTCTGGAAATTTTTGGTCGATTTTCCACCCCAGAATTTTTTTAGAGAGCAGGTGTCTTTTACCGAACTGCAAGTTCGGTAAATATTTAGTGACCTTTAGCAATGGGTTTAAAGCTGCTGTTGTGGGAAGTGGCCTCAAGGAGGCAGCATTTCTCCATTCCCAAATCTGGGTACTAGGGCAGCAGAGCCTTTCTGGGAGTCGTGTTCCTAGGCTGTAAATTACATTGGAATGTGCATGGAGAAACCCCCATAAGTTTATGTCTCATTATTTCTTCTTGGGTTAAAAAAAGTTTTACTTGGTGTAAAGCTTAGAATATTGTTTGTCCTAGGTGTACACAATCCGGTTCATTTGTACATTATACATGTCTTTTCAAGTACAGATCCCCTTCTCATATAAAATGTTACAGAGGGTTCTGCAGACGTCCATTGCTATATGATCGGTCTTTTTGAGATATGTATATAATATGTGTTTGTATACATATAGGAACACTAATCTTAATTTATCCATTCCCTCCACCTTTCCTTTTAGATGAGCATAGTTTCTTTTCGAAGTCTGTGAATGTCTTTCTCTGTGGAAATATGTTCATTTGTGTCAGTTATTAGATAACGCCTATAAGTGATATCATAGAATATAGGTCTTTTGCTTTCCGACTTACCTCATGTTTCGTGATTATCTCCAGACTCATTTGTGGTGCCTCAAAGAGCAATGGTTCATTGTTTTCCAGGGCTAATATTGCATTGTGTACATGGACCACTTCTTCTTGATCCATTCACCTGTTGTTGGACATTTGGATTGCTTCCCTGTCTTGGCTATTGTGAATAAGGCTGCTCTGCAGCTTTTGCGGCCTGTGTCTTCTCGATTCTTGTCTTCTCAGGTGAGAGGTCCAATGGTGCGCCTGCTGGATTGAATGGTACCTCCATTTTTACTTTTAAACACAGCTCCTTTCTGTTCTCATTATTGGCTGTTACCCCTTTACCAATCACCTGCAGGTAGAGGGTACACAGTTCTCTAAAATCCCTTCAGCATTTATTGTTTGTAGACTTTTTGCTGATGGTCAGTCGACTGGTGTAAGTTGAAACTTTTTGTAGAGTAGATTGCATGGGTCTAACCCTCCCTGAGGTTGAGCTTTTATGCATTTTCCTTTTTTTAAAAAAGAGCGTGAGTAAAACTTATCTCTTCATACTCTCTTCCTGAAACATTTGCCTGTTTTGAAAATTTTTGTCCATTCCCTACTTCAGCACAATTTTTTAGGGCAGGTGTCCTTTACAGCCCTGAGTCCTTTTGAATGTTAAGTGACCCTTAGCTGTGCGTTTAAAGCTGTTCTTGCAGGAAACGGCCACAAGGTGGCAGCATTTCCCCTTTACCCAATTTGGTTACTAGGGAAACAGAGCCTTAATGGAAGTGGTGTTCTAGGTTGTAAATTAGAATGGAATGTGCCAGGAAAAAGCCCTTTAGGTTTATGTCTCATTACTTCTTGTTCATATTTGTAATTTACTTTTTATTTTTTTATCCCAGCCAATATGATTACAATGGTTTGTTTGTTCTAGGTGTGCAAGATGTGGTCCTTTCACACATATACATGTATCTATTCTTCCTCGCATCCTTTTCCCATGTAGGTTATGACACAATGTTGAGTAGTCTTCTCCTGGTCTTCCGTACGTCTTTGGTGGTTATATATTTCACATGGTTTGTATATCTCTGTTAACCCCAATATGGTAATGTATCCAATCCTCATCCCTTTCTATTTGGTGAACCATAAGTTTTCTAATGAATCTGTGATTGCCTTTCTCTGTGGAAATATCTTCTTTGGTATCAATTTTTAAGTAACTCTTAAAAGTGATATGATAGGATATGTGTCTTTTGCTTTCTCACTTACTACAGGTGGCGTGATTACGTCTAGACTCATGTATGGTGCTGCAAATGGCATTGTTTCATTTTTTTCACCTGCGAATATTCCATCTGTACATGGAGGAGTTCTTCTTTGTCCACCCATCTGTTGGTGGACTTTTTGGTTACTTCCATATCTTGGCTCTTGTCATACTGTGCAATGCAGATTTGCCTGCCTGTGTCTTTCCAATTCTCTCTTCTTAGGTTATACGTCGAGGAGTGGGCCTGCTGGATCATATGGTAGCTCAATGTTTACCTTTTTAAGGCACCTCCATTCTGTTCTCATTCGTGGCCCTTTCCAAGTTACGTCCCCTTAGAAGTTGAGGGTATGCATTTCTCCACAACACCTTCTGCATTTATTGTTTGTAGTTTTCTTGCTGATGGTTATTCTGACAAGTGTGAGCTGATACCTCTCTGTGGTTGAATTCGAATGTGTCACATAATCTGTTGAAATTGAGCTTTAAGGCACGCCCTTTTTATTTTTCAAGCTGTGATTACCCCTTAGTTCTTCAAAGTGTTCTCTTTAAGTATGTGTCACATTTTGAAATGTTGTGGCCATTACCTCCCTCAAGACATTTTGAGGGCAGGTTTCATGTACAGTTCTGCAGTACTTGTTCCTATGAAATGACCATTAGCACAGGCTTTAAAGCTGCTTTTGCAGGTAACTGCCAGAGGGTGGCAGCCTTTCTATGTCCCCCACCCTGGTAACTAGGGAAAAGCCCTTGCGGCCTGGGGTGTTTCTCGGTTATAAATTAGAGTGGAGTGTGCCCGGACAAACCCACACAAGCTGATGTCTCCTTACTTTGGTTGGATTTTTAAATTTAATTTTTATTTTTTATTGGAGTGATTTTCCACTGAGTCCGTGGACCACTTCTACTTTGTGCATTCCTCGGTTGATGGACATTTTCTTTGCTTCCAAGTGTTGGCTATGGTAAATATTTTTGGAGTGCAGGATTGCCAGCCTGTGACTTTTTGATTCTCATTTTCTCAGGTGAAAAGCCCAGCAGTGGGTGTGATTGATTGACTGGTAGCACCGTGTTTCCCTTTTCAAAGCACCTTCTTTGTGTTTTCATTAGTGGCTCTTACCACGTCCCCCTTAGAAAAGAGGGTACGCATTTCTCCACAATCGCTTCAGCATTGATTGTTTGCAGCATTTATGCTAATGGCCCTTCTGGCTGTTGTGAGCTGATAGGTTTTTGTAATTTGGGTTTGCATGTCTTTGAAAATTCGTAAAACTCATCATTTTTCTCCAACGTTTTCTTTTCTGTTAAAAAAAGGAAACAATTGGGAGTACAATATAACTCTTGAAATTGTCTTCTTGGAAGGTTGCCCTCTCTGGAAATTTTTGGTCGATTTTCCACCCCAGAATTTTTTTAGAGAGCAGGTGTCTTTTACCGAACTGCAAGTTCGGTAAATATTTAGTGACCTTTAGCAATGGGTTTAAAGCTGCTGTTGTGGGAAGTGGCCTCAAGGAGGCAGCATTTCTCCATTCCCAAATCTGGGTACTAGGGCAGCAGAGCCTTTCTGGGAGTCGTGTTCCTAGGCTGTAAATTACATTGGAATGTGCATGGAGAAACCCCCATAAGTTTATGTCTCATTATTTCTTCTTGGGTTAAAAAAAGTTTTACTTGGTGTAAAGCTTAGAATATTGTTTGTCCTAGGTGTACACAATCCGGTTCATTTGTACATTATACATGTCTTTTCAAGTACAGATCCCCTTCTCATATAAAATGTTACAGAGGGTTCTGCAGACGTCCATTGCTATATGATCGGTCTTTTTGAGATATGTATATAATATGTGTTTGTATACATATAGGAACACTAATCTTAATTTATCCATTCCCTCCACCTTTCCTTTTAGATGAGCATAGTTTCTTTTCGAAGTCTGTGAATGTCTTTCTCTGTGGAAATATGTTCATTTGTGTCAGTTATTAGATAACGCCTATAAGTGATATCATAGAATATAGGTCTTTTGCTTTCCGACTTACCTCATGTTTCGTGATTATCTCCAGACTCATTTGTGGTGCCTCAAAGAGCAATGGTTCATTGTTTTCCAGGGCTAATATTGCATTGTGTACATGGACCACTTCTTCTTGATCCATTCACCTGTTGTTGGACATTTGGATTGCTTCCCTGTCTTGGCTATTGTGAATAAGGCTGCTCTGCAGCTTTTGCGGCCTGTGTCTTCTCGATTCTTGTCTTCTCAGGTGAGAGGTCCAATGGTGCGCCTGCTGGATTGAATGGTACCTCCATTTTTACTTTTAAACACAGCTCCTTTCTGTTCTCATTATTGGCTGTTACCCCTTTACCAATCACCTGCAGGTAGAGGGTACACAGTTCTCTAAAATCCCTTCAGCATTTATTGTTTGTAGACTTTTTGCTGATGGTCAGTCGACTGGTGTAAGTTGAAACTTTTTGTAGAGTAGATTGCATGGGTCTAACCCTCCCTGAGGTTGAGCTTTTATGCATTTTCCTTTTTTTAAAAAAGAGCGTGAGTAAAACTTATCTCTTCATACTCTCTTCCTGAAACATTTGCCTGTTTTGAAAATTTTTGTCCATTCCCTACTTCAGCACAATTTTTTAGGGCAGGTGTCCTTTACAGCCCTGAGTCCTTTTGAATGTTAAGTGACCCTTAGCTGTGCGTTTAAAGCTGTTCTTGCAGGAAACGGCCACAAGGTGGCAGCATTTCCCCTTTACCCAATTTGGTTACTAGGGAAACAGAGCCTTAATGGAAGTGGTGTTCTAGGTTGTAAATTAGAATGGAATGTGCCAGGAAAAAGCCCTTTAGGTTTATGTCTCATTACTTCTTGTTCATATTTGTAATTTACTTTTTATTTTTTTATCCCAGCCAATATGATTACAATGGTTTGTTTGTTCTAGGTGTGCAAGATGTGGTCCTTTCACACATATACATGTATCTATTCTTCCTCGCATCCTTTTCCCATGTAGGTTATGACACAATGTTGAGTAGTCTTCTCCTGGTCTTCCGTACGTCTTTGGTGGTTATATATTTCACATGGTTTGTATATCTCTGTTAACCCCAATATGGTAATGTATCCAATCCTCATCCCTTTCTATTTGGTGAACCATAAGTTTTCTAATGAATCTGTGATTGCCTTTCTCTGTGGAAATATCTTCTTTGGTATCAATTTTTAAGTAACTCTTAAAAGTGATATGATAGGATATGTGTCTTTTGCTTTCTCACTTACTACAGGTGGCGTGATTACGTCTAGACTCATGTATGGTGCTGCAAATGGCATTGTTTCATTTTTTTCACCTGCGAATATTCCATCTGTACATGGAGGAGTTCTTCTTTGTCCACCCATCTGTTGGTGGACTTTTTGGTTACTTCCATATCTTGGCTCTTGTCATACTGTGCAATGCAGATTTGCCTGCCTGTGTCTTTCCAATTCTCTCTTCTTAGGTTATACGTCGAGGAGTGGGCCTGCTGGATCATATGGTAGCTCAATGTTTACCTTTTTAAGGCACCTCCATTCTGTTCTCATTCGTGGCCCTTTCCAAGTTACGTCCCCTTAGAAGTTGAGGGTATGCATTTCTCCACAACACCTTCTGCATTTATTGTTTGTAGTTTTCTTGCTGATGGTTATTCTGACAAGTGTGAGCTGATACCTCTCTGTGGTTGAATTCGAATGTGTCACATAATCTGTTGAAATTGAGCTTTAAGGCACGCCCTTTTTATTTTTCAAGCTGTGATTACCCCTTAGTTCTTCAAAGTGTTCTCTTTAAGTATGTGTCACATTTTGAAATGTTGTGGCCATTACCTCCCTCAAGACATTTTGAGGGCAGGTTTCATGTACAGTTCTGCAGTACTTGTTCCTATGAAATGACCATTAGCACAGGCTTTAAAGCTGCTTTTGCAGGTAACTGCCAGAGGGTGGCAGCCTTTCTATGTCCCCCACCCTGGTAACTAGGGAAAAGCCCTTGCGGCCTGGGGTGTTTCTCGGTTATAAATTAGAGTGGAGTGTGCCCGGACAAACCCACACAAGCTGATGTCTCCTTACTTTGGTTGGATTTTTAAATTTAATTTTTATTTTTTATTGGAGTGATTTTCCACTGAGTCCGTGGACCACTTCTACTTTGTGCATTCCTCGGTTGATGGACATTTTCTTTGCTTCCAAGTGTTGGCTATGGTAAATATTTTTGGAGTGCAGGATTGCCAGCCTGTGACTTTTTGATTCTCATTTTCTCAGGTGAAAAGCCCAGCAGTGGGTGTGATTGATTGACTGGTAGCACCGTGTTTCCCTTTTCAAAGCACCTTCTTTGTGTTTTCATTAGTGGCTCTTACCACGTCCCCCTTAGAAAAGAGGGTACGCATTTCTCCACAATCGCTTCAGCATTGATTGTTTGCAGCATTTATGCTAATGGCCCTTCTGGCTGTTGTGAGCTGATAGGTTTTTGTAATTTGGGTTTGCATGTCTTTGAAAATTCGTAAAACTCATCATTTTTCTCCAACGTTTTCTTTTCTGTTAAAAAAGGAAACAATTGGGAGTACAATATAACTCTTGAAATTGTCTTCTTGGAAGGTTGCCCTCTCTGGAAATTTTTGGTCGATTTTCCACCCCAGAATTTTTTTAGAGAGCAGGTGTCTTTTACCGAACTGCAAGTTCGGTAAATATTTAGTGACCTTTAGCAATGGGTTTAAAGCTGCTGTTGTGGGAAGTGGCCTCAAGGAGGCAGCATTTCTCCATTCCCAAATCTGGGTACTAGGGCAGCAGAGCCTTTCTGGGAGTCGTGTTCCTAGGCTGTAAATTACATTGGAATGTGCATGGAGAAACCCCCATAAGTTTATGTCTCATTATTTCTTCTTGGGTTAAAAAAAGTTTTACTTGGTGTAAAGCTTAGAATATTGTTTGTCCTAGGTGTACACAATCCGGTTCATTTGTACATTATACATGTCTTTTCAAGTACAGATCCCCTTCTCATATAAAATGTTACAGAGGGTTCTGCAGACGTCCATTGCTATATGATCGGTCTTTTTGAGATATGTATATAATATGTGTTTGTATACATATAGGAACACTAATATTAATTTATCCATTCCCTCCACCTTTCCTTTTAGATGAGCATAGTTTCTTTTCGAAGTCTGTGAATGTCTTTCTCTGTGGAAATATGTTCATTTGTGTCAGTTATTAGATAACGCCTATAAGTGATATCATAGAATATAGGTCTTTTGCTTTCCGACTTACCTCATGTTTCGTGATTATCTCCAGACTCATTTGTGGTGCCTCAAAGAGCAATGGTTCATTGTTTTCCAGGGCTAATATTGCATTGTGTACATGGACCACTTCTTCTTGATCCATTCACCTGTTGTTGGACATTTGGATTGCTTCCCTGTCTTGGCTATTGTGAATAAGGCTGCTCTGCAGCTTTTGCGGCCTGTGTCTTCTCGATTCTTGTCTTCTCAGGTGAGAGGTCCAATGGTGCGCCTGCTGGATTGAATGGTACCTCCATTTTTACTTTTAAACACAGCTCCTTTCTGTTCTCATTATTGGCTGTTACCCCTTTACCAATCACCTGCAGGTAGAGGGTACACAGTTCTCTAAAATCCCTTCAGCATTTATTGTTTGTAGACTTTTTGCTGATGGTCAGTCGACTGGTGTAAGTTGAAACTTTTTGTAGAGTAGATTGCATGGGTCTAACCCTCCCTGAGGTTGAGCTTTTATGCATTTTCCTTTTTTTAAAAAAGAGCGTGAGTAAAACTTATCTCTTCATACTCTCTTCCTGAAACATTTGCCTGTTTTGAAAATTTTTGTCCATTCCCTACTTCAGCACAATTTTTTAGGGCAGGTGTCCTTTACAGCCCTGAGTCCTTTTGAATGTTAAGTGACCCTTAGCTGTGCGTTTAAAGCTGTTCTTGCAGGAAACGGCCACAAGGTGGCAGCATTTCCCCTTTACCCAATTTGGTTACTAGGGAAACAGAGCCTTAATGGAAGTGGTGTTCTAGGTTGTAAATTAGAATGGAATGTGCCAGGAAAAAGCCCTTTAGGTTTATGTCTCATTACTTCTTGTTCATATTTGTAATTTACTTTTTATTTTTTTATCCCAGCCAATATGATTACAATGGTTTGTTTGTTCTAGGTGTGCAAGATGTGGTCCTTTCACACATATACATGTATCTATTCTTCCTCGCATCCTTTTCCCATGTAGGTTATGACACAATGTTGAGTAGTCTTCTCCTGGTCTTCCGTACGTCTTTGGTGGTTATATATTTCACATGGTTTGTATATCTCTGTTAACCCCAATATGGTAATGTATCCAATCCTCATCCCTTTCTATTTGGTGAACCATAAGTTTTCTAATGAATCTGTGATTGCCTTTCTCTGTGGAAATATCTTCTTTGGTATCAATTTTTAAGTAACTCTTAAAAGTGATATGATAGGATATGTGTCTTTTGCTTTCTCACTTACTACAGGTGGCGTGATTACGTCTAGACTCATCTATGGTGCTGCAAATGGCATGGTTTCATTTTTTTCACCTGCGAATATTCCATCTGTACATGGAGGAGTTCTTCTTTGTCCACCCATCTGTTGGTGGACTTTTTGGTTACTTCCATATCTTGGCTCTTGTCATACTGTGCAATGCAGATTTGCCTGCCTGTGTCTTTCCAATTCTCTCTTCTTAGGTTATACGTCGAGGAGTGGGCCTGCTGGATCATATGGTAGCTCAATGTTTACCTTTTTAAGGCACCTCCATTCTGTTCTCATTCGTGGCCCTTTCCAAGTTACGTCCCCTTAGAAGTTGAGGGTATGCATTTCTCCACAACACCTTCTGCATTTATTGTTTGTAGTTTTCTTGCTGATGGTTATTCTGACAAGTGTGAGCTGATACCTCTCTGTGGTTGAATTCGAATGTGTCACATAATCTGTTGAAATTGAGCTTTAAGGCACGCCCTTTTTATTTTTCAAGCTGTGATTACCCCTTAGTTCTTCAAAGTGTTCTCTTTAAGTATGTGTCACATTTTGAAATGTTGTGGCCATTACCTCCCTCAAGACATTTTGAGGGCAGGTTTCATGTACAGTTCTGCAGTACTTGTTCCTATGAAATGACCATTAGCACAGGCTTTAAAGCTGCTTTTGCAGGTAACTGCCAGAGGGTGGCAGCCTTTCTATGTCCCCCACCCTGGTAACTAGGGAAAAGCCCTTGCGGCCTGGGGTGTTTCTCGGTTATAAATTAGAGTGGAGTGTGCCCGGACAAACCCACACAAGCTGATGTCTCCTTACTTTGGTTGGATTTTTAAATTTAATTTTTATTTTTTATTGGAGTGATTTTCCACTGAGTCCGTGGACCACTTCTACTTTGTGCATTCCTCGGTTGATGGACATTTTCTTTGCTTCCAAGTGTTGGCTATGGTAAATATTTTTGGAGTGCAGGATTGCCAGCCTGTGACTTTTTGATTCTCATTTTCTCAGGTGATAAGCCCAGCAGTGGGTGTGATTGATTGACTGGTAGCACCGTGTTTCCCTTTTCAAAGCACCTTCTTTGTGTTTTCATTAGTGGCTCTTACCACGTCCCCCTTAGAAAAGAGGGTACGCATTTCTCCACAATCGCTTCAGCATTGATTGTTTGCAGCATTTATGCTAATGGCCCTTCTGGCTGTTGTGAGCTGATAGGTTTTTGTAATTTGGGTTTGCATGTCTTTGAAAATTCGTAAAACTCATCATTTTTCTCCAACGTTTTCTTTTCTGTTAAAAAAAGGAAACAGTTGGGAGTACAATATAACTCTTGAAATTGTCTTCTTGGAAGGTTGCCCTCTCTGGAAATTTTTGGTCGATTTTCCACCCCAGAATTTTTTTAGAGAGCAGGTGTCTTTTACCGAACTGCAAGTTCGGTAAATATTTAATGACCTTTAGCAATGGGTTTAAAGCTGCTGTTGTGGGACGTGGCCTCAAGGAGGCAGCATTTCTCCATTCCCAAATCTGGGTACTAGGGCAGCAGAGCCTTTCTGGGAGTCGTGTTCCTAGGCTGTAAATTACATGGCAATGTGCTTGGAGAAACCCCCATAACTTTATGTCTCATTATTTCTTCTTGGGTTAAAAAAAGTTTTACTTGGTGTAAAGCTTAGAATATTGTTTGTCCTAGGTGTACACAATCCGGTTCATTTGTACATTATATATGTCTTTTCAAGTACAGATCCCCTTCTCATATAAAATGTTACAGAGGGTTCTGCAGACGTCCATTGCTATATGATCGGTCTTTTTGAGATATGTATATAATATGTGTTTGTATACATATAGGAACACTAATCTTAATTTATCCATTCCCTCCACCTTTCCTTTTAGATGAGCATAGTTTCTTTTCGAAGTCTGTGAATGTCTTTCTCTGTGGAAATATGTTCATTTGTGTCAGTTATTAGATAACGCCTATAAGTGATATCATAGAATATAGGTCTTTTGCTTTCCGACTTACCTCATGTTTCGTGATTATCTCCAGACTCATTTGTGGTGCCTCAAAGAGCAATGGTTCATTGTTTTCCAGGGCTAATATTGCATTGTGTACATGGACCACTTCTTCTTGATCCATTCACCTGTTGTTGGACATTTGGATTGCTTCCCTGTCTTGGCTATTGTGAATAAGGCTGCTCTGCAGCTTTTGCGGCCTGTGTCTTCTCGATTCTTGTCTTCTCAGGTGAGAGGTCCAATGGGGCGCCTGCTGGATTGAATGGTACCTCCATTTTTACTTTTAAACACAGCTCCTTTCTGTTCTCATTATTGGCTGTTACCCCTTTACCAATCACCTGCAGGTAGAGGGTACACAGTTCTCTAAAATCCCTTCAGCATTTATTGTTTGTAGACTTTTTGCTGATGGTCAGTCGACTGGTGTAAGTTGAAACTTTTTGTAGATTAGATTGCATGGGTCTAACCCTCCCTGAGGTTGAGCTTTTATGCATTTTCCTTTTTTTAAAAAAGAGCGTGAGTAAAACTTATCTCTTCATACTCTCTTCCTGAAACATTTGCCTGTTTTGAAAATTTTTGTCCATTCCCTACTTCAGCACAATTTTTTAGGGCAGGTGTCCTTTACAGCCCTGAGTCCTTTTGAATGTTAAGTGACCCTTAGCTGTGCGTTTAAAGCTGTTC
Source organism: Balaenoptera acutorostrata (assembly GCF_949987535.1). Lineage (NCBI taxonomy): Eukaryota > Metazoa > Chordata > Mammalia > Artiodactyla > Balaenopteridae > Balaenoptera > Balaenoptera acutorostrata. The sequence goes on along the minus strand of NC_080070.1, from coordinate 90,814,692 downwards.
TTGCAGGAAACGGCCACAAGGTGGCAGCATTTCCCCTTTACCCAATTTGGTTACTAGGGAAACAGAGCCTTAATGGAAGTGGTGTTCTAGGTTGTAAATTAGAATGGAATGTGCCAGGAAAAAGCCCTTTAGGTTTATGTCTCATTACTTCTTGTTCATATTTGTAATTTACTTTTTATTTTTTTATCCCAGCCAATATGATTACAATGGTTTGTTTGTTCTAGGTGTGCAAGATGTGGTCCTTTCACACATATACATGTATCTATTCTTCCTCGCATCCTTTTCCCATGTAGGTTATGACACAATGTTGAGTAGTCTTCTCCTGGTCTTCCGTACGTCTTTGGTGGTTATATATTTCACATGGTTTGTATATCTCTGTTAACCCCAATATGGTAATGTATCCAATCCTCATCCCTTTCTATTTGGTGAACCATAAGTTTTCTAATGAATCTGTGATTGCCTTTCTCTGTGGAAATATCTTCTTTGGTATCAATTTTTAAGTAACTCTTAAAAGTGATATGATAGGATATGTGTCTTTTGCTTTCTCACTTACTACAGGTGGCGTGATTACGTCTAGACTCATGTATGGTGCTGCAAATGGCATGGTTTCATTTTTTTCACCTGCGAATATTCCATCTGTACATGGAGGAGTTCTTCTTTGTCCACCCATCTGTTGGTGGACTTTTTGGTTACTTCCATATCTTGGCTCTTGTCATACTGTGCAATGCAGATTTGCCTGCCTGTGTCTTTCCAATTCTCTCTTCTTAGGTTATACGTCGAGGAGTGGGCCTGCTGGATCATATGGTAGCTCAATGTTTACCTTTTTAAGGCACCTCCATTCTGTTCTCATTCGTGGCCCTTTCCAAGTTACGTCCCCTTAGAAGTTGAGGGTATGCATTTCTCCACAACACCTTCTGCATTTATTGTTTGTAGTTTTCTTGCTGATGGTTATTCTGACAAGTGTGAGCTGATACCTCTCTGTGGTTGAATTCGAATGTGTCACATAATCTGTTGAAATTGAGCTTTAAGGCACGCCCTTTTTATTTTTCAAGCTGTGATTACCCCTTAGTTCTTCAAAGTGTTCTCTTTAAGTATGTGTCACATTTTGAAATGTTGTGGCCATTACCTCCCTCAAGACATTTTGAGGGCAGGTTTCATGTACAGTTCTGCAGTACTTGTTCCTATGAAATGACCATTAGCACAGGCTTTAAAGCTGCTTTTGCAGGTAACTGCCAGAGGGTGGCAGCCTTTCTATGTCCCCCACCCTGGTAACTAGGGAAAAGCCCTTGCGGCCTGGGGTGTTTCTCGGTTATAAATTAGAGTGGAGTGTGCCCGGACAAACCCACACAAGCTGATGTCTCCTTACTTTGGTTGGATTTTTAAATTTAATTTTTATTTTTTATTGGAGTGATTTTCCACTGAGTCCGTGGACCACTTCTACTTTGTGCATTCCTCGGTTGATGGACATTTTCTTTGCTTCCAAGTGTTGGCTATGGTAAATATTTTTGGAGTGCAGGATTGCCAGCCTGTGACTTTTTGATTCTCATTTTCTCAGGTGATAAGCCCAGCAGTGGGTGTGATTGATTGACTGGTAGCACCGTGTTTCCCTTTTCAAAGCACCTTCTTTGTGTTTTCATTAGTGGCTCTTACCACGTCCCCCTTAGAAAAGAGGGTACGCATTTCTCCACAATCGCTTCAGCATTGATTGTTTGCAGCATTTATGCTAATGGCCCTTCTGGCTGTTGTGAGCTGATAGTCTTTTGTAATTTGGGTTTGCATCTCTTTGAAAATTCGTAAAACTCATCATTTTTCTCCAACGTTTTCTTTTCTGTTAAAAAAAGGAAACAATTGGGAGTACAATAAAACTCTTGAAATTGCCTTCTTGGAACGTTGCCCTCTCTGGAAATTTTTGGTCGATTTTCCACCCCAGAATTTTTTAGAGAGCAGGTGTCTTTTACCGAACTGCAAGTTCGGTAAATATTTAGTGACCTTTAGCAATGGGTTTAAAGCTGCTGTTGTGGGAAGTGGCCTCAAGGAGGCAGCATTTCTCCATTCCCAAATCTGGGTATTAGGGCAGCAGAGCGTTTCTGGGAGTCGTGTTCCTAGGCTATAAATTACATTGGAATGTGCATGGAGAAACCCCCATAAGTTTATGTCTCATTATTTCTTCTTGGGTTAAAAAAAGTTTTACTTGGTGTAAAGCTTAGAATATTGTTTGTCCTAGGTGTACACAATTTGGTTCATTTGTACATTATATATGTCTATTCAAGTACAGATCCCCTTCCCATATAAAATGTTACAGAGGGTTCTGCAGACGTCCATTGCTATATGATCGGTCTTTTTGAGATATGTTTATAATATGTGTTTGTATACATATAGGAACACTAATCTTAATTTATCCATTCCCCCCACCTTTCCTTTTAGATGAGCATAGTTTCTTTTCGAAGTCTGTGAATGTCTTTCTCTGTGGAAATATGTTCATTTGTGTCAGTTATTAGATAACGCCTATAAGTGATATCATAGAATATAGGTCTTTTGCTTTCCGACTTACCTCATGTTTCGTGATTATCTCCAGACTCATTTGTGGTGCCTCAAAGAGCAATGGTTCATTGTTTTCCAGGGCTAATATTCCATTGTGTACATGGACCACTTCTTCTTGATCCATTCACCTGTTGTTGGACATTTGGATTGCTTCCCTGTCTTGGCTATTGTGAATAAGGCTGCTCTGCAGCTTTTGCGGCCTGTGTCTTCTCGATTCTTGTCTTCTCAGGTGAGAGGTCCAATGGTGCGCCTCCTGGATTGAATGGTACCTCCATTTTTACTTTTAAACACAGCTCCTTTCTGTTCTCATTATTGGCTGTTACCCCTTTACCAATCACCTGCAGGTAGAGGGTACACAGTTCTCTAAAATCCCTTCAGCATTTATTGTTTGTAGACTTTTTGCTGATGGTCAGTCGACTGGTGTAAGTTGAAACTTTTTGTAGATTAGATTGCATGGGTCTAACCCTCCCTGAGGTTGAGCTTTTATGCATTTTCCTTTTTTTAAAAAAGAGCGTGAGTAAAACTTATCTCTTCATACTCTCTTCCTGAAACATTTGCCTGTTTTGAAAATTTTTGTCCATTCCCTACTTCAGCACAATTTTTTAGGGCAGGTGTCCTTTACAGCCCTGAGTCCTTTTGAATGTTAAGTGACCCTTAGCTGTGCGTTTAAAGCTGTTCTTGCAGGAAACGGCCACAAGGTGGCAGCATTTCCCCTTTACCCAATTTGGTTACTAGGGAAACAGAGCCTTAATGGAAGTGGTGTTCTAGGTTGTAAATTAGAATGGAATGTGCCAGGAAAAAGCCCTTTAGGTTTATGTCTCATTACTTCTTGTTCATATTTGTAATTTACTTTTTATTTTTTTATCCCAGCCAATATGATTACAATGGTTTGTTTGTTCTAGGTGTGCAAGATGTGGTCATTTCACACATATACATGTATCTATTCTTCCTCGCATCCTTTTCCCATGTAGGTTATGACACAATGTTGAGTAGTCTTCTCCTGGTCTTCCGTACGTCTTTGGTGGTTATATATTTCACATGGTTTGTATATCTCTGTTAACCCCAATATGGTAATGTATCCAATCCTCATCCCTTTCTATTTGGTGAACCATAAGTTTTCTAATGAATCTGTGATTGCCTTTCTCTGTGGAAATATCTTCTTTGGTATCAATTTTTAAGTAACTCTTAAAAGTGATATGATAGGATATGTGTCTTTTGCTTTCTCACTTACTACAGGTGGCGTGATTACGTCTAGACTCATGTATGGTGCTGCAAATGGCATGGTTTCATTTTTTTCACCTGGGAATATTCCATCTGTACATGGAGGAGTTCTTCTTTGTCCACCCATCTGTTGGTGGACTTTTTGGTTACTTCCATATCTTGGCTCTTGTCATACTGTGCAATGCAGATTTGCCTGCCTGTGTCTTTCCAATTCTCTCTTCTTAGGTTATACGTCGAGGAGTGGGCCTGCTGGATCATATGGTAGCTCAATGTTTACCTTTTTAAGGCACCTCCATTCTGTTCTCATTCGTGGCCCTTTCCAAGTTACGTCCCCTTAGAAGTTGAGGGTATGCATTTCTCCACAACACCTTCTGCATTTATTGTTTGTAGTTTTCTTGCTGATGGTTATTCTGACAAGTGTGAGCTGATACCTCTCTGTGGTTGAATTCGAATGTGTCACATAATCTGTTGAAATTGAGCTTTAAGGCACGCCCTTTTTATTTTTCAAGCTGTGATTACCCCTTAGTTCTTCAAAGTGTTCTCTTTAAGTATGTGTCACATTTTGAAATGTTGTGGCCATTACCTCCCTCAAGACATTTTGAGGGCAGGTTTCATGTACAGTTCTGCAGTACTTGTTCCTATGAAATGACCATTAGCACAGGCTTTAAAGCTGCTTTTGCAGGTAACTGCCAGAGGGTGGCAGCCTTTCTATGTCCCCCACCCTGGTAACTAGGGAAAAGCCCTTGCGGCCTGGGGTGTTTCTCGGTTATAAATTAGAGTGGAGTGTGCCCGGACAAACCCACACAAGCTGATGTCTCCTTACTTTGGTTGGATTTTTAAATTTAATTTTTATTTTTTATTGGAGTGATTTTCCACTGAGTCCGTGGACCACTTCTACTTTGTGCATTCCTCGGTTGATGGACATTTTCTTTGCTTCCAAGTGTTGGCTATGGTAAATATTTTTGGAGTGCAGGATTGCCAGCCTGTGACTTTTTGATTCTCATTTTCTCAGGTGATAAGCCCAGCAGTGGGTGTGATTGATTGACTGGTAGCACCGTGTTTCCCTTTTCAAAGCACCTTCTTTGTGTTTTCATTAGTGGCTCTTACCACGTCCCCCTTAGAAAAGAGGGTACGCATTTCTCCACAATCGCTTCAGCATTGATTGTTTGCAGCATTTATGCTAATGGCCCTTCTGGCTGTTGTGAGCTGATAGGTTTTTGTAATTTGGGTTTGCATCTCTTTGAAAATTCGTAAAACTCATCATTTTTCTCCAACGTTTTCTTTTCTGTTAAAAAAAGGAAACAATTGGGAGTACAATAAAACTCTTGAAATTGTCTTCTTGGAACGTTGCCCTCTCTGGAAATTTTTGGTCGATTTTCCACCCCAGAATTTTTTAGAGAGCAGGTGTCTTTTACCGAACTGCAAGTTCGGTAAATAGTTAGTGACCTTTAGCAATGGGTTTAAAGCTGCTGTTGTGGGAAGTGGCCTCAAGGAGGCAGCATTTCTCCATTCCCAAATCTGGGTATTAGGGCAGCAGAGCGTTTCTGGGAGTCGTGTTCCTAGGCTATAAATTACATTGGAATGTGCATGGAGAAACCCCCATAAGTTTATGTCTCATTATTTCTTCTTGGGTTAAAAAAAGTTTTACTTGGTGTAAAGCTTAGAATATTGTTTGTCCTAGGTGTACACAATTTGGTTCATTTGTACATTATATATGTCTATTCAAGTACAGATCCCCTTCCCATATAAAATGTTACAGAGGGTTCTGCAGACGTCCATTGCTATATGATCGGTCTTTTTGAGATATGTATATAATATGTGTTTGTATACATATAGGAACACTAATCTTAATTTATCCATTCCCTCCACCTTTCCTTTTAGATGAGCATAGTTTCTTTTCGAAGTCTGTGAATGTCTTTCTCTGTGGAAATATGTTCATTTGTGTCAGTTATTAGATAACGCCTATAAGTGATATCATAGAATATAGGTCTTTTGCTTTCCGACTTACCTCATGTTTCGTGATTATCTCCAGACTCATTTGTGGTGCCTCAAAGAGCAATGGTTCATTGTTTTCCAGGGCTAATATTGCATTGTGTACATGGACCACTTCTTCTTGATCCATTCACCTGTTGTTGGACATTTGGATTGCTTCCCTGTCTTGGCTATTGTGAATAAGGCTGCTCTGCAGCTTTTGCGGCCTGTGTCTTCTCGATTCTTGTCTTCTCAGGTGAGAGGTCCAATGGTGCGCCTGCTGGATTGAATGGTACCTCCATTTTTACTTTTAAACACAGCTCTTTTCTGTTCTCATTATTGGCTGTTACCCCATTACCAATCACCTGCAGGTAGAGGGTACACAGTTCTCTAAAATCCCTTCAGCATTTATTGTTTGTAGACTTTTTGCTGATGGTCAGTTGACTGGTGTAAGTTGAAACTTTTTGTAGATTAGATTGCATGGGTCTAACCCTCCCTGAGGTTGAGCCTTTATGCATTTTCCTTTTTTTAAAAAAGAGCGTGAGTAAAACTTATCTCTTCATACTCTCTTCCTGAAACATTTGCCTGTTTTGAAATTTTTTGTCCATTCCCTACTTCAGCACAATTTTTTAGAGCAGGTGTCCTTTACAGCCCTGAGTCCTTGTGAATGTTAAGTGACCATTAGCTGTGCGTTTAAAGCTGTTCTTGCAGGAAACGGCCACAAGGTGGCAGCATTTCCCCTTTACCCAATTTGGTTACTAGGGAAACAGAGCCTTAATGGAAGTGGTGTTCTAGGTTGTAAATTAGAATGGAATGTGCCAGGAAAAAGCCCTTTATGTTTATGTCTCATTACTTCTTGTTCATATTTGTAATTTACTTTTTATTTTTTATCCCAGCCAATATGATTACAATGGTTTGTTTGTTCTAGGTGTGCAAGATGTGGTCCTTTCACACATATACATGTATCTATTCTTCCTCGCATCCTTTTCCCATGTAGGTTATGACACAATGTTGAGTAGTCTTCTCCTGGTCTTCCGTACGTCTTTGGTGGTTATATATTTCACATGGTTTGTATATCTCTGTTAACCCCAATATGGTAATGTATCCAATCCTCATCCCTTTCTATTTGGTGAACCATAAGTTTTCTAATGAATCTGTGATTGCCTTTCTCTGTGGAAATATCTTCTTTGGTATCAATTTTTAAGTAACTCTTAAAAGTGATATGATAGGATATGTGTCTTTTGCTTTCTCACTTACTACAGGTGGCGTGATTACGTCTAGACTCATCTATGGTGCTGCAAATGGCATTGTTTCATTTTTTTCACCTGCGAATATTCCATCTGTACATGGAGGAGTTCTTCTTTGTCCACCCATCTGTTGGTGGACTTTTTGGTTACTTCCATATCTTGGCTCTTGTCATACTGTGCAATGCAGATTTGCCTGCCTGTGTCTTTCCAATTCTCTCTTCTTAGGTTATACGTCGAGGAGTGGGCCTGCTGGATCATATGGTAGCTCAATGTTTACCTTTTTAAGGCACCTCCATTCTGTTCTCATTCGTGGCCCTTTCCAAGTTATGTCCCCTTAGAAGTTGAGGGTATGCATTTCTCCACAACACCTTCTGCATTTATTGTTTGTAGTTTTCTTGCTGATGGTTATTCTGACAAGTGTGAGCTGATACCTCTCTGTGGTTGAATTTGAATGTGTCACATAATCTGTTGAAATTGAGCTTTAAGGCACGCCCTTTTTCTTTTTCAAGCTGTGATTACCCCTTAGTTCTTCAAAGTGTTCTCTTTAAGTATGTGTCACATTTTGAAATGTTTTGGGCATTACCTCCCTGAAGACATTTTGAGGGCAGGTTTCATTTACAGTTCTGCAGTACTTGTTCCTATGAAATGACCATTAGCACAGACTTTAACGCTGCTTTTGCAGGTAACTGCCAGAGGGTGGCAGCCTTTCTATGTCCCCCACCCTGGTAACTAGGGAAAAGCCCTTGCGGCCTGTGGTGTTTCTCGGTTATAAATCAGAGTGGAGTCTGCCCGGAGAAACCCACACAAGCTGATGTGTCCTAACTTTGGTTGGATTTTTTTTTAATGAGGATCTTGAATCAGATGCGTATGTTTGATTGATTGATTGATTGATTGATTTTGGCTGTGTTGGGTCTTCGTTTCTGTGCGAGGGCTTTCTCCAGTTGTGGCAAGCGGGGGCCACTCTTCATCTCGTTGCACGGGCCTCTCACCGTCGCGGCCTCTCTCGTTGCGGAGCACAGGCTCCAGAAGCGCAGGCTCAGCAGTTGTGGCTAACGGGCCCAGCCGCTCTGCGGCATGTGGGATCTTCCCAGGCCAGGGCTCGAACCCGTGTCCCCTGCATTAGCAGGCAGATTCTCAACCACAGCGCCACCAGGGAAGCCCTTGGTTGGATTTTTAAGTTTAATTTTTATTTTTTATTGGAGTAATTTTCCACTGCGTACGTGGACCACTTCTACTTTGTGCATTCCTCTGTTGATGGACATTTTCATTGCTTCCAAGTGTTGTCTATTGTAAATATTCTTGGAGTGCAGGATTGCCAGCCTGTGACTTTTTGATTCTCATTTTCTTAGGTGATAGGCCCAGCAGTGGGTGTGATTGATTGACTGGTAGCACCGTTTTCCCTTTTGTAAGCACCTTCTTTGTGTTTTCATTAGGTGCTCTTACCCCGTCCCCCTTAGAATCGAGGGTACGCATTTCTCCACAATCGCTTCAGCATTTATTGTTTGCAGCATTTATGCTAATGGCCCTTCTGGCTGCTGTGAGCTGATAGGGTTTTGTAATTTGGGTTTGCATGTCTTTGAAAATTCGTAAAACTCATCATTTTTCCCTGCCTTTTTCTTTTCTGTTAAAAAAGGGAAACAATAGTGAGTACAGTATAACCCTTGAAATTGTCTTTTTGGAAGGTTGCCCTCTCTGGAAATTTTTGGTCGATTTTCCACCCCAGAAATTTTTAGAGAGCAGGTGTCATTTACCGAACTGCAAGTGTGGTGAAGATTTAGTGACCTTTAGCAATGGGTTTAAAGCTGCTGTTGTGGGAAGACGCCTCAAGCAGGCAGCATTTCTCCATTCCCAAATCTGGTTACTAGGGCAGCAGAGCCTTTCTGGAAGTCGTGTTCCTAGGTTGTAAATTACTTTGGAATGTGCATGGAGAAACCCCCATAAGTTGATGTCTCATTATTTCTTCTTGGGTTAAAAAAGTTTTACTTGGTGTAATGCTTAGAATATTGTTTGTCCTAGGTGTACACAATCCGGTTCATTTGTACATTATACATGTCTTTTCAAGTACAGATCCTCTTCCCATATAAAATGTTACAGAGGGTTCTGCAGACGTCCATTGCTATATGGTCGGTCTTTTTGAGATATGTAAATAATATGTGTTTGTATACATATAGTAACAGTAATCTTAATTTATCCATTCCCCCCACCTTTCCTTTTAGATGAGCATAGTTTCTTTTCGAAGTCTGTTAGTGTCTTTCTCTGTGGAAATATTTTCATTTGTGTCAGTTATTAGATAACGACTATAAGTGATATCATAGAATACAGGTCTTTTGCTTTCCAACTTACCTCATCTTTCGTGATTATCTGCAGACTCATTTGTGGTGCATCAAAGAGCAATGGTTCATTGTTTTCCATGGCTAATATTCTATTGTGTTCATGGACCACTTCTTCTTTATCAATTCACCTGTTGTTGAACATTTTGATTGCTTCACTGTCTTGGCTATTGTGAATAAGGCTGCACTGCACCTTTGGGGCCTGTGTCTTCTCGATTCTTTTCTTCTCAGGTGAGAGGTCCAATGGTGCACCTGCTGGATTGAATGGTACCTCCATTTTTACTTTTAAACACAGCTCCTTTCTGTTCTCATTATTGGCTGTTACCCTTTTATGTCTCACCAGCAGGTAGAGGTTACACAGTTCTCCAAAACCCCTTCAGCATTTATTGTTTGTAGACTTTTTGCTGATGGTCATTCGACTCGTTTGAGTTGAAACTTTTTGTAGATTAGATTGCATGGGTCTAACACTCCCTGAGAATGAACTTTTATCCATTTTCCTTTCTTTAAAAAGAGAGTGAGGAAAACTTACCTCTTCATACTATCTTCTTGAAAATTTTGCCTCTTTTGAATTTTTTTATCCATTCTCTGCCTCAGCACAATTTTGAGGGCTGGTGTCCTTTACAGCCCTGAGTCCTTGTGAATGGTAAGTGACCATTAGTTGTGGGTTAAATGCTGCTCTTGCGGGAATCGGCCACATGGCGGCAGCATTTCTCCTTTACCAAATCTGGTTACTAGGGCAACAGAGCCTTACTGGAAGTGGTGTTCTAGGTTGTAAATTATAATGGAATGTGCCAGGAAGAAGACCCTGAAGTTTATGTCTCATTACTTCTTGGTCATTATTTTAATTTTTAGAATATTGTTTTTCCTAGGTGTACACATTCTATTTCAATTGTACATTACATATATATCTTCATGTACAGTTCACCTTCTCATGTAAATTATTAGAGTGTTCCATAGACCTCCATTTCTATATGGTCGGTCTTTTTGATATATGTATTTAATATGTATTTCTATACGTATGCTCACTGTTATCTTAAACATAAGCATAGTTTGTCTTCTAACTCTGTGAGTGTCTTTCTCTGTGGAAATATGTTCATTTGTGTCAGTTGTTAGATCATACCTATAAGTAATATCATAGTATATTTTTCTTTTGCTTTCCGAATTACCTCATGTTTTGTGATTAAATCTAGGCTCACCTACGGTGCTGCAAAGAGCAGTGTTTCATTGTTTTCCATGGCAAATATTCCATTGTGTACCCCGAACACTTCTTCTTTGTCTATTCATGTTGATGGGCATTTTGGTTGCTTCCTTGTCTTGCCTATTGTGAATACTGCTGCAGTGCAGCTCTTGCAGCCTGTGTCTTCTCGATTCTGCTCTTCTCTGGTGATAGGCCCAGCTCTGGTCCTGCTGGATCAAATGGTGGCTCAATTTTTACTTTTAAACACAGCTCCTTTCTCTTCTCATTATTGGCTCTTACCACTTTACATCTCACCAGCTGCTACAGGGCACAGAGTTGGCTAAAACCCCTTCAGCATTTATTGTTCGTAGATGTTTTGCTAATGGTTATTTGACTGGTGCAAGTTGAAACTTTTTGTAGATTAGATTTGCATTAGTCTAATACTTCTTTATGTTTAGTTTATATCCATTTTCCTTTTTAAAAAAAAGTGAGTAAAACTTACCCCTTAAAAAAAAAGTGAGTAAAACTTACCAATGATCTTCTTGAAAAATTTGCTGTGTGTTGAGTTTTTTGCCCATTCCCTGCCTCAGGACATTTTTTGAGGGCAGGTGTCCTTTACAGCCCTGAGTCCTTGTGAATATTAACTGACCATTAGCTGTGGGGTTAAAGCTGGTCTTGCGTTAAATGGCCACAAGGAGGCAGCATTTCTACATTTCCAACTCTCGGCACTTGGGCAACAGAGCCTTCCTGGAAATCGTGTTAGTAGGCTGAAAATTAGAGTGGAATGTGCCAAGACAACACCCAACAGCTTATATATCCTTACTTTCTGTTTGATTTTTAAATTTATTTTTTATTAGAGCAAATTTGATTAAAATGTTGTGTTTCTTCTAGGTGTACAAAATCTGGTTCATTATATACATGTATCTATAGATCTTTGGATCCTATCCCACGTAGGTTATTACAGAGTGTTGAGTAGACCTCTGTAGGTATAGCCTAGGTTTTGGTGGTTTATATTTTTCATATGTATTTGTATAGGTCTGTCATCCAGCATATACTAATTTATACATGCCTCACACCTTTCCATTTGGTTAAATATAATTTTGTTTTCTTCATCCATTAGGGCCCTTGTCTTGGAAATAAGTTCATATGTATCAATTTTTAGGTAAAACCTAAAAGTGATATCATAGGATATCTGTCTTTCAGTTTCTTTGTTACTTCAAGTTGTGTGATTATCTCTAGGTCTTTCTATGGTGTTGCAAACGTCACTGTTTCATTCTTTTCCATGGCTAATATTTGACTGTGTACAATGAAAACTTCTTCTTTGTGCATTCATCTGTTGGACATTTTGGTTGTTTCCAACATTTGGCTATGGTAAATACTGCTGCAGTGCAGGATTGCCAGCCTGTGTCTTTTTGATTCTGGTCTTCTAAGGTGATAGTCCCAGCAGTGGGCTTTCCAGATCATATAGTAGCTCAATGTTTACATTTAAACTCACCTCCATTATGTTCTCACTACTGACTGTTACCAGTTTACATCCAATCAGCTGCTAGAGGGTACACAGTTCTCTAATACCCATTCACCATTTATCCTTTGTAGATTTTTTTGGTGATGATCATTCTGACTGTTGTGAGGTAAATGTTTTGGAGATTGGATTATCATGTCTTTATTAATTCAAGAGGTTGAGCATTTTTCCATGCCCACTGCTGGGGATATCAACTGAGAAGATGAGGATCAAAAAGACAAGAGTTGGCAATCCTCCACTCCAGCAACATTTACCATAGCCAATATTTGGAAGGAATGAATATGTGCATCACCAGAGGAATGAACAAAGAGGATGTGCTCCATGTACACAATGTAATATTACTCCAATAAAAAACAATTAAATTTAAAAAACAAACAAAAGTAAGGAGACATCAGCTTTCCTGGGTTTATCGGGGCACATTCCATGCTAATTTATAACACAGGACCACCACTGGCAAGAAGGACTGTTTCCCTAGTTACCAGAGTGGGGAACGTAGAAAGGCTGCCGCTCTCTGGCCGTTACCTGCAAAAGCAGGTTTAAAGCCTGAGCTAATGGTCACTTCATATGAACAAGTACTGCAGGGCTGTAAATGAAACCTGCCCTCAAAATGTCTTGAGGGAGAAAATGGCCAAAATATTTCAAATGGTGACACATACTTTAAGAAAACACTTTGAAGAAAGAAGCTCTAATCACAGCTGGAAAAATAAAAAGGACATGTCTTAAAGCTCAATTTCAACGCATTATGAGACACATGCAAATTCAACCACAAAGAGGTATCAGCTCACACCACTCAGAATAACCATCAGCAAAAACTACAAAGAATAAATGCTGAAGGTGCTGGGAAGAAATACATACCCTCCACTTTAAGTGGGACCTAACCTGGAAAGAGCCACTAAGGAGAACAGAAGAGAGGTGCCTTTAAAAGGTAAACATTGAGCTACCATATGATCCAGCAGACCTATTCCTGGACCTAAAAACTAAGAAGACAGAATTGGAAGGACACAGGCACGCAAATCTGCATGGCCTAGTATTACAATAGCCAAGATATGGAAGTAACCAAAAAGTCCACAGACAGATGGGTGGACAAAGAAGAACTGCTACCTGTACAGATGGAATATGAGCTAGTGAAAAAATGAAACAATGCCATTTGCAGCACCATAGATGAGTCTAGAAGTAATCACGCAACTTGGAGTAAGTGAGAAGGCAAAAGACACATATCCTATCATATCACATATAGGTGTTACCTAAAAAATGATACAAACAAAGATATTTCCACAGAGAAACACTATCTTAGATTCATTAAAAAAACTTATGCTTCACCAACTGGAAAGGTGTGAGGATTGGATACATTACCATATTGAGGTTAACAGAGAGATACAAACACTTGTGAAATATAGAATCACCAAAGACCTACGCAATACCAAGAGAAGACTACTCAACATTGTGTCATAAGCTACGTGGGAAAAGGATCCGAAGAAGAATAGATATATGTATATGTGTGAAAGAACCACATCTTGCACACCTAGAACAAACAAAACATTGTAATCAAGTTTGCTGTGATAAAAAATAAAACTTAAGTTAAAACTACGAACAAGAAGTAATGAGACATAAACTTAAAGGGCTTTTTCCTCGCACATTCCATTCTAATTTAAAACCTAGAACACCACTTCCAGTAAGGCTCTGTTGCCCTAGTAACCAGATTTGGTAAAGGAGAAATGCTGCCGCCTTCTGGCCGATTCCCGCAAGAGCAGCTTTTAACCCACAGCTAATGGTCACTTACCATTCACAAGGACTCAGGGCTGTAAAGGACACCTGCCTTCAAAATTGTGCTGAGGTAGGGAATGGATAAAAAAAAATTCAAAAGAGGCAAAATTTTCAAGAAGATAGTATGAAGAGGTAAGTTTTCCTCACTGTCTTTTCAAAAAAAGGAAAATGGATAAAAGCTCCAGCTCAGGAAGTATTAGACTCATGCAGTCTAATCTACAAAAAGTTTTCAACTCAAACCAGTCGACTGACCATTGGCAAAAAGTCTACAAACAATAAATGCTGAAGAGGTTTTAGAGAAATGTGTACCCTCTAGCTGCTGGTGAGATGTAAAGGGGTTAACCGCCAATAATGAGAACAGAAAGGAGCTGCGTTTAAAAGGAAAAATTGAGGTACCATTCAATCCAGCAGGCGCACCAATGGGCCTCTCACCTGAGAAGACCAGAATGAAGAAGACGCGGGCTGCAAAAGCTGCACTGCAGCCTTATTCACAATAGACAAGACAGTGAAGCAACCAAAATGTCCATCAACAGATGAAAGGATAAAGAAGAAGTGGTCCATGTACACAATGAATACTAGCCATGGAAAACAATGAAACACTGCTCTTTGAGGCACCATAGATGATCTTGGAGATAATCACAGAACACGAGGTAAGTCGGAAAGCAAAAGTCCTATATCCTATGATATCACTTATAGGCGTTATCTAATAACTGACACAAATGAACATATTTCCACAGAGAAAGTCAATCACAGACTTATTAAAAAAAAACTATGCTTATCTAAAAGGAAAGGTGGGGGGAATGGGTAAATGAAGATTAGCGTTACCATACGTGTACAAATACATATTATATACATATATCAAAAAGACCGACCATATAGCAAGGAAGGATTACGGAACACTCTGGAATAATTTACAGGGGAAGAGGACCTCTACATAAATAGGTATATAGGATATGTAGATGAACCAGAGTGTGTACACCTTGGACAAGCAACATTCTAACGATTACCCCAATTGAAAAAATTAAAACAACGAACTAGGAGTAAGGAGACATAAACTTATGGGGGGGTTTCCTGGCACATTCCACCCAAATTTAAAACCTAGGCAAACAACTTCCAGAATGGCTCTGCTGCCCTAGTACCCAGATTTGGGAATGGAGAAATGCTGCATCCTTGTGGCCATTTCCCACAACAGCAGCTTTAAACCCACCGCAAAAGGTCACTAAATATTCACCAATTGCAGGTCTGTAAATGACACCGGCCCTCCAAACAATACTGAGGTCGAAAATCGACCCAAAAATTCTAGAGTGCCACCTTCCAAAGAGAAAATTTGAAGAGGTATATTATACTCACACATTTTTTCTTTTTTCTTTTAACAGAAAAGGAAAAGGCGTGGAAAAATGATGAATTGTAGGAATTTTTACAGACATGTAAACCCAAATTACAAAAACCTATCAGCTCACACCAGTCAGAATGGCCATCAACAGAAATGCTGCAAACAATAAATGCTGACGTGATTGTGGAGAAATGCGTACCCTCGATTCTAAGGGGGACGTGGTAAGAGCCACTAATGAAAGCACAATTGAGGTGCCTTGAAAAGGTCAACGTTGAGCTACCATACCAGTCAATCAATCAAACCCACTGCTGGGTCTATCACCTGAGAAAATGAAAATCAAAAATCACAGGCTGGCAATCCTGCACTCCAGCAATATTTACCATAGGCAACACTTGGAAGCAACGAAAATGTCCATCAACAGAGGAACGCACCAAGAAGAAGTGGTCCATGTACACACTGGAATATTAGCCATGGAAAACATGGAAGCACTGCTCTTTGAGGCACCACAGATGAGCCTGGAGATAATCACAAAACATGAAGTAGGTCGGAAAGCAAAAGACCTATAGCCTATATTATCACTTATGGCATTATCTAATAACTGACACAGATGAACATATTTCCAAAGAGAAAGACACTCACAGGCTTAGAAAACAAACTATGCTATCTAAAAGGAAAGGTGGGGGGAAATTGAGAAATGAAGATTAGCGTCACTATACATATACAAATACATATTATATACATGTATCAAAAAGACCGAACATATAGCAAGGGAGGTCGACGGAACACTGTAATATTGTACATGGGAAGAGGATCTGTACATTCATAGACATACATAATGTACAAATGAACCAGATTGTGTACACCTAGGACAAACAATATTCTAAACTTTACCCAGATTTAAAAAAAAATGTAAAAGCCAAGAAGAAGTAATGAGACATAAACTTATGGGGATTTCTCCTGGCAAATTCCATCCTAATTTACAACCTAGGACAATGACTTCCAGAAAGGCTCTGCTGCCCTAGTACCCAGATTGGGGAATGGAGAAATGCTACCTCCTTGTGGCCGTTTCCCACAACAGCAGCTTTGAACGCACTGCAAAAGGTCACTAAATTTTCACCAACTTGCAGTTCTGTAAATGACACCTGCCCTCCAGAAAATTTCGGGGGTCAAAAATCGACCAAAAATTTCAGAAGAGGGCAACCTTCGAAGAAGACAATTTCAAGAGCTATATTGTACTCACGGTTTTTTCTTTTAAGAAAAAGGCATAGGAATATGATGAATTTTAAAAATTTTAATGACATGCATACCCATATTACAAAAACCTATCAGCTCACAGCAGTCAGAATGGCCATTAGGAAAAATGCTGCAAAAAATAAATGGTGAAGGGAGTGTGGAGAAATGCGTACCCTCGGTTGTAAGGGGGGGCATGTAAAGAGCCACTAAAGAAAACACAATGTAGGTGCTTTGAAAAGGGAAACATTGAGCTACCAGTCAATCAATCACAACCACTGCTTGGCCTATCACCTGAGAAAATGAGAATCAAAAAGTCACAGGCTGGCAAACCTGTACGCCAGCAAGATTAACCATAGCCAGCACTTGGAAGCAATGAAAATGTCCATCAACCGAGGAATGCACCAAGAAGAAGTGGTCCACGTACACAATGGAATATTACTCTAATAATAAATATAGATTAAATTTGAAAACAAACAAAAGCAAGGAGACATCAACATTTGTGGGTTTACCCGGGCACGTTGCACTCTAATTTATAAGCGAAGAACACCACTGGCCGGTAGGTCTGTTTCCCTAGTACCAGCAAGGGGAACGTAGAAAGGCTGCCGCTCTCTGGCCGTTACCTGCAAAAGCAGGTTTAAAGCCTGAGCTAATGGTCACTTCATATGAACAAGTACTGCAGGGCTGTAAATGAAACCTGCCCTCAAAATGTCTTGAGGGAGAAAATGGCCAAAATATTTCAAATGGTGACACATACTTTAAGAAAACACTTTGAAGAAAGAAGCTCTAATCACAGCTGGAAAAATAAAAAGGACATGTCTTAAAGCTCAATTTCAACGCATTATGAGACACATGCAAATTCAACCACAAAGAGGTATCAGCTCACACCACTCAGAATAACCATCAGCAAAAACTACAAAGAATAAATGCTGAAGGTGCTGGGAAGAAATACATACCCTCCACTTTAAGTGGGACCTAACCTGGAAAGAGCCACTAAGGAGAACAGAAGAGAGGTGCCTTTAAAAGGTAAACATTGAGCTACCATATGATCCAGCAGACCTATTCCTGGACCTAAAAACTAAGAAGACAGAATTGGAAGGACACAGGCACGCAAATCTGCATGGCCTAGTATTACAATAGCCAAGATATGGAAGTAACCAAAAAGTCCACAGACAGATGGGTGGACAAAGAAGAACTGCTACCTGTACAGATGGAATATGAGCTAGTGAAAAAATGAAACAATGCCATTTGCAGCACCATAGATGAGTCTAGAAGTAATCACGCAACTTGGAGTAAGTGAGAAGGCAAAAGACACATATCCTATCATATCACATATAGGTGTTACCTAAAAAATGATACAAACAAAGATATTTCCACAGAGAAACACTATCTTAGATTCATTAAAAAAACTTATGCTTCACCAACTGGAAAGGTGTGAGGATTGGATACATTACCATATTGAGGTTAACAGAGAGATACAAACACTTGTGAAATATAGAATCACCAAAGACCTACGCAATACCAAGAGAAGACTACTCAACATTGTGTCATAAGCTACGTGGGAAAAGGATCCGAAGAAGAATAGATATATGTATATGTGTGAAAGAACCACATCTTGCACACCTAGAACAAACAAAACATTGTAATCAAGTTTGCTGTGATAAAAAATAAAACTTAAGTTAAAACTACGAACAAGAAGTAATGAGACATAAACTTAAAGGGCTTTTTCCTCGCACATTCCATTCTAATTTAAAACCTAGAACACCACTTCCAGTAAGGCTCTGTTGCCCTAGTAACCAGATTTGGTAAAGGAGAAATGCTGCCGCCTTCTGGCCGATTCCCGCAAGAGCAGCTTTTAACCCACAGCTAATGGTCACATACCATTCACAAGGACTCAGGGCTGTAAAGGACACCTGCCTTCAAAATTGTGCTGAGGTAGGGAATGGATAAAAAAAATTCAAAAGAGGCAAAATTTTCAAGAAGATAGTATGAAGAGGTAAGTTTTCCTCACTGTCTTTTCAAAAAAAGGAAAATGGATAAAAGCTCCAGCTCAGGAAGTATTAGACTCATGCAATCTAATCTACAAAAAGTTTTCAACTCAAACCAGTCGACTGACCATTGGCAAAAAGTCTACAAACAATAAATGCTGAAGAGGTTTTAGAGAAATGTGTACCCTCTAGCTGCTGGTGAGATGTAAAGGGGTTAACCGCCAATAATGAGAACAGAAAGGAGCTGCGTTTAAAAGGAAAAATTGAGGTACCATTCAATCCAGCAGGCGCACCAATGGGCCTCTCACCTGAGAAGACCAGAATGAAGAAGACGCGGGCTGCAAAAGCTGCACTGCAGCCTTATTCACAATAGACAAGACAGTGAAGCAACCAAAATGTCCATCAACAGATGAAAGGATAAAGAAGAAGTGGTCCATGTACACAATGAATACTAGCCATGGAAAACAATGAAACACTGCTCTTTGAGGCACCATAGATGATCTTGGAGATAATCACAGAACACGAGGTAAGTCGGAAAGCAAAAGTCCTATATCCTATGATATCACTTATAGGCGTTATCTAATAACTGACACAAATGAACATATTTCCACAGAGAAAGTCAATCACAGACTTATTAAAAAAAAACTATGCTTATCTAAAAGGAAAGGTGGGGGGAATGGGTAAATGAAGATTAGCGTTACCATACGTGTACAAATACATATTATATACATATATCAAAAAGACCGACCATATAGCAAGGAAGGATTACGGAACACTCTGTAATAATTTACAGGGGAAGAGGACCTCTACATAAATAGGTATATAGGATATGTAGATGAACCAGAGTGTGTACACCTTGGACAAGCAACATTCTAACGATTACCCCAATTGAAAAAATTAAAACAACGAACTAGGAGTAAGGAGACATAAACTTATGGGGGGTTTTCCTGGCACATTCCACCCAAATTTAAAACCTAGGCAAACAACTTCCAGAATGGCTCTGCTGCCCTAGTACCCAGATTTGGGAATGGAGAAATGCTGCATCCTTGTGGCCGTTTCCCACAACAGCAGCTTTAAACCCACCGCAAAAGGTCACTAAATATTCACCAATTGCAGGTCTGTAAATGACACCGGCCCTCCAAACAATACTGAGGTCGAAAATCGACCCAAAAATTCTAGAGTGCCACCTTCCAAAGAGAAAATTTGAAGAGGTATATTATACTCACACATTTTTTCTTTTTTCTTTTAACAGAAAAGGAAAAGGCGTGGAAAAATGATGAATTGTAGGAATTTTTACAGACACGTAAACCCAAATTACAAAAACCTATCAGCTCACACCAGTCAGAATGGCCATCAACAGAAATGCTGCAAACAATAAATGCTGACGTGATTGTGGAGAAATGCGTACCCTCGATTCTAAGGGGGACGTGGTAAGAGCCACTAATGAAAGCACAATTGAGGTGCCTTGAAAAGGTCAACGTTGAGCTACCATACCAGTCAATCAATCAAACCCACTGCTGGGTCTATCACCTGAGAAAATGAAAATCAAAAATCACAGGCTGGCAATCCTGCACTCCAGCAATATTTACCATAGGCAACACTTGGAAGCAACGAAAATGTCCATCAACAGAGGAACGCACCAAGAAGAAGTGGTCCATGTACACACTGGAATATTAGCCATGGAAAACATGGAAGCACTGCTCTTTGAGGCACCACAGATGAGCCTGGAGATAATCACAAAACATGAAGTAGGTCGGAAAGCAAAAGACCTATAGCCTATATTATCACTTATGGCATTATCTAATAACTGACACAGATGAACATATTTCCAAAGAGAAAGACACTCACAGGCTTAGAAAACAAACTATGCTATCTAAAAGGAAAGGTGGGGGGAAATTGAGAAATGAAGATTAGCGTCACTATACATATACAAATACATATTATATACATGTATCAAAAAGACCGAACATATAGCAAGGGAGGTCGACGGAACACTGTAATATTGTACATGGGAAGAGGATCTGTACATTCATAGACATACATAATGTACAAATGAACCAGATTGTGTACACCTAGGACAAACAATATTCTAAACTTTACCCAGATTTAAAAAAAAATGTAAAAGCCAAGAAGAAGTAATGAGACATAAACTTATGGGGATTTCTCCTGGCAAATTCCATCCTAATTTACAACCTAGGACAATGACTTCCAGAAAGGCTCTGCTGCCCTAGTACCCAGATTGGGGAATGGAGAAATGCTACCTCCTTGTGGCCGTTTCCCACAACAGCAGCTTTGAACGCACTGCAAAAGGTCACTAAATTTTCACCAACTTGCCCTCCAGAAATGACACCTGCCCTCCAGAAAATTTCTGGGGTCAAAAATCGACCAAAAATTTCAGAAGAGGGCAACCTTCGAAGAAGACAATTTCAAGAGCTATATTGTACTCACGGTTTTTTCTTTTAAGAAAAAGGCATAGGAATATGATGAATTTTAAAAATTTTAATGACATGCATACCCATATTACAAAAACCTATCAGCTCACAGCAGTCAGAATGGCCATTAGGAAAAATGCTGCAAAAAATAAATGGTGAAGGGAGTGTGGAGAAATGCGTACCCTCGGTTGTAAGGGGGGGCATGTAAAGAGCCACTAAAGAAAACACAATGTAGGTGCTTTGAAAAGGGAAACATTGAGCTACCAGTCAATCAATCACAACCACTGCTTGGCCTATCACCTGAGAAAATGAGAATCAAAAAGTCACAGGCTGGCAAACCTGTACGCCAGCAAGATTAACCATAGCCAGCACTTGGAAGCAATGAAAATGTCCATCAACCGAGGAATGCACCAAGAAGAAGTGGTCCACGTACACAATGGAATATTACTCTAATAATAAATATAAATTAAATTTAAAAACAAACAAAAGCAAGGAGACATCAACATTTGTGGGTTTACCCGGGCACGTTGCACTCTAATTTATAACCGAAGAACACCACTGGCCGGTAGGTCTGTTTCCCTAGTACCAGCAAGGGGAACGTAGAAAGGCTGCCGCTCTCTGGCCGTTACCTGCAAAAGCAGGTTTAAAGCCTGAGCTAATGGTCACTTCATATGAACAAGTACTGCAGGGCTGTAAATGAAACCTGCCCTCAAAATGTCTTGAGGGAGAAAATGGCCAAAATATTTCAAATGGTGACACATACTTTAAGAAAACACTTTGAAGAAAGAAGCTCTAATCACAGCTGGAAAAATAAAAAGGACATGTCTTAAAGCTCAATTTCAACGCATTATGAGACACATGCAAATTCAACCACAAAGAGGTATCAGCTCACACCACTCAGAACAACCATCAGCAAAAACTACAAAGAATAAATGCTGAAGGTGCTGGGAAGAAATACATACCCTCCACTTTAAGTGGGACCTAACCTGGAAAGAGCCACTAAGGAGAACAGAAGAGAGGTGCCTTTAAAAGGTAAACATTGAGCTACCATATGATCCAGCAGACCTATTCCTGGACCTAAAAACTAAGAAGACAGAATTGGAAGGACACAGGCACGCAAATCTGCATGGCCTAGTATTACAATAGCCAAGATATGGAAGTAACCAAAAAGTCCACAGACAGATGGGTGGACAAAGAAGAACTGCTACCTGTACAGATGGAATATGAGCTAGTGAAAAAATGAAACAATGCCATTTGCAGCACCATAGATGAGTCTAGAAGTAATCACGCAACTTGGAGTAAGTGAGAAGGCAAAAGACACATATCCTATCATATCACATATAGGTGTTACCTAAAAAATGATACAAACAAAGATATTTCCACAGAGAAACACTATCTTAGATTCATTAAAAAAACTTATGCTTCACCAACTGGAAAGGTGTGAGGATTGGATACATTACCATATTGAGGTTAACAGAGAGATACAAACACTTGTGAAATATAGAATCACCAAAGACCTACGCAATACCAAGAGAAGACTACTCAACATTGTGTCATAAGCTACGTGGGAAAAGGATCCGAAGAAGAATAGATATATGTATATGTGTGAAAGAACCACATCTTGCACACCTAGAACAAACAAAACATTGTAATCAAGTTTGCTGTGATAAAAAATAAAACTTAAGTTAAAAATACGAACAAGAAGTAATGAGACATAAACTTAAAGGGCTTTTTCCTCGCACATTCCATTCTAATTTAAAACCTAGAACACCACTTCCAGTAAGGCTCTGTTGCCCTAGTAACCAGATTTGGTAAAGGAGAAATGCTGCCGCCTTCTGGCCGATTCCCGCAAGAGCAGCTTTTAACCCACAGCTAATGGTCACATACCATTCACAAGGACTCAGGGCTGTAAAGGACACCTGCCTTCAAAATTGTGCTGAGGTAGGGAATGGATAAAAAAAAATTCAAAAGAGGCAAAATTTTCAAGAAGATAGTATGAAGAGGTAAGTTTTCCTCACTGTCTTTTCAAAAAAAGGAAAATGGATAAAAGCTCCAGCTCAGGAAGTATTAGACTCATGCAATCTAATCTACAAAAAGTTTTCAACTCAAACCAGTCGACTGACCATTGGCAAAAAGTCTACAAACAATAAATGCTGAAGAGGTTTTAGAGAAATGTGTACCCTCTAGCTGCTGGTGAGATGTAAAGGGGTTAACCGCCAATAATGAGAACAGAAAGGAGCTGCGTTTAAAAGGAAAAATTGAGGTACCATTCAATCCAGCAGGCGCACCAATGGGCCTCTCACCTGAGAAGACCAGAATGAAGAAGACGCGGGCTGCAAAAGCTGCACTGCAGCCTTATTCACAATAGACAAGACAGTGAAGCAACCAAAATGTCCATCAACAGATGAAAGGATAAAGAAGAAGTGGTCCATGTACACAATGAATACTAGCCATGGAAAACAATGAAACACTGCTCTTTGAGGCACCATAGATGATCTTGGAGATAATCACAGAACACGAGGTAAGTCGGAAAGCAAAAGTCCTATATCCTATGATATCACTTATAGGCGTTATCTAATAACTGACACAAATGAACATATTTCCACAGAGAAAGTCAATCACAGACTTATTAAAAAAAAACTATGCTTATCTAAAAGGAAAGGTGGGGGGAATGGGTAAATGAAGATTAGCGTTACCATACGTGTACAAATACATATTATATACATATATCAAAAAGACCGACCATATAGCAAGGAAGGATTACGGAACACTCTGTAATAATTTACAGGGGAAGAGGACCTCTACATAAATAGGTATATAGGATATGTAGATGAACCAGAGTGTGTACACCTTGGACAAGCAACATTCTAACGATTACCCCAATTGAAAAAATTAAAACAACGAACTAGGAGTAAGGAGACATAAACTTATGGGGGGTTTTCCTGGCACATTCCACCCAAATTTAAAACCTAGGCAAACAACTTCCAGAATGGCTCTGCTGCCCTAGTACCCAGATTTGGGAATGGAGAAATGCTGCATCCTTGTGGCCGTTTCCCACAACAGCAGCTTTAAACCCACCGCAAAAGGTCACTAAATATTCACCAATTGCAGGTCTGTAAATGACACCGGCCCTCCAAACAATACTGAGGTCGAAAATCGACCCAAAAATTCTAGAGTGCCACCTTCCAAAGAGAACATTTGAAGAGGTATATTATACTCACACATTTTTTCTTTTTTCTTTTAACAGAAAAGGAAAAGGCGTGGAAAAATGATGAATTGTAGGAATTTTTACAGACACGTAAACCCAAATTACAAAAACCTATCAGCTCACACCAGTCAGAATGGCCATCAACAGAAATGCTGCAAACAATAAATGCTGACGTGATTGTGGAGAAATGCGTACCCTCGATTCTAAGGGGGACGTGGTAAGAGCCACTAATGAAAGCACAATTGAGGTGCCTTGAAAAGGTCAACGTTGAGCTACCATACCAGTCAATCAATCAAACCCACTGCTGGGTCTATCACCTGAGAAAATGAAAATCAAAAATCACAGGCTGGCAATCCTGCACTCCAGCAATATTTACCATAGGCAACACTTGGAAGCAACGAAAATGTCCATCAACAGAGGAACGCACCAAGAAGAAGTGGTCCATGTACACACTGGAATATTAGCCATGGAAAACATGGAAGCACTGCTCTTTGAGGCACCACAGATGAGCCTGGAGATAATCACAAAACATGAAGTAGGTCGGAAAGCAAAAGACCTATAGCCTATATTATCACTTATGGCATTATCTAATAACTGACACAGATGAACATATTTCCAAAGAGAAAGACACTCACAGGCTTAGAAAACAAACTATGCTATCTAAAAGGAAAGGTGGGGGGAAATTGAGAAATGAAGATTAGCGTCACTATACATATACAAATACATATTATATACATGTATCAAAAAGACCGAACATATAGCAAGGGAGGTCGACGGAACACTGTAATATTGTACATGGGAAGAGGATCTGTACATTCATAGACATACATAATGTACAAATGAACCAGATTGTGTACACCTAGGACAAACAATATTCTAAACTTTACCCAGATTTAAAAAAAAATGTAAAAGCCAAGAAGAAGTAATGAGACATAAACTTATGGGGATTTCTCCTGGCAAATTCCATCCTAATTTACAACCTAGGACAATGACTTCCAGAAAGGCTCTGCTGCCCTAGTACCCAGATTGGGGAATGGAGAAATGCTACCTCCTTGTGGCCGTTTCCCACAACAGCAGCTTTGAACGCACTGCAAAAGGTCACTAAATTTTCACCAACTTGCCCTCCAGAAATGACACCTGCCCTCCAGAAAATTTCTGGGGTCAAAAATCGACCAAAAATTTCAGAAGAGGGCAACCTTCGAAGAAGACAATTTCAAGAGCTATATTGTACTCACGGTTTTTTCTTTTAAGAAAAAGGCATAGGAATATGATGAATTTTAAAAATTTTAATGACATGCATACCCATATTACAAAAACCTATCAGCTCACAGCAGTCAGAATGGCCATTAGGAAAAATGCTGCAAAAAATAAATGGTGAAGGGAGTGTGGAGAAATGCGTACCCTCGGTTGTAAGGGGGGGCATGTAAAGAGCCACTAAAGAAAACACAATGTAGGTGCTTTGAAAAGGGAAACATTGAGCTACCAGTCAATCAATCACAACCACTGCTTGGCCTATCACCTGAGAAAATGAGAATCAAAAAGTCACA
Source organism: Balaenoptera acutorostrata (assembly GCF_949987535.1). NCBI lineage: Eukaryota > Metazoa > Chordata > Mammalia > Artiodactyla > Balaenopteridae > Balaenoptera > Balaenoptera acutorostrata. Next base: position 90,789,181 of record NC_080070.1, on the reverse strand, counting down.
GGCTGGCAAACCTGTACGCCAGCAAGATTAACCATAGCCAGCACTTGGAAGCAATGAAAATGTCCATCAACCGAGGAATGCACCAAGAAGAAGTGGTCCACGTACACAATGGAATATTACTCTAATAATAAATATAAATTAAATTTAAAAACAAACAAAAGCAAGGAGACATCAACATTTGTGGGTTTACCCGGGCACGTTGCACTCTAATTTATAACCGAAGAACACCACTGGCCGGTAGGTCTGTTTCCCTAGTACCAGCAAGGGGAACGTAGAAAGGCTGCCGCTCTCTGGCCGTTACCTGCAAAAGCAGGTTTAAAGCCTGAGCTAATGGTCACTTCATATGAACAAGTACTGCAGGGCTGTAAATGAAACCTGCCCTCAAAATGTCTTGAGGGAGAAAATGGCCAAAATATTTCAAATGGTGACACATACTTTAAGAAAACACTTTGAAGAAAGAAGCTCTAATCACAGCTGGAAAAATAAAAAGGACATGTCTTAAAGCTCAATTTCAACGCATTATGAGACACATGCAAATTCAACCACAAAGAGGTATCAGCTCACACCACTCAGAACAACCATCAGCAAAAACTACAAAGAATAAATGCTGAAGGTGCTGGGAAGAAATACATACCCTCCACTTTAAGTGGGACCTAACCTGGAAAGAGCCACTAAGGAGAACAGAAGAGAGGTGCCTTTAAAAGGTAAACATTGAGCTACCATATGATCCAGCAGACCTATTCCTGGACCTAAAAACTAAGAAGACAGAATTGGAAGGACACAGGCACGCAAATCTGCATGGCCTAGTATTACAATAGCCAAGATATGGAAGTAACCAAAAAGTCCACAGACAGATGGGTGGACAAAGAAGAACTGCTACCTGTACAGATGGAATATGAGCTAGTGAAAAAATGAAACAATGCCATTTGCAGCACCATAGATGAGTCTAGAAGTAATCACGCAACTTGGAGTAAGTGAGAAGGCAAAAGACACATATCCTATCATATCACATATAGGTGTTACCTAAAAAATGATACAAACAAAGATATTTCCACAGGGAAACACTATCATAGATTCATTAAAAAAACTTATGCTTCACCAACTGGAAAGGTGTGAGGATTGGATACATTACCATATTGAGGTTAACAGAGAGATACAAACACTTGTGAAATATAGAATCACCAAAGACCTACGCAATACCAAGAGAAGACTACTCAACATTGTGTCATAAGCTACGTGGGAAAAGGATCCGAAGAAGAATAGATATATGTATATGTGTGAAAGAACCACATCTTGCACACCTAGAACAAACAAACATTGTAATCAAGTTTGCTGTGATAAAAAATAAAACTTAAGTTAAAAATACGAACAAGAAGTAATGAGACATAAACTTAAAGGGCTTTTTCCTCGCACATTCCATTCTAATTTAAAACCTAGAACACCACTTCCAGTAAGGCTCTGTTGCCCTAGTAACCAGATTTGGTAAAGGAGAAATGCTGCCGCCTTCTGGCCGATTCCCGCAAGAACAGCTTTTAACCCACAGCTAATGGTCACATACCATTCACAAGGACTCAGGGCTGTAAAGGACACCTGCCTTCAAAATTGTGCTGAGGTAGGGAATGGATAAAAAAAAATTCAAAAGAGGCAAAATTTTCAAGAAGATAGTATGAAGAGGTAAGTTTTCCTCACTGTCTTTTCAAAAAAAGGAAAATGGATAAAAGCTCCAGCTCAGGAAGTATTAGACTCATGCAATCTAATCTACAAAAAGTTTTCAACTCAAACCAGTCGACTGACCATTGGCAAAAAGTCTACAAACAATAAATGCTGAAGAGGTTTTAGAGAAATGTGTACCCTCTAGCTGCTGGTGAGATGTAAAGGGGTTAACCGCCAATAATGAGAACAGAAAGGAGCTGCGTTTAAAAGGAAAAATTGAGGTACCATTCAATCCAGCAGGCGCACCAATGGGCCTCTCACCTGAGAAGACCAGAATGAAGAAGACGCGGGCTGCAAAAGCTGCACTGCAGCCTTATTCACAATAGACAAGACAGTGAAGCAACCAAAATGTCCATCAACAGATGAAAGGATAAAGAAGAAGTGGTCCATGTACACAATGAATACTAGCCATGGAAAACAATGAAACACTGCTCTTTGAGGCACCATAGATGATCTTGGAGATAATCACAGAACACGAGGTAAGTCGGAAAGCAAAAGTCCTATATCCTATGATATCACTTATAGGCGTTATCTAATAACTGACACAAATGAACATATTTCCACAGAGAAAGTCAATCACAGACTTATTAAAAAAAACTATGCTTATCTAAAAGGCAAGGTGGGGGGAATGGGTAAATGAAGATTAGCGTTACCATACGTGTACAAATACATATTATATACATATATCAAAAAGACCGACCATATAGCAAGGAAGGATTACGGAACACTCTGTAATAATTTACAGGGGAAGAGGACCTCTACATAAATAGGTATATAGGATATGTAGATGAACCAGAGTGTGTACACCTTGGACAAGCAACATTCTAACGATTACCCCAATTGAAAAAATTAAAACAACGAACTAGGAGTAAGGAGACATAAACTTATGGGGGGTTTTCCTGGCACATTCCACCCAAATTTAAAACCTAGGCAAACAACTTCCAGAATGGCTCTGCTGCCCTAGTACCCAGATTTGGGAATGGAGAAATGCTGCATCCTTGTGGCCGTTTCCCACAACAGCAGCTTTAAACCCACCGCAAAAGGTCACTAAATATTCACCAATTGCAGGTCTGTAAATGACACCGGCCCTCCAAACAATACTGAGGTCGAAAATCGACCCAAAAATTCTAGAGTGCCACCTTCCAAAGAGAACATTTGAAGAGGTATATTATACTCACACATTTTTTCTTTTTTCTTTTAACAGAAAAGGAAAAGGCGTGGAAAAATGATGAATTGTAGGAATTTTTACAGACACGTAAACCCAAATTACAAAAACCTATCAGCTCACACCAGTCAGAATGGCCATCAACAGAAATGCTGCAAACAATAAATGCTGACGTGATTGTGGAGAAATGCGTACCCTCGATTCTAAGGGGGACGTGGTAAGAGCCACTAATGAAAGCACAATTGAGGTGCCTTGAAAAGGTCAACGTTGAGCTACCATACCAGTCAATCAATCAAACCCACTGCTGGGTCTATCACCTGAGAAAATGAAAATCAAAAATCACAGGCTGGCAATCCTGCACTCCAGCAATATTTACCATAGGCAACACTTGGAAGCAACGAAAATGTCCATCAACAGAGGAACGCACCAAGAAGAAGTGGTCCATGTACACACTGGAATATTAGCCATGGAAAACATGGAAGCACTGCTCTTTGAGGCACCACAGATGAGCCTGGAGATAATCACAAAACATGAAGTAGGTCGGAAAGCAAAAGACCTATAGCCTATATTATCACTTATGGCATTATCTAATAACTGACACAGATGAACATATTTCCAAAGAGAAAGACACTCACAGGCTTAGAAAACAAACTATGCTATCTAAAAGGAAAGGTGGGGGGAAATTGAGAAATGAAGATTAGCGTCACTATACATATACAAATACATATTATATACATGTATCAAAAAGACCGAACATATAGCAAGGGAGGTCGACGGAACACTGTAATATTGTACATGGGAAGAGGATCTGTACATTCATAGACATACATAATGTACAAATGAACCAGATTGTGTACACCTAGGACAAACAATATTCTAAACTTTACCCAGATTTAAAAAAAAATGTAAAAGCCAAGAAGAAGTAATGAGACATAAACTTATGGGGATTTCTCCTGGCAAATTCCATCCTAATTTACAACCTAGGACAATGACTTCCAGAAAGGCTCTGCTGCCCTAGTACCCAGATTGGGGAATGGAGAAATGCTACCTCCTTGTGGCCGTTTCCCACAACAGCAGCTTTGAACGCACTGCAAAAGGTCACTAAATTTTCACCAACTTGCCCTCCAGAAATGACACCTGCCCTCCAGAAAATTTCTGGGGTCAAAAATCGACCAAAAATTTCAGAAGAGGGCAACCTTCGAAGAAGACAATTTCAAGAGCTATATTGTACTCACGGTTTTTTCTTTTAAGAAAAAGGCATAGGAATATGATGAATTTTAAAAATTTTAATGACATGCATACCCATATTACAAAAACCTATCAGCTCACAGCAGTCAGAATGGCCATTAGGAAAAATGCTGCAAAAAATAAATGGTGAAGGGAGTGTGGAGAAATGCGTACCCTCGGTTGTAAGGGGGGGCATGTAAAGAGCCACTAAAGAAAACACAATGTAGGTGCTTTGAAAAGGGAAACATTGAGCTACCAGTCAATCAATCACAACCACTGCTTGGCCTATCACCTGAGAAAATGAGAATCAAAAAGTCACAGGCTGGCAAACCTGTACGCCAGCAAGATTAACCATAGCCAGCACTTGGAAGCAATGAAAATGTCCATCAACCGAGGAATGCACCAAGAAGAAGTGGTCCACGTACACAATGGAATATTACTCTAATAATAAATATAAATTAAATTTAAAAACAAACAAAAGCAAGGAGACATCAACATTTGTGGGTTTACCCGGGCACGTTGCACTCTAATTTATAACCGAAGAACACCACTGGCCGGTAGGTCTGTTTCCCTAGTACCAGCAAGGGGAACGTAGAAAGGCTGCCGCTCTCTGGCCGTTACCTGCAAAAGCAGGTTTAAAGCCTGAGCTAATGGTCACTTCATATGAACAAGTACTGCAGGGCTGTAAATGAAACCTGCCCTCAAAATGTCTTGAGGGAGAAAATGGCCAAAATATTTCAAATGGTGACACATACTTTAAGAAAACACTTTGAAGAAAGAAGCTCTAATCACAGCTGGAAAAATAAAAAGGACATGTCTTAAAGCTCAATTTCAACGCATTATGAGACACATGCAAATTCAACCACAAAGAGGTATCAGCTCACACCACTCAGAACAACCATCAGCAAAAACTACAAAGAATAAATGCTGAAGGTGCTGGGAAGAAATACATACCCTCCACTTTAAGTGGGACCTAACCTGGAAAGAGCCACTAAGGAGAACAGAAGAGAGGTGCCTTTAAAAGGTAAACATTGAGCTACCATATGATCCAGCAGACCTATTCCTGGACCTAAAAACTAAGAAGACAGAATTGGAAGGACACAGGCACGCAAATCTGCATGGCCTAGTATTACAATAGCCAAGATATGGAAGTAACCAAAAAGTCCACAGACAGATGGGTGGACAAAGAAGAACTGCTACCTGTACAGATGGAATATGAGCTAGTGAAAAAATGAAACAATGCCATTTGCAGCACCATAGATGAGTCTAGAAGTAATCACGCAACTTGGAGTAAGTGAGAAGGCAAAAGACACATATCCTATCATATCACATATAGGTGTTACCTAAAAAATGATACAAACAAAGATATTTCCACAGGGAAACACTATCATAGATTCATTAAAAAAACTTATGCTTCACCAACTGGAAAGGTGTGAGGATTGGATACATTACCATATTGAGGTTAACAGAGAGATACAAACACTTGTGAAATATAGAATCACCAAAGACCTACGCAATACCAAGAGAAGACTACTCAACATTGTGTCATAAGCTACGTGGGAAAAGGATCCGAAGAAGAATAGATATATGTATATGTGTGAAAGAACCACATCTTGCACACCTAGAACAAACAAACATTGTAATCAAGTTTGCTGTGATAAAAAATAAAACTTAAGTTAAAAATACGAACAAGAAGTAATGAGACATAAACTTAAAGGGCTTTTTCCTCGCACATTCCATTCTAATTTAAAACCTAGAACACCACTTCCAGTAAGGCTCTGTTGCCCTAGTAACCAGATTTGGTAAAGGAGAAATGCTGCCGCCTTCTGGCCGATTCCCGCAAGAGCAGCTTTTAACCCACAGCTAATGGTCACATACCATTCACAAGGACTCAGGGCTGTAAAGGACACCTGCCTTCAAAATTGTGCTGAGGTAGGGAATGGATAAAAAAAAATTCAAAAGAGGCAAAATTTTCAAGAAGATAGTATGAAGAGGTAAGTTTTCCTCACTGTCTTTTCAAAAAAAGGAAAATGGATAAAAGCTCCAGCTCAGGAAGTATTAGACTCATGCAATCTAATCTACAAAAAGTTTTCAACTCAAACCAGTCGACTGACCATTGGCAAAAAGTCTACAAACAATAAATGCTGAAGAGGTTTTAGAGAAATGTGTACCCTCTAGCTGCTGGTGAGATGTAAAGGGGTTAACCGCCAATAATGAGAACAGAAAGGAGCTGCGTTTAAAAGGAAAAATTGAGGTACCATTCAATCCAGCAGGCGCACCAATGGGCCTCTCACCTGAGAAGACCAGAATGAAGAAGACGCGGGCTGCAAAAGCTGCACTGCAGCCTTATTCACAATAGACAAGACAGTGAAGCAACCAAAATGTCCATCAACAGATGAAAGGATAAAGAAGAAGTGGTCCATGTACACAATGAATACTAGCCATGGAAAACAATGAAACACTGCTCTTTGAGGCACCATAGATGATCTTGGAGATAATCACAGAACACGAGGTAAGTCGGAAAGCAAAAGTCCTATATCCTATGATATCACTTATAGGCGTTATCTAATAACTGACACAAATGAACATATTTCCACAGAGAAAGTCAATCACAGACTTATTAAAAAAAAACTATGCTTATCTAAAAGGAAAGGTGGGGGGAATGGGTAAATGAAGATTAGCGTTACCATACGTGTACAAATACATATTATATACATATATCAAAAAGACCGACCATATAGCAAGGAAGGATTACGGAACACTCTGGAATAATTTACAGGGGAAGAGGACCTCTACATAAATAGGTATATAGGATATGTAGATGAACCAGAGTGTGTACACCTTGGACAAGCAACATTCTAACGATTACCCCAATTGAAAAAATTAAAACAACGAACTAGGAGTAAGGAGACATAAACTTATGGGGGGTTTTCCTGGCACATTCCACCCAAATTTAAAACCTAGGCAAACAACTTCCAGAATGGCTCTGCTGCCCTAGTACCCAGATTTGGGAATGGAGAAATGCTGCATCCTTGTGGCCGTTTCCCACAACAGCAGCTTTAAACCCACCGCAAAAGGTCACTAAATATTCACCAATTGCAGGTCTGTAAATGACACCGGCCCTCCAAACAATACTGAGGTCGAAAATCGACCCAAAAATTCTAGAGTGCCACCTTCCAAAGAGAAAATTTGAAGAGGTATATTATACTCACACATTTTTTCTTTTTTCTTTTAACAGAAAAGGAAAAGGCGTGGAAAAATGATGAATTGTAGGAATTCTTACAGACACGTAAACCCAAATTACAAAAACCTATCAGCTCACACCAGTCAGAATGGCCATCAACAGAAATGCTGCAAACAATAAATGCTGACGTGATTGTGGAGAAATGCGTACCCTCGATTCTAAGGGGGACGTGGTAAGAGCCACTAATGAAAGCACAATTGAGGTGCCTTGAAAAGGTCAACGTTGAGCTACCATACCAGTCAATCAATCAAACCCACTGCTGGGTCTATCACCTGAGAAAATGAAAATCAAAAATCACAGGCTGGCAATCCTGCACTCCAGCAATATTTACCATAGGCAACACTTGGAAGCAACGAAAATGTCCATCAACAGAGGAACGCACCAAGAAGAAGTGGTCCATGTACACACTGGAATATTAGCCATGGAAAACATGGAAGCACTGCTCTTTGAGGCACCACAGATGAGCCTGGAGATAATCACAAAACATGAAGTAGGTCGGAAAGCAAAAGACCTATAGCCTATATTATCACTTATGGCATTATCTAATAACTGACACAGATGAACATATTTCCAAAGAGAAAGACACTCACAGGCTTAGAAAACAAACTATGCTATCTAAAAGGAAAGGTGGGGGGAAATTGAGAAATGAAGATTAGCGTCACTATACATATACAAATACATATTATATACATGTATCAAAAAGACCGAACATATAGCAAGGGAGGTCGATGGAACACTGTAATATTGTACATGGGAAGAGGATCTGTACATTCATAGACATACATAATGTACAAATGAACCAGATTGTGTACACCTAGGACAAACAATATTCTAAACTTTACCCAGATTTAAAAAAAAATGTAAAAGCCAAGAAGAAGTAATGAGACATAAACTTATGGGGATTTCTCCTGGCAAATTCCATCCTAATTTACAACCTAGGACAATGACTTCCAGAAAGGCTCTGCTGCCCTAGTACCCAGATTGGGGAATGGAGAAATGCTACCTCCTTGTGGCCGTTTCCCACAACAGCAGCTTTGAACGCACTGCAAAAGGTCACTAAATTTTCACCAACTTGCCCTCCAGAAATGACACCTGCCCTCCAGAAAATTTCTGGGGTCAAAAATCGACCAAAAATTTCAGAAGAGGGCAACCTTCGAAGAAGACAATTTCAAGAGCTATATTGTACTCACGGTTTTTTCTTTTAAGAAAAAGGCATAGGAATATGATGAATTTTAAAAATTTTAATGACATGCATACCCATATTACAAAAACCTATCAGCTCACAGCAGTCAGAATGGCCATTAGGAAAAATGCTGCAAAAAATAAATGGTGAAGGGAGTGTGGAGAAATGCGTACCCTCGGTTGTAAGGGGGGGCATGTAAAGAGCCACTAAAGAAAACACAATGTAGGTGCTTTGAAAAGGGAAACATTGAGCTACCAGTCAATCAATCACAACCACTGCTTGGCCTATCACCTGAGAAAATGAGAATCAAAAAGTCACAGGCTGGCAAACCTGTACGCCAGCAAGATTAACCATAGCCAGCACTTGGAAGCAATGAAAATGTCCATCAACCGAGGAATGCACCAAGAAGAAGTGGTCCACGTACACAATGGAATATTACTCTAATAATAAATATAAATTAAATTTAAAAACAAACAAAAGCAAGGAGACATCAACATTTGTGGGTTTACCCGGGCACGTTGCACTCTAATTTATAACCGAAGAACACCACTGGCCGGTAGGTCTGTTTCCCTAGTACCAGCAAGGGGAACGTAGAAAGGCTGCCGCTCTCTGGCCGTTACCTGCAAAAGCAGGTTTAAAGCCTGAGCTAATGGTCACTTCATATGAACAAGTACTGCAGGGCTGTAAATGAAACCTGCCCTCAAAATGTCTTGAGGGAGAAAATGGCCAAAATATTTCAAATGGTGACACATACTTTAAGAAAACACTTTGAAGAAAGAAGCTCTAATCACAGCTGGAAAAATAAAAAGGACATGTCTTAAAGCTCAATTTCAACGCATTATGAGACACATGCAAATTCAACCACAAAGAGGTATCAGCTCACACCACTCAGAACAACCATCAGCAAAAACTACAAAGAATAAATGCTGAAGGTGCTGGGAAGAAATACATACCCTCCACTTTAAGTGGGACCTAACCTGGAAAGAGCCACTAAGGAGAACAGAAGAGAGGTGCCTTTAAAAGGTAAACATTGAGCTACCATATGATCCAGCAGACCTATTCCTGGACCTAAAAACTAAGAAGACAGAATTGGAAGGACACAGGCACGCAAATCTGCATGGCCTAGTATTACAATAGCCAAGATATGGAAGTAACCAAAAAGTCCACAGACAGATGGGTGGACAAAGAAGAACTGCTACCTGTACAGATGGAATATGAGCTAGTGAAAAAATGAAACAATGCCATTTGCAGCACCATAGATGAGTCTAGAAGTAATCACGCAACTTGGAGTAAGTGAGAAGGCAAAAGACACATATCCTATCATATCACATATAGGTGTTACCTAAAAAATGATACAAACAAAGATATTTCCACAGAGAAACACTATCTTAGATTCATTAAAAAAACTTATGCTTCACCAACTGGAAAGGTGTGAGGATTGGATACATTACCATATTGAGGTTAACAGAGAGATACAAACACTTGTGAAATATAGAATCACCAAAGACCTACGCAATACCAAGAGAAGACTACTCAACATTGTGTCATAAGCTACGTGGGAAAAGGATCCGAAGAAGAATAGATATATGTATATGTGTGAAAGAACCACATCTTGCACACCTAGAACAAACAAAACATTGTAATCAAGTTTGCTGTGATAAAAAATAAAAATTAAGTTAAAACTACGAACAAGAAGTAATGAGACATAAACTTAAAGGGCTTTTTCCTCGCACATTCCATTCTAATTTAAAACCTAGAACACCACTTCCAGTAAGGCTCTGTTGCCCTAGTAACCAGATTTGGTAAAGGAGAAATGCTGCCGCCTTCTGGCCGATTCCCGCAAGAGCAGCTTTTAACCCACAGCTAATGGTCACTTACCATTCACAAGGACTCAGGGCTGTAAAGGACACCTGCCTTCAAAATTGTGCTGAGGTAGGGAATGGATAAAAAAAAATTCAAAAGAGGCAAAATTTTCAAGAAGATAGTATGAAGAGGTAAGTTTTCCTCACTGTCTTTTCAAAAAAAGGAAAATGGATAAAAGCTCCAGCTCAGGAAGTATTAGACTCATGCAATCTAATCTACAAAAAGTTTTCAACTCAAACCAGTCGACTGACCATTGGCAAAAAGTCTACAAACAATAAATGCTGAAGAGGTTTTAGAGAAATGTGTACCCTCTAGCTGCTGGTGAGATGTAAAGGGGTTAACCGCCAATAATGAGAACAGAAAGGAGCTGCGTTTAAAAGGAAAAATTGAGGTAGCATTCAATCCAGCAGGCGCACCAATGGGCCTCTCACCTGAGAAGACCAGAATGAAGAAGACGCGGGCTGCAAAAGCTGCACTGCAGCCTTATTCACAATAGACAAGACAGTGAAGCAACCAAAATGTCCATCAACAGATGAAAGGATAAAGAAGAAGTGGTCCATGTACACAATGAATACTAGCCATGGAAAACAATGAAACACTGCTCTTTGAGGCACCATAGATGATCTTGGAGATAATCACAGAACACGAGGTAAGTCGGAAAGCAAAAGTCCTATATCCTATGATATCACTTATAGGCGTTATCTAATAACTGACACAAATGAACATATTTCCACAGAGAAAGTCAATCACAGACTTATTAAAAAAAACTATGCTTATCTAAAAGGAAAGGTGGGGGGAATGGGTAAATGAAGATTAGCGTTACCATACGTGTACAAATACATATTATATACATATATCAAAAAGACCGACCATATAGCAAGGAAGGATTACGGAACACTCTGTAATAATTTACACGGGAAGAGGACCTCTACATAAATAGGTATATAGGATATGTAGATGAACCAGAGTGTGTACACCTTGGACAAGCAACATTCTAACGATTACCCCAATTGAAAAAATTAAAACAACGAACTAGGAGTAAGGAGACATAAACTTATGGGGGGTTTTCCTGGCACATTCCATCCAAATTTAAAACCTAGGCAAACAACTTCCAGAATGGCTCTGCTGCCCTAGTACCCAGATTTGGGAATGGAGAAATGCTGCATCCTTGTGGCCGTTTCCCACAACAGCAGCTTTAAACCCACTGCAAAAGGTCACTAAATATTCACCAATTGCAGGTCTGTAAATGACACCGGCCCTCCAAACAATACTGAGGTCGAAAATCGACCCAAAAATTCTAGAGTGCCACCTTCCAAAGAGAAAATTTGAAGAGGTATATTATACTCACACATTTTTTCTTTTTTCTTTTAACAGAAAAGGAAAAGGCGTGGAAAAATGATGAATTGTAGGAATTTTTACAGACATGTAAACCCAAATTACAAAAACCTATCAGCTCACACCAGTCAGAATGGCCATCAACAGAAATGCTGCAAACAATAAATGCTGACGTGATTGTGGAGAAATGCGTACCCTCGATTCTAAGGGGGACGTGGTAAGAGCCACTAATGAAAGCACAATTGAGGTGCCTTGAAAAGGTCAACGTTGAGCTACCATACCAGTCAATCAATCAAACCCACTGCTGGGTCTATCACCTGAGAAAATGAAAATCAAAAATCACAGGCTGGCAATCCTGCACTCCAGCAATATTTACCATAGGCAACACTTGGAAGCAACGAAAATGTCCATCAACAGAGGAACGCACCAAGAAGAAGTGGTCCATGTACACACTGGAATATTAGCCATGGAAAACATGGAAGCACTGCTCTTTGAGGCACCACAGATGAGCCTGGAGATAATCACAAAACATGAAGTAGGTCGGAAAGCAAAAGACCTATAGCCTATATTATCACTTATGGCATTATCTAATAACTGACACAGATGAACATATTTCCAAAGAGAAAGACACTCACAGGCTTAGAAAACAAACTATGCTATCTAAAAGGAAAGGTGGGGGGAAATTGAGAAATGAAGATTAGCGTCACTATACATATACAAATACATATTATATACATGTATCAAAAAGACCGAACATATAGCAAGGGAGGTCGACGGAACACTGTAATATTGTACATGGGAAGAGGATCTGTACATTCATAGACATACATAATGTACAAATGAACCAGATTGTGTACACCTAGGACAAACAATATTCTAAACTTTACCCAGATTTAAAAAAAAATGTAAAAACCAAGAAGAAGTAATGAGACATAAACTTATGGGGATTTCTCCTGGCAAATTCCATCCTAATTTACAACCTAGGACAATGACTTCCAGAAAGGCTCTGCTGCCCTAGTACCCAGATTGGGGAATGGAGAAATGCTACCTCCTTGTGGCCGTTTCCCACAACAGCAGCTTTGAATGCACTGCAAAAGGTCACTAAATTTTCACCAACTTGCAGTTCTGTAAATGACACCTGCCCTCCAGAAAATTTCGGGGGTCAAAACTCGACCAAAAATTTCAGAAGAGGGCAACCTTCGAAGAAGACAATTTCAAGAGCTATATTGTACTCACGGTTTTTTCTTTTAAGAAAAAGGCATAGGAATATGATGAATTTTAAAAATTTTAATGACATGCATACCCATATTACAAAAACCTATCAGCTCACAGCAGTCAGAATGGCCATTAGGAAAAATGCTGCAAAAAATAAATGGTGAAGGGAGTGTGGAGAAATGCGTACCCTCGGTTGTAAGGGGGGGCATGTAAAGAGCCACTAAAGAAAACACAATGTAGGTGCTTTGAAAAGGGAAACATTGAGCTACCAGTCAATCAATCACAACCACTGCTTGGCCTATCACCTGAGAAAATGAGAATCAAAAAGTCACAGGCTGGCAAACCTGTACGCCAGCAAGATTAACCATAGCCAGCACTTGGAAGCAATGAAAATGTCCATCAACCGAGGAATGCACCAAGAAGAAGTGGTCCACGTACACAATGGAATATTACTCTAATAATAAATATAAATTAAATTTAAAAACAAACAAAAGCAAGGAGACATCAACATTTGTGGGTTTACCCGGGCACGTTGCACTCTAATTTATAACCGAAGAACACCACTGGCCGGTAGGTCTGTTTCCCTAGTACCAGCAAGGGGAACGTAGAAAGGCTGCCGCTCTCTGGCCGTTACCTGCAAAAGCAGGTTTAAAGCCTGAGCTAATGGTCACTTCATATGAACAAGTACTGCAGGGCTGTAAATGAAACCTGCCCTCAAAATGTCTTGAGGGAGAAAATGGCCAAAATATTTCAAATGGTGACACATACTTTAAGAAAACACTTTGAAGAAAGAAGCTCTAATCACAGCTGGAAAAATAAAAAGGACATGTCTTAAAGCTCAATTTCAACGCATTATGAGACACATGCAAATTCAACCACAAAGAGGTATCAGCTCACACCACTCAGAACAACCATCAGCAAAAACTACAAAGAATAAATGCTGAAGGTGCTGGGAAGAAATACATACCCTCCACTTTAAGTGGGACCTAACCTGGAAAGAGCCACTAAGGAGAACAGAAGAGAGGTGCCTTTAAAAGGTAAACATTGAGCTACCATATGATCCAGCAGACCTATTCCTGGACCTAAAAACTAAGAAGACAGAATTGGAAGGACACAGGCACGCAAATCTGCATGGCCTAGTATTACAATAGCCAAGATATGGAAGTAACCAAAAAGTCCACAGACAGATGGGTGGACAAAGAAGAACTGCTACCTGTACAGATGGAATATGAGCTAGTGAAAAAATGAAACAATGCCATTTGCAGCACCATAGATGAGTCTAGAAGTAATCACGCAACTTGGAGTAAGTGAGAAGGCAAAAGACACATATCCTATCATATCACATATAGGTGTTACCTAAAAAATGATACAAACAAAGATATTTCCACAGGGAAACACTATCATAGATTCATTAAAAAAACTTATGCTTCACCAACTGGAAAGGTGTGAGGATTGGATACATTACCATATTGAGGTTAACAGAGAGATACAAACACTTGTGAAATATAGAATCACCAAAGACCTACGCAATACCAAGAGAAGACTACTCAACATTGTGTCATAAGCTACGTGGGAAAAGGATCCGAAGAAGAATAGATATATGTATATGTGTGAAAGAACCACATCTTGCACACCTAGAACAAACAAAACATTGTAATCAAGTTTGCTGTGATAAAAAATAAAAATTAAGTTAAAACTACGAACAAGAAGTAATGAGACATAAACTTAAAGGGCTTTTTCCTCGCACATTCCATTCTAATTTAAAACCTAGAACACCACTTCCAGTAAGGCTCTGTTGCCCTAGTAACCAGATTTGGTAAAGGAGAAATGCTGCCGCCTTCTGGCCGATTCCCGCAAGAGCAGCTTTTAACCCACAGCTAATGGTCACTTACCATTCACAAGGACTCAGGGCTGTAAAGGACACCTGCCTTCAAAATTGTGCTGAGGTAGGGAATGGATAAAAAAAAATTCAAAAGAGGCAAAATTTTCAAGAAGATAGTATGAAGAGGTAAGTTTTCCTCACTGTCTTTTCAAAAAAAGGAAAATGGATAAAAGCTCCAGCTCAGGAAGTATTAGACTCATGCAATCTAATCTACAAAAAGTTTTCAACTCAGACCAGTCGACTGACCATTGGCAAAAAGTCTACAAACAATAAATGCTGAAGAGGTTTTAGAGAAATGTGTACCCTCTAGCTGCTGGTGAGATGTAAAGGGGTTAACCGCCAATAATGAGAACAGAAAGGAGCTGCGTTTAAAAGGAAAAATTGAGGTAGCATTCAATCCAGCAGGCGCACCAATGGGCCTCTCACCTGAGAAGACCAGAATGAAGAAGACGCGGGCTGCAAAAGCTGCACTGCAGCCTTATTCACAATAGACAAGACAGTGAAGCAACCAAAATGTCCATCAACAGATGAAAGGATAAAGAAGAAGTGGTCCATGTACACAATGAATACTAGCCATGGAAAACAATGAAACACTGCTCTTTGAGGCACCATAGATGATCTTGGAGATAATCACAGAACACGAGGTAAGTCGGAAAGCAAAAGTCCTATATCCTATGATATCACTTATAGGCGTTATCTAATAACTGACACAAATGAACATATTTCCACAGAGAAAGTCAATCACAGACTTATTAAAAAAAACTATGCTTATCTAAAAGGAAAGGTGGGGGGAATGGGTAAATGAAGATTAGCGTTACCATACGTGTACAAATACATATTATATACATATATCAAAAAGACCGACCATATAGCAAGGAAGGATTACGGAACACTCTGTAATAATTTACACGGGAAGAGGACCTCTACATAAATAGGTATATAGGATATGTAGATGAACCAGAGTGTGTACACCTTGGACAAGCAACATTCTAACGATTACCCCAATTGAAAAAATTAAAACAACGAACTAGGAGTAAGGAGACATAAACTTATGGGGGGTTTTCCTGGCACATTCCATCCAAATTTAAAACCTAGGCAAACAACTTCCAGAATGGCTCTGCTGCCCTAGTACCCAGATTTGGGAATGGAGAAATGCTGCATCCTTGTGGCCGTTTCCCACAACAGCAGCTTTAAACCCACTGCAAAAGGTCACTAAATATTCACCAATTGCAGGTCTGTAAATGACACCGGCCCTCCAAACAATACTGAGGTCGAAAATCGACCCAAAAATTCTAGAGTGCCACCTTCCAAAGAGAAAATTTGAAGAGGTATATTATACTCACACATTTTTTCTTTTTTCTTTTAACAGAAAAGGAAAAGGCGTGGAAAAATGATGAATTGTAGGAATTTTTACAGACATGTAAACCCAAATTACAAAAACCTATCAGCTCACACCAGTCAGAATGGCCATCAACAGAAATGCTGCAAACAATAAATGCTGACGTGATTGTGGAGAAATGCGTACCCTCGATTCTAAGGGGGACGTGGTAAGAGCCACTAATGAAAGCACAATTGAGGTGCCTTGAAAAGGTCAACGTTGAGCTACCATACCAGTCAATCAATCAAACCCACTGCTGGGTCTATCACCTGAGAAAATGAAAATCAAAAATCACAGGCTGGCAATCCTGCACTCCAGCAATATTTACCATAGGCAACACTTGGAAGCAACGAAAATGTCCATCAACAGAGGAACGCACCAAGAAGAAGTGGTCCATGTACACACTGGAATATTAGCCATGGAAAACATGGAAGCACTGCTCTTTGAGGCACCACAGATGAGCCTGGAGATAATCACAAAACATGAAGTAGGTCGGAAAGCAAAAGACCTATAGCCTATATTATCACTTATGGCATTATCTAATAACTGACACAGATGAACATATTTCCAAAGAGAAAGACACTCACAGGCTTAGAAAACAAACTATGCTATCTAAAAGGAAAGGTGGGGGGAAATTGAGAAATGAAGATTAGCGTCACTATACATATACAAATACATATTATATACATGTATCAAAAAGACCGAACATATAGCAAGGGAGGTCGACGGAACACTGTAATATTGTACATGGGAAGAGGATCTGTACATTCATAGACATACATAATGTACAAATGAACCAGATTGTGTACACCTAGGACAAACAATATTCTAAACTTTACCCAGATTTAAAAAAAAATGTAAAAACCAAGAAGAAGTAATGAGACATAAACTTATGGGGATTTCTCCTGGCAAATTCCATCCTAATTTACAACCTAGGACAATGACTTCCAGAAAGGCTCTGCTGCCCTAGTACCCAGATTGGGGAATGGAGAAATGCTACCTCCTTGTGGCCGTTTCCCACAACAGCAGCTTTGAATGCACTGCAAAAGGTCACTAAATTTTCACCAACTTGCAGTTCTGTAAATGACACCTGCCCTCCAGAAAATTTCGGGGGTCAAAAATCGACCAAAAATTTCAGAAGAGGGCAACCTTCGAAGAAGACAATTTCAAGAGCTATATTGTACTCACGGTTTTTTCTTTTAAGAAAAAGGCATAGGAATATGATGAATTTTAAAAATTTTAATGACATGCATACCCATATTACAAAAACCTATCAGCTCACAGCAGTCAGAATGGCCATTAGGAAAAATGCTGCAAAAAATAAATGGTGAAGGGAGTGTGGAGAAATGCGTACCCTCGGTTGTAAGGGGGGGCATGTAAAGAGCCACTAAAGAAAACACAATGTAGGTGCTTTGAAAAGGGAAACATTGAGCTACCAGTCAATCAATCACAACCACTGCTTGGCCTATCACCTGAGAAAATGAGAATCAAAAAGTCACAGGCTGGCAAACCTGTACGCCAGCAAGATTAACCATAGCCAGCACTTGGAAGCAATGAAAATGTCCATCAACCGAGGAATGCACCAAGAAGAAGTGGTCCACGTACACAATGGAATATTACTCTAATAATAAATATAAATTAAATTTAAAAACAAACAAAAGCAAGGAGACATCAACATTTGTGGGTTTACCCGGGCACGTTGCACTCTAATTTATAACCGAAGAACACCACTGGCCGGTAGGTCTGTTTCCCTAGTACCAGCAAGGGGAACGTAGAAAGGCTGCCGCTCTCTGGCCGTTACCTGCAAAAGCAGGTTTAAAGCCTGAGCTAATGGTCACTTCATATGAACAAGTACTGCAGGGCTGTAAATGAAACCTGCCCTCAAAATGTCTTGAGGGAGAAAATGGCCAAAATATTTCAAATGGTGACACATACTTTAAGAAAACACTTTGAAGAAAGAAGCTCTAATCACAGCTGGAAAAATAAAAAGGACATGTCTTAAAGCTCAATTTCAACGCATTATGAGACACATGCAAATTCAACCACAAAGAGGTATCAGCTCACACCACTCAGAATAACCATCAGCAAAAACTACAAAGAATAAATGCTGAAGGTGCTGGGAAGAAATACATACCCTCCACTTTAAGTGGGACCTAACCTGGAAAGAGCCACTAAGGAGAACAGAAGAGAGGTGCCTTTAAAAGGTAAACATTGGGCTTCCCTGGTGGCGCAGTGGTTGGGAGTCTGCCTGCCGATGCAGGTGACACGGGTTCGAGCCGTGGTCTGTGAAGATCCCAGATGCCGTGGAGCAACTGGGCCCGTGAGCCACACTACTGAGCCTGCGCGTCTGGAGCCTGAGCTCCGCAACAAAAGAGGCCGCGACAGTGAGAAGCCCGCGCACCGCGATGAAGAGTGGCCCCCGCTCGCCGCAACTGGAGAGGGCCCTCGCACAGGAACGAAGACCTAACTCAGCCAAAAATAAATAAATAAATAAATTTATTAAAAAAAAAAAAAAAGGTAAACATTGAGCTACCATATGATCCAGCAGACCTATTCCTGGACCTATAAACTAAGAAGACAGAATTGGAAGGACACAGGCACGCAAATCTGCATGGCCTAGTATTACAATAGCCAAGATATGGAAGTAACCAAAAAGTCCACAGACAGATGGGTGGACAAAGAAGAACTGCTACCTGTAGAGATGGAATATGAGCTAGTGAAAAAATGAAACAATGCCATTTGCAGCACCATAGATGAGTCTAGAAGTAATCACGCAACTTGGAGTAAGTGAGAAGGCAAAAGACACATATCCTATCATATGACATATAGGTGTTACCTAAAAAATGATACAAACAAAGATATTTCCACAGAGAAACTCTATCATAGATTCATTAAAAAACTTATGCTTCACCAACTGGAAAGGTGTGAGGATTGGATACATTACCATATTGAGGTTAACAGAGAGATACAAACACATGTGAAATATAGAATCACCAAAGACCTACGCAATACCAAGAGAAGACGACTCAACATTGTGTCATAAGCTACGTGGGAAAAGGATCCGAAGAAGAATAGATATATGTATATGTGTGAAAGAACCACATCTTGCACACCTAGAACAAACAAAACATTGTAATCAAGTTTGCTGTGATAAAAAATAAAAACTAAGTTAAAACTACGAACAAGAAGTAATGAGACATAAACTTAAAGGGCTTTTTCCTCGCACATTCCATTCTAATTTAAAACCTAGAACAGCACTTCCAGTAAGGCTCTGTTGCCCTAGTAACCAGATTTGGTAAAGGAGAAATGCTGCCGCCTTGTGGCCGATTCCCGCAAGAGCAGCTTTTAACCCACAGCTAATGGTCACTTACCATTCACAAGGACTCAGGGCTGTAAAGGACACCTGCCTTCAAAATTGTGCTGAGGTAGGGAATGGATAAAAAAAAATTCAAAAGAGGCAAAATTTTCAAGAAGATAGTATGAAGAGGTAAGTTTTCCTCACTGTCTTTTCAAAAAAAGGAAAATGGATAAAAGCTCCAGCTCAGGAAGTATTAGACTCATGCAATCTAATCTACAAAGAGTTTTCAACTCAAACCAGTCGACTGACCATTGGCAAAAAGTCTACAAACAATAAATGCTGAAGAGGTTTTAGAGAAATGTGTACCCTCTAGCTGCTGGTGAGATGTAAAGGGGTTAACCGCCAATAATGAGAACAGAAAGGAGCTGCGTTTAAAAGGAAAAATTGAGGTAGCATTCAATCCAGCAGGCGCACCAATGGGCCTCTCACCTGAGAAGACCAGAATGAAGAAGACGCAGGCTGCAAAAGCTGCACTGCAGCCTTATTCACAATAGACAAGACAGTGAAGCAACCAAAATGTCCATCAACAGATGAAAGGATAAAGAAGAAGTGGTCCATGTACACAATGAATACTAGCCATGGAAAACAATGAAACACTGCTCTTTGAGGCACCATAGATGATGTTGGAGATAATCACAGAACACGAGGTAAGTCGGAAAGCAAAAGTCCTATATCCTATGATATCACTTATAGGCGTTATCTAATAACTGACACAAATGAACATATTTCCACAGAGAAAGTCAATCACAGACTTATTAAAAAAAACTATGCTTATCTAAAAGGAAAGGTGGGGGGAATGGGTAAATGAAGATTAGCGTTACCATACGTGTACAAATACATATTATATACATATATCAAAAAGACCGACCATATAGCAAGGAAGGATTACGGAACACTCTGTAATAATTTACACGGGAAGAGGACCTCTACATAAATAGGTATATAGGATATGTAGATGAACCAGAGTGTGTACACCTTGGACAAGCAACATTCTAACGATTACCCCAATTGAAAAAATTAAAACAACGATCTAGGAGTAAGGAGACATAAACTTATGGGGGGTTTTCCTGGCACATTCCATCCAAATTTAAAACCTAGGCAAACAACTTCCAGAATGGCTCTGCTGCCCTAGTACCCAGATTTGGGAATGGAGAAATGCTGCATCCTTGTGGCCGTTTCCCACAACAGCAGCTTTAAACCCACCGCAAAAGGTCACTAAATATTCACCAATTGCAGGTCTGTAAATGACACCGGCCCTCCAAACAATACTGAGGTCGAAAATCGACCCAAAAATTCTAGAGTGCCACCTTCCAAAGAGAAAATTTGAAGAGGTATATTATACTCACACATTTTTTCTTTTTTCTTTTAACAGAAAAGGAAAAGGCGTGGAAAAATGATGAATTGTAGGAATTTTTACAGACATGTAAACCCAAATTACAAAAACCTATCAGCTCACACCAGTCAGAATGGCCATCAACAGAAATGCTGCAAACAATAAATGCTGACGTGATTGTGGAGAAATGCGTACCCTCGATTCTAAGGGGGACGTGGTAAGAGCCACTAATGAAAGCACAATTGAGGTGCCTTGAAAAGGTCAACGTTGAGCTACCATACCAGTCAATCAATCAAACCCACTGCTGGGTCTATCACCTGAGAAAATGAAAATCAAAAATCACAGGCTGGCAATCCTGCACTCCAGCAATATTTACCATAGGCAACACTTGGAAGCAACGAAAATGTCCATCAACAGAGGAACGCACCAAGAAGAAGTGGTCCATGTACACACTGGAATATTAGCCATGGAAAACATGGAAGCACTGCTCTTTGAGGCACCACAGATGAGCCTGGAGATAATCACAAAACATGAAGTAGGTCGGAAAGCAAAAGACCTATAGCCTATATTATCACTTATGGCATTATCTACTAACTGACACAGATGAACATATTTCCAAAGAGAAAGACACTCACAGGCTTAGAAAACAAACTATGCTATCTAAAAGGAAAGGCGGGGGGAAATTGAGAAATGAAGATTAGTGTCTCTATACATATACAAATACATATTATATACATGTATCAAAAAGACCGAACATATAGCAAGGGAGGTCGATGGAACACTGTAATATTTTACATGGGAAGAGGATCTGTACATTCATAGACATACATAATGTACAAATGAACCAGATTGTGTACACCTAGGACAAACAATATTCTAAACTTTACCCAGATTTAAAAAAAAATATAAAAGCCAAGAAGAAGTAATGAGACATAAACTTATGGGGATTTCTCCTGGCAAATTCCATCCTAATTTACAACCTAGGACAATGACTTCCAGAAAGGCTCTGCTGCCCTAGTACCCAGATTGGGGAATGGAGAAATGCTACCTCCTTGTGGCCGTTTCCCACAACAGCAGCTTTGAACGCACTGCAAAAGGTCACTAAATTTTCACCAACTTGCAGTTCTGTAAATGACACCTGCCCTCCAGAATATTTCTGGGGTCAAAAATCGACCAAAAATTTCAGAAGAGGGCAACCTTCGAAGAAGACA
This sequence comes from Balaenoptera acutorostrata, assembly GCF_949987535.1. Taxonomy (NCBI): domain Eukaryota; kingdom Metazoa; phylum Chordata; class Mammalia; order Artiodactyla; family Balaenopteridae; genus Balaenoptera; species Balaenoptera acutorostrata. The sequence goes on along the minus strand of NC_080070.1, from coordinate 90,767,074 downwards.
ATTTCAAGAGCTATATTGTACTCACGGTTTTTTCTTTTAAGAAAAAGGCATAGGAATATGATGAATTTTAAAAATTTTAATGACATGCATACCCATATTACAAAAACCTATCAGCTCACAGCAGTCAGAATGGCCATTAGGAAAAATGCTGCAAAAAATAAATGGTGAAGGGAGTGTGGAGAAATGCGTACCCTCGGTTGTAAGGGGGGGCATGTAAAGAGCCACTAAAGAAAACACAATGTAGGTGCTTTGAAAAGGGAAACATTGAGCTACCAGTCAATCAATCACAACCACTGCTTGGCCTATCACCTGAGAAAATGAGAATCAAAAAGTCACAGGCTGGCAAACCTGTACGCCAGCAAGATTAACCATAGCCAGCACTTGGAAGCAATGAAAATGTCCATCAACCGAGGAATGCACCAAGAAGAAGTGGTCCACGTACACAATGGAATATTACTCTAATAATAAATATAAATTAAATTTAAAAACAAACAAAAGCAAGGAGACATCAACATTTGTGGGTTTACCCGGGCACGTTGCACTCTAATTTATAACCGAAGAACACCACTGGCCGGTAGGTCTGTTTCCCTAGTACCAGCAAGGGGAACGTAGAAAGGCTGCCGCTCTCTGGCCGTTACCTGCAAAAGCAGGTTTAAAGCCTGAGCTAATGGTCACTTCATATGAACAAGTACTGCAGGGCTGTAAATGAAACCTGCCCTCAAAATGTCTTGAGGGAGAAAATGGCCAAAATATTTCAAATGGTGACACATACTTTAAGAAAACACTTTGAAGAAAGAAGCTCTAATCACAGCTGGAAAAATAAAAAGGACATGTCTTAAAGCTCAATTTCAACGCATTATGAGACACATGCAAATTCAACCACAAAGAGGTATCAGCTCACACCACTCAGAATAACCATCAGCAAAAACTACAAAGAATAAATGCTGAAGGTCCTGGGAAGAAATACATACCCTCCACTTTAAGTGGGACCTAACCTGGAAAGAGCCACTAAGGAGAACAGAAGAGAGGTGCCTTTAAAAGGTAAACATTGAGCTACCATATGATCCAGCACACCTATTCCTGGACCTATAAACTAAGAAGACAGAATTGGAAGGACACAGGCACGCAAATCTGCATTGCCTAGTATTACAATAGCCAAGATATGGAAGTAACCAAAAAGTCCACAGACAGATGGGTGGACAAAGAAGAACTGCTACCTGTAGAGATGGAATATGAGCTAGTGAAAAAATGAAACAATGCCATTTGCAGCACCATAGATGAGTCTAGAAGTAATCACGCAACTTGGAGTAAGTGAGAAGGCAAAAGACACATATCCTATCATATCACATATAGGTGTTACCTAAAAAATGATACAAACAAAGATATTTCCACAGAGAAACTCTATCATAGATTCATTAAAAAACTTATGCTTCACCAACTGGAAAGGTGTGAGGATTGGATACATTACCATATTGAGGTTAACAGAGAGATACAAACACATGTGAAATATAGAATCACCAAAGACCTACGCAATACCAAGAGAAGACGACTCAACATTGTGTCATAAGCTATGTGGGAAAAGGATCCGTAGAAGAATAGATATATGTATATGTGTGAAAGAACCACATCTTGCACACCTAGAACAAACAAAACATTGTAATCAAGTTTGCTGTGATAAAAAATAAAAATTAAGTTAAAACTACGAACAAGAAGTAATGAGACATAAACTTAAAGGGCTTTTTCCTCGCACATTCCATTCTAATTTAAAACCTAGAACACCACTTCCAGTAAGGCTCTGTTGCCCTAGTAACCAGATTTGGTAAAGGAGAAATGCTGCCGCCTTCTGGCCGATTCCCGCAAGAGCAGCTTTTAACCCACAGCTAATGGTCACTTACCATTCACAAGGACTCAGGGCTGTAAAGGACACCTGCCTTCAAAATCGTGCTGAGGTAGGGAATGGATAAAGAAAAATTCAAAAGAGGCAAAATTTTCCAGAAGATAGTATGAAGAGGTAAGTTTTCCTCACTGTCTTTTCAAAAAAAGGAAAATGGATAAAAGCTCCAGCTCAGGAAGTATTAGACTCATGCAATCTAATCTACAAAAAGTTTTCAACTGAAACCAGTCGACTGACCATTGGCAAAAAGTCTACAAACAATAAATGCTGAAGAGGTTTTAGAGAAATGTGTACCCTCTAGCTGCTGGTGAGATGTAAAGGGGTTAACCGCCAATAATGAGAACAGAAAGGAGCTGCGTTTAAAAGGAAAAATTGAGGGAGCATTCAATCCAGCAGGCGCACCAATGGGCCTCTCACCTGAGAAGACCAGAATGAAGAAGACGCGGGCTGCAAAAGCTGCACTGCAGCCTTATTCACAATAGACAAGACAGTGAAGCAAGCAAAATGTCCATCAACAGATGAAAGGATAAAGAAGAAGTGGTCCATGTACACAATGAATACTAGCCATGGAAAACAATGAAACACTGCTCTTTGAGGCACCATAGATGATCTTGGAGATAATCACAGAACACGAGGTAAGTCGGAAAGCAAAAGTCCTATATCCTATGATATCACTTATAGGCGTTATCTAATAACTGACACAAATGAACATATTTCCACAGAGAAAGTCAATCAGAGACTTATTAAAAAAAAACTATGCTTATCTAAAAGGAAAGGTGGGGGGAATGGGTAAATGAAGATTAGCGTTACCATACGTGTACAAATACATATTATATACATATATCAAAAAGACCGACCATATAGCAAGGAAGGATTACGGAACACTCTGTAATAATTTACACGGGAAGAGGACCTCTACATAAATAGGTATATAGGATATGTAGATGAACCAGAGTGTGTACACCTTGGACAAGCAACATTCTAACGATTACCCCAATTGAAAAAATTAAAACAACGATCTAGGAGTAAGGAGACATAAACTTATGGGGGGTTTTCCTGGCACATTCCATCCAAATTTAAAACCTAGGCAAACAACTTCCAGAATGGCTCTGCTGCCCTAGTACCCAGATTTGGGAATGGAGAAATGCTGCATCCTTGTGGCCGTTTCCCACCACAGCAGCTTTAAACCCACTGCAAAAGGTCACTAAATATTCACCAATTGCAGGTCTGTAAATGACACTGGCCCTCCAAACAATACTGAGGTCGAAAATCGACCCCAAAATTCTAGAGTGCCACCTTCCAAAGAGAAAATTTGAAGAGGTATATTATACTCACACATTTTTTCTTTTTTCTTTTAACAGAAAAGGAAAAGGCGTGGAAAAATGATGAATTGTAGGAATTTTTACAGACATGTAAACCCAAATTACAAAAACCTATCAGCTCACACCAGTCAGAATGGCCATCAACAGAAATGCTGCAAACAATAAATGCTGACGTGATTGTGGAGAAATGCGTACCCTTGATTCTAAGGGGGACGTGGTAAGAGCCACTAATGAAAGCACAATTGAGGTGCCTTGAAAAGGTCAACGTTGAGCTACCATACCAGTCAATCAATCAAACCCACTGCTGGGTCTATCACCTGAGAAAATGAAAATCAAAAATCACAGGCTGGCAATCCTGCACTCCAGCAATATTTACCATAGGCAACACTTGGAAGCAACGAAAATGTCCATCAACAGAGGAACGCACCAAGAAGAAGTGGTCCATGTACACACTGGAATATTAGCCATGGAAAACATGGAAGCACTGCTCTTTGAGGCACCACAGATGAGCCTGGAGATAATCACAAAACATGAAGTAGGTCAGAAAGCAAAAGACCTATAGCCTATATTATCACTTATGGCATTATCTACTAACTGACACAGATGAACATATTTCCAAAGAGAAAGACACTCACAGGCTTAGAAAACAAACTATGCTATCTAAAACGAAAGGTGGGGGGAAATTGAGAAATGAAGATTAGTGTCTCTATACATATACAAATACATATTATATACATGTATCAAAAAGACCGAACATATAGCAAGGGAGGTCGATGGAACACTGTAATATTTTACATGGGAAGAGGATCTGTACATTCATAGACATACATAATGTACAAATGAACCAGATTGTGTACACCTAGGACAAACAATATTCTAAACTTTACCCAGATTTAAAAAAAAATGTAAAAGCCAAGAAGAAGTAATGAGACATAAACTTATGGGGATTTCTCCTGGCAAATTCCATCCTAATTTACAACCTAGGACAATGACTTCCAGAAAGGCTCTGCTGCCCTAGTACCCAGATTGGGGAATGGAGAAATGCTACCTCCTTGTGGCCGTTTCCCACAACAGCAGCTTTGAACGCACTGCAAAAGGTCACTAAATTTTCACCAACTTGCAGTTCTGTAAATGACACCTGCCCTCCAGAATATTTCTGGGGTCAAAAATCGACCAAAAATTTCAGAAGAGGGCAACCTTCGAAGAAGACAATTTCAAGAGCTATATTGTACTCACGGTTTTTTCTTTTAAGAAAAAGGCATAGGAATATGATGAATTTTAAAAATTTTAATGACATGCATACCCATATTACAAAAACCTATCAGCTCACAGCAGTCAGAATGGCCATTAGGAAAAATGCTGCAAAAAATAAATGGTGAAGGGAGTGTGGAGAAATGCGTACCCTCGGTTGTAAGGGGGGGCATGTAAAGAGCCACTAAAGAAAACACAATGTAGGTGCTTTGAAAAGGGAAACATTGACCTACCAGTCAATCAATTACATCCACTGCTTGGCCTATCACCTGAGAAAATGAGAATCAAAAAGTCACAGGCTGGCAAACCTGTACGCCAGCAAGATTAACCATAGCCAGCACTTGGAAGCAATGAAAATGTCCATCAACCGAGGAATGCACCAAGAAGAAGTGGTCCACGTACACAATGGAATATTACTCTAATAATAAATATAAATTAAATTTAAAAACAAACAAAAGCAAGGAGACATCAACATTTGTGGGTTTACCCGGGCACGTTGCACTCTAATTTATAACCGAAGAACACCACTGGCCGGTAGGTCTGTTTCCCTAGTACCAGCAAGGGGAACGTAGAAAGGCTGCCGCTCTCTGGCCGTTACCTGCAAAAGCAGGTTTAAAGCCTGAGCTAATGGTCACTTCATATGAACAAGTACTGCAGGGCTGTAAATGAAACCTGCCCTCAAAATGTCTTGAGGGAGAAAATGGCCAAAATATTTCAAATGGTGACACATACTTTAAGAAAACACTTTGAAGAAAGAAGCTCTAATCACAGCTGGAAAAATAAAAAGGACATGTCTTAAAGCTCAATTTCAATGCATCATGAGACACATGCAAATTCAACCACAAAGAGGTATCAGCTCACACCACTCAGAACAACCATCAGCAAAAACTACAAAGAATAAATGCTGAAGGTGCTGGGAAGAAATACATACCCTCCACTTTAAGTGGGACCTAACCTGGAAAGAGCCACTAAGGAGAACAGAAGAGAGGTGCCTTTAAAAGGTAAACATTGAGCTACCATATGATCCAGCACACCTATTCCTGGACCTATAAACTAAGAAGACAGAATTGGAAGGACACAGGCACGCAAATCTGCATTGCCTAGTATTACAATAGCCAAGATATGGAAGTAACCAAAAAGTCCACAGACAGATGGGTGGACAAAGAAGAACTGCTACCTGTAGAGATGGAATATGAGCTAGTGAAAAAATGAAACAATGCCATTTGGAGCACCATAGATGAGTCTAGAAGTAATCACGCAACTTGGAGTAAGTGAGAAGGCAAAAGACACATATCCTATCATATCACATATAGGTGTTACCTAAAAAATGATACAAACAAAGATATTTCCACAGAGAAACTCTATCATAGATTCATTAAAAAAACTTATGCTTCACCAACTGGAAAGGTGTGAGGATTGGATACATTACCATATTGAGGTTAACAGAGAGATACAAACACATGTGAAATATAGAATCACCAAAGACCTACGCAATACCAAGAGAAGACGACTCAACATTGTGTCATAAGCTACGTGGGAAAAGGATCCGAAGAAGAATAGATATATGTATATGTGTGAAAGAACCACATCTTGCACACCTAGAACAAACAAAACATTGTAATCAAGTTTGCTGTGATAAAAAATAAAAATTAAGTTAAAACTACGAACAAGAAGTAATGAGACATAAACTTAAAGGGCCTTTTCCTCGCACATTCCATTCTAATTTAAAACCTAGAACACCACTTCCAGTAAGGCTCTGTTGCCCTAGTAACCAGATTTGGTAAAGGAGAAATGCTGCCGCCTTCTGGCCGATTCCCGCAAGAGCAGCTTTTAACCCACAGCTAATGGTCACTTACCATTCACAAGGACTCAGGGCTGTAAAGGACACCTGCCTTCAAAATTGTGCTGAGGTAGGGAATGGATAAAAAAAATGCAAAACAGGCAAAATTTTCAAGAAGATAGTATGAAGAGGTAAGTTTTCCTCACTGTCTTTTCAAAAAAAGGAAAATGGATAAAAGCTCCAGCTCAGGAAGTATTAGACTCATGCAATCTAATCTACAAAAAGGTTTCAACTCAAACCAGTCGACTGACCATTGGCAAAAAGTCTACAAACAATAAATGCTGAAGAGGTTTTAGAGAAATGTGTACCCTCTAGCTGCTGGTGAGATGTAAAGGGGTTAACCGCCAATAATGAGAACAGAAAGGAGCTGCGTTTAAAAGGAAAAATTGAGGGAGCATTCAATCCAGCAGGCACACCAATGGGCCTCTCACCTGAGAAGACCAGAATGAAGAAGACGCGGGCTGCAAAAGCTGCACTGCAGCCTTATTCACAATAGACAAGACAGTGAAGCAACCAAAATGTCCATCAACAGATGAAAGGATAAAGAAGAAGTGGTCCATGTACACAATGAATACTAGCCATGGAAAACAATGAAACACTGCTCTTTGAGGCACCATAGATGATCTTGGAGATAATCACAGAACACGAGGTAAGTCGGAAAGCAAAAGTCCTATATCCTATGATATCACTTATAGGCGTTATCTAATAACTGACACAAATGAACATATTTCCACAGAGAAAGTCAATCACAGACTTATTAAAAAAAACTATGCTTATCTAAAAGGAAAGGTGGGGGGAATGGGTAAATGAAGATTAGCGTTACCATACGTGTACAAATACATATTATATACATATATCAAAAAGACCGACCATATAGCAAGGAAGGATTACGGAACACTCTGTAATAATTTACACGGGAAGAGGACCTCTACATAAATAGGTATATAGGATATGTAGATGAACCAGAGTGTGTACACCTTGGACAAGCAACATTCTAACGATTACCCCAATTGAAAAAATTAAAACAACGAACTAGGAGTAAGGAGACATAAACTTATGGGGGGTTTTCCTGGCACATTCCATCCAAATTTAAAACCTAGGCAAACAACTTCCAGAATGGCTCTGCTGCCCTAGTACCCAGATTTGGGAATGGAGAAATGCTGCATCCTTGTGGCCGTTTCCCACAACAGCATCTTTAAACCCACCGCAAAAGGTCACTAAATATTCACCAATTGCAGGTCTGTAAATGACACCGGCCCTCCAAACAATACTGATGTCGAAAATCGACCCAAAAATTCTAGAGTGCCACCTTCCAAAGAGAAAATTTGAAGAGGTATATTATACTCACACATTTTTTCTTTTTTCTTTTAACAGAAAAGGAAAAGGCGTGGAAAAATGATGAATTGTAGGAATTTTTACAGACATGTAAACCCAAATTACAAAAACCTATCAGCTCACACCAGTCAGAATGGCCATCAACAGAAATGCTGCAAACAATAAATGCTGACGTGATTGTGGAGAAATGCGTACCCTCGATTCTAAGGGGGACGTGGTAAGAGCCACTAATGAAAGCACAATTGAGGTGCCTTGAAAAGGTCAACGTTGAGCTACCATACCAGTCAATCAATCAAACCCACTGCTGGGTCTATCACCTGAGAAAATGAAAATCAAAAATCACAGGCTGGCAATCCTGCACTCCAGCAATATTTACCATAGGCAACACTTGGAAGCAACGAAAATGTCCATCAACAGAGGAACGCACCAAGAAGAAGTGGTCCATGTACACACTGGAATATTAGCCATGGAAAACATGGAAGCACTGCTCTTTGAGGCACCACAGATGAGCCTGGAGATAATCACAAAACATGAAGTAGGTCGGAAAGCAAAAGACCTATAGCTTATATTATCACTTATGGCATTATCTACTAACTGACACAGATGAACATATTTCCAAAGAGAAAGACACTCACAGGCTTAGAAAACAAACTATGCTATCTAAAACGAAAGGTGGGGGGAAATTGAGAAATGAAGATTAGTGTCTCTATACATATACAAATACATATTATATACATGTATCAAAAAGACCGAACATATAGCAAGGGAGGTCGATGGAACACTGTAATATTTTACATGGGAAGAGGATCTGTACATTCATAGACATACATAATGTACAAATGAACCAGATTGTGTACACCTAGGACAAACAATATTCTAAACTTTACCCAGATTTAAAAAAAAATGTAAAAGCCAAGAAGAAGTAATGAGACATAAACTTATGGGGATTTCTCCTGGCAAATTCCATCCTAATTTACAACCTAGGACAATGACTTCCAGAAAGGCTCTGCTGCCCTAGTACCCAGATTGGGGAATGGAGAAATGCTACCTCCTTGTGGCCGTTTCCCACAACAGCAGCTTTGAACGCACTGCAAAAGGTCACTAAATTTTCACCAACTTGCAGTTCTGTAAATGACACCTGCCCTCCAGAATATTTCTGGGGTCAAAAATCGACCAAAAATTTCAGAAGAGGGCAACCTTCGAAGAAGACAATTTCAAGAGCTATATTGTACTCACGGTTTTTTCTTTTAAGAAAAAGGCATAGGAATATGATGAATTTAAAAAATTTTAATGACATGCATACCCATATTACAAAAACCTATCAGCTCACAGCAGTCAGAATGGCCATTAGGAAAAATGCTGCAAAAAATAAATGGTGAAGGGAGTGTGGAGAAATGCGTACCCTCGGTTGTAAGGGGGGGCATGTAAAGAGCCACTAAAGAAAACACAATGTAGGTGCTTTGAAAAGGGAAACATTGAGCTACCAGTCAATCAATTACATCCACTGCTTGGCCTATCACCTGAGAAAATGAGAATCAAAAAGTCACAGGCTGGCAAACCTGTACGCCAGCAAGATTAACCATAGCCAGCACTTGGAAGCAATGAAAATGTCCATCAACCGAGGAATGCACCAAGAAGAAGTGGTCCACGTACACAATGGAATATTACTCTAATAATAAATATAGATTAAATTTGAAAACAAACAAAAGCAAGGAGACATCAACATTTGTGGGTTTACCCGGGCACGTTGCACTCTAATTTATAACCGAAGAACACCACTGGCCGGTAGGTCTGTTTCCCTAGTACCAGCAAGGGGAACGTAGAAAGGCTGCCGCTCTCTGGCCGTTACCTGCAAAAGCAGGTTTAAAGCCTGAGCTAATGGTCACTTCATATGAACAAGTACTGCAGGGCTGTAAATGAAACCTGCCCTCAAAATGTCTTGAGGGAGAAAATGGCCAAAATATTTCAAATGGTGACACATACTTTAAGAAAACACTTTGAAGAAAGAAGCTCTAATCACAGCTGGAAAAATAAAAAGGACATGTCTTAAAGCTCAATTTCAATGCATCATGAGACACATGCAAATTCAACCACAAAGAGGTATCAGCTCACACCACTCAGAACAACCATCAGCAAAAACTACAAAGAATAAATGCTGAAGGTGCTGGGAAGAAATACATACCCTCCACTTTAAGTGGGACCTAACCTGGAAAGAGCCACTAAGGAGAACAGAAGAGAGGTGCCTTTAAAAGGTAAACATTGAGCTACCATATGATCAAGCAGACCTATTCCTGGACCTATAAACTAAGAAGACAGAATTGGAAGGACACAGGCACGCAAATCTGCATTGCCTAGTATTACAATAGCCAAGATATGGAAGTAACCAAAAAGTCCACAGACAGATGGGTGGACAAAGAAGAACTGCTACCTGTAGAGATGGAATATGAGCTAGTGAAAAAATGAAACAATGCCATTTGGAGCACCATAGATGAGTCTAGAAGTAATCACGCAACTTGGAGTAAGTGAGAAGGCAAAAGACACATATCCTATCATATCACATATAGGTGTTACCTAAAAAATGATACAAACAAAGATATTTCCACAGAGAAACTCTATCATAGATTCATTAAAAAAACTTATGCTTCACCAACTGGAAAGGTGTGAGGATTGGATACATTACCATATTGAGGTTAACAGAGAGATACAAACACATGTGAAATATAGAATCACCAAAGACCTACGCAATACCAAGAGAAGACGACTCAACATTGTGTCATAAGCTACGTGGGAAAAGGATCCGAAGAAGAATAGATATATGTATATGTGTGAAAGAACCACATCTTGCACACCTAGAACAAACAAAACATTGTAATCAAGTTTGCTGTGATAAAAAATAAAACTTAAGTTAAAACTACGAACAAGAAGTAATGAGACATAAACTTAAAGGGCTTTTTCCTCGCACATTCCATTCTAATTTAAAACCTAGAACACCACTTCCAGTAAGGCTCTGTTGCCCTAGTAACCAGATTTGGTAAAGGAGAAATGCTGCCGCCTTCTGGCCGATTCCCGCAAGAGCAGCTTTTAACCCACAGCTAATGGTCACTTACCATTCACAAGGACTCAGGGCTGTAAAGGACACCTGCCTTCAAAATTGTGCTGAGGTAGGGAATGGATAAAAAAAATGCAAAACAGGCAAAATTTTCAAGAAGATAGTATGAAGAGGTAAGTTTTCCTCACTGTCTTTTCAAAAAAAGGAAAATGGATAAAAGCTCCAGGTCAGGAAGTATTAGACTCATGCAATCTAATCTACAAAAAGGTTTCAACTCAAACCAGTCGACTGACCATTGGCAAAAAGTCTACAAACAATAAATGCTGAAGAGGTTTTAGAGAAATGTGTACCCTCTAGCTGCTGGTGAGATGTAAAGGGGTTAACCGCCAATAATGAGAACAGAAAGGAGCAGCGTTTAAAAGGAAAAATTGAGGTACCATTCAAACCAGCAGGCACACCAATGGGCCTCTCCCCTGAGAAGACCAGAATGAAGAAGACGCGGGCTGCAAAAGCTGCACTGCAGCCTTATTCACAATAGACAAGACAGTGAAGCAACCAAAATGTCCATCAACAGATGAAAGGATAAAGAAGAAGTGGTCCATGTACACAATGAATACTAGCCATGGAAAACAATGAAACACTGCTCTTTGAGGCACCATAGATGATCTTGGAGATAATCACAGAACACGAGGTAAGTCGGAAAGCAAAAGTCCTATATCCTATGATATCACTTATAGGCGTTATCTAATAACTGACACAAATGAACATATTTCCACAGAGAAAGTCAATCACAGACTTATTAAAAAAAACTATGCTTATCTAAAAGGAAAGGTGGGGGGAATGGGTAAATGAAGATTAGCGTTACCATACGTGTACAAATACATATTATATACATATATCAAAAAGACCGACCATATAGCAAGGAAGGATTACGGAACACTCTGTAATAATTTACACGGGAAGAGGACCTCTACATAAATAGGTATATAGGATATGTAGATGAACCAGAGTGTGTACACCTTGGACAAGCAACATTCTAACGATTACCCCAATTGAAAAAATTAAAACAACGAACTAGGAGTAAGGAGACATAAACTTATGGGGGGTTTTCCTGGCACATTCCATCCAAATTTAAAACCTAGGCAAACAACTTCCAGAATGGCTCTGCTGCCCTAGTACCCAGATTTGGGAATGGAGAAATGCTGCATCCTTGTGGCCGTTTCCCACAACAGCAGCTTTAAACCCACCGCAAAAGGTCACTAAATATTCACCAATTGCAGGTCTGTAAATGACACCGGCCCTCCAAACAATACTGAGGTCGAAAATCGACCCAAAAATTCTAGAGTGCCACCTTCCAAAGAGAAAATTTGAAGAGGTATATTATACTCACACATTTTTTCTTTTTTCTTTTAACAGAAAAGGAAAAGGCGTGGAAAAATGATGAATTGTAGGAATTTTTACAGACATGTAAACCCAAATTACAAAAACCTATCAGCTCACACCAGTCAGAATGGCCATCAACAGAAATGCTGCAAACAATAAATGCTGACGTGATTGTGGAGAAATGCGTACCCTCGATTCTAAGGGGGACGTGGTAAGAGCCACTAATGAAAGCACAATTGAGGTGCCTTGAAAAGGTCAACGTTGAGCTACCATACCAGTCAATCAATCAAACCCACTGCTGGGTCTATCACCTGAGAAAATGAAAATCAAAAATCACAGGCTGGCAATCCTGCACTCCAGCAATATTTACCATAGGCAACACTTGGAAGCAACGAAAATGTCCATCAACAGAGGAACGCACCAAGAAGAAGTGGTCCATGTACACACTGGAATATTAGCCATGGAAAACATGGAAGCACTGCTCTTTGAGGCACCACAGATGAGCCTGGAGATAATCACAAAACATGAAGTAGGTCGGAAAGCAAAAGACCGATAGCCTATATTATCACTTATGGCATTATCTACTAACTGACACAGATGAACATATTTCCAAAGAGAAAGACACTCACAGGCTTAGAAAACAAACTATGCTATCTAAAAGGAAAGGCGGGGGGAAATTGAGAAATGAAGATTAGTGTCTCTATACATATACAAATACATATTATATACATGTATCAAAAAGACCGAACATATAGCAAGGGAGGTCGATGGAACACTGTAATATTTTACATGGGAAGAGGATCTGTACATTCATAGACATACATAATGTACAAATGAACCAGATTGTGTACACCTAGGACAAACAATATTCTAAACTTTACCCAGATTTAAAAAAAAATGTAAAAGCCAAGAAGAAGTAATGAGACATAAACTTATGGGGATTTCTCCTGGCAAATTCCATCCTAATTTACAACCTAGGACAATGACTTCCAGAAAGGCTCTGCTGCCCTAGTACCCAGATTGGGGAATGGAGAAATGCTACCTCCTTGTGGCCGTTTCCCACAACAGCAGCTTTGAATGCACTGCAAAAGGTCACTAAATTTTCACCAACTTGCAGTTCTGTAAATGACACCTGCCCTCCAGAATATTTCTGGGGTCAAAAATCGACCAAAAATTTCAGAAGAGGGCAACCTTCGAAGAAGACAATTTCAAGAGCTATATTGTACTCACGGTTTTTTCTTTTAAGAAAAAGGCATAGGAATATGATGAATTTTAAAAATTTTAATGACATGCATACCCATATTACAAAAACCTATCAGCTCACAGCAGTCAGAATGGCCATTAGGAAAAATGCTGCAAAAAATAAATGGTGAAGGGAGTGTGGAGAAATGCGTACCCTCGGTTGTAAGGGGGGGCATGTAAAGAGCCACTAAAGAAAACACAATGTAGGTGCTTTGAAAAGGGAAACATTGAGCTACCAGTCAATCAATCACAACCACTGCTTGGCCTATCACCTGAGAAAATGAGAATCAAAAAGTCACAGGCTGGCAAACCTGTACGCCAGCAAGATTAACCATAGCCAGCACTTGGAAGCAATGAAAATGTCCATCAACCGAGGAATGCACCAAGAAGAAGTGGTCCACGTACACAATGGAATATTACTCTAATAATAAATATAAATTAAATTTAAAAACAAACAAAAGCAAGGAGACATCAACATTTGTGGGTTTACCCGGGCACGTTGCACTCTAATTTATAACCGAAGAACACCACTGGCCGGTAGGTCTGTTTCCCTAGTACCAGCAAGGGGAACGTAGAAAGGCTGCCGCTCTCTGGCCGTTACCTGCAAAAGCAGGTTTAAAGCCTGAGCTAATGGTCACTTCATATGAACAAGTACTGCAGGGCTGTAAATGAAACCTGCCCTCAAAATGTCTTGAGGGAGAAAATGGCCAAAATATTTCAAATGGTGACACATACTTTAAGAAAACACTTTGAAGAAAGAAGCTCTAATCACAGCTGGAAAAATAAAAAGGACATGTCTTAAAGCTCAATTTCAACGCATTATGAGACACATGCAAATTCAACCACAAAGAGGTATCAGCTCACACCACTCAGAATAACCATCAGCAAAAACTACAAAGAATAAATGCTGAAGGTCCTGGGAAGAAATACATACCCTCCACTTTAAGTGGGACCTAACCTGGAAAGAGCCACTAAGGAGAACAGAAGAGAGGTGCCTTTAAAAGGTAAACATTGAGCTACCATATGATCCAGCACACCTATTCCTGGACCTATAAACTAAGAAGACAGAATTGGAAGGACACAGGCACGCAAATCTGCATTGCCTAGTATTACAATAGCCAAGATATGGAAGTAACCAAAAAGTCCACAGACAGATGGGTGGACAAAGAAGAACTGCTACCTGTAGAGATGGAATATGAGCTAGTGAAAAAATGAAACAATGCCATTTGCAGCACCATAGATGAGTCTAGAAGTAATCACGCAACTTGGAGTAAGTGAGAAGGCAAAAGACACATATCCTATCATATCACATATAGGTGTTACCTAAAAAATGATACAAACAAAGATATTTCCACAGAGAAACTCTATCATAGATTCATTAAAAAACTTATGCTTCACCAACTGGAAAGGTGTGAGGATTGGATACATTACCATATTGAGGTTAACAGAGAGATACAAACACATGTGAAATATATAATCACCAAAGACCTACGCAATACCAAGAGAAGACGACTCAACATTGTGTCATAAGCTACGTGGGAAAAGGATCCGTAGAAGAATAGATATATGTATATGTGTGAAAGAACCACATTTTGCACACCTAGAACAAACAAAACATTGTAATCAAGTTTGCTGTGATAAAAAATAAAAATTAAGTTAAAACTACGAACAAGAAGTAATGAGACATAAACTTAAAGGGCTTTTTCCTCGCACATTCCATTCTAATTTAAAACCTAGAACACCACTTCCAGTAAGGCTCTGTTGCCCTAGTAACCAGATTTGGTAAAGGAGAAATGCTGCCGCCTTCTGGCCGATTCCCGCAAGAGCAGCTTTTAACCCACAGCTAATGGTCACTTACCATTCACAAGGACTCAGGGCTGTAAAGGACACCTGCCTTCAAAATCGTGCTGAGGTAGGGAATGGATAAAGAAAAATTCAAAAGAGGCAAAATTTTCAAGAAGATAGTATGAAGAGGTAAGTTTTCCTCACTGTCTTTTCAAAAAAAGGAAAATGGATAAAAGCTCCAGCTCAGGAAGTATTAGACTCATGCAATCTAATCTACAAAAAGTTTTCAACTGAAACCAGTCGACTGACCATTGGCAAAAAGTCTACAAACAATAAATGCTGAAGAGGTTTTAGAGAAATGTGTACCCTCTAGCTGCTGGTGAGATGTAAAGGGGTTAACCGCCAATAATGAGAACAGAAAGGAGCTGCGTTTAAAAGGAAAAATTGAGGGAGCATTCAATCCAGCAGGCGCACCAATGGGCCTCTCACCTGAGAAGACCAGAATGAAGAAGACGCGGGCTGCAAAAGCTGCACTGCAGCCTTATTCACAATAGACAAGACAGTGAAGCAAGCAAAATGTCCATCAACAGATGAAAGGATAAAGAAGAAGTGGTCCATGTACACAATGAATACTAGCCATGGAAAACAATGAAACACTGCTCTTTGAGGCACCATAGATGATCTTGGAGATAATCACAGAACACGAGGTAAGTCGGAAAGCAAAAGTCCTATATCCTATGATATCACTTATAGGCGTTATCTAATAACTGACACAAATGAACATATTTCCACAGAGAAAGTCAATCAGAGACTTATTAAAAAAAAACTATGCTTATCTAAAAGGAAAGGTGGGGGGAATGGGTAAATGAAGATTAGCGTTACCATACGTGTACAAATACATATTATATACATATATCAAAAAGACCGACCATATAGCAAGGAAGGATTACGGAACACTCTGTAATAATTTACACGGGAAGAGGACCTCTACATAAATAGGTATATAGGATATGTAGATGAACCAGAGTGTGTACACCTTGGACAAGCAACATTCTAACGATTACCCCAATTGAAAAAATTAAAACAACGAACTAGGAGTAAGGAGACATAAACTTATGGGGGGTTTTCCTGGCACATTCCATCCAAATTTAAAACCTAGGCAAACAACTTCCAGAATGACTCTGCTGCCCTAGTACCCAGATTTGGGAATGGAGAAATGCTGCATCCTTGTGGCCGTTTCCCACCACAGCAGCTTTAAACCCACTGCAAAAGGTCACTAAATATTCACCAATTGCAGGTCTGTAAATGACACTGGCCCTCCAAACAATACTGAGGTCGAAAATCGACCCCAAAATTCTAGAGTGCCACCTTCCAAAGAGAAAATTTGAAGAGGTATATTATACTCACACATTTTTTCTTTTTTCTTTTAACAGAAAAGGAAAAGGCGTGGAAAAATGATGAATTGTAGGAATTTTTACAGACATGTAAACCCAAATTACAAAAACCTATCAGCTCACACCAGTCAGAATGGCCATCAACAGAAATGCTGCAAACAATAAATGCTGACGTGATTGTGGAGAAATGCGTATCCTTGATTCTAAGGGGGACGTGGTAAGAGCCACTAATGAAAGCACAATTGAGGTGCCTTGAAAAGGTCAACGTTGAGCTACCATACCAGTCAATCAATCAAACCCACTGCTGGGTCTATCACCTGAGAAAATGAAAATCAAAAATCACAGGCTGGCAATCCTGCACTCCAGCAATATTTACCATAGGCAACACTTGGAAGCAACGAAAATGTCCATCAACAGAGGAACGCACCAAGAAGAAGTGGTCCATGTACACACTGGAATATTAGCCATGGAAAACATGGAAGCACTGCTCTTTGAGGCACCACAGATGAGCCTGGAGATAATCACAAAACATGAAGTAGGTCGGAAAGCAAAAGACCTATAGCCTATATTATCACTTATGGCATTATCTACTAACTGACACAGATGAACATATTTCCAAAGAGAAAGACACTCACAGGCTTAGAAAACAAACTATGCTATCTAAAACGAAAGGTGGGGGGAAATTGAGAAATGAAGATTAGTGTCTCTATACATATACAAATACATATTATATACATGTATCAAAAAGACCGAACATATAGCAAGGGAGGTCGATGGAACACTGTAATATTTTACATGGGAAGAGGATCTGTACATTCATAGACATACATAATGTACAAATGAACCAGATTGTGTACACCTAGGACAAACAATATTCTAAACTTTACCCAGATTTAAAAAAAAATGTAAAAGCCAAGAAGAAGTAATGAGACATGAACTTATGGGGATTTCTCCTGGCAAATTCCATCCTAATTTACAACCTAGGACAATGACTTCCAGAAAGGCTCTGCTGCCCTAGTACCCAGATTGGGGAATGGAGAAATGCTACCTCCTTGTGGCCGTTTCCCACAACAGCAGCTTTGAACGCACTGCAAAAGGTCACTAAATTTTCACCAACTTGCAGTTCTGTAAATGACACCTGCCCTCCAGAATATTTCTGGGGTCAAAAATCGACCAAAAATTTCAGAAGAGGGCAACCTTCGAAGAAGACAATTTCAAGAGCTATATTGTACTCACGGTTTTTTCTTTTAAGAAAAAGGCATAGGAATATGATGAATTTTAAAAATTTTAATGACATGCATACCCATATTACAAAAACCTATCAGCTCACAGCAGTCAGAATGGCCATTAGGAAAAATGCTGCAAAAAATAAATGGTGAAGGGAGTGTGGAGAAATGCGTACCCTCGGTTGTAAGGGGGGGCATGTAAAGAGCCACTAAAGAAAACCCAATGTAGGTGCTTTGAAAAGGGAAACATTGAGCTACCAGTCAATCAATTACATCCACTGCTTGGCCTATCACCTGAGAAAATGAGAATCAAAAAGTCACAGGCTGGCAAACCTGTACGCCAGCAAGATTAACCATAGCCAGCACTTGGAAGCAATGAAAATGTCCATCAACCGAGGAATGCACCAAGAAGAAGTGGTCCACGTACACAATGGAATATTACTCTAATAATAAATATAAATTAAATTTAAAAACAAACAAAAGCAAGGAGACATCAATATTTGTGGGTTTACCCGGGCACGTTGCACTCTAATTTATAACCGAAGAACACCACTGGCCGGTAGGTCTGTTTCCCTAGTACCAGCAAGGGGAACGTAGAAAGGCTGCCGCTCTCTGGCCGTTACCTGCAAAAGCAGGTTTAAAGCCTGAGCTAATGGTCACTTCATATGAACAAGTACTGCAGGGCTGTAAATGAAACCTGCCCTCAAAATGTCTTGAGGGAGAAAATGGCCAAAATATTTCAAATGGTGACACATACTTTAAGAAAACACTTTGAAGAAAGAAGCTCTAATCACAGCTGGAAAAATAAAAAGGACATGTCTTAAAGCTCAATTTCAATGCATCATGAGACACATGCAAATTCAACCACAAAGAGGTATCAGCTCACACCACTCAGAACAACCATCAGCAAAAACTACAAAGAATAAATGCTGAAGGTGCTGGGAAGAAATACATACCCTCCACTTTAAGTGGGACCTAACCTGGAAAGAGCCACTAAGGAGAACAGAAGAGAGGTGCCTTTAAAAGGTAAACATTGAGCTACCATATGATCCAGCAGACCTATTCCTGGACCTATAAACTAAGAAGACAGAATTGGAAGGACACAGGCACGCAAATCTGCATTGCCTAGTATTACAATAGCCAAGATATGGAAGTAACCAAGAAGTCCACAGACAGATGGGTGGACAAAGAAGAACTGCTACCTGTAGAGATGGAATATGAGCTAGTGAAAAAATGAAACAATGCCATTTGCAGCACCATAGATGAGTCTAGAAGTAATCACGCAACTTGGAGTAACTGAGAAGGCAAAAGACACATATCCTATCATATCACATATAGGTGTTACCTAAAAAATGATACAAACAAAGATATTTCCACAGAGAAACTCTATCATAGATTCATTAAAAAAACTTATGCTTCACCAACTGGAAAGGTGTGAGGATTGGATACATTACCATATTGAGGTTAACAGAGAGATACAAACACATGTGAAATATAGAATCACCAAAGACCTACGCAATACCAAGAGAAGACGACTCAACATTGTGTCATAAGCTACGTGGGAAAAGGATCCGAAGAAAAATAGATATATGTATATGTGTGAAAGAACCACATCTTGCACACCTAGAACAAACAAAACATTGTAATCAAGTTTGCTGTGATAAAAAATAAAAATTAAGTTAAAACTACGAACAAGAAGTAATGAGACATAAACTTAAAGGGCTTTTTCCTCGCACATTCCATTCTAATTTAAAACCTAGAACACCACTTCCAGTAAGGCTCTGTTGCCCTAGTAACCAGATTTGGTAAAGGAGAAATGCTGCCGCCTTCTGGCCGATTCCCGCAAGAGCAGCTTTTAACCCACAGCTAATGGTCACTTACCATTCACAAGGACTCAGGGCTGTAAAGGACACCTGCCTTCAAAATTGTGCTGAGGTAGGGAATGGATAAAAAAAATGCAAAACAGGCAAAATTTTCAAGAAGATAGTATGAAGAGGTAAGTTTTCCTCACTGTCTTTTCAAAAAAAGGAAAATGGATAAAAGCTCCAGCTCAGGAAGTATTAGACTCATGCAATCTAATCTACAAAAAGGTTTCAACTCAAACCAGTCGACTGACCATTGGCAAAAAGTCTACAAACAATAAATGTTGAAGAGGTTTTAGAGAAATGTGTACCCTCTAGCTGCTGGTGAGATGTAAAGGGGTTAACCGCCAACAATGAGAACAGAAAGGAGCTGCGTTTAAAAGGAAAAATTGAGGTACCATTCAATCCAGCAGGCGCACCAATGGGCCTCTCACCTGAGAAGACCAGAATGAAGAAGACCCGGGCTGCAAAAGCTGCACTGCAGCCTTATTCACAATAGACAAGACAGTGAAGCAACCAAAATGTCCATCAACAGATGAAAGGATAAAGAAGAAGTGGTCCATGTACACAATGAATACTAGCCATGGAAAACAATGAAACACTGCTCTTTGAGGCACCATAGATGATCTTGGAGATAATCACAGAACACGAGGTAAGTCGGAAAGCAAAAGTCCTATATCCTATGATCTCACTTATAGGCGTTATCTAATAACTGACACAAATGAACATACTTCCACAGAGAAAGTCAATCACAGACTTATTTAAAAAAACACTATGCTTATCTAAAAGGAAAGGTGGGGGGAATGGGTAAATGAAGATTAGTGTTACCATACGCGTACAAATACATATTATATACATATATCAAAAAGACCGACCATATAGCAAGGAAGGATTACGGAACACTCTGGAATAATTTACACGGGAAGAGGACCTCTACATAAATAGGTATATAGGATATGTAGATGAACCAGAGTGTGTACACCTTGGACAAGCAACATTCTAACGATTACCCCAATTGAAAAAATTAAAACAACGAACTAGGAGTAAGGAGACATAAACTTATGGGGGGTTGTCCTGGCACATTCCATCCAAATTTAAAACCTAGGCAAACAACTTCCAGAATGGCTCTGCTGCCCTAGTACCCAGATTTGGGAATGGAGAAATGCTGCATCCTTGTGGCCGTTTCCCACAACAGCAGCTTTAAACCCACTGCAAAAGGTCACTAAATATTCACCAATTGCAGGTGTGTAAATGACACCGGCCCTCCAAACAATACTGAGGTTGAAAATCGACCAAAAAATTCTAGAGTGCCACCTTCCAAAGAGAAAATTTGAAGAGGTATATTATACTCACACATTTTTTTCTTTTTTCTTTTAACAGAAAAGGAAAAGGCGTGGAAAAATGATGAATTGTAGGAATTTTTACAGACATGTAAACCCAAATTACAAAAACCTATCAGCTCACACCAGTCAGAATGGCCATCAACAGAAATGCTGCAAACAATAAATGCTGACGTGATTGTGGAGAAATGCGTACCCTCGATTCTAAGGGGGACGTGGTAAGAGCCACTAATGAAAGCACAATTGAGGTGCCTTGAAAAGGTCAACGTTGAGCTACCATACCAGTCAATCAATCAAACCCACTGCTGGGTCTATCACCTGAGAAAATGAAAATCAAAAATCACAGGCTGGCAATCCTGCACTCCAGCAATATTTACCATAGGCAACACTTGGAAGCAACGAAAATGTCCATCAACAGAGGAACGCACCAAGAAGAAGTGGTCCATGTACACACTGGAATATTAGCCATGGAAAACATGGAAGCACTGCTCTTTGAGGCACCACAGATGAGCCTGGAGATAATCACAAAACATGAAGTAGGTCGGAAAGCAAAAGACCTATAGCCTATATTATCACTTATGGCATTATCTACTAACTGACACAGATGAACATATTTCCAAAGAGAAAGACACTCACAGGCTTAGAAAACAAACCATGCTATCTAAAAGGAAAGGTGGGGGGAAATTGAGAAATGAAGATTAGTGTCACTATACATATACAAATACATATTATATACATGTATCAAAAAGACCGAACATATAGCAAGGGAGGTCGACGGAACACTGTAATATTGTACATGGGAAGAGGATCTGTACATTCATAGACATACATAATGTACAAATGAACCAGATTGTGTACACCTAGGACAAACAATATTCTAAACGTTACCCAGATTTAAAAAAAATGTAAAAACCAAGAAGAAGTAATGAGACATAAACTTATGGGGATTTCTCCTGGCAAATTCCATCCTAATTTACAACCTAGGACAATGACTTCCAGAAAGGCTCTGCTGCCCTAGTACCCAGATTGGGGAATGGAGAAATGCTACCTCCTTGTGGCCGTTTCCCACAACAGCAGCTTTGAACGCACTGCAAATGGTCACTAAATTTTCACCAACTTGCAGTTCTGTAAATGACACCTGCCCTCCAGAAAATTTCTGGGGTCAAAAATCGACCAAAAATTTCAGAAGAGGGCAACCTTCGAAGAAGACAATTTCAAGAGCTATATTGTACTCACGGTTTTTTCTTTTAAGAAAAAGGCATAGGAATATGATGAATTTAAAAAATTTTAATGACATGCATACCCATATTACAAAAACCTATCAGCTCACAGCAGTCAGAATGGCCATTAGGAAAAATGCTGCAAAAAATAAATGGTGAAGGGAGTGTGGAGAAATGCGTACCCTCGGTTGTAAGGGGGGGCATGTAAAGAGCCACTAAAGAAAACACAATGTAGGTGCTTTGAAAAGGGAAACATTGAGCTACCAGTCAATCAATCACAACCACTGCTTGGCCTATCACCTGAGAAAATGAGAATCAAAAAGTCACAGGCTGGCAAACCTGTACGCCAGCAAGATTAACCATAGCCAGCACTTGGAAACAATGAAAATGTCCATCAACCGAGGAATGCACCAAGAAGAAGTGGTCCACGTACACAATGGAATATTACTCTAATAATAAATACAGATTAAATTTGAAAACAAACAAAAGCAAGGAGACATCAACATTTGTGGGTTTACCCGGGCACGTTGCACTCTAATTTATAACCGAAGAACACCACTGGCCGGTAGGTCTGTTTCCCTAGTACCAGCAAGGGGAACGTAGAAAGGCTGCCGCTCTCTGGCCGTTACCTGCAAAAGCAGGTTTAAAGCCTGAGCTAATGGTCACTTCATATGAACAAGTACTGCAGGGCTGTAAATGAAACCTGCCCTCAAAATGTCTTGAGGGAGAAAATGGCCAAAATATTTCAAATGGTGACACATACTTTAAGAAAACACTTTGAAGAAAGAAGCTCTAATCACAGCTGGAAAAATAAAAAGGACATGTCTTAAAGCTCAATTTCAACGCATTATGAGACACATGCAAATTCAACCACAAAGAGGTATCAGCTCACACCACTCAGAATAACCATCAGCAAAAACTACAAAGAATAAATGCTGAAGGTGCTGGGAAGAAATACATACCCTCCACTTTAAGTGGGACCTAACCTGGAAAGAGCCACTAAGGAGAACAGAAGAGAGGTGCCTTTAAAAGGTAAACATTGAGCTACCATATGATCCAGCAGACCTATTCCTGGACCTATAAACTAAGAAGACAGAATTGGAAGGACACAGGCACGCAAATCTGCATTGCCTAGTATTACAATAGCCAAGATATGGAAGTAACCAAAAAGTCCACAGACAGATGGGTGGACAAAGAAGAACTGCTACCTGTAGAGATGGAATATGAGCTAGTGAAAAAATGAAACAATGCCATTTGCAGCACCATAGATGAGTCTAGAAGTAATCACGCAACTTGGAGTAAGTGAGAAGGCAAAAGACACATATCCTATCATATCACATATAGGTGTTACCTAAAAAATGATACAAACAAAGATATTTCCACAGAGAAACTCTATCATAGATTCATTAAAAAAACTTATGCTTCACCAACTGGAAAGGTGTGAGGATTGGATACATTACCATATTGAGGTTAACAGAGAGATACAAACACATGTGAAATATAGAATCACCAAAGACCTACGCAATACCAAGAGAAGACGACTCAACATTGTGTCATAAGCTACGTGGGAAAAGGATCCGAAGAAGAATAGATATATGTATATGTGTGAAAGAACCACATCTTGCACACCTAGAACAAACAAAACATTGTAATCAAGTTTGCTGTGATAAAAAATAAAAACTAAGTTAAAACTACGAACAAGAAGTAATGAGACATAAACTTAAAGGGCTTTTTCCTCGCACATTCCATTCTAATTTAAAACCTACAACACCACTTCCAGTAAGGCTCTGTTGCCCTAGTAACCAGATTTGGTAAAGGAGAAATGCTGCCGCCTTGTGGCCGATTCCCGCAAGAGCAGCTTTTAACCCACAGCTAATGGTCACTTACCATTCACAAGGACTCAGGGCTGTAAAGGACACCTGCCCTCAAAATTGTGCTGAGGTAGGGAATGGATAAAAAAAAGTTCAAAACAGGCAAAATTTTCCAGAAGATAGTATGAAGAGGTAAGTTTTCCTCACTGTCTTTTCAAAAAAAGGAAAATGGATAAAAGCTCCATCTCAGGAAGTATTAGACTCATGCAATCTAATCTACAAAAAGGTTTCAACTCAAACCAGTCGACTGACCATTGGCAAAAAGTCTACAAACAATAAATGTTGAAGAGGTTTTAGAGAAATGTGTACCCTCTAGCTGCTGGTGAGATGTAAAGGGGTTAACCGCCAATAATGAGAACAGAAAGGAGCTGCGTTTAAAAGGAAAAATTGAGGTACCATTCAATCCAGCAGGCGCACCAATGGGCCTCTCACCTGAGAAGACCAGAATGAAGAAGACCCGGGCTGCAAAAGCTGCACTGCAGCCTTATTCACAATAGACAAGACAGTGAAGCAACCAAAATGTCCATCAACAGATGAAAGGATAAAGAAGAAGTGGTCCATGTACACAATGAATACTAGCCATGGAAAACAATGAAACACTGCTCTTTGAGGCACCATAGATGATCTTGGAGATAATCACAGAACACGAGGTAAGTCGGAAAGCAAAAGTCCTATATCCTATGATCTCACTTATAGGCGTTATCTACTAACTGACACAAATGAACATACTTCCACAGAGAAAGTCAATCACAGACTTATTTAAAAAAACACTATGCTTATCTAAAAGGAAAGGTGGGGGGAATGGGTAAATGAAGATTAGCGTTACCATACGCGTACAAATACATATTATATACATATATCAAAAAGACCGACCATATAGCAAGGAAGGATTACGGAACACTCTGGAATAATTTACACGGGAAGAGGACCTCTACATAAATAGGTATATAGGATATGTAGATGAACCAGAGTGTGTACACCTTGGACAAGCAACATTGTAACGATTACCCCAATTGAAAAAATTAAAACAACGAACTAGGAGTAAGGAGACATAAACTTATGGGGGGTTGTCCTGGCACATTCCATCCAAATTTAAAACCTAGGCAAACAACTTCCAGAATGGCTCTGCTGCCCTAGTACCCAGATTTGGGAATGGAGAAATGCTGCATCCTTGTGGCCGTTTCCCACAACAGCAGCTTTAAACCCACTGCAAAAGGTCACTAAATATTCACCAATTGCAGGTGTGTAAATGACACCGGCCCTCCAAACAATACTGAGGTCGAAAATCGAGCCAAAAATTCTAGAGTGCCACCTTCCAAAGAGAAAATTTGAAGAGGTATATTATACTCACACATTTTTTTCTTTTTTCTTTTAACAGAAAAGGAAAAGGCGTGGAAAAATGATGAATTGTAGGAATTTTTACAGACATGTAAACCCAAATTACAAAAACCTATCAGCTCACACCAGTCAGAATGGCCATCAACAGAAATGCTGCAAACAATAAATGCTGACGTGATTGTGGAGAAATGCGTACCCTCGATTCTAAGGGGGACGTGGTAAGAGCCACTAATGAAAGCACAATTGAGGTGCCTTGAAAAGGTCAACGTTGAGCTACCATACCAGTCAATCAATCAAACCCACTGCTGGGTCTATCACCTGAGAAAATGAAAATCAAAAATCACAGGCTGGCAATCCTGCACTCCAGCAATATTTACCATAGGCAACACTTGGAAGCAACGAAAATGTCCATCAACAGAGGAACGCACCAAGAAGAAGTGGTCCATGTACACACTGGAATATTAGCCATGGAAAACATGGAAGCACTGCTCTTTGAGGCACCACAGATGAGCCTGGAGATAATCACAAAACATGAAGTAGGTCGGAAAGCAAAAGACCGATAGCCTATATTATCACTTATGGCATTATCTACTAACTGACACAGATGAACATATTTCCAAAGAGAAAGACACTCACAGGCTTAGAAAACAAACCATGCTATCTAAAAGGAAAGGTGGGGGGAAATTGAGAAATGAAGATTAGTGTCACTATACATATACAAATACATATTATATACATGTATCAAAAAGACCGAACATATAGCAAGGGAGGTCGACGGAACACTGTAATATTGTACATGGGAAGAGGATCTG
The DNA here is from genome assembly GCF_949987535.1 of Balaenoptera acutorostrata. Classification (NCBI taxonomy): domain Eukaryota; kingdom Metazoa; phylum Chordata; class Mammalia; order Artiodactyla; family Balaenopteridae; genus Balaenoptera; species Balaenoptera acutorostrata. The sequence goes on along the minus strand of NC_080070.1, from coordinate 90,740,910 downwards.
TACATTCATAGACATACATAATGTACAAATGAACCAGATTGTGTACACCTAGGACAAACAATATTCTAAACTTTACCCAGATTTAAAAAAAAATGTAAAAACCAAGAAGAAGTAATGAGACATAAACTTATGGGGATTTCTCCTGGCAAATTCCATCCTAATTTACAACCTAGGACAATGACTTCCAGAAAGGCTCTGCTGCCCTAGTACCCAGATTGGGGAATGGAGAAATGCTACCTCCTTGTGGCCGTTTCCCACAACAGCAGCTTTGAACGCACTGCAAAAGGTCACTAAATTTTCACCAACTTGCAGTTCTGTAAATGACACCTGCCCTCCAGAAAATTTCTGGGGTCAAAAATCGACCAAAAATTTCAGAAGAGGGCAACCTTCGAAGAAGACAATTTCAAGAGCTATATTGTACTCACGGTTTTTTCTTTTAAGAAAAAGGCATAGGAATATGATGAATTTTAAAAATTTTAATGACATGCATACCCATATTACAAAAACCTATCAGCTCACAGCAGTCAGAATGGCCATTAGGAAAAATGCTGCAAAAAATAAATGGTGAAGGGAGTGTGGAGAAATGCGTACCCTCGGTTGTAAGGGGGGGCATGTAAAGAGCCACTAAAGAAAACACAATGTAGGTGCTTTGAAAAGGGAAACATTGAGCTACCAGTCAATCAATCACAACCACTGCTTGGCCTATCACCTGAGAAAATGAGAATCAAAAAGTCACAGGCTGGCAAACCTGTACGCCAGCAAGATTAACCATAGCCAGCACTTGGAAACAATGAAAATGTCCATCAACCGAGGAATGCACCAAGAAGAAGTGGTCCACGTACACAATGGAATATTACTCTAATAATAAATACAGATTAAATTTGAAAACAAACAAAAGCAAGGAGACATCAACATTTGTGGGTTTACCCGGGCACGTTGCACTCTAATTTATAACCGAAGAACACCACTGGCCGGTAGGTCTGTTTCCCTAGTACCAGCAAGGGGAACGTAGAAAGGCTGCCGCTCTCTGGCCGTTACCTGCAAAAGCAGGTTTAAAGCCTGAGCTAATGGTCACTTCATATGAACAAGTACTGCAGGGCTGTAAATGAAACCTGCCCTCAAAATGTCTTGAGGGAGAAAATGGCCAAAATATTTCAAATGGTGACACATACTTTAAGAAAACACTTTGAAGAAAGAAGCTCTAATCACAGCTGGAAAAATAAAAAGGACATGTCTTAAAGCTCAATTTCAATGCATTATGAGACACATGCAAATTCAACCACAAAGAGGTATCAGCTCACACCACTCAGAATAACCATCAGCAAAAACTACAAAGAATAAATGCTGAAGGTGCTGGGAAGAAATACATACCCTCCACTTTAAGTGGGACCTAACCTGGAAAGAGCCACTAAGGAGAACAGAAGAGAGGTGCCTTTAAAAGGTAAACATTGAGCTACCATATGATCCAGCAGACCTATTCCTGGACCTATAAACTAAGAAGACAGAATTGGAAGGACACAGGCACGCAAATCTGCATTGCCTAGTATTACAATAGCCAAGATATGGAAGTAACCAAAAAGTCCACAGACAGATGGGTGGACAAAGAAGAACTGCTACCTGTAGAGATGGAATATGAGCTAGTGAAAAAATGAAACAATGCCATTTGGAGCACCATAGATGAGTCTAGAAGTAATCACGCAACTTGGAGTAAGTGAGAAGGCAAAAGACACATATCCTATCATATCACATATAGGTGTTACCTAAAAAATGATACAAACAAAGATATTTCCACAGAGAAACTCTATCATAGATTCATTAAAAAAACTTATGCTTCACCAACTGGAAAGGTGTGAGGATTGGATACATTACCATATTGAGGTTAACAGAGAGATACAAACACATGTGAAATATAGAATCACCAAAGACCTACGCAATACCAAGAGAAGACGACTCAACATTGTGTCATAAGCTACGTGGGAAAAGGATCCGAAGAAGAATAGATATATGTATATGTGTGAAAGAACCACATCTTGCACACCTAGAACAAACAAAACATTGTAATCAAGTTTGCTGTGATAAAAAATAAAAACTAAGTTAAAACTACGAACAAGAAGTAATGAGACATAAACTTAAAGGGCTTTTTCCTCGCACATTCCATTCTAATTTAAAACCTACAACACCACTTCCAGTAAGGCTCTGTTGCCCTAGTAACCAGATTTGGTAAAGGAGAAATGCTGCCGCCTTGTGGCCGATTCCCGCAAGAGCAGCTTTTAACCCACAGCTAATGGTCACTTACCATTCACAAGGACTCAGGGCTGTAAAGGACACCTGCCCTCAAAATTGTGCTGAGGTAGGGAATGGATAAAAAAAAGTTCAAAACAGGCAAAATTTTCCAGAAGATAGTATGAAGAGGTAAGTTTTCCTCACTGTCTTTTCAAAAAAAGGAAAATGGATAAAAGCTCCATCTCAGGAAGTATTAGACTCATGCAATCTAATCTACAAAAAGGTTTCAACTCAAACCAGTCGACTGACCATTGGCAAAAAGTCTACAAACAATAAATGTTGAAGAGGTTTTAGAGAAATGTGTACCCTCTAGCTGCTGGTGAGATGTAAAGGGGTTAACCGCCAATAATGAGAACAGAAAGGAGCTGCGTTTAAAAGGAAAAATTGAGGTACCATTCAATCCAGCAGGCGCACCAATGGGCCTCTCACCTGAGAAGACCAGAATGAAGAAGACGCGGGCTGCAAAAGCTGCACTGCAGCCTTATTCACAATAGACAAGACAGTGAAGCAACCAAAATGTCCATCAACAGATGAAAGGATAAAGAAGAAGTGGTCCATGTACACAATGAATACTAGCCATGGAAAACAATGAAACACTGCTCTTTGAGGCACCATAGATGATCTTGGAGATAATCACAGAACACGAGGTAAGTCGGAAAGCAAAAGTCCTATATCCTATGATCTCACTTATAGGCGTTATCTAATAACTGACACAAATGAACATACTTCCACAGAGAAAGTCAATCACAGACTTATTTAAAAAAACACTATGCTTATCTAAAAGGAAAGGTGGGGGGAATGGGTAAATGAAGATTAGCGTTACCATACGTGTACAAATACATATTATATACATATATCAAAAAGACCGACCATATAGCAAGGAAGGATTACGGAACACTCTGGAATAATTTACACGGGAAGAGGACCTCTACATAAATAGGTATATAGGATATGTAGATGAACCAGAGTGTGTACACCTTGGACAAGCAACATTGTAACGATTACCCCAATTGAAAAAATTAAAACAACGAACTAGGAGTAAGGAGACATAAACTTATGGGGGGTTGTCCTGGCACATTCCATCCAAATTTAAAACCTAGGCAAACAACTTCCAGAATGGCTCTGCTGCCCTAGTACCCAGATTTGGGAATGGAGAAATGCTGCATCCTTGTGGCCGTTTCCCACAACAGCAGCTTTAAACCCACTGCAAAAGGTCACTAAATATTCACCAATTGCAGGTGTGTAAATGACACCGGCCCTCCAAACAATACTGAGGTCGAAAATCGAGCCAAAAATTCTAGAGTGCCACCTTCCAAAGAGAAAATTTGAAGAGGTATATTATACTCACACATTTTTTTCTTTTTTCTTTTAACAGAAAAGGAAAAGGCGTGGAAAAATGATGAATTGTAGGAATTTTTACAGACATGTAAACCCAAATTACAAAAACCTATCAGCTCACACCAGTCAGAATGGCCATCAACAGAAATGCTGCAAACAATAAATGCTGACGTGATTGTGGAGAAATGCGTACCCTCGATTCTAAGGGGGACGTGGTAAGAGCCACTAATGAAAGCACAATTGAGGTGCCTTGAAAAGGTCAACGTTGAGCTACCATACCAGTCAATCAATCAAACCCACTGCTGGGTCTATCACCTGAGAAAATGAAAATCAAAAATCACAGGCTGGCAATCCTGCACTCCAGCAATATTTACCATAGGCAACACTTGGAAGCAACGAAAATGTCCATCAACAGAGGAACGCACCAAGAAGAAGTGGTCCATGTACACACTGGAATATTAGCCATGGAAAACATGGAAGCACTGCTCTTTGAGGCACCACAGATGAGCCTGGAGATAATCACAAAACATGAAGTAGGTCGGAAAGCAAAAGACCGATAGCCTATATTATCACTTATGGCATTATCTACTAACTGACACAGATGAACATATTTCCAAAGAGAAAGACACTCACAGGCTTAGAAAACAAACCATGCTATCTAAAAGGAAAGGTGGGGGGAAATTGAGAAATGAAGATTAGTGTCACTATACATATACAAATACATATTATATACATGTATCAAAAAGACCGAACATATAGCAAGGGAGGTCGACGGAACACTGTAATATTGTACATGGGAAGAGGATCTGTACATTCATAGACATACATAATGTACAAATGAACCAGATTGTGTACACCTAGGACAAACAATATTCTAAACTTTACCCAGATTTAAAAAAAAATGTAAAAACCAAGAAGAAGTAATGAGACATAAACTTATGGGGATTTCTCCTGGCAAATTCCATCCTAATTTACAACCTAGGACAATGACTTCCAGAAAGGCTCTGCTGCCCTAGTACCCAGATTGGGGAATGGAGAAATGCTACCTCCTTGTGGCCGTTTCCCACAACAGCAGCTTTGAACGCACTGCAAAAGGTCACTAAATTTTCACCAACTTGCAGTTCTGTAAATGACACCTGCCCTCCAGAAAATTTCTGGGGTCAAAAATCGACCAAAAATTTCAGAAGAGGGCAACCTTCGAAGAAGACAATTTCAAGAGCTATATTGTACTCACGGTTTTTTCTTTTAAGAAAAAGGCATAGGAATATGATGAATTTTAAAAATTTTAATGACATGCATACCCATATTACAAAAACCTATCAGCTCACAGCAGTCAGAATGGCCATTAGGAAAAATGCTGCAAAAAATAAATGGTGAAGGGAGTGTGGAGAAATGCGTACCCTCGGTTGTAAGGGGGGGCATGTAAAGAGCCACTAAAGAAAACACAATGTAGGTGCTTTGAAAAGGGAAACATTGAGCTACCAGTCAATCAATCACAACCACTGCTTGGCCTATCACCTGAGAAAATGAGAATCAAAAAGTCACAGGCTGGCAAACCTGTACGCCAGCAAGATTAACCATAGCCAGCACTTGGAAACAATGAAAATGTCCATCAACCGAGGAATGCACCAAGAAGAAGTGGTCCACGTACACAATGGAATATTACTCTAATAATAAATACAGATTAAATTTGAAAACAAACAAAAGCAAGGAGACATCAACATTTGTGGGTTTACCCGGGCACGTTGCACTCTAATTTATAACCGAAGAACACCACTGGCCGGTAGGTCTGTTTCCCTAGTACCAGCAAGGGGAACGTAGAAAGGCTGCCGCTCTCTGGCCGTTACCTGCAAAAGCAGGTTTAAAGCCTGAGCTAATGGTCACTTCATATGAACAAGTACTGCAGGGCTGTAAATGAAACCTGCCCTCAAAATGTCTTGAGGGAGAAAATGGCCAAAATATTTCAAATGGTGACACATACTTTAAGAAAACCCTTTGAAGAAAGAAGCTCTAATCACAGCTGGAAAAATAAAAAGGACATGTCTTAAAGCTCAATTTCAACACATTATGAGACACATGCAAATTCAACCACAAAGAGGTATCAGCTCACACCACTCAGAATAACCATCAGCAAAAACTACAAAGAATAAATGCTGAAGGTGCTGGGAAGAAATACATACCCTCCACTTTAAGTGGGACCTAACCTGGAAAGAGCCACTAAGGAGAACAGAAGAGAGGTGCCTTTAAAAGGTAAACATTGAGCTACCATATGATCCAGCAGACCTATTCCTGGACCTATAAACTAAGAAGACAGAATTGGAAGGACACAGGCACGCAAATCTGCATTGCCTAGTATTACAATAGCCAAGATATGGAAGTAACCAAAAAGTCCACAGACAGATGGGTGGATAAAGAAGAACTGCTACCTGTAGAGATGGAATATGAGCTAGTGAAAAAATGAAACAATGCCATTTGGAGCACCATAGATGAGTCTAGAAGTAATCACGCAACTTGGAGTAAGTGAGAAGGCAAAAGACACATATCCTATCATATCACATATAGGTGTTACCTAAAAAATGATACAAACAAAGATATTTCCACAGAGAAACTCTATCATAGATTCATTAAAAAAACTTATGCTTCACCAACTGGAAAGGTGTGAGGATTGGATACATTACCATATTGAGGTTAACAGAGAGATACAAACACATGTGAAATATAGAATCACCAAAGACCTACGCAATACCAAGAGAAGACGACTCAACATTGTGTCATAAGCTACGTGGGAAAAGGATCCGAAGAAGAATAGATATATGTATATGTGTGAAAGAACCACATCTTGCACACCTAGAACAAACAAAACATTGTAATCAAGTTTGCTGTGATAAAAAATAAAAATTAAGTTAAAACTACGAACAAGAAGTAATGAGACATAAACTTAAAGGGCTTTTTCCTCGCACATTCCATTCTAATTTAAAACCTACAACACCACTTCCAGTAAGGCTCTGTTGCCCTAGTAACCAGATTTGGTAAAGGAGAAATGCTGCCGCCTTGTGGCCGATTCCCGCAAGAGCAGCTTTTAACCCACAGCTAATGGTCACTTACCATTCACAAGGACTCAGGGCTGTAAAGGACACCTGCCCTCAAAATTGTGCTGAGGTAGGGAATGGATAAAAAAAAGTTCAAAACAGGCAAAATTTTCCAGAAGATAGTATGAAGAGGTAAGTTTTCCTCACTGTCTTTTCAAAAAAAGGAAAATGGATAAAAGCTCCAGCTCAGGAAGTATTAGACTCATGCAATCTAATCTACAAAAAGGTTTCAACTCAAACCAGTCGACTGACCATTGGCAAAAAGTCTACAAACAATAAATGTTGAAGAGGTTTTAGAGAAATGTGTACCCTCTAGCTGCTGGTGAGATGTAAAGGGGTTAACCGCCAATAATGAGAACAGAAAGGAGCTGCGTTTAAAAGGAAAAATTGAGGTACCATTCAATCCAGCAGGCGCACCAATGGGCCTCTCACCTGAGAAGACCAGAATGAAGAAGACCCGGGCTGCAAAAGCTGCACTGCAGCCTTATTCACAATAGACAAGACAGTGAAGCAACCAAAATGTCCATCAACAGATGAAAGGATAAAGAAGAAGTGGTCCATGTCCACAATGAATACTAGCCATGGAAAACAATGAAACACTGCTCTTTGAGGCACCATAGATGATCTTGGAGATAATCACAGAACACGAGGTAAGTCGGAAAGCAAAAGTCCTATATCCTATGATCTCACTTATAGGCGTTATCTAATAACTGACACAAATGAACATACTTCCACAGAGAAAGTCAATCACAGACTTATTTAAAAAAACACTATGCTTATCTAAAAGGAAAGGTGGGGGGAATGGGTAAATGAAGATTAGTGTTACCATACGCGTACAAATACATATTATATACATATATCAAAAAGACCGACCATATAGCAAGGAAGGATTACGGAACACTCTGGAATAATTTACACGGGAAGAGGACCTCTACATAAATAGGTATATAGGATATGTAGATGAACCAGAGTGTGTACACCTTGGACAAGCAACATTGTAACGATTACCCCAATTGAAAAAATTAAAACAACGAACTAGGAGTAAGGAGACATAAACTTATGGGGGGTTGTCCTGGCACATTCCATCCAAATTTAAAACCTAGGCAAACAACTTCCAGAATGGCTCTGCTGCCCTAGTACCCAGATTTGGGAATGGAGAAATGCTGCATCCTTGTGGCCGTTTCCCACAACAGCAGCTTTAAACCCACTGCAAAAGGTCACTAAATATTCACCAATTGCAGGTGTGTAAATGACACCGGCCCTCCAAACAATACTGAGGTCGAAAATCGAGCCAAAAATTCTAGAGTGCCACCTTCCAAAGAGAAAATTTGAAGAGGTATATTATACTCACACATTTTTTTCTTTTTTCTTTTAACAGAAAAGGAAAAGGCGTGGAAAAATGATGAATTGTAGGAATTTTTACAGACATGTAAACCCAAATTACAAAAACCTATCAGCTCACACCAGTCAGAATGGCCATCAACAGAAATGCTGCAAACAATAAATGCTGACGTGATTGTGGAGAAATGCGTACCCTCGATTCTAAGGGGGACGTGGTAAGAGCCACTAATGAAAGCACAATTGAGGTGCCTTGAAAAGGTCAACGTTGAGCTACCATACCAGTCAATCAATCAAACCCACTGCTGGGTCTATCACCTGAGAAAATGAAAATCAAAAATCACAGGCTGGCAATCCTGCACTCCAGCAATATTTACCATAGGCAACACTTGGAAGCAACGAAAATGTCCATCAACAGAGGAACGCACCAAGAAGAAGTGGTCCATGTACACACTGGAATATTAGCCATGGAAAACATGGAAGCACTGCTCTTTGAGGCACCACAGATGAGCCTGGAGATAATCACAAAACATGAAGTAGGTCGGAAAGCAAAAGACCGATAGCCTATATTATCACTTATGGCATTATCTACTAACTGACACAGATGAACATATTTCCAAAGAGAAAGACACTCACAGGCTTAGAAAACAAACCATGCTATCTAAAAGGAAAGGTGGGGGGAAATTGAGAAATGAAGATTAGTGTCACTATACATATACAAATACATATTATATACATGTATCAAAAAGACCGAACATATAGCAAGGGAGGTCGACGGAACACTGTAATATTGTACATGGGAAGAGGATCTGTACATTCATAGACATACATAATGTACAAATGAACCAGATTGTGTACACCTAGGACAAACAATATTCTAAACTTTACCCAGATTTAAAAAAAAATGTAAAAACCAAGAAGAAGTAATGAGACATAAACTTATGGGGATTTCTCCTGGCAAATTCCATCCTAATTTACAACCTAGGACAATGACTTCCAGAAAGGCTCTGCTGCCCTAGTACCCAGATTGGGGAATGGAGAAATGCTACCTCCTTGTGGCCGTTTCCCACAACAGCAGCTTTGAACGCACTGCAAAAGGTCACTAAATTTTCACCAACTTGCAGTTCTGTAAATGACACCTGCCCTCCAGAAAATTTCTGGGGTCAAAAATCGACCAAAAATTTCAGAAGAGGGCAACCTTCGAAGAAGACAATTTCAAGAGCTATATTGTACTCACGGTTTTTTCTTTTAAGAAAAAGGCATAGGAATATGATGAATTTAAAAAATTTTAATGACATGCATACCCATATTACAAAAACCTATCAGCTCACAGCAGTCAGAATGGCCATTAGGAAAAATGCTGCAAAAAATAAATGGTGAAGGGAGTGTGGAGAAATGCGTACCCTCGGTTGTAAGGGGGGGCATGTAAAGAGCCACTAAAGAAAACACAATGTAGGTGCTTTGAAAAGGGAAACATTGAGCTACCAGTCAATCAATCACAACCACTGCTTGGCCTATCACCTGAGAAAATGAGAATCAAAAAGTCACAGGCTGGCAAACCTGTACGCCAGCAAGATTAACCATAGCCAGCACTTGGAAACAATGAAAATGTCCATCAACCGAGGAATGCACCAAGAAGAAGTGGTCCACGTACACAATGGAATATTACTCTAATAATAAATACAGATTAAATTTGAAAACAAACAAAAGCAAGGAGACATCAACATTTGTGGGTTTACCCGGGCACGTTGCACTCTAATTTATAACCGAAGAACACCACTGGCCGGTAGGTCTGTTTCCCTAGTACCAGCAAGGGGAACGTAGAAAGGCTGCCGCTCTCTGGCCGTTACCTGCAAAAGCAGGTTTAAAGCCTGAGCTAATGGTCACTTCATATGAACAAGTACTGCAGGGCTGTAAATGAAACCTGCCCTCAAAATGTCTTGAGGGAGAAAATGGCCAAAATATTTCAAATGGTGACACATACTTTAAGAAAACACTTTGAAGAAAGAAGCTCTAATCACAGCTGGAAAAATAAAAAGGACATGTCTTAAAGCTCAATTTCAACGCATTATGAGACACATGCAAATTCAACCACAAAGAGGTATCAGCTCACACCACTCAGAATAACCATCAGCAAAAACTACAAAGAATAAATGCTGAAGGTGCTGGGAAGAAATACATACCCTCCACTTTAAGTGGGACCTAACCTGGAAAGAGCCACTAAGGAGAACAGAAGAGAGGTGCCTTTAAAAGGTAAACATTGAGCTACCATATGATCCAGCAGACCTATTCCTGGACCTATAAACTAAGAAGACAGAATTGGAAGGACACAGGCACGCAAATCTGCATTGCCTAGTATTACAATAGCCAAGATATGGAAGTAACCAAAAAGTCCACAGACAGATGGGTGGACAAAGAAGAACTGCTACCTGTAGAGATGGAATATGAGCTAGTGAAAAAATGAAACAATGCCATTTGGAGCACCATAGATGAGTCTAGAAGTAATCACGCAACTTGGAGTAAGTGAGAAGGCAAAAGACACATATCCTATCATATCACATATAGGTGTTACCTAAAAAATGATACAAACAAAGATATTTCCACAGAGAAACTCTATCATAGATTCATTAAAAAAACTTATGCTTCACCAACTGGAAAGGTGTGAGGATTGGATACATTACCATATTGAGGTTAACAGAGAGATACAAACACATGTGAAATATAGAATCACCAAAGACCTACGCAATACCAAGAGAAGACGACTCAACATTGTGTCATAAGCTACGTGGGAAAAGGATCCGAAGAAGAATAGATATATGTATATGTGTGAAAGAACCACATCTTGCACACCTAGAACAAACAAAACATTGTAATCAAGTTTGCTGTGATAAAAAATAAAAATTAAGTTAAAACTACGAACAAGAAGTAATGAGACATAAACTTAAAGGGCTTTTTCCTCGCACATTCCATTCTAATTTAAAACCTACAACACCACTTCCAGTAAGGCTCTGTTGCCCTAGTAACCAGATTTGGTAAAGGAGAAATGCTGCCGCCTTGTGGCCGATTCCCGCAAGAGCAGCTTTTAACCCACAGCTAATGGTCACTTACCATTCACAAGGACTCAGGGCTGTAAAGGACACCTGCCCTCAAAATTGTGCTGAGGTAGGGAATGGATAAAAAAAAGTTCAAAACAGGCAAAATTTTCCAGAAGATAGTATGAAGAGGTAAGTTTTCCTCACTGTCTTTTCAAAAAAAGGAAAATGGATAAAAGCTCCATCTCAGGAAGTATTAGACTCATGCAATCTAATCTACAAAAAGGTTTCAACTCAAACCAGTCGACTGACCATTGACAAAAAGTCTACAAACAATAAATGTTGAAGAGGTTTTAGAGAAATGTGTACCCTCTAGCTGCTGGTGAGATGTAAAGGGGTTAACCGCCAATAATGAGAACAGAAAGGAGCTGCGTTTAAAAGGAAAAATTGAGGTACCATTCAATCCAGCAGGCGCACCAATGGGCCTCTCACCTGAGAAGACCAGAATGAAGAAGACCCGGGCTGCAAAAGCTGCACTGCAGCCTTATTCACAATAGACAAGACAGTGAAGCAACCAAAATGTCCATCAACAGATGAAAGGATAAAGAAGAAGTGGTCCATGTACACAATGAATACTAGCCATGGAAAACAATGAAACACTGCTCTTTGAGGCACCATAGATGATCTTGGAGATAATCACAGAACACGAGGTAAGTCGGAAAGCAAAAGTCCTATATCCTATGATCTCACTTATAGGCGTTATCTAATAACTGACACAAATGAACATACTTCCACAGAGAAAGTCAATCACAGACTTATTTAAAAAAACACTATGCTTATCTAAAAGGAAAGGTGGGGGGAATGGGTAAATGAAGATTAGCGTTACCATACGCGTACAAATACATATTATATACATATATCAAAAAGACCGACCATATAGCAAGGAAGGATTACGGAACACTCTGGAATAATTTACACGGGAAGAGGACCTCTACATAAATAGGTATATAGGATATGTAGATGAACCAGAGTGTGTACACCTTGGACAAGCAACATTCTAACGATTACCCCAATTGAAAAAATTAAAACAACGAACTAGGAGTAAGGAGACATAAACTTATGGGGGGTTGTCCTGGCACATTCCATCCAAATTTAAAACCTAGGCAAACAACTTCCAGAATGGCTCTGCGGCCCTAGTACCCAGATTTGGGAATGGAGAAATGCTGCATCCTTGTGGCCGTTTCCCACAACAGCAGCTTTAAACCCACTGCAAAAGGTCACTAAATATTCACCAATTGCAGGTGTGTAAATGACACAGGCCCTCCAAACAATACTGAGGTCGAAAATCGAGCCAAAAATTCTAGAGTGCCACCTTCCAAAGAGAAAATTTGAAGAGGTATATTATACTCACACATTTTTTTCTTTTTTCTTTTAACAGAAAAGGAAAAGGCGTGGAAAAATGATGAATTGTAGGAATTTTTACAGACATGTAAACCCAAATTACAAAAACCTATCAGCTCACACCAGTCAGAATGGCCATCAACAGAAATGCTGCAAACAATAAATGCTGACGTGATTGTGGAGAAATGCGTACCCTCGATTCTAAGGGGGACGTGGTAAGAGCCACTAATGAAAGCACAATTGAGGTGCCTTGAAAAGGTCAACGTTGAGCTACCATACCAGTCAATCAATCAAACCCACTGCTGGGTCTATCACCTGAGAAAATGAAAATCAAAAATCACAGGCTGGCAATCCTGCACTCCAGCAATATTTACCATAGGCAACACTTGGAAGCAACGAAAATGTCCATCAACAGAGGAACGCACCAAGAAGAAGTGGTCCATGTACACACTGGAATATTAGCCATGGAAAACATGGAAGCACTGCTCTTTGAGGCACCACAGATGAGCCTGGAGATAATCACAAAACATGAAGTAGGTCGGAAAGCAAAAGACCGATAGCCTATATTATCACTTATGGCATTATCTACTAACTGACACAGATGAACATATTTCCAAAGAGAAAGACACTCACAGGCTTAGAAAACAAACCATGCTATCTAAAAGGAAAGGTGGGGGGAAATTGAGAAATGAAGATTAGTGTCACTATACATATACAAATACATATTATATACATGTATCAAAAAGACCGAACATATAGCAAGGGAGGTCGACGGAACACTGTAATATTGTACATGGGAAGAGGATCTGTACATTCATAGACATACATAATGTACAAATGAACCAGATTGTGTACACCTAGGACAAACAATATTCTAAACTTTACCCAGATTTAAAAAAAAATGTAAAAACCAAGAAGAAGTAATGAGACATAAACTTATGGGGATTTCTCCTGGCAAATTCCATCCTAATTTACAACCTAGGACAATGACTTCCAGAAAGGCTCTGCTGCCCTAGTACCCAGATTGGGGAATGGAGAAATGCTACCTCCTTGTGGCCGTTTCCCACAACAGCAGCTTTGAACGCACTGCAAAAGGTCACTAAATTTTCACCAACTTGCAGTTCTGTAAATGACACCTGCCCTCCAGAAAATTTCTGGGGTCAAAAATCGACCAAAAATTTCAGAAGAGGGCAACCTTCGAAGAAGACAATTTCAAGAGCTATATTGTACTCACGGTTTTTTCTTTTAAGAAAAAGGCATAGGAATATGATGAATTTAAAAAATTTTAATGACATGCATACCCATATTACAAAAACCTATCAGCTCACAGCAGTCAGAATGGCCATTAGGAAAAATGCTGCAAAAAATAAATGGTGAAGGGAGTGTGGAGAAATGCGTACCCTCGGTTGTAAGGGGGGGCATGTAAAGAGCCACTAAAGAAAACACAATGTAGGTGCTTTGAAAAGGGAAACATTGAGCTACCAGTCAATCAATCACAACCACTGCTTGGCCTATCACCTGAGAAAATGAGAATCAAAAAGTCACAGGCTGGCAAACCTGTACGCCAGCAAGATTAACCATAGCCAGCACTTGGAAACAATGAAAATGTCCATCAACCGAGGAATGCACCAAGAAGAAGTGGTCCACGTACACAATGGAATATTACTCTAATAATAAATACAGATTAAATTTGAAAACAAACAAAAGCAAGGAGACATCAACATTTGTGGGTTTACCCGGGCACGTTGCACTCTAATTTATAACCGAAGAACACCACTGGCCGGTAGGTCTGTTTCCCTAGTACCAGCAAGGGGAACGTAGAAAGGCTGCCGCTCTCTGGCCGTTACCTGCAAAAGCAGGTTTAAAGCCTGAGCTAATGGTCACTTCATATGAACAAGTACTGCAGGGCTGTAAATGAAACCTGCCCTCAAAATGTCTTGAGGGAGAAAATGGCCAAAATATTTCAAATGGTGACACATACTTTAAGAAAACACTTTGAAGAAAGAAGCTCTAATCACAGCTGGAAAAATAAAAAGGACATGTCTTAAAGCTCAATTTCAATGCATTATGAGACACATGCAAATTCAACCACAAAGAGGTATCAGCTCACACCACTCAGAATAACCATCAGCAAAAACTACAAAGAATAAATGCTGAAGGTGCTGGGAAGAAATACATACCCTCCACTTTAAGTGGGACCTAACCTGGAAAGAGCCACTAAGGAGAACAGAAGAGAGGTGCCTTTAAAAGGTAAACATTGAGCTATCATATGATCCAGCAGACCTATTCCTGGACCTATAAACTAAGAAGACAGAATTGGAAGGACACAGGCACGCAAATCTGCATTGCCTAGTATTACAATAGCCAAGATATGGAAGTAACCAAAAAGTCCACAGACAGATGGGTGGACAAAGAAGAACTGCTACCTGTAGAGATGGAATATGAGCTAGTGAAAAAATGAAACAATGCCATTTGGAGCACCATAGATGAGTCTAGAAGTAATCACGCAACTTGGAGTAAGTGAGAAGGCAAAAGACACATATCCTATCATATCACATATAGGTGTTACCTAAAAAATGATACAAACAAAGATATTTCCACAGAGAAACTCTATCATAGATTCATTAAAAAAACTTATGCTTCACCAACTGGAAAGGTGTGAGGATTGGATACATTACCATATTGAGGTTAACAGAGAGATACAAACACATGTGAAATATAGAATCACCAAAGACCTACGCAATACCAAGAGAAGACGACTCAACATTGTGTCATAAGCTACGTGGGAAAAGGATCCGAAGAAGAATAGATATATGTATATGTGTGAAAGAACCACATCTTGCACACCTAGAACAAACAAAACATTGTAATCAAGTTTGCTGTGATAAAAAATAAAAACTAAGTTAAAACTACGAACAAGAAGTAATGAGACATAAACTTAAAGGGCTTTTTCCTCGCACATTCCATTCTAATTTAAAACCTACAACACCACTTCCAGTAAGGCTCTGTTGCCCTAGTAACCAGATTTGGTAAAGGAGAAATGCTGCCGCCTTGTGGCCGATTCCCGCAAGAGCAGCTTTTAACCCACAGCTAATGGTCACTTACCATTCACAAGGACTCAGGGCTGTAAAGGACACCTGCCCTCAAAATTGTGCTGAGGTAGGGAATGGATAAAAAAAAGTTCAAAACAGGCAAAATTTTCCAGAAGATAGTATGAAGAGGTAAGTTTTCCTCACTGTCTTTTCAAAAAAAGGAAAATGGATAAAAGCTCCATCTCAGGAAGTATTAGACTCATGCAATCTAATCTACAAAAAGGTTTCAACTCAAACCAGTCGACTGACCATTGGCAAAAAGTCTACAAACAATAAATGTTGAAGAGGTTTTAGAGAAATGTGTACCCTCTAGCTGCTGGTGAGATGTAAAGGGGTTAACCGCCAATAATGAGAACAGAAAGGAGCTGCGTTTAAAAGGAAAAATTGAGGTACCATTCAATCCAGCAGGCGCACCAATGGGCCTCTCACCTGAGAAGACCAGAATGAAGAAGACCCGGGCTGCAAAAGCTGCACTGCAGCCTTATTCACAATAGACAAGACAGTGAAGCAACCAAAATGTCCATCAACAGATGAAAGGATAAAGAAGAAGTGGTCCATGTACACAATGAATACTAGCCATGGAAAACAATGAAACACTGCTCTTTGAGGCACCATAGATGATCTTGGAGATAATCACAGAACACGAGGTAAGTCGGAAAGCAAAAGTCCTATATCCTATGATCTCACTTATAGGCGTTATCTAATAACTGACACAAATGAACATACTTCCACAGAGAAAGTCAATCACAGACTTATTTAAAAAAACACTATGCTTATCTAAAAGGAAAGGTGGGGGGAATGGGTAAATGAAGATTAGCGTTACCATACGTGTACAAATACATATTATATACATATATCAAAAAGACCGACCATATAGCAAGGAAGGATTACGGAACACTCTGGAATAATTTACACGGGAAGAGGACCTCTACATAAATAGGTATATAGGATATGTAGATGAACCAGAGTGTGTACACCTTGGACAAGCAACATTGTAACGATTACCCCAATTGAAAAAATTAAAACAACGAACTAGGAGTAAGGAGACATAAACTTATGGGGGGTTGTCCTGGCACATTCCATCCAAATTTAAAACCTAGGCAAACAACTTCCAGAATGGCTCTGCTGCCCTAGTACCCAGATTTGGGAATGGAGAAATGCTGCATCCTTGTGGCCGTTTCCCACAACAGCAGCTTTAAACCCACTGCAAAAGGTCACTAAATATTCACCAATTGCAGGTGTGTAAATGACACCGGCCCTCCAAACAATACTGAGGTCGAAAATCGAGCCAAAAATTCTAGAGTGCCACCTTCCAAAGAGAAAATTTGAAGAGGTATATTATACTCACACATTTTTTTCTTTTTTCTTTTAACAGAAAAGGAAAAGGCGTGGAAAAATGATGAATTGTAGGAATTTTTACAGACATGTAAACCCAAATTACAAAAACCTATCAGCTCACACCAGTCAGAATGGCCATCAACAGAAATGCTGCAAACAATAAATGCTGACGTGATTGTGGAGAAATGCGTACCCTCGATTCTAAGGGGGACGTGGTAAGAGCCACTAATGAAAGCACAATTGAGGTGCCTTGAAAAGGTCAACGTTGAGCTACCATACCAGTCAATCAATCAAACCCACTGCTGGGTCTATCACCTGAGAAAATGAAAATCAAAAATCACAGGCTGGCAATCCTGCACTCCAGCAATATTTACCATAGGCAACACTTGGAAGCAACGAAAATGTCCATCAACAGAGGAACGCACCAAGAAGAAGTGGTCCATGTACACACTGGAATATTAGCCATGGAAAACATGGAAGCACTGCTCTTTGAGGCACCACAGATGAGCCTGGAGATAATCACAAAACATGAAGTAGGTCGGAAAGCAAAAGACCGATAGCCTATATTATCACTTATGGCATTATCTACTAACTGACACAGATGAACATATTTCCAAAGAGAAAGACACTCACAGGCTTAGAAAACAAACCATGCTATCTAAAAGGAAAGGTGGGGGGAAATTGAGAAATGAAGATTAGTGTCACTATACATATACAAATACATATTATATACATGTATCAAAAAGACCGAACATATAGCAAGGGAGGTCGACGGAACACTGTAATATTGTACATGGGAAGAGGATCTGTACATTCATAGACATACATAATGTACAAATGAACCAGATTGTGTACACCTAGGACAAACAATATTCTAAACTTTACCCAGATTTAAAAAAAAATGTAAAAACCAAGAAGAAGTAATGAGACATAAACTTATGGGGATTTCTCCTGGCAAATTCCATCCTAATTTACAACCTAGGACAATGACTTCCAGAAAGGCTCTGCTGCCCTAGTACCCAGATTGGGGAATGGAGAAATGCTACCTCCTTGTGGCCGTTTCCCACAACAGCAGCTTTGAACGCACTGCAAAAGGTCACTAAATTTTCACCAACTTGCAGTTCTGTAAATGACACCTGCCCTCCAGAAAATTTCGGGGGTCAAAAATCGACCAAAAATTTCAGAAGAGGGCAACCTTCGAAGAAGACAATTTCAAGAGCTATATTGTACTCACGGTTTTTTCTTTTAAGAAAAAGGCATAGGAATATGATGAATTTTAAAAATTTTAATGACATGCATACCCATATTACAAAAACCTATCAGCTCACAGCAGTCAGAATGGCCATTAGGAAAAATGCTGCAAAAAATAAATGGTGAAGGGAGTGTGGAGAAATGCGTACCCTCGGTTGTAAGGGGGGGCATGTAAAGAGCCACTAAAGAAAACACAATGTAGGTGCTTTGAAAAGGGAAACATTGAGCTACCAGTCAATCAATCACAACCACTGCTTGGCCTATCACCTGAGAAAATGAGAATCAAAAAGTCACAGGCTGGCAAACCTGTACGCCAGCAAGATTAACCATAGCCAGCACTTGGAAGCAATGAAAATGTCCATCAACCGAGGAATGCACCAAGAAGAAGTGGTCCACGTACACAATGGAATATTACTCTAATAATAAATATAGATTAAATTTGAAAACAAACAAAAGCAAGGAGACATCAACATTTGTGGGTTTACCCGGGCACGTTGCACTCTAATTTATAACCGAAGAACACCACTGGCCGGTAGGTCTGTTTCCCTAGTACCAGCAAGGGGAACGTAGAAAGGCTGCCGCTCTCTGGCCGTTACCTGCAAAAGCAGGTTTAAAGCCTGAGCTAATGGTCACTTCATATGAACAAGTACTGCAGGGCTGTAAATGAAACCTGCCCTCAAAATGTCTTGAGGGAGAAAATGGCCAAAATATTTCAAATGGTGACACATACTTTAAGAAAACACTTTGAAGAAAGAAGCTCTAATCACAGCTGGAAAAATAAAAAGGACATGTCTTAAAGCTCAATTTCAACGCATTATGAGACACATGCAAATTCAACCACAAAGAGGTATCAGCTCACACCACTCAGAATAACCATCAGCAAAAACTACAAAGAATAAATGCTGAAGGTGCTGGGAAGAAATACATACCCTCCACTTTAAGTGGGACCTAACCTGGAAAGAGCCACTAAGGAGAACAGAAGAGAGGTGCCTTTAAAAGGTAAACATTGAGCTACCATATGATCCAGCAGACCTATTCCTGGACCTAAAAACTAAGAAGACAGAATTGGAAGGACACAGGCACGCAAATCTGCATGGCCTAGTATTACAATAGCCAAGATATGGAAGTAACCAAAAAGTCCACAGACAGATGGGTGGACAAAGAAGAACTGCTACCTGTACAGATGGAATATGAGCTAGTGAAAAAATGAAACAATGCCATTTGCAGCACCATAGATGAGTCTAGAAGTAATCACGCAACTTGGAGTAAGTGAGAAGGCAAAAGACACATATCCTATCATATCACATATAGGTGTTACCTAAAAAATGATACAAACAAAGATATTTCCACAGAGAAACACTATCTTAGATTCATTAAAAAAACTTATGCTTCACCAACTGGAAAGGTGTGAGGATTGGATACATTACCATATTGAGGTTAACAGAGAGATACAAACACTTGTGAAATATAGAATCACCAAAGACCTACGCAATACCAAGAGAAGACTACTCAACATTGTGTCATAAGCTACGTGGGAAAAGGATCCGAAGAAGAATAGATATATGTATATGTGTGAAAGAACCACATCTTGCACACCTAGAACAAACAAAACATTGTAATCAAGTTTGCTGTGATAAAAAATAAAACTTAAGTTAAAACTACGAACAAGAAGTAATGAGACATAAACTTAAAGGGCTTTTTCCTCGCACATTCCATTCTAATTTAAAACCTAGAACACCACTTCCAGTAAGGCTCTGTTGCCCTAGTAACCAGATTTGGTAAAGGAGAAATGCTGCCGCCTTCTGGCCGATTCCCGCAAGAGCAGCTTTTAACCCACAGCTAATGGTCACTTACCATTCACAAGGACTCAGGGCTGTAAAGGACACCTGCCTTCAAAATTGTGCTGAGGTAGGGAATGGATAAAAAAAAATTCAAAAGAGGCAAAATTTTCAAGAAGATAGTATGAAGAGGTAAGTTTTCCTCACTGTCTTTTCAAAAAAAGGAAAATGGATAAAAGCTCCAGCTCAGGAAGTATTAGACTCATGCAATCTAATCTACAAAAAGTTTTCAACTCAAACCAGTCGACTGACCATTGGCAAAAAGTCTACAAACAATAAATGCTGAAGAGGTTTTAGAGAAATGTGTACCCTCTAGCTGCTGGTGAGATGTAAAGGGGTTAACCGCCAATAATGAGAACAGAAAGGAGCTGCGTTTAAAAGGAAAAATTGAGGTACCATTCAATCCAGCAGGCGCACCAATGGGCCTCTCACCTGAGAAGACCAGAATGAAGAAGACGCGGGCTGCAAAAGCTGCACTGCAGCCTTATTCACAATAGACAAGACAGTGAAGCAACCAAAATGTCCATCAACAGATGAAAGGATAAAGAAGAAGTGGTCCATGTACACAATGAATACTAGCCATGGAAAACAATGAAACACTGCTCTTTGAGGCACCATAGATGATCTTGGAGATAATCACAGAACACGAGGTAAGTCGGAAAGCAAAAGTCCTATATCCTATGATATCACTTATAGGCGTTATCTAATAACTGACACAAATGAACATATTTCCACAGAGAAAGTCAATCACAGACTTATTAAAAAAAAACTATGCTTATCTAAAAGGAAAGGTGGGGGGAATGGGTAAATGAAGATTAGCGTTACCATACGTGTACAAATACATATTATATACATATATCAAAAAGACCGACCATATAGCAAGGAAGGATTACGGAACACTCTGTAATAATTTACAGGGGAAGAGGACCTCTACATAAATAGGTATATAGGATATGTAGATGAACCAGAGTGTGTACACCTTGGACAAGCAACATTCTAACGATTACCCCAATTGAAAAAATTAAAACAACGAACTAGGAGTAAGGAGACATAAACTTATGGGGGGTTTTCCTGGCACATTCCACCCAAATTTAAAACCTAGGCAAACAACTTCCAGAATGGCTCTGCTGCCCTAGTACCCAGATTTGGGAATGGAGAAATGCTGCATCCTTGTGGCCATTTCCCACAACAGCAGCTTTAAACCCACCGCAAAAGGTCACTAAATATTCACCAATTGCAGGTCTGTAAATGACACCGGCCCTCCAAACAATACTGAGGTCGAAAATCGACCCAAAAATTCTAGAGTGCCACCTTCCAAAGAGAAAATTTGAAGAGGTATATTATACTCACACATTTTTTCTTTTTTCTTTTAACAGAAAAGGAAAAGGCGTGGAAAAATGATGAATTGTAGGAATTTTTACAGACATGTAAACCCAAATTACAAAAACCTATCAGCTCACACCAGTCAGAATGGCCATCAACAGAAATGCTGCAAACAATAAATGCTGACGTGATTGTGGAGAAATGCGTACCCTCGATTCTAAGGGGGACGTGGTAAGAGCCACTAATGAAAGCACAATTGAGGTGCCTTGAAAAGGTCAACGTTGAGCTACCATACCAGTCAATCAATCAAACCCACTGCTGGGTCTATCACCTGAGAAAATGAAAATCAAAAATCACAGGCTGGCAATCCTGCACTCCAGCAATATTTACCATAGGCAACACTTGGAAGCAACGAAAATGTCCATCAACAGAGGAACGCACCAAGAAGAAGTGGTCCATGTACACACTGGAATATTAGCCATGGAAAACATGGAAGCACTGCTCTTTGAGGCACCACAGATGAGCCTGGAGATAATCACAAAACATGAAGTAGGTCGGAAAGCAAAAGACCTATAGCCTATATTATCACTTATGGCATTATCTAATAACTGACACAGATGAACATATTTCCAAAGAGAAAGACACTCACAGGCTTAGAAAACAAACTATGCTATCTAAAAGGAAAGGTGGGGGGAAATTGAGAAATGAAGATTAGCGTCACTATACATATACAAATACATATTATATACATGTATCAAAAAGACCGAACATATAGCAAGGGAGGTCGACGGAACACTGTAATATTGTACATGGGAAGAGGATCTGTACATTCATAGACATACATAATGTACAAATGAACCAGATTGTGTACACCTAGGACAAACAATATTCTAAACTTTACCCAGATTTAAAAAAAAATGTAAAAGCCAAGAAGAAGTAATGAGACATAAACTTATGGGGATTTCTCCTGGCAAATTCCATCCTAATTTACAACCTAGGACAATGACTTCCAGAAAGGCTCTGCTGCCCTAGTACCCAGATTGGGGAATGGAGAAATGCTACCTCCTTGTGGCCGTTTCCCACAACAGCAGCTTTGAACGCACTGCAAAAGGTCACTAAATTTTCACCAACTTGCAGTTCTGTAAATGACACCTGCCCTCCAGAAAATTTCGGGGGTCAAAAATCGACCAAAAATTTCAGAAGAGGGCAACCTTCGAAGAAGACAATTTCAAGAGCTATATTGTACTCACGGTTTTTTCTTTTAAGAAAAAGGCATAGGAATATGATGAATTTTAAAAATTTTAATGACATGCATACCCATATTACAAAAACCTATCAGCTCACAGCAGTCAGAATGGCCATTAGGAAAAATGCTGCAAAAAATAAATGGTGAAGGGAGTGTGGAGAAATGCGTACCCTCGGTTGTAAGGGGGGGCATGTAAAGAGCCACTAAAGAAAACACAATGTAGGTGCTTTGAAAAGGGAAACATTGAGCTACCAGTCAATCAATCACAACCACTGCTTGGCCTATCACCTGAGAAAATGAGAATCAAAAAGTCACAGGCTGGCAAACCTGTACGCCAGCAAGATTAACCATAGCCAGCACTTGGAAGCAATGAAAATGTCCATCAACCGAGGAATGCACCAAGAAGAAGTGGTCCACGTACACAATGGAATATTACTCTAATAATAAATATAGATTAAATTTGAAAACAAACAAAAGCAAGGAGACATCAACATTTGTGGGTTTACCCGGGCACGTTGCACTCTAATTTATAACCGAAGAACACCACTGGCCGGTAGGTCTGTTTCCCTAGTACCAGCAAGGGGAACGTAGAAAGGCTGCCGCTCTCTGGCCGTTACCTGCAAAAGCAGGTTTAAAGCCTGAGCTAATGGTCACTTCATATGAACAAGTACTGCAGGGCTGTAAATGAAACCTGCCCTCAAAATGTCTTGAGGGAGAAAATGGCCAAAATATTTCAAATGGTGACACATACTTTAAGAAAACACTTTGAAGAAAGAAGCTCTAATCACAGCTGGAAAAATAAAAAGGACATGTCTTAAAGCTCAATTTCAACGCATTATGAGACACATGCAAATTCAACCACAAAGAGGTATCAGCTCACACCACTCAGAATAACCATCAGCAAAAACTACAAAGAATAAATGCTGAAGGTGCTGGGAAGAAATACATACCCTCCACTTTAAGTGGGACCTAACCTGGAAAGAGCCACTAAGGAGAACAGAAGAGAGGTGCCTTTAAAAGGTAAACATTGAGCTACCATATGATCCAGCAGACCTATTCCTGGACCTATAAACTAAGAAGACAGAATTGGAAGGACACAGGCACGCACATCTGCATTGCCTAGTATTACAATAGCCAAGATATGGAAGTAACCAAAAAGTCCACAGACAGATGGGTGGACAAAGAAGAACTGCTACCTGTAGAGATGGAATATGAGCTAGTGAAAAAATGAAACAATGCCATTTGCAGCACCATAGATGAGTCTAGAAGTAATCACGCAACTTGGAGTAAGTGAGAAGGCAAAAGACACATATCCTATCATATCACATATAGGTGTTACCTAAAAAATGATACAAACAAAGATATTTCCACAGAGAAACTCTATCATAGATTCATTAAAAAAACTTATGCTTCACCAACTGGAAAGGTGTGAGGATTGGATACATTACCATATTGAGGTTAACAGAGGGATACAAACACATGTGAAATATAGAATCACCAAAGACCTATGCAATACCAAGAGAAGACGACTCAACATTGTGTCATAAGCTACGTGGGAAAAGGATCCGAAGAAGAATAGATATATGTATATGTGTGAAAGAACCACATCTTGCACACCTAGAACAAACAAAACATTGTAATCAAGTTTGCTGTGATAAAAAATAAAAATTAAGTTAAAACTACGAACAAGAAGTAATGAGACATAAACTTAAAGGGCTTTTTCCTCGCACATTCCATTCTAATTTAAAACCTACAACACCACTTCCAGTAAGGCTCTGTTGCCCTAGTAACCAGATTTGGTAAAGGAGAAATGCTGCCGCCTTGTGGCCGATTCCCGCAAGAGCAGCTTTTAACCCACAGCTAATGGTCACTTACCATTCACAAGGACTCAGGGCTGTAAAGGACACCTGCCCTCAAAATTGTGCTGAGGTAGGGAATGGATAAAAAAAAATTCAAAACAGGCAAAATTTTCCAGAAGATAGTATGAAGAGGTAAGTTTTCCTCGCTGTCTTTTCAAAAAAAGGAAAATGGATAAAAGCTCCATCTCAGGAAGTATTAGACTCATGCAATCTAATCTACAAAAAGGTTTCAACTCAAACCAGTCGACTGACCAGTGGCAAAAAGTCTACAAACAATAAATGTTGAAGAGGTTTTAGAGAAATGTGTACCCTCTAGCTGCTGGTGAGATGTAAAGGGGTTAACCGCCAATAATGAGAACAGAAAGGAGCTGCGTTTAAAAGGAAAAATTGAGGTACCATTCAATCCAGCAGGCGCACCAATGGGCCTCTCACCTGAGAAGACCAGAATGAAGAAGACCCGGGCTGCAAAAGCTGCACTGCAGCCTTATTCACAATAGACAAGACAGTGAAGCAACCAAAATGTCCATCAACAGATGAAAGGATAAAGAAGAAGTGGTCCATGTACACAATGAATACTAGCCATGGAAAACAATGAAACACTGCTCTTTGAGGCACCATAGATGATCTTGGAGATAATCACAGAACACGAGGTAAGTCGGAAAGCAAAAGTCCTATAGCCTATGATCTCACTTATAGGCGTTATCTAATAACTGACACAAATGAACATATTTCCACAGAGAAAGTCAATCACAGACTTATTAAAAAAAACTACGCTTATCTAAAAAGAAAGGGGGGGGAATGGGTAAATGAAGATTAGCGTTACCATACGTGTACAAATACATATTATATACATATATCAAAAAGACCGACCATATAGCAAGGAAGGATTACGGAACACTCTGGAATAATTTACACGGGAAGAGGACCTCTACATAAATAGGTATATAGGATATGTAGATGAACCAGAGTGTGTACACCTTGGACAAGCAACATTCTAACGATTACCCCAATTGAAAAAATTAAAACAACGAACTAGGAGTAAGGAGACATAAACTTATGGGGGGTTGTCCTGGCACATTCCATCCAAATTTAAAACCTAGGCAAACAACTTCCAGAATGGCTCTGCTGCCCTAGTACCCAGATTTGGGAATGGAGAAATGCTGCATCCTTGTGGCCGTTTCCCACAACAGCAGCTTTAAACCCACTGCAAAAGGTCACTAAATATTCACCAATTGCAGGTCTGTAAATGACACCGGCCCTCCAAACAATACTGAGGTCGAAAATCGACCCAAAAATTCTAGAGTGCCACCTTCCAAAGAGAAAATTTGAAGAGGTATATTATACTCACACATTTTTTTCTTTTTTCTTTTAACAGAAAAGGAAAAGGCGTGGAAAAATGATGAATTGTAGGAATTTTTACAGACATGTAAACCCAAATTACAAAAACCTATCAGCTCACACCAGTCAGAATGGCCATCAACAGAAATGCTGCAAACAATAAATGCTGACGTGATTGTGGAGAAATGCGTGCCCTCGATTCTAAGGGGGACGTGGTAAGAGCCACTAATGAAAGCACAATTGAGGTGCCTTGAAAAGGTCAACGTTGAGCTACCATACCAGTCAATCAATCAAACCCACTGCTGGGTCTATCACCTGAGAAAATGAAAATCAAAAATCACAGGCTGGCAATCCTGCACTCCAGCAATATTTACCATAGGCAACACTTGGAAGCAACGAAAATGTCCATCAACAGAGGAACGCACCAAGAAGAAGTGGTCCATGTACACACTGGAATATTAGCCATGGAAAACATGGAAGCACTGCTCTTTGAGGCACCACAGATGAGCCTGGAGATAATCACAAAACATGAAGTAGGTCGGAAAGCAAAAGACCTATAGCCTATATTATCACTTATGGCATTATCTACTAACTGACACAGATGAACATATTTCCAAAGAGAAAGACACTCACAGGCTTAGAAAACAAACCATGCTATCTAAAAGGATAGGTGGGGGGGAAATTGAGAAATGAAGATTAGCGTCACTATACATATACAAATACATATTATATACATGTATCAAAAAGACCGAACATATAGCAAGGGAGGTCGACGGAACACTGTAATATTGTACATGGGAAGAGGATCTGTACATTCATAGACATACATAATGTACAAATGAACCAGATTGTGTACACCTAGGACAAACAATATTCTAAACTTTACCCAGATTTAAAAAAAAATGTAAAAGCCAAGAAGAAGTAATGAGACATAAACTTATGGGGATTTCTCCTGGCAAATTCCATCCTAATTTACAACCTAGGACAATGACTTCCAGAAAGGCTCTGCTGCCCTAGTACCCAGATTGGGGAATGGAGAAATGCTACCTCCTTGTGGCCGTTTCCCACAACAGCAGCTTTGAACGCACTGCAAAAGGTCACTAAATTTTCACCAACTTGCAGTTCTGTAAATGACACCTGCCCTCCAGAAAATTTCGGGGGTCAAAAATCGACCAAAAATTTCAGAAGAGGGCAACCTTCGAAGAAGACAATTTCAAGAGCTATATTGTACTCACGGTTTTTTCTTTTAAGAAAAAGGCATAGGAATATGATGAATTTTAAAAATTTTAATGACATGCATACCCATATTACAAAAACCTATCAGCTCACAGCAGTCAGAATGGCCATTAGGAAAAATGCTGCAAAAAATAAATGGTGAAGGGAGTGTGGAGAAATGCGTACCCTCGGTTGTAAGGGGGGGCATGTAAAGAGCCACTAAAGAAAACACAATGTAGGTGCTTTGAAAAGGGAAACATTGAGCTACCAGTCAATCAATCACAACCACTGCTTGGCCTATCACCTGAGAAAATGAGAATCAAAAAGTCACAGGCTGGCAAACCTGTACGCCAGCAAGATTAACCATAGCCAGCACTTGGAAGCAATGAAAATGTCCATCAACCGAGGAATGCACCAAGAAGAAGTGGTCCACGTACACAATGGAATATTACTCTAATAATAAATATAGATTAAATTTGAAAACAAACAAAAGCAAGGAGACATCAACATTTGTGGGTTTACCCGGGCACGTTGCACTCTAATTTATAACCGAAGAACACCACTGGCCGGTAGGTCTGTTTCCCTAGTACCAGCAAGGGGAACGTAGAAAGGCTGCCGCTCTCTGGCCGTTACCTGCAAAAGCAGGTTTAAAGCCTGAGCTAATGGTCACTTCATATGAACAAGTACTGCAGGGCTGTAAATGAAACCTGCCCTCAAAATGTCTTGAGGGAGAAAATGGCCAAAATATTTCAAATGGTGACACATACTTTAAGAAAACACTTTGAAGAAAGAAGCTCTAATCACAGCTGGAAAAATAAAAAGGACATGTCTTAAAGCTCAATTTCAACGCATTATGAGACACATGCAAATTCAACCACAAAGAGGTATCAGCTCACACCACTCAGAATAACCATCAGCAAAAACTACAAAGAATAAATGCTGAAGGTGCTGGGAAGAAATACATACCCTCCACTTTAAGTGGGACCTAACCTGGAAAGAGCCACTAAGGAGAACAGAAGAGAGGTGCCTTTAAAAGGTAAACATTGAGCTACCATATGATCCAGCAGACCTATTCCTGGACCTAAAAACTAAGAAGACAGAATTGGAAGGACACAGGCACGCAAATCTGCATGGCCTAGTATTACAATAGCCAAGATATGGAAGTAACCAAAAAGTCCACAGACAGATGGGTGGACAAAGAAGAACTGCTACCTGTACAGATGGAATATGAGCTAGTGAAAAAATGAAACAATGCCATTTGCAGCACCATAGATGAGTCTAGAAGTAATCACGCAACTTGGAGTAAGTGAGAAGGCAAAAGACACATATCCTATCATATCACATATAGGTGTTACCTAAAAAATGATACAAACAAAGATATTTCCACAGAGAAACACTATCTTAGATTCATTAAAAAAACTTATGCTTCACCAACTGGAAAGGTGTGAGGATTGGATACATTACCATATTGAGGTTAACAGAGAGATACAAACACTTGTGAAATATAGAATCACCAAAGACCTACGCAATACCAAGAGAAGACTACTCAACATTGTGTCATAAGCTACGTGGGAAAAGGATCCGAAGAAGAATAGATATATGTATATGTGTGAAAGAACCACATCTTGCACACCTAGAACAAACAAAACATTGTAATCAAGTTTGCTGTGATAAAAAATAAAACTTAAGTTAAAAATACGAACAAGAAGTAATGAGACATAAACTTAAAGGGCTTTTTCCTCGCACATTCCATTCTAATTTAAAACCTAGAACACCACTTCCAGTAAGGCTCTGTTGCCCTAGTAACCAGATTTGGTAAAGGAGAAATGCTGCCGCCTTCTGGCCGATTCCCGCAAGAGCAGCTTTTAACCCACAGCTAATGGTCACTTACCATTCACAAGGACTCAGGGCTGTAAAGGACACCTGCCTTCAAAATTGTGCTGAGGTAGGGAATGGATAAAAAAAAATTCAAAAGAGGCAAAATTTTCAAGAAGATAGTATGAAGAGGTAAGTTTTCCTCACTGTCTTTTCAAAAAAAGGAAAATGGATAAAAGCTCCAGCTCAGGAAGTATTAGACTCATGCAATCTAATCTACAAAAAGTTTTCAACTCAAACCAGTCGACTGACCATTGGCAAAAAGTCTACAAACAATAAATGCTGAAGAGGTTTTAGAGAAATGTGTACCCTCTAGCTGCTGGTGAGATGTAAAGGGGTTAACCGCCAATAATGAGAACAGAAAGGAGCTGCGTTTAAAAGGAAAAATTGAGGTACCATTCAATCCAGCAGGCGCACCAATGGGCCTCTCACCTGAGAAGACCAGAATGAAGAAGACGCGGGCTGCAAAAGCTGCACTGCAGCCTTATTCACAATAGACAAGACAGTGAAGCAACCAAAATGTCCATCAACAGATGAAAGGATAAAGAAGAAGTGGTCCATGTACACAATGAATACTAGCCATGGAAAACAATGAAACACTGCTCTTTGAGGCACCATAGATGATCTTGGAGATAATCACAGAACACGAGGTAAGTCGGAAAGCAAAAGTCCTATATCCTATGATATCACTTATAGGCGTTATCTAATAACTGACACAAATGAACATATTTCCACAGAGAAAGTCAATCACAGACTTATTAAAAAAAAACTATGCTTATCTAAAAGGCAAGGTGGGGGGAATGGGTAAATGAAGATTAGCGTTACCATACGTGTACAAATACATATTATATACATATATCAAAAAGACCGACCATATAGCAAGGAAGGATTACGGAACACTCTGGAATAATTTACAGGGGAAGAGGACCTCTACATAAATAGGTATATAGGATATGTAGATGAACCAGAGTGTGTACACCTTGGACAAGCAACATTCTAACGATTACCCCAATTGAAAAAATTAAAACAACGAACTAGGAGTAAGGAGACATAAACTTATGGGGGGGTTTCCTGGCACATTCCACCCAAATTTAAAACCTAGGCAAACAACTTCCAGAATGGCTCTGCTGCCCTAGTACCCAGATTTGGGAATGGAGAAATGCTGCATCCTTGTGGCCATTTCCCACAACAGCAGCTTTAAACCCACCGCAAAAGGTCACTAAATATTCACCAATTGCAGGTCTGTAAATGACACCGGCCCTCCAAACAATACTGAGGTCGAAAATCGACCCAAAAATTCTAGAGTGCCACCTTCCAAAGAGAAAATTTGAAGAGGTATATTATACTCACACATTTTTTCTTTTTTCTTTTAACAGAAAAGGAAAAGGCGTGGAAAAATGATGAATTGTAGGAATTTTTACAGACATGTAAACCCAAATTACAAAAACCTATCAGCTCACACCAGTCAGAATGGCCATCAACAGAAATGCTGCAAACAATAAATGCTGACGTGATTGTGGAGAAATGCGTACCCTCGATTCTAAGGGGGACGTGGTAAGAGCCACTAATGAAAGCACAATTGAGGTGCCTTGAAAAGGTCAACGTTGAGCTACCATACCAGTCAATCAATCAAACCCACTGCTGGGTCTATCACCTGAGAAAATGAAAATCAAAAATCACAGGCTGGCAATCCTGCACTCCAGCAATATTTACCATAGGCAACACTTGGAAGCAACGAAAATGTCCATCAACAGAGGAACGCACCAAGAAGAAGTGGTCCATGTACACACTGGAATATTAGCCATGGAAAACATGGAAGCACTGCTCTTTGAGGCACCACAGATGAGCCTGGAGATAATCACAAAACATGAAGTAGGTCGGAAAGCAAAAGACCTATAGCCTATATTATCACTTATGGCATTATCTAATAACTGACACAGATGAACATATTTCCAAAGAGAAAGACACTCACAGGCTTAGAAAACAAACTATGCTATCTAAAAGGAAAGGTGGGGGGAAATTGAGAAATGAAGATTAGCGTCACTATACATATACAAATACATATTATATACATGTATCAAAAAGACCGAACATATAGCAAGGGAGGTCGACGGAACACTGTAATATTGTACATGGGAAGAGGATCTGTACATTCATAGACATACATAATGTACAAATGAACCAGATTGTGTACACCTAGGACAAACAATATTCTAAACTTTACCCAGATTTAAAAAAAAATGTAAAAGCCAAGAAGAAGTAATGAGACATAAACTTATGGGGATTTCTCCTGGCAAATTCCATCCTAATTTACAACCTAGGACAATGACTTCCAGAAAGGCTCTGCTGCCCTAGTACCCAGATTGGGGAATGGAGAAATGCTACCTCCTTGTGGCCGTTTCCCACAACAGCAGCTTTGAACGCACTGCAAAAGGTCACTAAATTTTCACCAACTTGCAGTTCTGTAAATGACACCTGCCCTCCAGAAAATTTCGGGGGTCAAAAATCGACCAAAAATTTCAGAAGAGGGCAACCTTCGAAGAAGACAATTTCAAGAGCTATATTGTACTCACGGTTTTTTCTTTTAAGAAAAAGGCATAGGAATATGATGAATTTTAAAAATTTTAATGACATGCATACCCATATTACAAAAACCTATCAGCTCACAGCAGTCAGAATGGCCATTAGGAAAAATGCTGCAAAAAATAAATGGTGAAGGGAGTGTGGAGAAATGCGTACCCTCGGTTGTAAGGGGGGGCATGTAAAGAGCCACTAAAGAAAACACAATGTAGGTGCTTTGAAAAGGGAAACATTGAGCTACCAGTCAATCAATCACAACCACTGCTTGGCCTATCACCTGAGAAAATGAGAATCAAAAAGTCACAGGCTGGCAAACCTGTACGCCAGCAAGATTAACCATAGCCAGCACTTGGAAGCAATGAAAATGTCCATCAACCGAGGAATGCACCAAGAAGAAGTGGTCCACGTACACAATGGAATATTACTCTAATAATAAATATAGATTAAATTTGAAAACAAACAAAAGCAAGGAGACATCAACATTTGTGGGTTTACCCGGGCACGTTGCACTCTAATTTATAACCGAAGAACACCACTGGCCGGTAGGTCTGTTTCCCTAGTACCAGCAAGGGGAACGTAGAAAGGCTGCCGCTCTCTGGCCGTTACCTGCAAAAGCAGGTTTAAAGCCTGAGCTAATGGTCACTTCATATGAACAAGTACTGCAGGGCTGTAAATGAAACCTGCCCTCAAAATGTCTTGAGGGAGAAAATGGCCAAAATATTTCAAATGGTGACACATACTTTAAGAAAACACTTTGAAGAAAGAAGCTCTAATCACAGCTGGAAAAATAAAAAGGACATGTCTTAAAGCTCAATTTCAACGCATTATGAGACACATGCAAATTCAACCACAAAGAGGTATCAGCTCACACCACTCAGAATAACCATCAGCAAAAACTACAAAGAATAAATGCTGAAGGTGCTGGGAAGAAATACATACCCTCCACTTTAAGTGGGACCTAACCTGGAAAGAGCCACTAAGGAGAACAGAAGAGAGGTGCCTTTAAAAGGTAAACATTGAGCTACCATATGATCCAGCAGACCTATTCCTGGACCTAAAAACTAAGAAGACAGAATTGGAAGGACACAGGCACGCAAATCTGCATGGCCTAGTATTACAATAGCCAAGATATGGAAGTAACCAAAAAGTCCACAGACAGATGGGTGGACAAAGAAGAACTGCTACCTGTACAGATGGAATATGAGCTAGTGAAAAAATGAAACAATGCCATTTGCAGCACCATAGATGAGTCTAGAAGTAATCACGCAACTTGGAGTAAGTGAGAAGGCAAAAGACACATATCCTATCATATCACATATAGGTGTTACCTAAAAAATGATACAAACAAAGATATTTCCACAGAGAAACACTATCTTAGATTCATTAAAAAAACTTATGCTTCACCAACTGGAAAGGTGTGAGGATTGGATACATTACCATATTGAGGTTAACAGAGAGATACAAACACTTGTGAAATATAGAATCACCAAAGACCTACGCAATACCAAGAGAAGACTACTCAACATTGTGTCATAAGCTACGTGGGAAAAGGATCCGAAGAAGAATAGATATATGTATATGTGTGAAAGAACCACATCTTGCACACCTAGAACAAACAAAACATTGTAATCAAGTTTGCTGTGATAAAAAATAAAACTTAAGTTAAAACTACGAACAAGAAGTAATGAGACATAAACTTAAAGGGCTTTTTCCTCGCACATTCCATTCTAATTTAAAACCTAGAACACCACTTCCAGTAAGGCTCTGTTGCCCTAGTAACCAGATTTGGTAAAGGAGAAATGCTGCCGCCTTCTGGCCGATTCCCGCAAGAGCAGCTTTTAACCCACAGCTAATGGTCACTTACCATTCACAAGGACTCAGGGCTGTAAAGGACACCTGCCTTCAAAATTGTGCTGAGGTAGGGAATGGATAAAAAAAAATTCAAAAGAGGCAAAATTTTCAAGAAGATAGTATGAAGAGGTAAGTTTTCCTCACTGTCTTTTCAAAAAAAGGAAAATGGATAAAAGCTCCAGCTCAGGAAGTATTAGACTCATGCAATCTAATCTACAAAAAGTTTTCAACTCAAACCAGTCGACTGACCATTGGCAAAAAGTCTACAAACAATAAATGCTGAAGAGGTTTTAGAGAAATGTGTACCCTCTAGCTGCTGGTGAGATGTAAAGGGGTTAACCGCCAATAATGAGAACAGAAAGGAGCTGCGTTTAAAAGGAAAAATTGAGGTACCATTCAATCCAGCAGGCGCACCAATGGGCCTCTCACCTGAGAAGACCAGAATGAAGAAGACGCGGGCTGCAAAAGCTGCACTGCAGCCTTATTCACAATAGACAAGACAGTGAAGCAACCAAAATGTCCATCAACAGATGAAAGGATAAAGAAGAAGTGGTCCATGTACACAATGAATACTAGCCATGGAAAACAATGAAACACTGCTCTTTGAGGCACCATAGATGATCTTGGAGATAATCACAGAACACGAGGTAAGTCGGAAAGCAAAAGTCCTATATCCTATGATATCACTTATAGGCGTTATCTAATAACTGACACAAATGAACATATTTCCACAGAGAAAGTCAATCACAGACTTATTAAAAAAAAACTATGCTTATCTAAAAGGAAAGGTGGGGGGAATGGGTAAATGAAGATTAGCGTTACCATACGTGTACAAATACATATTATATACATATATCAAAAAGACCGACCATATAGCAAGGAAGGATTACGGAACACTCTGGAATAATTTACACGGGAAGAGGACCTCTACATAAATAGGTATATAGGATATGTAGATGAACCAGAGTGTGTACACCTTGGACAAGCAACATTCTAACGATTACCCCAATTGAAAAAATTAAAACAACGAACTAGGAGTAAGGAGACATAAACTTATGGGGGGTTTTCCTGGCACATTCCACCCAAATTTAAAACCTAGGCAAACAACTTCCAGAATGGCTCTGCTGCCCTAGTACCCAGATTTGGGAATGGAGAAATGCTGCATCCTTGTGGCCATTTCCCACAACAGCAGCTTTAAACCCACCGCAAAAGGTCACTAAATATTCACCAATTGCAGGTCTGTAAATGACACCGGCCCTCCAAACAATACTGAGGTCGAAAATCGACCCAAAAATTCTAGAGTGCCACCTTCCAAAGAGAAAATTTGAAGAGGTATATTATACTCACACATTTTTTCTTTTTTCTTTTAACAGAAAAGGAAAAGGCGTGGAAAAATGATGAATTGTAGGAATTTTTACAGACATGTAAACCCAAATTACAAAAACCTATCAGCTCACACCAGTCAGAATGGCCATCAACAGAAATGCTGCAAACAATAAATGCTGACGTGATTGTGGAGAAATGCGTACCCTCGATTCTAAGGGGGACGTGGTAAGAGCCACTAATGAAAGCACAATTGAGGTGCCTTGAAAAGGTCAACGTTGAGCTACCATACCAGTCAATCAATCAAACCCACTGCTGGGTCTATCACCTGAGAAAATGAAAATCAAAAATCACAGGCTGGCAATCCTGCACTCCAGCAATATTTACCATAGGCAACACTTGGAAGCAACGAAAATGTCCATCAACAGAGGAACGCACCAAGAAGAAGTGGTCCATGTACACACTGGAATATTAGCCATGGAAAACATGGAAGCACTGCTCTTTGAGGCACCACAGATGAGCCTGGAGATAATCACAAAACATGAAGTAGGTCGGAAAGCAAAAGACCTATAGCCTATATTATCACTTATGGCATTATCTAATAACTGACACAGATGAACATATTTCCAAAGAGAAAGACACTCACAGGCTTAGAAAACAAACTATGCTATCTAAAAGGAAAGGTGGGGGGAAATTGAGAAATGAAGATTAGCGTCACTATACATATACAAATACATATTATATACATGTATCAAAAAGACCGAACATATAGCAAGGGAGGTCGACGGAACACTGTAATATTGTACATGGGAAGAGGATCTGTACATTCATAGACATATATAATGTACAAATGAACCAGATTGTGTACACCTAGGACAAACAATATTCTAAACTTTACCCAGATTTAAAAAAAAATGTAAAAGCCAAGAAGAAGTAATGAGACATAAACTTATGGGGATTTCTCCTGGCAAATTCCATCCTAATTTACAACCTAGGACAATGACTTCCAGAAAGGCTCTGCTGCCCTAGTACCCAGATTGGGGAATGGAGAAATGCTACCTCCTTGTGGCCGTTTCCCACAACAGCAGCTTTGAACGCACTGCAAAAGGTCACTAAATTTTCACCAACTTGCAGTTCTGTAAATGACACCTGCCCTCCAGAAAATTTCGGGGGTCAAAAATCGACCAAAAATTTCAGAAGAGGGCAACCTTCGAAGAAGACAATTTCAAGAGCTATATTGTACTCACGGTTTTTTCTTTTAAGAAAAAGGCATAGGAATATGATGAATTTTAAAAATTTTAATGACATGCATACCCATATTACAAAAACCTATCAGCTCACAGCAGTCAGAATGGCCATTAGGAAAAATGCTGCAAAAAATAAATGGTGAAGGGAGTGTGGAGAAATGCGTACCCTCGGTTGTAAGGGGGGGCATGTAAAGAGCCACTAAAGAAAACACAATGTAGGTGCTTTGAAAAGGGAAACATTGAGCTACCAGTCAATCAATCACAACCACTGCTTGGCCTATCACCTGAGAAAATGAGAATCAAAAAGTCACAGGCTGGCAAACCTGTACGCCAGCAAGATTAACCATAGCCAGCACTTGGAAGCAATGAAAATGTCCATCAACCGAGGAATGCACCAAGAAGAAGTGGTCCACGTACACAATGGAATATTACTCTAATAATAAATATAGATTAAATTTGAAAACAAACAAAAGCAAGGAGACATCAACATTTGTGGGTTTACCCGGGCACGTTGCACTCTAATTTATAACCGAAGAACACCACTGGCCGGTAGGTCTGTTTCCCTAGTACCAGCAAGGGGAACGTAGAAAGGCTGCCGCTCTCTGGCCGTTACCTGCAAAAGCAGGTTTAAAGCCTGAGCTAATGGTCACTTCATATGAACAAGTACTGCAGGGCTGTAAATGAAACCTGCCCTCAAAATGTCTTGAGGGAGAAAATGGCCAAAATATTTCAAATGGTGACACATACTTTAAGAAAACACTTTGAAGAAAGAAGCTCTAATCACAGCTGGAAAAATAAAAAGGACATGTCTTAAAGCTCAATTTCAACGCATTATGAGACACATGCAAATTCAACCACAAAGAGGTATCAGCTCACACCACTCAGAATAACCATCAGCAAAAACTACAAAGAATAAATGCTGAAGGTGCTGGGAAGAAATACATACCCTCCACTTTAAGTGGGACCTAACCTGGAAAGAGCCACTAAGGAGAACAGAAGAGAGGTGCCTTTAAAAGGTAAACATTGAGCTACCATATGATCCAGCAGACCTATTCCTGGACCTATAAACTAAGAAGACAGAATTGGAAGGACACAGGCACGCACATCTGCATTGCCTAGTATTACAATAGCCAAGATATGGAAGTAACCAAAAAGTCCACAGACAGATGGGTGGACAAAGAAGAACTGCTACCTGTAGAGATGGAATATGAGCTAGTGAAAAAATGAAACAATGCCATTTGCAGCACCATAGATGAGTCTAGAAGTAATCACGCAACTTGGAGTAAGTGAGAAGGCAAAAGACACATATCCTATCATATCACATATAGGTGTTACCTAAAAAATGATACAAACAAAGATATTTCCACAGAGAAACTCTATCATAGATTCATTAAAAAAACTTATGCTTCACCAACTGGAAAGGTGTGAGGATTGGATACATTACCATATTGAGGTTAACAGAGGGATACAAACACATGTGAAATATAGAATCACCAAAGACCTACGCAATACCAAGAGAAGACGACTCAACATTGTGTCATAAGCTACGTGGGAAAAGGATCCGAAGAAGAATAGATATATGTATATGTGTGAAAGAACCACATCTTGCACACCTAGAACAAACAAAACATTGTAATCAAGTTTGCTGTGATAAAAAATAAAAATTAAGTTAAAACTACGAACAAGAAGTAATGAGACATAAACTTAAAGGGCTTTTTCCTCGCACATTCCATTCTAATTTAAAACCTAGAACACCACTTCCAGTAAGGCTCTGTTGCCCTAGTAACCAGATTTGGTAAAGGAGAAATGCTGCCGCCTTCTGGCCGATTCCCGCAAGAGCAGCTTTTAACCCACAGCTAATGGTCACTTACCATTCACAAGGACTCAGGGCTGTAAAGGACACCTGCCCTCAAAATTGTGCTGAGGTAGGGAATGGATAAAAAAAAATTCAAAACAGGCAAAATTTTCCAGAAGATAGTATGAAGAGGCAAGTTTTCCTCGCTGTCTTTTCAAAAAAAGGAAAATGGATAAAAGCTCCATCTCAGGAAGTATTAGACTCATGCAATCTAATCTACAAAAAGGTTTCAACTCAAACCAGTCGACTGACCAGTGGCAAAAAGTCTACAAACAATAAATGTTGAAGAGGTTTTAGAGAAATGTGTACCCTCTAGCTGCTGGTGAGATGTAAAGGGGTTAACCGCCAATAATGAGAACAGAAAGGAGCTGCGTTTAAAAGGAAAAATTGAGGTACCATTCAATCCAGCAGGCGCACCAATGGGCCTCTCACCTGAGAAGACCAGAATGAAGAAGACCCGGGCTGCAAAAGCTGCACTGCAGCCTTATTCACAATAGACAAGACAGTGAAGCAACCAAAATGTCCATCAACAGATGAAAGGATAAAGAAGAAGTGGTCCATGTACACAATGAATACTAGCCATGGAAAACAATGAAACACTGCTCTTTGAGGCACCATAGATGATCTTGGAGATAATCACAGAACACGAGGTAAGTCGGAAAGCAAAAGTCCTATAGCCTATGATCTCACTTATAGGCGTTATCTAATAACTGACACAAATGAACATATTTCCACAGAGAAAGTCAATCACAGACTTATTAAAAAAAACTACGCTTATCTAAAAAGAAAGGGGGGGGAATGGGTAAATGAAGATTAGCGTTACCATACGTGTACAAATACATATTATATACATATATCAAAAAGACCGACCATATAGCAAGGAAGGATTACGGAACACTCTGGAATAATTTACACGGGAAGAGGACCTCTACATAAATAGGTATATAGGATATGTAGATGAACCAGAGTGTGTACACCTTGGACAAGCAACATTCTAACGATTACCCCAATTGAAAAAATTAAAACAACGAACTAGGAGTAAGGAGACATAAACTTATGGGGGGTTTTCCTGGCACATTCCATCCAAATTTAAAACCTAGGCAAACAACTTCCAGAATGGCTCTGCTGCCCTAGTACCCAGATTTGGGAATGGAGAAATGCTGCATCCTTGTGGCCGTTTCCCACAACAGCAGCTTTAAACCCACTGCAAAAGGTCACTAAATATTCACCAATTGCAGGTCTGTAAATGACACCGGCCCTCCAAACAATACTGAGGTCGAAAATCGACCCAAAAATTCTAGAGTGCCACCTTCCAAAGAGAAAATTTGAAGAGGTATATTATACTCACACATTTTTTTCTTTTTTCTTTTAACAGAAAAGGAAAAGGCGTGGAAAAATGATGAATTGTAGGAATTTTTACAGACATGTAAACCCAAATTACAAAAACCTATCAGCTCACACCAGTCAGAATGGCCATCAACAGAAATGCTGCAAACAATAAATGCTGACGTGATTGTGGAGAAATGCGTGCCCTCGATTCTAAGGGGGACGTGGTAAGAGCCACTAATGAAAGCACAATTGAGGTGCCTTGAAAAGGTCAACGTTGAGCTACCATACCAGTCAATCAATCAAACCCACTGCTGGGTCTATCACCTGAGAAAATGAAAATCAAAAATCACAGGCTGGCAATCCTGCACTCCAGCAATATTTACCATAGGCAACACTTGGAAGCAACGAAAATGTCCATCAACAGAGGAACGCACCAAGAAGAAGTGGTCCATGTACACACTGGAATATTAGCCATGGAAAACATGGAAGCACTGCTCTTTGAGGCACCACAGATGAGCCTGGAGATAATCACAAAACATGAAGTAGGTCGGAAAGCAAAAGACCTATAGCCTATATTATCACTTATGGCATTATCTAATAACTGACACAGATGAACATATTTCCAAAGAGAAAGACACTCACAGGCTTAAAAAACAAACTATGCTATCTAAAAGGAAAGGTGGGGGGAAATTGAGAAATGAAGATTAGCGTCACTATACATATACAAATACATATTATATACATGTATCAAAAAGACCGAACATATAGCAAGGGAGGTCGACGGAACACTGTAATATTGTACATGGGAAGAGGATCTGTACATTCATAGACATACATAATGTACAAATGAACCAGATTGTGTACACCTAGGACAAACAATATTCTAAACTTTACCCAGATTTAAAAAAAAATGTAAAAGCCAAGAAGAAGTAATGAGACATAAACTTATGGGGATTTCTCCTGGCAAATTCCATCCTAATTTACAACCTAGGACAATGACTTCCAGAAAGGCTCTGCTGCCCTAGTACCCAGATTGGGGAATGGAGAAATGCTACCTCCTTGTGGCCGTTTCCCACAACAGCAGCTTTGAACGCACTGCAAAAGGTCACTAAATTTTCACCAACTTGCAGTTCTGTAAATGACACCTGCCCTCCAGAAAATTTCGGGGGTCAAAAATCGACCAAAAATTTCAGAAGAGGGCAACCTTCGAAGAAGACAATTTCAAGAGCTATATTGTACTCACGGTTTTTTCTTTTAAGAAAAAGGCATAGGAATATGATGAATTTTAAAAATTTTAATGACATGCATACCCATATTACAAAAACCTATCAGCTCACAGCAGTCAGAATGGCCATTAGGAAAAATGCTGCAAAAAATAAATGGTGAAGGGAGTGTGGAGAAATGCGTACCCTCAGTTGTAAGGGGGGGCATGTAAAGAGCCACTAAAGAAAACACAATGTAGGTGCTTTGAAAAGGGAAACATTGAGCTACCAGTCAATCAATCACAACCACTGCTTGGCCTATCACCTGAGAAAATGAGAATCAAAAAGTCACAGGCTGGCAAACCTGTACGCCAGCAAGATTAACCATAGCCAGCACTTGGAAGCAATGAAAATGTCCATCAACCGAGGAATGCACCAAGAAGAAGTGGTCCACGTACACAATGGAATATTACTCTAATAATAAATATAGATTAAATTTGAAAACAAACAAAAGCAAGGAGACATCAACATTTGTGGGTTTACCCGGGCACGTTGCACTCTAATTTATAACCGAAGAACACCACTGGCCGGTAGGTCTGTTTCCCTAGTACCAGCAAGGGGAACGTAGAAAGGCTGCCGCTCTCTGGCCGTTACCTGCAAAAGCAGGTTTAAAGCCTGAGCTAATGGTCACTTCATATGAACAAGTACTGCAGGGCTGTAAATGAAACCTGCCCTCAAAATGTCTTGAGGGAGAAAATGGCCAAAATATTTCAAATGGTGACACATACTTTAAGAAAACACTTTGAAGAAAGAAGCTCTAATCACAGCTGGAAAAATAAAAAGGACATGTCTTAAAGCTCAATTTCAACGCATTATGAGACACATGCAAATTCAACCACAAAGAGGTATCAGCTCACACCACTCAGAATAACCATCAGCAAAAACTACAAAGAATAAATGCTGAAGGTGCTGGGAAGAAATACATACCCTCCACTTTAAGTGGGACCTAACCTGGAAAGAGCCACTAAGGAGAACAGAAGAGAGGTGCCTTTAAAAGGTAAACATTGAGCTACCATATGATCCAGCAGACCTATTCCTGGACCTATAAACTAAGAAGACAGAATTGGAAGGACACAGGCACGCACATCTGCATTGCCTAGTATTACAATAGCCAAGATATGGAAGTAACCAAAAAGTCCACAGACAGATGGGTGGACAAAGAAGAACTGCTACCTGTAGAGATGGAATATGAGCTAGTGAAAAAATGAAACAATGCCATTTGCAGCACCATAGATGAGTCTAGAAGTAATCACGCAACTTGGAGTAAGTGAGAAGGCAAAAGACACATATCCTATCATATCACATATAGGTGTTACCTAAAAAATGATACAAACAAAGATATTTCCACAGAGAAACTCTATCATAGATTCATTAAAAAAACTTATGCTTCACCAACTGGAAAGGTGTGAGGATTGGATACATTACCATATTGAGGTTAACAGAGGGATACAAACACATGTGAAATATAGAATCACCAAAGACCTACGCAATACCAAGAGAAGACGACTCAACATTGTGTCATAAGCTACGTGGGAAAAGGATCCGAAGAAGAATAGATATATGTATATGTGTGAAAGAACCACATCTTGCACACCTAGAACAAACAAAACATTGTAATCAAGTTTGCTGTGATAAAAAATAAAAATTAAGTTAAAACTACGAACAAGAAGTAATGAGACATAAACTTAAAGGGCTTTTTCCTCGCACATTCCATTCTAATTTAAAACCTACAACACCACTTCCAGTAAGGCTCTGTTGCCCTAGTAACCAGATTTGGTAAAGGAGAAATGCTGCCGCCTTGTGGCCGATTCCCGCAAGAGCAGCTTTTAACCCACAGCTAATGGTCACTTACCATTCACAAGGACTCAGGGCTGTAAAGGACACCTGCCCTCAAAATTGTGCTGAGGTAGGGAATGGATAAAAAAAAATTCAAAACAGGCAAAATTTTCCAGAAGATAGTATGAAGAGGTAAGTTTTCCTCGCTGTCTTTTCAAAAAAAGGAAAATGGATAAAAGCTCCATCTCAGGAAGTATTAGACTCATGCAATCTAATCTACAAAAAGGTTTCAACTCAAACCAGTCGACTGACCAGTGGCAAAAAGTCTACAAACAATAAATGTTGAAGAGGTTTTAGAGAAATGTGTACCCTCTAGCTGCTGGTGAGATGTAAAGGGGTTAACCGCCAATAATGAGAACAGAAAGGAGCTGCGTTTAAAAGGAAAAATTGAGGTACCATTCAATCCAGCAGGCGCACCAATGGGCCTCTCACCTGAGAAGACCAGAATGAAGAAGACCCGGGCTGCAAAAGCTGCACTGCAGCCTTATTCACAATAGACAAGACAGTGAAGCAACCAAAATGTCCATCAACAGATGAAAGGATAAAGAAGAAGTGGTCCATGTACACAATGAATACTAGCCATGGAAAACAATGAAACACTGCTCTTTGAGGCACCATAGATGATCTTGGAGATAATCACAGAACACGAGGTAAGTCGGAAAGCAAAAGTCCTATAGCCTATGATCTCACTTATAGGCGTTATCTAATAACTGACACAAATGAACATATTTCCACAGAGAAAGTCAATCACAGACTTATTAAAAAAAACTACGCTTATCTAAAAAGAAAGGGGGGGGAATGGGTAAATGAAGATTAGCGTTACCATACGTGTACAAATACATATTATATACATATATCAAAAAGACCGACCATATAGCAAGGAAGGATTACGGAACACTCTGGAATAATTTACACGGGAAGAGGACCTCTACATAAATAGGTATATAGGATATGTAGATGAACCAGAGTGTGTACACCTTGGACAAGCAACATTCTAACGATTACCCCAATTGAAAAAATTAAAACAACGAACTAGGAGTAAGGAGACATAAACTTATGGGGGGTTTTCCTGGCACATTCCATCCAAATTTAAAACCTAGGCAAACAACTTCCAGAATGGCTCTGCTGCCCTAGTA
Source organism: Balaenoptera acutorostrata (assembly GCF_949987535.1). Taxonomy (NCBI): domain Eukaryota; kingdom Metazoa; phylum Chordata; class Mammalia; order Artiodactyla; family Balaenopteridae; genus Balaenoptera; species Balaenoptera acutorostrata. The sequence continues at coordinate 90,697,635 of NC_080070.1, read as the reverse complement.
CCCAGATTTGGGAATGGAGAAATGCTGCATCCTTGTGGCCGTTTCCCACAACAGCAGCTTTAAACCCACTGCAAAAGGTCACTAAATATTCACCAATTGCAGGTCTGTAAATGACACCGGCCCTCCAAACAATACTGAGGTCGAAAATCGACCCAAAAATTCTAGAGTGCCACCTTCCAAAGAGAAAATTTGAAGAGGTATATTATACTCACACATTTTTTTCTTTTTTCTTTTAACAGAAAAGGAAAAGGCGTGGAAAAATGATGAATTGTAGGAATTTTTACAGACATGTAAACCCAAATTACAAAAACCTATCAGCTCACACCAGTCAGAATGGCCATCAACAGAAATGCTGCAAACAATAAATGCTGACGTGATTGTGGAGAAATGCGTGCCCTCGATTCTAAGGGGGACGTGGTAAGAGCCACTAATGAAAGCACAATTGAGGTGCCTTGAAAAGGTCAACGTTGAGCTACCATACCAGTCAATCAATCAAACCCACTGCTGGGTCTATCACCTGAGAAAATGAAAATCAAAAATCACAGGCTGGCAATCCTGCACTCCAGCAATATTTACCATAGGCAACACTTGGAAGCAACGAAAATGTCCATCAACAGAGGAACGCACCAAGAAGAAGTGGTCCATGTACACACTGGAATATTAGCCATGGAAAACATGGAAGCACTGCTCTTTGAGGCACCACAGATGAGCCTGGAGATAATCACAAAACATGAAGTAGGTCGGAAAGCAAAAGACCTATAGCCTATATTATCACTTATGGCATTATCTAATAACTGACACAGATGAACATATTTCCAAAGAGAAAGACACTCACAGGCTTAGAAAACAAACTATGCTATCTAAAAGGAAAGGTGGGGGGAAATTGAGAAATGAAGATTAGCGTCACTATACATATACAAATACATATTATATACATGTATCAAAAAGACCGAACATATAGCAAGGGAGGTCGACGGAACACTGTAATATTGTACATGGGAAGAGGATCTGTACATTCATAGACATACATAATGTACAAATGAACCAGATTGTGTACACCTAGGACAAACAATATTCTAAACTTTACCCAGATTTAAAAAAAAATGTAAAAGCCAAGAAGAAGTAATGAGACATAAACTTATGGGGATTTCTCCTGGCAAATTCCATCCTAATTTACAACCTAGGACAATGACTTCCAGAAAGGCTCTGCTGCCCTAGTACCCAGATTGGGGAATGGAGAAATGCTACCTCCTTGTGGCCGTTTCCCACAACAGCAGCTTTGAACGCACTGCAAAAGGTCACTAAATTTTCACCAACTTGCAGTTCTGTAAATGACACCTGCCCTCCAGAAAATTTCGGGGGTCAAAAATCGACCAAAAATTTCAGAAGAGGGCAACCTTCGAAGAAGACAATTTCAAGAGCTATATTGTACTCACGGTTTTTTCTTTTAAGAAAAAGGCATAGGAATATGATGAATTTTAAAAATTTTAATGACATGCATACCCATATTACAAAAACCTATCAGCTCACAGCAGTCAGAATGGCCATTAGGAAAAATGCTGCAAAAAATAAATGGTGAAGGGAGTGTGGAGAAATGCGTACCCTCAGTTGTAAGGGGGGGCATGTAAAGAGCCACTAAAGAAAACACAATGTAGGTGCTTTGAAAAGGGAAACATTGAGCTACCAGTCAATCAATCACAACCACTGCTTGGCCTATCACCTGAGAAAATGAGAATCAAAAAGTCACAGGCTGGCAAACCTGTACGCCAGCAAGATTAACCATAGCCAGCACTTGGAAGCAATGAAAATGTCCATCAACCGAGGAATGCACCAAGAAGAAGTGGTCCACGTACACAATGGAATATTACTCTAATAATAAATATAGATTAAATTTGAAAACAAACAAAAGCAAGGAGACATCAACATTTGTGGGTTTACCCGGGCACGTTGCACTCTAATTTATAACCGAAGAACACCACTGGCCGGTAGGTCTGTTTCCCTAGTACCAGCAAGGGGAACGTAGAAAGGCTGCCGCTCTCTGGCCGTTACCTGCAAAAGCAGGTTTAAAGCCTGAGCTAATGGTCACTTCATATGAACAAGTACTGCAGGGCTGTAAATGAAACCTGCCCTCAAAATGTCTTGAGGGAGAAAATGGCCAAAATATTTCAAATGGTGACACATACTTTAAGAAAACACTTTGAAGAAAGAAGCTCTAATCACAGCTGGAAAAATAAAAAGGACATGTCTTAAAGCTCAATTTCAACGCATTATGAGACACATGCAAATTCAACCACAAAGAGGTATCAGCTCACACCACTCAGAATAACCATCAGCAAAAACTACAAAGAATAAATGCTGAAGGTGCTGGGAAGAAATACATACCCTCCACTTTAAGTGGGACCTAACCTGGAAAGAGCCACTAAGGAGAACAGAAGAGAGGTGCCTTTAAAAGGTAAACATTGAGCTACCATATGATCCAGCAGACCTATTCCTGGACCTATAAACTAAGAAGACAGAATTGGAAGGACACAGGCACGCACATCTGCATTGCCTAGTATTACAATAGCCAAGATATGGAAGTAACCAAAAAGTCCACAGACAGATGGGTGGACAAAGAAGAACTGCTACCTGTAGAGATGGAATATGAGCTAGTGAAAAAATGAAACAATGCCATTTGCAGCACCATAGATGAGTCTAGAAGTAATCACGCAACTTGGAGTAAGTGAGAAGGCAAAAGACACATATCCTATCATATCACATATAGGTGTTACCTAAAAAATGATACAAACAAAGATATTTCCACAGAGAAACTCTATCATAGATTCATTAAAAAAACTTATGCTTCACCAACTGGAAAGGTGTGAGGATTGGATACATTACCATATTGAGGTTAACAGAGGGATACAAACACATGTGAAATATAGAATCACCAAAGACCTACGCAATACCAAGAGAAGACGACTCAACATTGTGTCATAAGCTACGTGGGAAAAGGATCCGAAGAAGAATAGATATATGTATATGTGTGAAAGAACCACATCTTGCACACCTAGAACAAACAAAACATTGTAATCAAGTTTGCTGTGATAAAAAATAAAAATTAAGTTAAAACTACGAACAAGAAGTAATGAGACATAAACTTAAAGGGCTTTTTCCTCGCACATTCCATTCTAATTTAAAACCTACAACACCACTTCCAGTAAGGCTCTGTTGCCCTAGTAACCAGATTTGGTAAAGGAGAAATGCTGCCGCCTTGTGGCCGATTCCCGCAAGAGCAGCTTTTAACCCACAGCTAATGGTCACTTACCATTCACAAGGACTCAGGGCTGTAAAGGACACCTGCCCTCAAAATTGTGCTGAGGTAGGGAATGGATAAAAAAAAATTCAAAACAGGCAAAATTTTCCAGAAGATAGTATGAAGAGGTAAGTTTTCCTCGCTGTCTTTTCAAAAAAAGGAAAATGGATAAAAGCTCCATCTCAGGAAGTATTAGACTCATGCAATCTAATCTACAAAAAGGTTTCAACTCAAACCAGTCGACTGACCAGTGGCAAAAAGTCTACAAACAATAAATGTTGAAGAGGTTTTAGAGAAATGTGTACCCTCTAGCTGCTGGTGAGATGTAAAGGGGTTAACCGCCAATAATGAGAACAGAAAGGAGCTGCGTTTAAAAGGAAAAATTGAGGTACCATTCAATCCAGCAGGCGCACCAATGGGCCTCTCACCTGAGAAGACCAGAATGAAGAAGACCCGGGCTGCAAAAGCTGCACTGCAGCCTTATTCACAATAGACAAGACAGTGAAGCAACCAAAATGTCCATCAACAGATGAAAGGATAAAGAAGAAGTGGTCCATGTACACAATGAATACTAGCCATGGAAAACAATGAAACACTGCTCTTTGAGGCACCATAGATGATCTTGGAGATAATCACAGAACACGAGGTAAGTCGGAAAGCAAAAGTCCTATAGCCTATGATCTCACTTATAGGCGTTATCTAATAACTGACACAAATGAACATATTTCCACAGAGAAAGTCAATCACAGACTTATTAAAAAAAACTACGCTTATCTAAAAAGAAAGGGGGGGGAATGGGTAAATGAAGATTAGCGTTACCATACGTGTACAAATACATATTATATACATATATCAAAAAGACCGACCATATAGCAAGGAAGGATTACGGAACACTCTGGAATAATTTACACGGGAAGAGGACCTCTACATAAATAGGTATATAGGATATGTAGATGAACCAGAGTGTGTACACCTTGGACAAGCAACATTCTAACGATTACCCCAATTGAAAAAATTAAAACAACGAACTAGGAGTAAGGAGACATAAACTTATGGGGGGTTTTCCTGGCACATTCCATCCAAATTTAAAACCTAGGCAAACAACTTCCAGAATGGCTCTGCTGCCCTAGTACCCAGATTTGGGAATGGAGAAATGCTGCATCCTTGTGGCCGTTTCCCACAACAGCAGCTTTAAACCCACTGCAAAAGGTCACTAAATATTCACCAATTGCAGGTCTGTAAATGACACCGGCCCTCCAAACAATACTGAGGTCGAAAATCGACCCAAAAATTCTAGAGTGCCACCTTCCAAAGAGAAAATTTGAAGAGGTATATTATACTCACACATTTTTTTCTTTTTTCTTTTAACAGAAAAGGAAAAGGCGTGGAAAAATGATGAATTGTAGGAATTTTTACAGACATGTAAACCCAAATTACAAAAACCTATCAGCTCACACCAGTCAGAATGGCCATCAACAGAAATGCTGCAAACAATAAATGCTGACGTGATTGTGGAGAAATGCGTGCCCTCGATTCTAAGGGGGACGTGGTAAGAGCCACTAATGAAAGCACAATTGAGGTGCCTTGAAAAGGTCAACGTTGAGCTACCATACCAGTCAATCAATCAAACCCACTGCTGGGTCTATCACCTGAGAAAATGAAAATCAAAAATCACAGGCTGGCAATCCTGCACTCCAGCAATATTTACCATAGGCAACACTTGGAAGCAACGAAAATGTCCATCAACAGAGGAACGCACCAAGAAGAAGTGGTCCATGTACACACTGGAATATTAGCCATGGAAAACATGGAAGCACTGCTCTTTGAGGCACCACAGATGAGCCTGGAGATAATCACAAAACATGAAGTAGGTCGGAAAGCAAAAGACCTATAGCCTATATTATCACTTATGGCATTATCTACTAACTGACACAGATGAACATATTTCCAAAGAGAAAGACACTCACAGGCTTAGAAAACAAACCATGCTATCTAAAAGGAAAGGTGGGGGGGAAATTGAGAAATGAAGATTAGCGTCACTATACATATACAAATACATATTATATACATGTATCAAAAAGACCGAACATATAGCAAGGGAGGTCGACGGAACACTGTAATATTGTACATGGGAAGAGGATCTGTACATTCATAGACATACATAATGTACAAATGAACCAGATTGTGTACACCTAGGACAAACAATATTCTAAACTTTACCCAGATTTAAAAAAAAATGTAAAAGCCAAGAAGAAGTAATGAGACATAAACTTATGGGGATTTCTCCTGGCAAATTCCATCCTAATTTACAACCTAGGACAATGACTTCCAGAAAGGCTCTGCTGCCCTAGTACCCAGATTGGGGAATGGAGAAATGCTACCTCCTTGTGGCCGTTTCCCACAACAGCAGCTTTGAACGCACTGCAAAAGGTCACTAAATTTTCACCAACTTGCAGTTCTGTAAATGACACCTGCCCTCCAGAAAATTTCGGGGGTCAAAAATCGACCAAAAATTTCAGAAGAGGGCAACCTTCGAAGAAGACAATTTCAAGAGCTATATTGTACTCACGGTTTTTTCTTTTAAGAAAAAGGCATAGGAATATGATGAATTTTAAAAATTTTAATGACATGCATACCCATATTACAAAAACCTATCAGCTCACAGCAGTCAGAATGGCCATTAGGAAAAATGCTGCAAAAAATAAATGGTGAAGGGAGTGTGGAGAAATGCGTACCCTCGGTTGTAAGGGGGGGCATGTAAAGAGCCACTAAAGAAAACACAATGTAGGTGCTTTGAAAAGGGAAACATTGAGCTACCAGTCAATCAATCACAACCACTGCTTGGCCTATCACCTGAGAAAATGAGAATCAAAAAGTCACAGGCTGGCAAACCTGTACGCCAGCAAGATTAACCATAGCCAGCACTTGGAAGCAATGAAAATGTCCATCAACCGAGGAATGCACCAAGAAGAAGTGGTCCACGTACACAATGGAATATTACTCTAATAATAAATATAGATTAAATTTGAAAACAAACAAAAGCAAGGAGACATCAACATTTGTGGGTTTACCCGGGCACGTTGCACTCTAATTTATAACCGAAGAACACCACTGGCCGGTAGGTCTGTTTCCCTAGTACCAGCAAGGGGAACGTAGAAAGGCTGCCGCTCTCTGGCCGTTACCTGCAAAAGCAGGTTTAAAGCCTGAGCTAATGGTCACTTCATATGAACAAGTACTGCAGGGCTGTAAATGAAACCTGCCCTCAAAATGTCTTGAGGGAGAAAATGGCCAAAATATTTCAAATGGTGACACATACTTTAAGAAAACACTTTGAAGAAAGAAGCTCTAATCACAGCTGGAAAAATAAAAAGGACATGTCTTAAAGCTCAATTTCAACGCATTATGAGACACATGCAAATTCAACCACAAAGAGGTATCAGCTCACACCACTCAGAATAACCATCAGCAAAAACTACAAAGAATAAATGCTGAAGGTGCTGGGAAGAAATACATACCCTCCACTTTAAGTGGGACCTAACCTGGAAAGAGCCACTAAGGAGAACAGAAGAGAGGTGCCTTTAAAAGGTAAACATTGAGCTACCATATGATCCAGCAGACCTATTCCTGGACCTAAAAACTAAGAAGACAGAATTGGAAGGACACAGGCACGCAAATCTGCATGGCCTAGTATTACAATAGCCAAGATATGGAAGTAACCAAAAAGTCCACAGACAGATGGGTGGACAAAGAAGAACTGCTACCTGTACAGATGGAATATGAGCTAGTGAAAAAATGAAACAATGCCATTTGCAGCACCATAGATGAGTCTAGAAGTAATCACGCAACTTGGAGTAAGTGAGAAGGCAAAAGACACATATCCTATCATATCACATATAGGTGTTACCTAAAAAATGATACAAACAAAGATATTTCCACAGAGAAACACTATCTTAGATTCATTAAAAAAACTTATGCTTCACCAACTGGAAAGGTGTGAGGATTGGATACATTACCATATTGAGGTTAACAGAGAGATACAAACACTTGTGAAATATAGAATCACCAAAGACCTACGCAATACCAAGAGAAGACTACTCAACATTGTGTCATAAGCTACGTGGGAAAAGGATCCGAAGAAGAATAGATATATGTATATGTGTGAAAGAACCACATCTTGCACACCTAGAACAAACAAAACATTGTAATCAAGTTTGCTGTGATAAAAAATAAAACTTAAGTTAAAAATACGAACAAGAAGTAATGAGACATAAACTTAAAGGGCTTTTTCCTGGCACATTCCATTCTAATTTAAAACCTAGAACACCACTTCCAGTAAGGCTCTGTTGCCCTAGTAACCAGATTTGGTAAAGGAGAAATGCTGCCGCCTTCTGGCCGATTCCCGCAAGAGCAGCTTTTAACCCACAGCTAATGGTCACTTACCATTCACAAGGACTCAGGGCTGTAAAGGACACCTGCCTTCAAAATTGTGCTGAGGTAGGGAATGGATAAAAAAAAATTCAAAAGAGGCAAAATTTTCAAGAAGATAGTATGAAGAGGTAAGTTTTCCTCACTGTCTTTTCAAAAAAAGGAAAATGGATAAAAGCTCCAGCTCAGGAAGTATTAGACTCATGCAATCTAATCTACAAAAAGTTTTCAACTCAAACCAGTCGACTGACCATTGGCAAAAAGTCTACAAACAATAAATGCTGAAGAGGTTTTAGAGAAATGTGTACCCTCTAGCTGCTGGTGAGATGTAAAGGGGTTAACCGCCAATAATGAGAACAGAAAGGAGCTGCGTTTAAAAGGAAAAATTGAGGTACCATTCAATCCAGCAGGCGCACCAATGGGCCTCTCACCTGAGAAGACCAGAATGAAGAAGACGCGGGCTGCAAAAGCTGCACTGCAGCCTTATTCACAATAGACAAGACAGTGAAGCAACCAAAATGTCCATCAACAGATGAAAGGATAAAGAAGAAGTGGTCCATGTACACAATGAATACTAGCCATGGAAAACAATGAAACACTGCTCTTTGAGGCACCATAGATGATCTTGGAGATAATCACAGAACACGAGGTAAGTCGGAAAGCAAAAGTCCTATATCCTATGATATCACTTATAGGCGTTATCTAATAACTGACACAAATGAACATATTTCTACAGAGAAAGTCAATCACAGACTTATTAAAAAAAAACTATGCTTATCTAAAAGGAAAGGTGGGGGGAATGGGTAAATGAAGATTAGCATTACCATACGTGTACAAATACATATTATATACATATATCAAAAAGACCGACCATATAGCAAGGAAGGATTACGGAACACTCTGGAATAATTTACACGGGAAGAGGACCTCTACATAAATAGGTATATAGGATATGTAGATGAACCAGAGTGTGTACACCTTGGACAAGCAACATTCTAACGATTACCCCAATTGAAAAAATTAAAACAACGAACTAGGAGTAAGGAGACATAAACTTATGGGGGGGTTTCCTGGCACATTCCACCCAAATTTAAAACCTAGGCAAACAACTTCCAGAATGGCTCTGCTGCCCTAGTACCCAGATTTGGGAATGGAGAAATGCTGCATCCTTGTGGCCATTTCCCACAACAGCAGCTTTAAACCCACCGCAAAAGGTCACTAAATATTCACCAATTGCAGGTCTGTAAATGACACCGGCCCTCCAAACAATACTGAGGTCGAAAATCGACCCAAAAATTCTAGAGTGCCACCTTCCAAAGAGAAAATTTGAAGAGGTATATTATACTCACACATTTTTTCTTTTTTCTTTTAACAGAAAAGGAAAAGGCGTGGAAAAATGATGAATTGTAGGAATTTTTACAGACATGTAAACCCAAATTACAAAAACCTATCAGCTCACACCAGTCAGAATGGCCATCAACAGAAATGCTGCAAACAATAAATGCTGACGTGATTGTGGAGAAATGCGTACCCTCGATTCTAAGGGGGACGTGGTAAGAGCCACTAATGAAAGCACAATTGAGGTGCCTTGAAAAGGTCAACGTTGAGCTACCATACCAGTCAATCAATCAAACCCACTGCTGGGTCTATCACCTGAGAAAATGAAAATCAAAAATCACAGGCTGGCAATCCTGCACTCCAGCAATATTTACCATAGGCAACACTTGGAAGCAACGAAAATGTCCATCAACAGAGGAACGCACCAAGAAGAAGTGGTCCATGTACACACTGGAATATTAGCCATGGAAAACATGGAAGCACTGCTCTTTGAGGCACCACAGATGAGCCTGGAGATAATCACAAAACATGAAGTAGGTCGGAAAGCAAAAGACCTATAGCCTATATTATCACTTATGGCATTATCTAATAACTGACACAGATGAACATATTTCCAAAGAGAAAGACACTCACAGGCTTAGAAAACAAACTATGCTATCTAAAAGGAAAGGTGGGGGGAAATTGAGAAATGAAGATTAGCGTCACTATACATATACAAATACATATTATATACATGTATCAAAAAGACCGAACATATAGCAAGGGAGGTCGACGGAACACTGTAATATTGTACATGGGAAGAGGATCTGTACATTCATAGACATACATAATGTACAAATGAACCAGATTGTGTACACCTAGGACAAACAATATTCTAAACTTTACCCAGATTTAAAAAAAAATGTAAAAGCCAAGAAGAAGTAATGAGACATAAACTTATGGGGATTTCTCCTGGCAAATTCCATCCTAATTTACAACCTAGGACAATGACTTCCAGAAAGGCTCTGCTGCCCTAGTACCCAGATTGGGGAATGGAGAAATGCTACCTCCTTGTGGCCGTTTCCCACAACAGCAGCTTTGAACGCACTGCAAAAGGTCACTAAATTTTCACCAACTTGCAGTTCTGTAAATGACACCTGCCCTCCAGAAAATTTCGGGGGTCAAAAATCGACCAAAAATTTCAGAAGAGGGCAACCTTCGAAGAAGACAATTTCAAGAGCTATATTGTACTCACGGTTTTTTCTTTTAAGAAAAAGGCATAGGAATATGATGAATTTTAAAAATTTTAATGACATGCATACCCATATTACAAAAACCTATCAGCTCACAGCAGTCAGAATGGCCATTAGGAAAAATGCTGCAAAAAATAAATGGTGAAGGGAGTGTGGAGAAATGCGTACCCTCGGTTGTAAGGGGGGGCATGTAAAGAGCCACTAAAGAAAACACAATGTAGGTGCTTTGAAAAGGGAAACATTGAGCTACCAGTCAATCAATCACAACCACTGCTTGGCCTATCACCTGAGAAAATGAGAATCAAAAAGTCACAGGCTGGCAAACCTGTACGCCAGCAAGATTAACCATAGCCAGCACTTGGAAGCAATGAAAATGTCCATCAACCGAGGAATGCACCAAGAAGAAGTGGTCCACGTACACAATGGAATATTACTCTAATAATAAATATAAATTAAATTTGAAAACAAACAAAAGCAAGGAGACATCAACATTTGTGGGTTTACCCGGGCACGTTGCACTCTAATTTATAACCGAAGAACACCACTGGCCGGTAGGTCTGTTTCCCTAGTACCAGCAAGGGGAACGTAGAAAGGCTGCCGCTCTCTGGCCGTTACCTGCAAAAGCAGGTTTAAAGCCTGAGCTAATGGTCACTTCATATGAACAAGTACTGCAGGGCTGTAAATGAAACCTGCCCTCAAAATGTCTTGAGGGAGAAAATGGCCAAAATATTTCAAATGGTGACACATACTTTAAGAAAACACTTTGAAGAAAGAAGCTCTAATCACAGCTGGAAAAATAAAAAGGACATGTCTTAAAGCTCAATTTCAACGCATTATGAGACACATGCAAATTCAACCACAAAGAGGTATCAGCTCACACCACTCAGAATAACCATCAGCAAAAACTACAAAGAATAAATGCTGAAGGTGCTGGGAAGAAATACATACCCTCCACTTTAAGTGGGACCTAACCTGGAAAGAGCCACTAAGGAGAACAGAAGAGAGGTGCCTTTAAAAGGTAAACATTGAGCTACCATATGATCCAGCAGACCTATTCCTGGACCTAAAAACTAAGAAGACAGAATTGGAAGGACACAGGCACGCAAATCTGCATGGCCTAGTATTACAATAGCCAAGATATGGAAGTAACCAAAAAGTCCACAGACAGATGGGTGGACAAAGAAGAACTGCTACCTGTACAGATGGAATATGAGCTAGTGAAAAAATGAAACAATGCCATTTGCAGCACCATAGATGAGTCTAGAAGTAATCACGCAACTTGGAGTAAGTGAGAAGGCAAAAGACACATATCCTATCATATCACATATAGGTGTTACCTAAAAAATGATACAAACAAAGATATTTCCACAGAGAAACACTATCTTAGATTCATTAAAAAAACTTATGCTTCACCAACTGGAAAGGTGTGAGGATTGGATACATTACCATATTGAGGTTAACAGAGAGATACAAACACTTGTGAAATATAGAATCACCAAAGACCTACGCAATACCAAGAGAAGACTACTCAACATTGTGTCATAAGCTACGTGGGAAAAGGATCCGAAGAAGAATAGATATATGTATATGTGTGAAAGAACCACATCTTGCACACCTAGAACAAACAAAACATTGTAATCAAGTTTGCTGTGATAAAAAATAAAACTTAAGTTAAAACTACGAACAAGAAGTAATGAGACATAAACTTAAAGGGCTTTTTCCTCGCACATTCCATTCTAATTTAAAACCTAGAACACCACTTCCAGTAAGGCTCTGTTGCCCTAGTAACCAGATTTGGTAAAGGAGAAATGCTGCCGCCTTCTGGCCGATTCCCGCAAGAGCAGCTTTTAACCCACAGCTAATGGTCACTTACCATTCACAAGGACTCAGGGCTGTAAAGGACACCTGCCTTCAAAATTGTGCTGAGGTAGGGAATGGATAAAAAAAAATTCAAAAGAGGCAAAATTTTCAAGAAGATAGTATGAAGAGGTAAGTTTTCCTCACTGTCTTTTCAAAAAAAGGAAAATGGATAAAAGCTCCAGCTCAGGAAGTATTAGACTCATGCAATCTAATCTACAAAAAGTTTTCAACTCAAACCAGTCGACTGACCATTGGCAAAAAGTCTACAAACAATAAATGCTGAAGAGGTTTTAGAGAAATGTGTACCCTCTAGCTGCTGGTGAGATGTAAAGGGGTTAACCGCCAATAATGAGAACAGAAAGGAGCTGCGTTTAAAAGGAAAAATTGAGGTACCATTCAATCCAGCAGGCGCACCAATGGGCCTCTCACCTGAGAAGACCAGAATGAAGAAGACGCGGGCTGCAAAAGCTGCACTGCAGCCTTATTCACAATAGACAAGACAGTGAAGCAACCAAAATGTCCATCAACAGATGAAAGGATAAAGAAGAAGTGGTCCATGTACACAATGAATACTAGCCATGGAAAACAATGAAACACTGCTCTTTGAGGCACCATAGATGATCTTGGAGATAATCACAGAACACGAGGTAAGTCAGAAAGCAAAAGTCCTATATCCTATGATATCACTTATAGGCGTTATCTAATAACTGACACAAATGAACATATTTCCACAGAGAAAGTCAATCACAGACTTATTAAAAAAAAACTATGCTTATCTAAAAGGAAAGGTGGGGGGAATGGGTAAATGAAGATTAGCGTTACCATACGTGTACAAATACATATTATATACATATATCAAAAAGACCGACCATATAGCAAGGAAGGATTACGGAACACTCTGGAATAATTTACAGGGGAAGAGGACCTCTACATAAATAGGTATATAGGATATGTAGATGAACCAGAGTGTGTACACCTTGGACAAGCAACATTCTAACGATTACCCCAATTGAAAAAATTAAAACAACGAACTAGGAGTAAGGAGACATAAACTTATGGGGGGGTTTCCTGGCACATTCCACCCAAATTTAAAACCTAGGCAAACAACTTCCAGAATGGCTCTGCTGCCCTAGTACCCAGATTTGGGAATGGAGAAATGCTGCATCCTTGTGGCCATTTCCCACAACAGCAGCTTTAAACCCACCGCAAAAGGTCACTAAATATTCACCAATTGCAGGTCTGTAAATGACACCGGCCCTCCAAACAATACTGAGGTCGAAAATCGACCCAAAAATTCTAGAGTGCCACCTTCCAAAGAGAAAATTTGAAGAGGTATATTATACTCACACATTTTTTCTTTTTTCTTTTAACAGAAAAGGAAAAGGCGTGGAAAAATGATGAATTGTAGGAATTTTTACAGACATGTAAACCCAAATTACAAAAACCTATCAGCTCACACCAGTCAGAATGGCCATCAACAGAAATGCTGCAAACAATAAATGCTGACGTGATTGTGGAGAAATGCGTACCCTCGATTCTAAGGGGGACGTGGTAAGAGCCACTAATGAAAGCACAATTGAGGTGCCTTGAAAAGGTCAACGTTGAGCTACCATACCAGTCAATCAATCAAACCCACTGCTGGGTCTATCACCTGAGAAAATGAAAATCAAAAATCACAGGCTGGCAATCCTGCACTCCAGCAATATTTACCATAGGCAACACTTGGAAGCAACGAAAATGTCCATCAACAGAGGAACGCACCAAGAAGAAGTGGTCCATGTACACACTGGAATATTAGCCATGGAAAACATGGAAGCACTGCTCTTTGAGGCACCACAGATGAGCCTGGAGATAATCACAAAACATGAAGTAGGTCGGAAAGCAAAAGACCTATAGCCTATATTATCACTTATGGCATTATCTAATAACTGACACAGATGAACATATTTCCAAAGAGAAAGACACTCACAGGCTTAGAAAACAAACTATGCTATCTAAAAGGAAAGGTGGGGGGAAATTGAGAAATGAAGATTAGCGTCACTATACATATACAAATACATATTATATACATGTATCAAAAAGACCGAACATATAGCAAGGGAGGTCGACGGAACACTGTAATATTGTACATGGGAAGAGGATCTGTACATTCATAGACATACATAATGTACAAATGAACCAGATTGTGTACACCTAGGACAAACAATATTCTAAACTTTACCCAGATTTAAAAAAAAATGTAAAAGCCAAGAAGAAGTAATGAGACATAAACTTATGGGGATTTCTCCTGGCAAATTCCATCCTAATTTACAACCTAGGACAATGACTTCCAGAAAGGCTCTGCTGCCCTAGTACCCAGATTGGGGAATGGAGAAATGCTACCTCCTTGTGGCCGTTTCCCACAACAGCAGCTTTGAACGCACTGCAAAAGGTCACTAAATTTTCACCAACTTGCAGTTCTGTAAATGACACCTGCCCTCCAGAAAATTTCGGGGGTCAAAAATCGACCAAAAATTTCAGAAGAGGGCAACCTTCGAAGAAGACAATTTCAAGAGCTATATTGTACTCACGGTTTTTTCTTTTAAGAAAAAGGCATAGGAATATGATGAATTTTAAAAATTTTAATGACATGCATACCCATATTACAAAAACCTATCAGCTCACAGCAGTCAGAATGGCCATTAGGAAAAATGCTGCAAAAAATAAATGGTGAAGGGAGTGTGGAGAAATGCGTACCCTCGGTTGTAAGGGGGGGCATGTAAAGAGCCACTAAAGAAAACACAATGTAGGTGCTTTGAAAAGGGAAACATTGAGCTACCAGTCAATCAATCACAACCACTGCTTGGCCTATCACCTGAGAAAATGAGAATCAAAAAGTCACAGGCTGGCAAAGCTGTACGCCAGCAAGATTAACCATAGCCAGCACTTGGAAGCAATGAAAATGTCCATCAACCGAGGAATGCACCAAGAAGAAGTGGTCCACGTACACAATGGAATATTACTCTAATAATAAATATAGATTAAATTTGAAAACAAACAAAAGCAAGGAGACATCAACATTTGTGGGTTTACCCGGGCACGTTGCACTCTAATTTATAACCGAAGAACACCACTGGCCGGTAGGTCTGTTTCCCTAGTACCAGCAAGGGGAACGTAGAAAGGCTGCCGCTCTCTGGCCGTTACCTGCAAAAGCAGGTTTAAAGCCTGAGCTAATGGTCACTTCATATGAACAAGTACTGCAGGGCTGTAAATGAAACCTGCCCTCAAAATGTCTTGAGGGAGAAAATGGCCAAAATATTTCAAATGGTGACACATACTTTAAGAAAACACTTTGAAGAAAGAAGCTCTAATCACAGCTGGAAAAATAAAAAGGACATGTCTTAAAGCTCAATTTCAACGCATTATGAGACACATGCAAATTCAACCACAAAGAGGTATCAGCTCACACCACTCAGAATAACCATCAGCAAAAACTACAAAGAATAAATGCTGAAGGTGCTGGGAAGAAATACATACCCTCCACTTTAAGTGGGACCTAACCTGGAAAGAGCCACTAAGGAGAACAGAAGAGAGGTGCCTTTAAAAGGTAAACATTGAGCTACCATATGATCCAGCAGACCTATTCCTGGACCTAAAAACTAAGAAGACAGAATTGGAAGGACACAGGCACGCAAATCTGCATGGCCTAGTATTACAATAGCCAAGATATGGAAGTAACCAAAAAGTCCACAGACAGATGGGTGGACAAAGAAGAACTGCTACCTGTACAGATGGAATATGAGCTAGTGAAAAAATGAAACAATGCCATTTGCAGCACCATAGATGAGTCTAGAAGTAATCACGCAACTTGGAGTAAGTGAGAAGGCAAAAGACACATATCCTATCATATCACATATAGGTGTTACCTAAAAAATGATACAAACAAAGATATTTCCACAGAGAAACACTATCTTAGATTCATTAAAAAAACTTATGCTTCACCAACTGGAAAGGTGTGAGGATTGGATACATTACCATATTGAGGTTAACAGAGAGATACAAACACTTGTGAAATATAGAATCACCAAAGACCTACGCAATACCAAGAGAAGACTACTCAACATTGTGTCATAAGCTACGTGGGAAAAGGATCCGAAGAAGAATAGATATATGTATATGTGTGAAAGAACCACATCTTGCACACCTAGAACAAACAAAACATTGTAATCAAGTTTGCTGTGATAAAAAATAAAACTTAAGTTAAAAATACGAACAAGAAGTAATGAGACATAAACTTAAAGGGCTTTTTCCTCGCACATTCCATTCTAATTTAAAACCTAGAACACCACTTCCAGTAAGGCTCTGTTGCCCTAGTAACCAGATTTGGTAAAGGAGAAATGCTGCCGCCTTCTGGCCGATTCCCGCAAGAGCAGCTTTTAACCCACAGCTAATGGTCACTTACCATTCACAAGGACTCAGGGCTGTAAAGGACACCTGCCTTCAAAATTGTGCTGAGGTAGGGAATGGATAAAAAAAAATTCAAAAGAGGCAAAATTTTCAAGAAGATAGTATGAAGAGGTAAGTTTTCCTCACTGTCTTTTCAAAAAAAGGAAAATGGATAAAAGCTCCAGCTCAGGAAGTATTAGACTCATGCAATCTAATCTACAAAAAGTTTTCAACTCAGACCAGTCGACTGACCATTGGCAAAAAGTCTACAAACAATAAATGCTGAAGAGGTTTTAGAGAAATGTGTACCCTCTAGCTGCTGGTGAGATGTAAAGGGGTTAACCGCCAATAATGAGAACAGAAAGGAGCTGCGTTTAAAAGGAAAAATTGAGGTACCATTCAATCCAGCAGGCGCACCAATGGGCCTCTCACCTGAGAAGACCAGAATGAAGAAGACGCGGGCTGCAAAAGCTGCACTGCAGCCTTATTCACAATAGACAAGACAGTGAAGCAACCAAAATGTCCATCAACAGATGAAAGGATAAAGAAGAAGTGGTCCATGTACACAATGAATACTAGCCATGGAAAACAATGAAACACTGCTCTTTGAGGCACCATAGATGATCTTGGAGATAATCACAGAACACGAGGTAAGTCGGAAAGCAAAAGTCCTATATCCTATGATATCACTTATAGGCGTTATCTAATAACTGACACAAATGAACATATTTCCACAGAGAAAGTCAATCACAGACTTATTAAAAAAAACTATGCTTATCTAAAAGGAAAGGTGGGGGGAATGGGTAAATGAAGATTAGCGTTACCATACGTGTACAAATACATATTATATACATATATCAAAAAGACCGACCATATAGCAAGGAAGGATTACGGAACACTCTGGAATAATTTACACGGGAAGAGGACCTCTACATAAATAGGTATATAGGATATGTAGATGAACCAGAGTGTGTACACCTTGGACAAGCAACATTCTAACGATTACCCCAATTGAAAAAATTAAAACAACGAACTAGGAGTAAGGAGACATAAACTTATGGGGGGGTTTCCTGGCACATTCCACCCAAATTTAAAACCTAGGCAAACAACTTCCAGAATGGCTCTGCTGCCCTAGTACCCAGATTTGGGAATGGAGAAATGCTGCATCCTTGTGGCCATTTCCCACAACAGCAGCTTTAAACCCACCGCAAAAGGTCACTAAATATTCACCAATTGCAGGTCTGTAAATGACACCGGCCCTCCAAACAATACTGAGGTCGAAAATCGACCCAAAAATTCTAGAGTGCCACCTTCCAAAGAGAAAATTTGAAGAGGTATATTATACTCACACATTTTTTCTTTTTTCTTTTAACAGAAAAGGAAAAGGCGTGGAAAAATGATGAATTGTAGGAATTTTTACAGACATGTAAACCCAAATTACAAAAACCTATCAGCTCACACCAGTCAGAATGGCCATCAACAGAAATGCTGCAAACAATAAATGCTGACGTGATTGTGGAGAAATGCGTGCCCTCGATTCTAAGGGGGACGTGGTAAGAGCCACTAATGAAAGCACAATTGAGGTGCCTTGAAAAGGTCAACGTTGAGCTACCATACCAGTCAATCAATCAAACCCACTGCTGGGTCTATCACCTGAGAAAATGAAAATCAAAAATCACAGGCTGGCAATCCTGCACTCCAGCAATATTTACCATAGGCAACACTTGGAAGCAACGAAAATGTCCATCAACAGAGGAACGCACCAAGAAGAAGTGGTCCATGTACACACTGGAATATTAGCCATGGAAAACATGGAAGCACTGCTCTTTGAGGCACCACAGATGAGCCTGGAGATAATCACAAAACATGAAGTAGGTCGGAAAGCAAAAGACCTATAGCCTATATTATCACTTATGGCATTATCTAATAACTGACACAGATGAACATATTTCCAAAGAGAAAGACACTCACAGGCTTAGAAAACAAACTATGCTATCTAAAAGGAAAGGTGGGGGGAAATTGAGAAATGAAGATTAGCGTCACTATACATATACAAATACATATTATATACATGTATCAAAAAGACCGAACATATAGCAAGGGAGGTCGACGGAACACTGTAATATTGTACATGGGAAGAGGATCTGTACATTCATAGACATACATAATGTACAAATGAACCAGATTGTGTACACCTAGGACAAACAATATTCTAAACTTTACCCAGATTTAAAAAAAAATGTAAAAGCCAAGAAGAAGTAATGAGACATAAACTTATGGGGATTTCTCCTGGCAAATTCCATCCTAATTTACAACCTAGGACAATGACTTCCAGAAAGGCTCTGCTGCCCTAGTACCCAGATTGGGGAATGGAGAAATGCTACCTCCTTGTGGCCGTTTCCCACAACAGCAGCTTTGAACGCACTGCAAAAGGTCACTAAATTTTCACCAACTTGCAGTTCTGTAAATGACACCTGCCCTCCAGAAAATTTCGGGGGTCAAAAATCGACCAAAAATTTCAGAAGAGGGCAACCTTCGAAGAAGACAATTTCAAGAGCTATATTGTACTCACGGTTTTTTCTTTTAAGAAAAAGGCATAGGAATATGATGAATTTTAAAAATTTTAATGACATGCATACCCATATTACAAAAACCTATCAGCTCACAGCAGTCAGAATGGCCATTAGGAAAAATGCTGCAAAAAATAAATGGTGAAGGGAGTGTGGAGAAATGCGTACCCTCGGTTGTAAGGGGGGGCATGTAAAGAGCCACTAAAGAAAACACAATGTAGGTGCTTTGAAAAGGGAAACATTGAGCTACCAGTCAATCAATCACAACCACTGCTTGGCCTATCACCTGAGAAAATGAGAATCAAAAAGTCACAGGCTGGCAAAGCTGTACGCCAGCAAGATTAACCATAGCCAGCACTTGGAAGCAATGAAAATGTCCATCAACCGAGGAATGCACCAAGAAGAAGTGGTCCACGTACACAATGGAATATTACTCTAATAATAAATATAGATTAAATTTGAAAACAAACAAAAGCAAGGAGACATCAACATTTGTGGGTTTACCCGGGCACGTTGCACTCTAATTTATAACCGAAGAACACCACTGGCCGGTAGGTCTGTTTCCCTAGTACCAGCAAGGGGAACGTAGAAAGGCTGCCGCTCTCTGGCCGTTACCTGCAAAAGCAGGTTTAAAGCCTGAGCTAATGGTCACTTCATATGAACAAGTACTGCAGGGCTGTAAATGAAACCTGCCCTCAAAATGTCTTGAGGGAGAAAATGGCCAAAATATTTCAAATGGTGACACATACTTTAAGAAAACACTTTGAAGAAAGAAGCTCTAATCACAGCTGGAAAAATAAAAAGGACATGTCTTAAAGCTCAATTTCAACGCATTATGAGACACATGCAAATTCAACCACAAAGAGGTATCAGCTCACACCACTCAGAATAACCATCAGCAAAAACTACAAAGAATAAATGCTGAAGGTGCTGGGAAGAAATACATACCCTCCACTTTAAGTGGGACCTAACCTGGAAAGAGCCACTAAGGAGAACAGAAGAGAGGTGCCTTTAAAAGGTAAACATTGAGCTACCATATGATCCAGCAGACCTATTCCTGGACCTAAAAACTAAGAAGACAGAATTGGAAGGACACAGGCACGCAAATCTGCATGGCCTAGTATTACAATAGCCAAGATATGGAAGTAACCAAAAAGTCCACAGACAGATGGGTGGACAAAGAAGAACTGCTACCTGTACAGATGGAATATGAGCTAGTGAAAAAATGAAACAATGCCATTTGCAGCACCATAGATGAGTCTAGAAGTAATCACGCAACTTGGAGTAAGTGAGAAGGCAAAAGACACATATCCTATCATATCACATATAGGTGTTACCTAAAAAATGATACAAACAAAGATATTTCCACAGAGAAACACTATCTTAGATTCATTAAAAAAACTTATGCTTCACCAACTGGAAAGGTGTGAGGATTGGATACATTACCATATTGAGGTTAACAGAGAGATACAAACACTTGTGAAATATAGAATCACCAAAGACCTACGCAATACCAAGAGAAGACTACTCAACATTGTGTCATAAGCTACGTGGGAAAAGGATCCGAAGAAGAATAGATATATGTATATGTGTGAAAGAACCACATCTTGCACACCTAGAACAAACAAAACATTGTAATCAAGTTTGCTGTGATAAAAAATAAAACTTAAGTTAAAACTACGAACAAGAAGTAATGAGACATAAACTTAAAGGGCTTTTTCCTCGCACATTCCATTCTAATTTAAAACCTAGAACACCACTTCCAGTAAGGCTCTGTTGCCCTAGTAACCAGATTTGGTAAAGGAGAAATGCTGCCGCCTTCTGGCCGATTCCCGCAAGAGCAGCTTTTAACCCACAGCTAATGGTCACATACCATTCACAAGGACTCAGGGCTGTAAAGGACACCTGCCTTCAAAATTGTGCTGAGGTAGGGAATGGATAAAAAAAAATTCAAAAGAGGCAAAATTTTCAAGAAGATAGTATGAAGAGGTAAGTTTTCCTCACTGTCTTTTCAAAAAAAGGAAAATGGATAAAAGCTCCAGCTCAGGAAGTATTAGACTCATGCAATCTAATCTACAAAAAGTTTTCAACTCAGACCAGTCGACTGACCATTGGCAAAAAGTCTACAAACAATAAATGCTGAAGAGGTTTTAGAGAAATGTGTACCCTCTAGCTGCTGGTGAGATGTAAAGGGGTTAACCGCCAATAATGAGAACAGAAAGGAGCTGCGTTTAAAAGGAAAAATTGAGGTACCATTCAATCCAGCAGGCGCACCAATGGGCCTCTCACCTGAGAAGACCAGAATGAAGAAGACGCGGGCTGCAAAAGCTGCACTGCAGCCTTATTCACAATAGACAAG
The DNA here is from genome assembly GCF_949987535.1 of Balaenoptera acutorostrata. NCBI lineage: Eukaryota > Metazoa > Chordata > Mammalia > Artiodactyla > Balaenopteridae > Balaenoptera > Balaenoptera acutorostrata. The sequence goes on along the minus strand of NC_080070.1, from coordinate 90,676,131 downwards.
ACAGTGAAGCAACCAAAATGTCCATCAACAGATGAAAGGATAAAGAAGAAGTGGTCCATGTACACAATGAATACTAGCCATGGAAAACAATGAAACACTGCTCTTTGAGGCACCATAGATGATCTTGGAGATAATCACAGAACACGAGGTAAGTCGGAAAGCAAAAGTCCTATATCCTATGATATCACTTATAGGCGTTATCTAATAACTGACACAAATGAACATATTTCCACAGAGAAAGTCAATCACAGACTTATTAAAAAAAACTATGCTTATCTAAAAGGAAAGGTGGGGGGAATGGGTAAATGAAGATTAGCGTTACCATACGTGTACAAATACATATTATATACATATATCAAAAAGACCGACCATATAGCAAGGAAGGATTACGGAACACTCTGGAATAATTTACAGGGGAAGAGGACCTCTACATAAATAGGTATATAGGATATGTAGATGAACCAGAGTGTGTACACCTTGGACAAGCAACATTCTAACGATTACCCCAATTGAAAAAATTAAAACAACGAACTAGGAGTAAGGAGACATAAACTTATGGGGGGTTTTCCTGGCACATTCCACCCAAATTTAAAACCTAGGCAAACAACTTCCAGAATGGCTCTGCTGCCCTAGTACCCAGATTTGGGAATGGAGAAATGCTGCATCCTTGTGGCCATTTCCCACAACAGCAGCTTTAAACCCACCGCAAAAGGTCACTAAATATTCACCAATTGCAGGTCTGTAAATGACACCGGCCCTCCAAACAATACTGAGGTCGAAAATCGACCCAAAAATTCTAGAGTGCCACCTTCCAAAGAGAAAATTTGAAGAGGTATATTATACTCACACATTTTTTCTTTTTTCTTTTAACAGAAAAGGAAAAGGCGTGGAAAAATGATGAATTGTAGGAATTTTTACAGACATGTAAACCCAAATTACAAAAACCTATCAGCTCACACCAGTCAGAATGGCCATCAACAGAAATGCTGCAAACAATAAATGCTGACGTGATTGTGGAGAAATGCGTACCCTCGATTCTAAGGGGGACGTGGTAAGAGCCACTAATGAAAGCACAATTGAGGTGCCTTGAAAAGGTCAACGTTGAGCTACCATACCAGTCAATCAATCAAACCCACTGCTGGGTCTATCACCTGAGAAAATGAAAATCAAAAATCACAGGCTGGCAATCCTGCACTCCAGCAATATTTACCATAGGCAACACTTGGAAGCAACGAAAATGTCCATCAACAGAGGAACGCACCAAGAAGAAGTGGTCCATGTACACACTGGAATATTAGCCATGGAAAACATGGAAGCACTGCTCTTTGAGGCACCACAGATGAGCCTGGAGATAATCACAAAACATGAAGTAGGTCGGAAAGCAAAAGACCTATAGCCTATATTATCACTTATGGCATTATCTAATAACTGACACAGATGAACATATTTCCAAAGAGAAAGACACTCACAGGCTTAGAAAACAAACTATGCTATCTAAAAGGAAAGGTGGGGGGAAATTGAGAAATGAAGATTAGCGTCACTATACATATACAAATACATATTATATACATGTATCAAAAAGACCGAACATATAGCAAGGGAGGTCGACGGAACACTGTAATATTGTACATGGGAAGAGGATCTGTACATTCATAGACATACATAATGTACAAATGAACCAGATTGTGTACACCTAGGACAAACAATATTCTAAACTTTACCCAGATTTAAAAAAAAATGTAAAAGCCAAGAAGAAGTAATGAGACATAAACTTATGGGGATTTCTCCTGGCAAATTCCATCCTAATTTACAACCTAGGACAATGACTTCCAGAAAGGCTCTGCTGCCCTAGTACCCAGATTGGGGAATGGAGAAATGCTACCTCCTTGTGGCCGTTTCCCACAACAGCAGCTTTGAACGCACTGCAAAAGGTCACTAAATTTTCACCAACTTGCAGTTCTGTAAATGACACCTGCCCTCCAGAAAATTTCGGGGGTCAAAAATCGACCAAAAATTTCAGAAGAGGGCAACCTTCGAAGAAGACAATTTCAAGAGCTATATTGTACTCACGGTTTTTTCTTTTAAGAAAAAGGCATAGGAATATGATGAATTTTAAAAATTTTAATGACATGCATACCCATATTACAAAAACCTATCAGCTCACAGCAGTCAGAATGGCCATTAGGAAAAATGCTGCAAAAAATAAATGGTGAAGGGAGTGTGGAGAAATGCGTACCCTCGGTTGTAAGGGGGGGCATGTAAAGAGCCACTAAAGAAAACACAATGTAGGTGCTTTGAAAAGGGAAACATTGAGCTACCAGTCAATCAATCACAACCACTGCTTGGCCTATCACCTGAGAAAATGAGAATCAAAAAGTCACAGGCTGGCAAACCTGTACGCCAGCAAGATTAACCATAGCCAGCACTTGGAAGCAATGAAAATGTCCATCAACCGAGGAATGCACCAAGAAGAAGTGGTCCACGTACACAATGGAATATTACTCTAATAATAAATATAGATTAAATTTGAAAACAAACAAAAGCAAGGAGACATCAACATTTGTGGGTTTACCCGGGCACGTTGCACTCTAATTTATAACCGAAGAACACCACTGGCCGGTAGGTCTGTTTCCCTAGTACCAGCAAGGGGAACGTAGAAAGGCTGCCGCTCTCTGGCCGTTACCTGCAAAAGCAGGTTTAAAGCCTGAGCTAATGGTCACTTCATATGAACAAGTACTGCAGGGCTGTAAATGAAACCTGCCCTCAAAATGTCTTGAGGGAGAAAATGGCCAAAATATTTCAAATGGTGACACATACTTTAAGAAAACACTTTGAAGAAAGAAGCTCTAATCACAGCTGGAAAAATAAAAAGGACATGTCTTAAAGCTCAATTTCAACGCATTATGAGACACATGCAAATTCAACCACAAAGAGGTATCAGCTCACACCACTCAGAATAACCATCAGCAAAAACTACAAAGAATAAATGCTGAAGGTGCTGGGAAGAAATACATACCCTCCACTTTAAGTGGGACCTAACCTGGAAAGAGCCACTAAGGAGAACAGAAGAGAGGTGCCTTTAAAAGGTAAACATTGAGCTACCATATGATCCAGCAGACCTATTCCTGGACCTAAAAACTAAGAAGACAGAATTGGAAGGACACAGGCACGCAAATCTGCATGGCCTAGTATTACAATAGCCAAGATATGGAAGTAACCAAAAAGTCCACAGACAGATGGGTGGACAAAGAAGAACTGCTACCTGTACAGATGGAATATGAGCTAGTGAAAAAATGAAACAATGCCATTTGCAGCACCATAGATGAGTCTAGAAGTAATCACGCAACTTGGAGTAAGTGAGAAGGCAAAAGACACATATCCTATCATATCACATATAGGTGTTACCTAAAAAATGATACAAACAAAGATATTTCCACAGAGAAACACTATCTTAGATTCATTAAAAAAACTTATGCTTCACCAACTGGAAAGGTGTGAGGATTGGATACATTACCATATTGAGGTTAACAGAGAGATACAAACACTTGTGAAATATAGAATCACCAAAGACCTACGCAATACCAAGAGAAGACTACTCAACATTGTGTCATAAGCTACGTGGGAAAAGGATCCGAAGAAGAATAGATATATGTATATGTGTGAAAGAACCACATCTTGCACACCTAGAACAAACAAAACATTGTAATCAAGTTTGCTGTGATAAAAAATAAAACTTAAGTTAAAAATACGAACAAGAAGTAATGAGACATAAACTTAAAGGGCTTTTTCCTCGCACATTCCATTCTAATTTAAAACCTAGAACACCACTTCCAGTAAGGCTCTGTTGCCCTAGTAACCAGATTTGGTAAAGGAGAAATGCTGCCGCCTTCTGGCCGATTCCCGCAAGAGCAGCTTTTAACCCACAGCTAATGGTCACTTACCATTCACAAGGACTCAGGGCTGTAAAGGACACCTGCCTTCAAAATTGTGCTGAGGTAGGGAATGGATAAAAAAAAATTCAAAAGAGGCAAAATTTTCAAGAAGATAGTATGAAGAGGTAAGTTTTCCTCACTGTCTTTTCAAAAAAAGGAAAATGGATAAAAGCTCCAGCTCAGGAAGTATTAGACTCATGCAATCTAATCTACAAAAAGTTTTCAACTCAGACCAGTCGACTGACCATTGGCAAAAAGTCTACAAACAATAAATGCTGAAGAGGTTTTAGAGAAATGTGTACCCTCTAGCTGCTGGTGAGATGTAAAGGGGTTAACCGCCAATAATGAGAACAGAAAGGAGCTGCGTTTAAAAGGAAAAATTGAGGTACCATTCAATCCAGCAGGCGCACCAATGGGCCTCTCACCTGAGAAGACCAGAATGAAGAAGACGCGGGCTGCAAAAGCTGCACTGCAGCCTTATTCACAATAGACAAGACAGTGAAGCAACCAAAATGTCCATCAACAGATGAAAGGATAAAGAAGAAGTGGTCCATGTACACAATGAATACTAGCCATGGAAAACAATGAAACACTGCTCTTTGAGGCACCATAGATGATCTTGGAGATAATCACAGAACACGAGGTAAGTCGGAAAGCAAAAGTCCTATATCCTATGATATCACTTATAGGCGTTATCTAATAACTGACACAAATGAACATATTTCTACAGAGAAAGTCAATCACAGACTTATTAAAAAAAAACTATGCTTATCTAAAAGGAAAGGTGGGGGGAATGGGTAAATGAAGATTAGCATTACCATACGTGTACAAATACATATTATATACATATATCAAAAAGACCGACCATATAGCAAGGAAGGATTACGGAACACTCTGGAATAATTTACACGGGAAGAGGACCTCTACATAAATAGGTATATAGGATATGTAGATGAACCAGAGTGTGTACACCTTGGACAAGCAACATTCTAACGATTACCCCAATTGAAAAAATTAAAACAACGAACTAGGAGTAAGGAGACATAAACTTATGGGGGGGTTTCCTGGCACATTCCACCCAAATTTAAAACCTAGGCAAACAACTTCCAGAATGGCTCTGCTGCCCTAGTACCCAGATTTGGGAATGGAGAAATGCTGCATCCTTGTGGCCATTTCCCACAACAGCAGCTTTAAACCCACCGCAAAAGGTCACTAAATATTCACCAATTGCAGGTCTGTAAATGACACCGGCCCTCCAAACAATACTGAGGTCGAAAATCGACCCAAAAATTCTAGAGTGCCACCTTCCAAAGAGAAAATTTGAAGAGGTATATTATACTCACACATTTTTTCTTTTTTCTTTTAACAGAAAAGGAAAAGGCGTGGAAAAATGATGAATTGTAGGAATTTTTACAGACATGTAAACCCAAATTACAAAAACCTATCAGCTCACACCAGTCAGAATGGCCATCAACAGAAATGCTGCAAACAATAAATGCTGACGTGATTGTGGAGAAATGCGTACCCTCGATTCTAAGGGGGACGTGGTAAGAGCCACTAATGAAAGCACAATTGAGGTGCCTTGAAAAGGTCAACGTTGAGCTACCATACCAGTCAATCAATCAAACCCACTGCTGGGTCTATCACCTGAGAAAATGAAAATCAAAAATCACAGGCTGGCAATCCTGCACTCCAGCAATATTTACCATAGGCAACACTTGGAAGCAACGAAAATGTCCATCAACAGAGGAACGCACCAAGAAGAAGTGGTCCATGTACACACTGGAATATTAGCCATGGAAAACATGGAAGCACTGCTCTTTGAGGCACCACAGATGAGCCTGGAGATAATCACAAAACATGAAGTAGGTCGGAAAGCAAAAGACCTATAGCCTATATTATCACTTATGGCATTATCTAATAACTGACACAGATGAACATATTTCCAAAGAGAAAGACACTCACAGGCTTAGAAAACAAACTATGCTATCTAAAAGGAAAGGTGGGGGGAAATTGAGAAATGAAGATTAGCGTCACTATACATATACAAATACATATTATATACATGTATCAAAAAGACCGAACATATAGCAAGGGAGGTCGACGGAACACTGTAATATTGTACATGGGAAGAGGATCTGTACATTCATAGACATACATAATGTACAAATGAACCAGATTGTGTACACCTAGGACAAACAATATTCTAAACTTTACCCAGATTTAAAAAAAAATGTAAAAGCCAAGAAGAAGTAATGAGACATAAACTTATGGGGATTTCTCCTGGCAAATTCCATCCTAATTTACAACCTAGGACAATGACTTCCAGAAAGGCTCTGCTGCCCTAGTACCCAGATTGGGGAATGGAGAAATGCTACCTCCTTGTGGCCGTTTCCCACAACAGCAGCTTTGAACGCACTGCAAAAGGTCACTAAATTTTCACCAACTTGCAGTTCTGTAAATGACACCTGCCCTCCAGAAAATTTCGGGGGTCAAAAATCGACCAAAAATTTCAGAAGAGGGCAACCTTCGAAGAAGACAATTTCAAGAGCTATATTGTACTCACGGTTTTTTCTTTTAAGAAAAAGGCATAGGAATATGATGAATTTTAAAAATTTTAATGACATGCATACCCATATTACAAAAACCTATCAGCTCACAGCAGTCAGAATGGCCATTAGGAAAAATGCTGCAAAAAATAAATGGTGAAGGGAGTGTGGAGAAATGCGTACCCTCGGTTGTAAGGGGGGGCATGTAAAGAGCCACTAAAGAAAACACAATGTAGGTGCTTTGAAAAGGGAAACATTGAGCTACCAGTCAATCAATCACAACCACTGCTTGGCCTATCACCTGAGAAAATGAGAATCAAAAAGTCACAGGCTGGCAAACCTGTACGCCAGCAAGATTAACCATAGCCAGCACTTGGAAGCAATGAAAATGTCCATCAACCGAGGAATGCACCAAGAAGAAGTGGTCCACGTACACAATGGAATATTACTCTAATAATAAATATAGATTAAATTTGAAAACAAACAAAAGCAAGGAGACATCAACATTTGTGGGTTTACCCGGGCACGTTGCACTCTAATTTATAACCGAAGAACACCACTGGCCGGTAGGTCTGTTTCCCTAGTACCAGCAAGGGGAACGTAGAAAGGCTGCCGCTCTCTGGCCGTTACCTGCAAAAGCAGGTTTAAAGCCTGAGCTAATGGTCACTTCATATGAACAAGTACTGCAGGGCTGTAAATGAAACCTGCCCTCAAAATGTCTTGAGGGAGAAAATGGCCAAAATATTTCAAATGGTGACACATACTTTAAGAAAACACTTTGAAGAAAGAAGCTCTAATCACAGCTGGAAAAATAAAAAGGACATGTCTTAAAGCTCAATTTCAACGCATTATGAGACACATGCAAATTCAACCACAAAGAGGTATCAGCTCACACCACTCAGAATAACCATCAGCAAAAACTACAAAGAATAAATGCTGAAGGTGCTGGGAAGAAATACATACCCTCCACTTTAAGTGGGACCTAACCTGGAAAGAGCCACTAAGGAGAACAGAAGAGAGGTGCCTTTAAAAGGTAAACATTGAGCTACCATATGATCCAGCAGACCTATTCCTGGACCTAAAAACTAAGAAGACAGAATTGGAAGGACACAGGCACGCAAATCTGCATGGCCTAGTATTACAATAGCCAAGATATGGAAGTAACCAAAAAGTCCACAGACAGATGGGTGGACAAAGAAGAACTGCTACCTGTACAGATGGAATATGAGCTAGTGAAAAAATGAAACAATGCCATTTGCAGCACCATAGATGAGTCTAGAAGTAATCACGCAACTTGGAGTAAGTGAGAAGGCAAAAGACACATATCCTATCATATCACATATAGGTGTTACCTAAAAAATGATACAAACAAAGATATTTCCACAGAGAAACACTATCTTAGATTCATTAAAAAAACTTATGCTTCACCAACTGGAAAGGTGTGAGGATTGGATACATTACCATATTGAGGTTAACAGAGAGATACAAACACTTGTGAAATATAGAATCACCAAAGACCTACGCAATACCAAGAGAAGACTACTCAACATTGTGTCATAAGCTACGTGGGAAAAGGATCCGAAGAAGAATAGATATATGTATATGTGTGAAAGAACCACATCTTGCACACCTAGAACAAACAAAACATTGTAATCAAGTTTGCTGTGATTAAAAAATAAAACTTAAGTTAAAAATACGAACAAGAAGTAATGAGACATAAACTTAAAGGGCTTTTTCCTCGCACATTCCATTCTAATTTAAAACCTAGAACACCACTTCCAGTAAGGCTCTGTTGCCCTAGTAACCAGATTTGGTAAAGGAGAAATGCTGCCGCCTTCTGGCCGATTCCCGCAAGAGCAGCTTTTAACCCACAGCTAATGGTCACTTACCATTCACAAGGACTCAGGGCTGTAAAGGACACCTGCCTTCAAAATTGTGCTGAGGTAGGGAATGGATAAAAAAAAATTCAAAAGAGGCAAAATTTTCAAGAAGATAGTATGAAGAGGTAAGTTTTCCTCACTGTCTTTTCAAAAAAAGGAAAATGGATAAAAGCTCCAGCTCAGGAAGTATTAGACTCATGCAATCTAATCTACAAAAAGTTTTCAACTCAGACCAGTCGACTGACCATTGGCAAAAAGTCTACAAACAATAAATGCTGAAGAGGTTTTAGAGAAATGTGTACCCTCTAGCTGCTGGTGAGATGTAAAGGGGTTAACCGCCAATAATGAGAACAGAAAGGAGCTGCGTTTAAAAGGAAAAATTGAGGTACCATTCAATCCAGCAGGCGCACCAATGGGCCTCTCACCTGAGAAGACCAGAATGAAGAAGACGCGGGCTGCAAAAGCTGCACTGCAGCCTTATTCACAATAGACAAGACAGTGAAGCAACCAAAATGTCCATCAACAGATGAAAGGATAAAGAAGAAGTGGTCCATGTACACAATGAATACTAGCCATGGAAAACAATGAAACACTGCTCTTTGAGGCACCATAGATGATCTTGGAGATAATCACAGAACACGAGGTAAGTCGGAAAGCAAAAGTCCTATATCCTATGATATCACTTATAGGCGTTATCTAATAACTGACACAAATGAACATATTTCCACAGAGAAAGTCAATCACAGACTTATTAAAAAAAAACTATGCTTATCTAAAAGGCAAGGTGGGGGGAATGGGTAAATGAAGATTAGCGTTACCATACGTGTACAAATACATATTATATACATATATCAAAAAGACCGACCATATAGCAAGGAAGGATTACGGAACACTCTGGAATAATTTACAGGGGAAGAGGACCTCTACATAAATAGGTATATAGGATATGTAGATGAACCAGAGTGTGTACACCTTGGACAAGCAACATTCTAACGATTACCCCAATTGAAAAAATTAAAACAACGAACTAGGAGTAAGGAGACATAAACTTATGGGGGGTTTTCCTGGCACATTCCACCCAAATTTAAAACCTAGGCAAACAACTTCCAGAATGGCTCTGCTGCCCTAGTACCCAGATTTGGGAATGGAGAAATGCTGCATCCTTGTGGCCGTTTCCCACAACAGCAGCTTTAAACCCACCGCAAAAGGTCACTAAATATTCACCAATTGCAGGTCTGTAAATGACACCGGCCCTCCAAACAATACTGAGGTCGAAAATCGACCCAAAAATTCTAGAGTGCCACCTTCCAAAGAGAACATTTGAAGAGGTATATTATACTCACACATTTTTTCTTTTTTCTTTTAACAGAAAAGGAAAAGGCGTGGAAAAATGATGAATTGTAGGAATTTTTACAGACACGTAAACCCAAATTACAAAAACCTATCAGCTCACACCAGTCAGAATGGCCATCAACAGAAATGCTGCAAACAATAAATGCTGACGTGATTGTGGAGAAATGCGTACCCTCGATTCTAAGGGGGACGTGGTAAGAGCCACTAATGAAAGCACAATTGAGGTGCCTTGAAAAGGTCAACGTTGAGCTACCATACCAGTCAATCAATCAAACCCACTGCTGGGTCTATCACCTGAGAAAATGAAAATCAAAAATCACAGGCTGGCAATCCTGCACTCCAGCAATATTTACCATAGGCAACACTTGGAAGCAACGAAAATGTCCATCAACAGAGGAACGCACCAAGAAGAAGTGGTCCATGTACACACTGGAATATTAGCCATGGAAAACATGGAAGCACTGCTCTTTGAGGCACCACAGATGAGCCTGGAGATAATCACAAAACATGAAGTAGGTCGGAAAGCAAAAGACCTATAGCCTATATTATCACTTATGGCATTATCTAATAACTGACACAGATGAACATATTTCCAAAGAGAAAGACACTCACAGGCTTAGAAAACAAACTATGCTATCTAAAAGGAAAGGTGGGGGGAAATTGAGAAATGAAGATTAGCGTCACTATACATATACAAATACATATTATATACATGTATCAAACAGACCGAACATATAGCAAGGGAGGTCGACGGAACACTGTAATATTGTACATGGGAAGAGGATCTGTACATTCATAGACATACATAATGTACAAATGAACCAGATTGTGTACACCTAGGACAAACAATATTCTAAACTTTACCCAGATTTAAAAAAAAATGTAAAAGCCAAGAAGAAGTAATGAGACATAAACTTATGGGGATTTCTCCTGGCAAATTCCATCCTAATTTACAACCTAGGACAATGACTTCCAGAAAGGCTCTGCTGCCCTAGTACCCAGATTGGGGAATGGAGAAATGCTACCTCCTTGTGGCCGTTTCCCACAACAGCAGCTTTGAACGCACTGCAAAAGGTCACTAAATTTTCACCAACTTGCAGTTCTGTAAATGACACCTGCCCTCCAGAAAATTTCGGGGGTCAAAAATCGACCAAAAATTTCAGAAGAGGGCAACCTTCGAAGAAGACAATTTCAAGAGCTATATTGTACTCACGGTTTTTTCTTTTAAGAAAAAGGCATAGGAATATGATGAATTTTAAAAATTTTAATGACATGCATACCCATATTACAAAAACCTATCAGCTCACAGCAGTCAGAATGGCCATTAGGAAAAATGCTGCAAAAAATAAATGGTGAAGGGAGTGTGGAGAAATGCGTACCCTCGGTTGTAAGGGGGGGCATGTAAAGAGCCACTAAAGAAAACACAATGTAGGTGCTTTGAAAAGGGAAACATTGAGCTACCAGTCAATCAATCACAACCACTGCTTGGCCTATCACCTGAGAAAATGAGAATCAAAAAGTCACAGGCTGGCAAACCTGTACGCCAGCAAGATTAACCATAGCCAGCACTTGGAAGCAATGAAAATGTCCATCAACCGAGGAATGCACCAAGAAGAAGTGGTCCACGTACACAATGGAATATTACTCTAATAATAAATATAGATTAAATTTGAAAACAAACAAAAGCAAGGAGACATCAACATTTGTGGGTTTACCCGGGCACGTTGCACTCTAATTTATAACCGAAGAACACCACTGGCCGGTAGGTCTGTTTCCCTAGTACCAGCAAGGGGAACGTAGAAAGGCTGCCGCTCTCTGGCCGTTACCTGCAAAAGCAGGTTTAAAGCCTGAGCTAATGGTCACTTCATATGAACAAGTACTGCAGGGCTGTAAATGAAACCTGCCCTCAAAATGTCTTGAGGGAGAAAATGGCCAAAATATTTCAAATGGTGACACATACTTTAAGAAAACACTTTGAAGAAAGAAGCTCTAATCACAGCTGGAAAAATAAAAAGGACATGTCTTAAAGCTCAATTTCAACGCATTATGAGACACATGCAAATTCAACCACAAAGAGGTATCAGCTCACACCACTCAGAATAACCATCAGCAAAAACTACAAAGAATAAATGCTGAAGGTGCTGGGAAGAAATACATACCCTCCACTTTAAGTGGGACCTAACCTGGAAAGAGCCACTAAGGAGAACAGAAGAGAGGTGCCTTTAAAAGGTAAACATTGAGCTACCATATGATCCAGCAGACCTATTCCTGGACCTAAAAACTAAGAAGACAGAATTGGAAGGACACAGGCACGCAAATCTGCATGGCCTAGTATTACAATAGCCAAGATATGGAAGTAACCAAAAAGTCCACAGACAGATGGGTGGACAAAGAAGAACTGCTACCTGTACAGATGGAATATGAGCTAGTGAAAAAATGAAACAATGCCATTTGCAGCACCATAGATGAGTCTAGAAGTAATCACGCAACTTGGAGTAAGTGAGAAGGCAAAAGACACATATCCTATCATATCACATATAGGTGTTACCTAAAAAATGATACAAACAAAGATATTTCCACAGAGAAACACTATCTTAGATTCATTAAAAAAACTTATGCTTCACCAACTGGAAAGGTGTGAGGATTGGATACATTACCATATTGAGGTTAACAGAGAGATACAAACACTTGTGAAATATAGAATCACCAAAGACCTACGCAATACCAAGAGAAGACTACTCAACATTGTGTCATAAGCTACGTGGGAAAAGGATCCGAAGAAGAATAGATATATGTATATGTGTGAAAGAACCACATCTTGCACACCTAGAACAAACAAAACATTGTAATCAAGTTTGCTGTGATAAAAAATAAAACTTAAGTTAAAAATACGAACAAGAAGTAATGAGACATAAACTTAAAGGGCTTTTTCCTCGCACATTCCATTCTAATTTAAAACCTAGAACACCACTTCCAGTAAGGCTCTGTTGCCCTAGTAACCAGATTTGGTAAAGGAGAAATGCTGCCGCCTTCTGGCCGATTCCCGCAAGAGCAGCTTTTAACCCACAGCTAATGGTCACTTACCATTCACAAGGACTCAGGGCTGTAAAGGACACCTGCCTTCAAAATTGTGCTGAGGTAGGGAATGGATAAAAAAAAATTCAAAAGAGGCAAAATTTTCAAGAAGATAGTATGAAGAGGTAAGTTTTCCTCACTGTCTTTTCAAAAAAAGGAAAATGGATAAAAGCTCCAGCTCAGGAAGTATTAGACTCATGCAATCTAATCTACAAAAAGTTTTCAACTCAAACCAGTCGACTGACCATTGGCAAAAAGTCTACAAACAATAAATGCTGAAGAGGTTTTAGAGAAATGTGTACCCTCTAGCTGCTGGTGAGATGTAAAGGGGTTAACCGCCAATAATGAGAACAGAAAGGAGCTGCGTTTAAAAGGAAAAATTGAGGTACCATTCAATCCAGCAGGCGCACCAATGGGCCTCTCACCTGAGAAGACCAGAATGAAGAAGACGCGGGCTGCAAAAGCTGCACTGCAGCCTTATTCACAATAGACAAGACAGTGAAGCAACCAAAATGTCCATCAACAGATGAAAGGATAAAGAAGAAGTGGTCCATGTACACAATGAATACTAGCCATGGAAAACAATGAAACACTGCTCTTTGAGGCACCATAGATGATCTTGGAGATAATCACAGAACACGAGGTAAGTCGGAAAGCAAAAGTCCTATATCCTATGATATCACTTATAGGCGTTATCTAATAACTGACACAAATGAACATATTTCCACAGAGAAAGTCAATCACAGACTTATTAAAAAAAAACTATGCTTATCTAAAAGGCAAGGTGGGGGGAATGGGTAAATGAAGATTAGCGTTACCATACGTGTACAAATACATATTATATACATATATCAAAAAGACCGACCATATAGCAAGGAAGGATTACGGAACACTCTGGAATAATTTACAGGGGAAGAGGACCTCTACATAAATAGGTATATAGGATATGTAGATGAACCAGAGTGTGTACACCTTGGACAAGCAACATTCTAACGATTACCCCAATTGAAAAAATTAAAACAACGAACTAGGAGTAAGGAGACATAAACTTATGGGGGGGTTTCCTGGCACATTCCACCCAAATTTAAAACCTAGGCAAACAACTTCCAGAATGGCTCTGCTGCCCTAGTACCCAGATTTGGGAATGGAGAAATGCTGCATCCTTGTGGCCATTTCCCACAACAGCAGCTTTAAACCCACCGCAAAAGGTCACTAAATATTCACCAATTGCAGGTCTGTAAATGACACCGGCCCTCCAAACAATACTGAGGTCGAAAATCGACCCAAAAATTCTAGAGTGCCACCTTCCAAAGAGAAAATTTGAAGAGGTATATTATACTCACACATTTTTTCTTTTTTCTTTTAACAGAAAAGGAAAAGGCGTGGAAAAATGATGAATTGTAGGAATTTTTACAGACATGTAAACCCAAATTACAAAAACCTATCAGCTCACACCAGTCAGAATGGCCATCAACAGAAATGCTGCAAACAATAAATGCTGACGTGATTGTGGAGAAATGCGTACCCTCGATTCTAAGGGGGACGTGGTAAGAGCCACTAATGAAAGCACAATTGAGGTGCCTTGAAAAGGTCAACGTTGAGCTACCATACCAGTCAATCAATCAAACCCACTGCTGGGTCTATCACCTGAGAAAATGAAAATCAAAAATCACAGGCTGGCAATCCTGCACTCCAGCAATATTTACCATAGGCAACACTTGGAAGCAACGAAAATGTCCATCAACAGAGGAACGCACCAAGAAGAAGTGGTCCATGTACACACTGGAATATTAGCCATGGAAAACATGGAAGCACTGCTCTTTGAGGCACCACAGATGAGCCTGGAGATAATCACAAAACATGAAGTAGGTCGGAAAGCAAAAGACCTATAGCCTATATTATCACTTATGGCATTATCTAATAACTGACACAGATGAACATATTTCCAAAGAGAAAGACACTCACAGGCTTAGAAAACAAACTATGCTATCTAAAAGGAAAGGTGGGGGGAAATTGAGAAATGAAGATTAGCGTCACTATACATATACAAATACATATTATATACATGTATCAAAAAGACCGAACATATAGCAAGGGAGGTCGACGGAACACTGTAATATTGTACATGGGAAGAGGATCTGTACATTCATAGACATACATAATGTACAAATGAACCAGATTGTGTACACCTAGGACAAACAATATTCTAAACTTTACCCAGATTTAAAAAAAAATGTAAAAGCCAAGAAGAAGTAATGAGACATAAACTTATGGGGATTTCTCCTGGCAAATTCCATCCTAATTTACAACCTAGGACAATGACTTCCAGAAAGGCTCTGCTGCCCTAGTACCCAGATTGGGGAATGGAGAAATGCTACCTCCTTGTGGCCGTTTCCCACAACAGCAGCTTTGAACGCACTGCAAAAGGTCACTAAATTTTCACCAACTTGCAGTTCTGTAAATGACACCTGCCCTCCAGAAAATTTCGGGGGTCAAAAATCGACCAAAAATTTCAGAAGAGGGCAACCTTCGAAGAAGACAATTTCAAGAGCTATATTGTACTCACGGTTTTTTCTTTTAAGAAAAAGGCATAGGAATATGATGAATTTTAAAAATTTTAATGACATGCATACCCATATTACAAAAACCTATCAGCTCACAGCAGTCAGAATGGCCATTAGGAAAAATGCTGCAAAAAATAAATGGTGAAGGGAGTGTGGAGAAATGCGTACCCTCGGTTGTAAGGGGGGGCATGTAAAGAGCCACTAAAGAAAACACAATGTAGGTGCTTTGAAAAGGGAAACATTGAGCTACCAGTCAATCAATCACAACCACTGCTTGGCCTATCACCTGAGAAAATGAGAATCAAAAAGTCACAGGCTGGCAAACCTGTACGCCAGCAAGATTAACCATAGCCAGCACTTGGAAGCAATGAAAATGTCCATCAACCGAGGAATGCACCAAGAAGAAGTGGTCCACGTACACAATGGAATATTACTCTAATAATAAATATAGATTAAATTTGAAAACAAACAAAAGCAAGGAGACATCAACATTTGTGGGTTTACCCGGGCACGTTGCACTCTAATTTATAACCGAAGAACACCACTGGCCGGTAGGTCTGTTTCCCTAGTACCAGCAAGGGGAACGTAGAAAGGCTGCCGCTCTCTGGCCGTTACCTGCAAAAGCAGGTTTAAAGCCTGAGCTAATGGTCACTTCATATGAACAAGTACTGCAGGGCTGTAAATGAAACCTGCCCTCAAAATGTCTTGAGGGAGAAAATGGCCAAAATATTTCAAATGGTGACACATACTTTAAGAAAACACTTTGAAGAAAGAAGCTCTAATCACAGCTGGAAAAATAAAAAGGACATGTCTTAAAGCTCAATTTCAACGCATTATGAGACACATGCAAATTCAACCACAAAGAGGTATCAGCTCACACCACTCAGAATAACCATCAGCAAAAACTACAAAGAATAAATGCTGAAGGTGCTGGGAAGAAATACATACCCTCCACTTTAAGTGGGACCTAACCTGGAAAGAGCCACTAAGGAGAACAGAAGAGAGGTGCCTTTAAAAGGTAAACATTGAGCTACCATATGATCCAGCAGACCTATTCCTGGACCTAAAAACTAAGAAGACAGAATTGGAAGGACACAGGCACGCAAATCTGCATGGCCTAGTATTACAATAGCCAAGATATGGAAGTAACCAAAAAGTCCACAGACAGATGGGTGGACAAAGAAGAACTGCTACCTGTACAGATGGAATATGAGCTAGTGAAAAAATGAAACAATGCCATTTGCAGCACCATAGATGAGTCTAGAAGTAATCACGCAACTTGGAGTAAGTGAGAAGGCAAAAGACACATATCCTATCATATCACATATAGGTGTTACCTAAAAAATGATACAAACAAAGATATTTCCACAGAGAAACACTATCTTAGATTCATTAAAAAAACTTATGCTTCACCAACTGGAAAGGTGTGAGGATTGGATACATTACCATATTGAGGTTAACAGAGAGATACAAACACTTGTGAAATATAGAATCACCAAAGACCTACGCAATACCAAGAGAAGACTACTCAACATTGTGTCATAAGCTACGTGGGAAAAGGATCCGAAGAAGAATAGATATATGTATATGTGTGAAAGAACCACATCTTGCACACCTAGAACAAACAAAACATTGTAATCAAGTTTGCTGTGATAAAAAATAAAACTTAAGTTAAAACTACGAACAAGAAGTAATGAGACATAAACTTAAAGGGCTTTTTCCTCGCACATTCCATTCTAATTTAAAACCTAGAACACCACTTCCAGTAAGGCTCTGTTGCCCTAGTAACCAGATTTGGTAAAGGAGAAATGCTGCCGCCTTCTGGCCGATTCCCGCAAGAGCAGCTTTTAACCCACAGCTAATGGTCACTTACCATTCACAAGGACTCAGGGCTGTAAAGGACACCTGCCTTCAAAATTGTGCTGAGGTAGGGAATGGATAAAAAAAAATTCAAAAGAGGCAAAATTTTCAAGAAGATAGTATGAAGAGGTAAGTTTTCCTCACTGTCTTTTCAAAAAAAGGAAAATGGATAAAAGCTCCAGCTCAGGAAGTATTAGACTCATGCAATCTAATCTACAAAAAGTTTTCAACTCAAACCAGTCGACTGACCATTGGCAAAAAGTCTACAAACAATAAATGCTGAAGAGGTTTTAGAGAAATGTGTACCCTCTAGCTGCTGGTGAGATGTAAAGGGGTTAACCGCCAATAATGAGAACAGAAAGGAGCTGCGTTTAAAAGGAAAAATTGAGGTACCATTCAATCCAGCAGGCGCACCAATGGGCCTCTCACCTGAGAAGACCAGAATGAAGAAGACGCGGGCTGCAAAAGCTGCACTGCAGCCTTATTCACAATAGACAAGACAGTGAAGCAACCAAAATGTCCATCAACAGATGAAAGGATAAAGAAGAAGTGGTCCATGTACACAATGAATACTAGCCATGGAAAACAATGAAACACTGCTCTTTGAGGCACCATAGATGATCTTGGAGATAATCACAGAACACGAGGTAAGTCGGAAAGCAAAAGTCCTATATCCTATGATATCACTTATAGGCGTTATCTAATAACTGACACAAATGAACATATTTCCACAGAGAAAGTCAATCACAGACTTATTAAAAAAAAACTATGCTTATCTAAAAGGAAAGGTGGGGGGAATGGGTAAATGAAGATTAGCGTTACCATACGTGTACAAATACATATTATATACATATATCAAAAAGACCGACCATATAGCAAGGAAGGATTACGGAACACTCTGTAATAATTTACAGGGGAAGAGGACCTCTACATAAATAGGTATATAGGATATGTAGATGAACCAGAGTGTGTACACCTTGGACAAGCAACATTCTAACGATTACCCCAATTGAAAAAATTAAAACAACGAACTAGGAGTAAGGAGACATAAACTTATGGGGGGTTTTCCTGGCACATTCCACCCAAATTTAAAACCTAGGCAAACAACTTCCAGAATGGCTCTGCTGCCCTAGTACCCAGATTTGGGAATGGAGAAATGCTGCATCCTTGTGGCCATTTCCCACAACAGCAGCTTTAAACCCACCGCAAAAGGTCACTAAATATTCACCAATTGCAGGTCTGTAAATGACACCGGCCCTCCAAACAATACTGAGGTCGAAAATCGACCCAAAAATTCTAGAGTGCCACCTTCCAAAGAGAAAATTTGAAGAGGTATATTATACTCACACATTTTTTCTTTTTTCTTTTAACAGAAAAGGAAAAGGCGTGGAAAAATGATGAATTGTAGGAATTTTTACAGACATGTAAACCCAAATTACAAAAACCTATCAGCTCACACCAGTCAGAATGGCCATCAACAGAAATGCTGCAAACAATAAATGCTGACGTGATTGTGGAGAAATGCGTACCCTCGATTCTAAGGGGGACGTGGTAAGAGCCACTAATGAAAGCACAATTGAGGTGCCTTGAAAAGGTCAACGTTGAGCTACCATACCAGTCAATCAATCAAACCCACTGCTGGGTCTATCACCTGAGAAAATGAAAATCAAAAATCACAGGCTGGCAATCCTGCACTCCAGCAATATTTACCATAGGCAACACTTGGAAGCAACGAAAATGTCCATCAACAGAGGAACGCACCAAGAAGAAGTGGTCCATGTACACACTGGAATATTAGCCATGGAAAACATGGAAGCACTGCTCTTTGAGGCACCACAGATGAGCCTGGAGATAATCACAAAACATGAAGTAGGTCGGAAAGCAAAAGACCTATAGCCTATATTATCACTTATGGCATTATCTAATAACTGACACAGATGAACATATTTCCAAAGAGAAAGACACTCACAGGCTTAGAAAACAAACTATGCTATCTAAAAGGAAAGGTGGGGGGAAATTGAGAAATGAAGATTAGCGTCACTATACATATACAAATACATATTATATACATGTATCAAAAAGACCGAACATATAGCAAGGGAGGTCGACGGAACACTGTAATATTGTACATGGGAAGAGGATCTGTACATTCATAGACATATATAATGTACAAATGAACCAGATTGTGTACACCTAGGACAAACAATATTCTAAACTTTACCCAGATTTAAAAAAAAATGTAAAAGCCAAGAAGAAGTAATGAGACATAAACTTATGGGGATTTCTCCTGGCAAATTCCATCCTAATTTACAACCTAGGACAATGACTTCCAGAAAGGCTCTGCTGCCCTAGTACCCAGATTGGGGAATGGAGAAATGCTACCTCCTTGTGGCCGTTTCCCACAACAGCAGCTTTGAACGCACTGCAAAAGGTCACTAAATTTTCACCAACTTGCAGTTCTGTAAATGACACCTGCCCTCCAGAAAATTTCGGGGGTCAAAAATCGACCAAAAATTTCAGAAGAGGGCAACCTTCGAAGAAGACAATTTCAAGAGCTATATTGTACTCACGGTTTTTTCTTTTAAGAAAAAGGCATAGGAATATGATGAATTTTAAAAATTTTAATGACATGCATACCCATATTACAAAAACCTATCAGCTCACAGCAGTCAGAATGGCCATTAGGAAAAATGCTGCAAAAAATAAATGGTGAAGGGAGTGTGGAGAAATGCGTACCCTCGGTTGTAAGGGGGGGCATGTAAAGAGCCACTAAAGAAAACACAATGTAGGTGCTTTGAAAAGGGAAACATTGAGCTACCAGTCAATCAATCACAACCACTGCTTGGCCTATCACCTGAGAAAATGAGAATCAAAAAGTCACAGGCTGGCAAACCTGTACGCCAGCAAGATTAACCATAGCCAGCACTTGGAAGCAATGAAAATGTCCATCAACCGAGGAATGCACCAAGAAGAAGTGGTCCACGTACACAATGGAATATTACTCTAATAATAAATATAGATTAAATTTGAAAACAAACAAAAGCAAGGAGACATCAACATTTGTGGGTTTACCCGGGCACGTTGCACTCTAATTTATAACCGAAGAACACCACTGGCCGGTAGGTCTGTTTCCCTAGTACCAGCAAGGGGAACGTAGAAAGGCTGCCGCTCTCTGGCCGTTACCTGCAAAAGCAGGTTTAAAGCCTGAGCTAATGGTCACTTCATATGAACAAGTACTGCAGGGCTGTAAATGAAACCTGCCCTCAAAATGTCTTGAGGGAGAAAATGGCCAAAATATTTCAAATGGTGACACATACTTTAAGAAAACACTTTGAAGAAAGAAGCTCTAATCACAGCTGGAAAAATAAAAAGGACATGTCTTAAAGCTCAATTTCAACGCATTATGAGACACATGCAAATTCAACCACAAAGAGGTATCAGCTCACACCACTCAGAATAACCATCAGCAAAAACTACAAAGAATAAATGCTGAAGGTGCTGGGAAGAAATACATACCCTCCACTTTAAGTGGGACCTAACCTGGAAAGAGCCACTAAGGAGAACAGAAGAGAGGTGCCTTTAAAAGGTAAACATTGAGCTACCATATGATCCAGCAGACCTATTCCTGGACCTATAAACTAAGAAGACAGAATTGGAAGGACACAGGCACGCACATCTGCATTGCCTAGTATTACAATAGCCAAGATATGGAAGTAACCAAAAAGTCCACAGACAGATGGGTGGACAAAGAAGAACTGCTACCTGTAGAGATGGAATATGAGCTAGTGAAAAAATGAAACAATGCCATTTGCAGCACCATAGATGAGTCTAGAAGTAATCACGCAACTTGGAGTAAGTGAGAAGGCAAAAGACACATATCCTATCATATCACATATAGGTGTTACCTAAAAAATGATACAAACAAAGATATTTCCACAGAGAAACTCTATCATAGATTCATTAAAAAAACTTATGCTTCACCAACTGGAAAGGTGTGAGGATTGGATACATTACCATATTGAGGTTAACAGAGGGATACAAACACATGTGAAATATAGAATCACCAAAGACCTACGCAATACCAAGAGAAGACGACTCAACATTGTGTCATAAGCTACGTGGGAAAAGGATCCGAAGAAGAATAGATATATGTATATGTGTGAAAGAACCACATCTTGCACACCTAGAACAAACAAAACATTGTAATCAAGTTTGCTGTGATAAAAAATAAAAATTAAGTTAAAACTACGAACAAGAAGTAATGAGACATAAACTTAAAGGGCTTTTTCCTCGCACATTCCATTCTAATTTAAAACCTAGAACACCACTTCCAGTAAGGCTCTGTTGCCCTAGTAACCAGATTTGGTAAAGGAGAAATGCTGCCGCCTTCTGGCCGATTCCCGCAAGAGCAGCTTTTAACCCACAGCTAATGGTCACTTACCATTCACAAGGACTCAGGGCTGTAAAGGACACCTGCCCTCAAAATTGTGCTGAGGTAGGGAATGGATAAAAAAAAATTCAAAACAGGCAAAATTTTCCAGAAGATAGTATGAAGAGGCAAGTTTTCCTCGCTGTCTTTTCAAAAAAAGGAAAATGGATAAAAGCTCCATCTCAGGAAGTATTAGACTCATGCAATCTAATCTACAAAAAGGTTTCAACTCAAACCAGTCGACTGACCAGTGGCAAAAAGTCTACAAACAATAAATGTTGAAGAGGTTTTAGAGAAATGTGTACCCTCTAGCTGCTGGTGAGATGTAAAGGGGTTAACCGCCAATAATGAGAACAGAAAGGAGCTGCGTTTAAAAGGAAAAATTGAGGTACCATTCAATCCAGCAGGCGCACCAATGGGCCTCTCACCTGAGAAGACCAGAATGAAGAAGACCCGGGCTGCAAAAGCTGCACTGCAGCCTTATTCACAATAGACAAGACAGTGAAGCAACCAAAATGTCCATCAACAGATGAAAGGATAAAGAAGAAGTGGTCCATGTACACAATGAATACTAGCCATGGAAAACAATGAAACACTGCTCTTTGAGGCACCATAGATGATCTTGGAGATAATCACAGAACACGAGGTAAGTCGGAAAGCAAAAGTCCTATAGCCTATGATCTCACTTATAGGCGTTATCTAATAACTGACACAAATGAACATATTTCCACAGAGAAAGTCAATCACAGACTTATTAAAAAAAACTACGCTTATCTAAAAAGAAAGGGGGGGAATGGGTAAATGAAGATTAGCGTTACCATACGTGTACAAATACATATTATATACATATATCAAAAAGACCGACCATATAGCAAGGAAGGATTACGGAACACTCTGGAATAATTTACACGGGAAGAGGACCTCTACATAAATAGGTATATAGGATATGTAGATGAACCAGAGTGTGTACACCTTGGACAAGCAACATTCTAACGATTACCCCAATTGAAAAAATTAAAACAACGAACTAGGAGTAAGGAGACATAAACTTATGGGGGGTTTTCCTGGCACATTCCATCCAAATTTAAAACCTAGGCAAACAACTTCCAGAATGGCTCTGCTGCCCTAGTACCCAGATTTGGGAATGGAGAAATGCTGCATCCTTGTGGCCGTTTCCCACAACAGCAGCTTTAAACCCACTGCAAAAGGTCACTAAATATTCACCAATTGCAGGTCTGTAAATGACACCGGCCCTCCAAACAATACTGAGGTCGAAAATCGACCCAAAAATTCTAGAGTGCCACCTTCCAAAGAGAAAATTTGAAGAGGTATATTATACTCACACATTTTTTTCTTTTTTCTTTTAACAGAAAAGGAAAAGGCGTGGAAAAATGATGAATTGTAGGAATTTTTACAGACATGTAAACCCAAATTACAAAAACCTATCAGCTCACACCAGTCAGAATGGCCATCAACAGAAATGCTGCAAACAATAAATGCTGACGTGATTGTGGAGAAATGCGTGCCCTCGATTCTAAGGGGGACGTGGTAAGAGCCACTAATGAAAGCACAATTGAGGTGCCTTGAAAAGGTCAACGTTGAGCTACCATACCAGTCAATCAATCAAACCCACTGCTGGGTCTATCACCTGAGAAAATGAAAATCAAAAATCACAGGCTGGCAATCCTGCACTCCAGCAATATTTACCATAGGCAACACTTGGAAGCAACGAAAATGTCCATCAACAGAGGAACGCACCAAGAAGAAGTGGTCCATGTACACACTGGAATATTAGCCATGGAAAACATGGAAGCACTGCTCTTTGAGGCACCACAGATGAGCCTGGAGATAATCACAAAACATGAAGTAGGTCGGAAAGCAAAAGACCTATAGCCTATATTATCACTTATGGCATTATCTAATAACTGACACAGATGAACATATTTCCAAAGAGAAAGACACTCACAGGCTTAGAAAACAAACTATGCTATCTAAAAGGAAAGGTGGGGGGAAATTGAGAAATGAAGATTAGCGTCACTATACATATACAAATACATATTATATACATGTATCAAAAAGACCGAACATATAGCAAGGGAGGTCGACGGAACACTGTAATATTGTACATGGGAAGAGGATCTGTACATTCATAGACATACATAATGTACAAATGAACCAGATTGTGTACACCTAGGACAAACAATATTCTAAACTTTACCCAGATTTAAAAAAAAATGTAAAAGCCAAGAAGAAGTAATGAGACATAAACTTATGGGGATTTCTCCTGGCAAATTCCATCCTAATTTACAACCTAGGACAATGACTTCCAGAAAGGCTCTGCTGCCCTAGTACCCAGATTGGGGAATGGAGAAATGCTACCTCCTTGTGGCCGTTTCCCACAACAGCAGCTTTGAACGCACTGCAAAAGGTCACTAAATTTTCACCAACTTGCAGTTCTGTAAATGACACCTGCCCTCCAGAAAATTTCGGGGGTCAAAAATCGACCAAAAATTTCAGAAGAGGGCAACCTTCGAAGAAGACAATTTCAAGAGCTATATTGTACTCACGGTTTTTTCTTTTAAGAAAAAGGCATAGGAATATGATGAATTTTAAAAATTTTAATGACATGCATACCCATATTACAAAAACCTATCAGCTCACAGCAGTCAGAATGGCCATTAGGAAAAATGCTGCAAAAAATAAATGGTGAAGGGAGTGTGGAGAAATGCGTACCCTCAGTTGTAAGGGGGGGCATGTAAAGAGCCACTAAAGAAAACACAATGTAGGTGCTTTGAAAAGGGAAACATTGAGCTACCAGTCAATCAATCACAACCACTGCTTGGCCTATCACCTGAGAAAATGAGAATCAAAAAGTCACAGGCTGGCAAACCTGTACGCCAGCAAGATTAACCATAGCCAGCACTTGGAAGCAATGAAAATGTCCATCAACCGAGGAATGCACCAAGAAGAAGTGGTCCACGTACACAATGGAATATTACTCTAATAATAAATATAGATTAAATTTGAAAACAAACAAAAGCAAGGAGACATCAACATTTGTGGGTTTACCCGGGCACGTTGCACTCTAATTTATAACCGAAGAACACCACTGGCCGGTAGGTCTGTTTCCCTAGTACCAGCAA
Source organism: Balaenoptera acutorostrata (assembly GCF_949987535.1). Lineage (NCBI taxonomy): Eukaryota > Metazoa > Chordata > Mammalia > Artiodactyla > Balaenopteridae > Balaenoptera > Balaenoptera acutorostrata. The sequence goes on along the minus strand of NC_080070.1, from coordinate 90,651,346 downwards.
GGGGAACGTAGAAAGGCTGCCGCTCTCTGGCCGTTACCTGCAAAAGCAGGTTTAAAGCCTGAGCTAATGGTCACTTCATATGAACAAGTACTGCAGGGCTGTAAATGAAACCTGCCCTCAAAATGTCTTGAGGGAGAAAATGGCCAAAATATTTCAAATGGTGACACATACTTTAAGAAAACACTTTGAAGAAAGAAGCTCTAATCACAGCTGGAAAAATAAAAAGGACATGTCTTAAAGCTCAATTTCAACGCATTATGAGACACATGCAAATTCAACCACAAAGAGGTATCAGCTCACACCACTCAGAATAACCATCAGCAAAAACTACAAAGAATAAATGCTGAAGGTGCTGGGAAGAAATACATACCCTCCACTTTAAGTGGGACCTAACCTGGAAAGAGCCACTAAGGAGAACAGAAGAGAGGTGCCTTTAAAAGGTAAACATTGAGCTACCATATGATCCAGCAGACCTATTCCTGGACCTATAAACTAAGAAGACAGAATTGGAAGGACACAGGCACGCACATCTGCATTGCCTAGTATTACAATAGCCAAGATATGGAAGTAACCAAAAAGTCCACAGACAGATGGGTGGACAAAGAAGAACTGCTACCTGTAGAGATGGAATATGAGCTAGTGAAAAAATGAAACAATGCCATTTGCAGCACCATAGATGAGTCTAGAAGTAATCACGCAACTTGGAGTAAGTGAGAAGGCAAAAGACACATATCCTATCATATCACATATAGGTGTTACCTAAAAAATGATACAAACAAAGATATTTCCACAGAGAAACTCTATCATAGATTCATTAAAAAAACTTATGCTTCACCAACTGGAAAGGTGTGAGGATTGGATACATTACCATATTGAGGTTAACAGAGGGATACAAACACATGTGAAATATAGAATCACCAAAGACCTACGCAATACCAAGAGAAGACGACTCAACATTGTGTCATAAGCTACGTGGGAAAAGGATCCGAAGAAGAATAGATATATGTATATGTGTGAAAGAACCACATCTTGCACACCTAGAACAAACAAAACATTGTAATCAAGTTTGCTGTGATAAAAAATAAAAATTAAGTTAAAACTACGAACAAGAAGTAATGAGACATAAACTTAAAGGGCTTTTTCCTCGCACATTCCATTCTAATTTAAAACCTACAACACCACTTCCAGTAAGGCTCTGTTGCCCTAGTAACCAGATTTGGTAAAGGAGAAATGCTGCCGCCTTGTGGCCGATTCCCGCAAGAGCAGCTTTTAACCCACAGCTAATGGTCACTTACCATTCACAAGGACTCAGGGCTGTAAAGGACACCTGCCCTCAAAATTGTGCTGAGGTAGGGAATGGATAAAAAAAAATTCAAAACAGGCAAAATTTTCCAGAAGATAGTATGAAGAGGTAAGTTTTCCTCGCTGTCTTTTCAAAAAAAGGAAAATGGATAAAAGCTCCATCTCAGGAAGTATTAGACTCATGCAATCTAATCTACAAAAAGGTTTCAACTCAAACCAGTCGACTGACCAGTGGCAAAAAGTCTACAAACAATAAATGTTGAAGAGGTTTTAGAGAAATGTGTACCCTCTAGCTGCTGGTGAGATGTAAAGGGGTTAACCGCCAATAATGAGAACAGAAAGGAGCTGCGTTTAAAAGGAAAAATTGAGGTACCATTCAATCCAGCAGGCGCACCAATGGGCCTCTCACCTGAGAAGACCAGAATGAAGAAGACCCGGGCTGCAAAAGCTGCACTGCAGCCTTATTCACAATAGACAAGACAGTGAAGCAACCAAAATGTCCATCAACAGATGAAAGGATAAAGAAGAAGTGGTCCATGTACACAATGAATACTAGCCATGGAAAACAATGAAACACTGCTCTTTGAGGCACCATAGATGATCTTGGAGATAATCACAGAACACGAGGTAAGTCGGAAAGCAAAAGTCCTATAGCCTATGATCTCACTTATAGGCGTTATCTAATAACTGACACAAATGAACATATTTCCACAGAGAAAGTCAATCACAGACTTATTAAAAAAAACTACGCTTATCTAAAAAGAAAGGGGGGGGAATGGGTAAATGAAGATTAGCGTTACCATACGTGTACAAATACATATTATATACATATATCAAAAAGACCGACCATATAGCAAGGAAGGATTACGGAACACTCTGGAATAATTTACACGGGAAGAGGACCTCTACATAAATAGGTATATAGGATATGTAGATGAACCAGAGTGTGTACACCTTGGACAAGCAACATTCTAACGATTACCCCAATTGAAAAAATTAAAACAACGAACTAGGAGTAAGGAGACATAAACTTATGGGGGGTTTTCCTGGCACATTCCATCCAAATTTAAAACCTAGGCAAACAACTTCCAGAATGGCTCTGCTGCCCTAGTACCCAGATTTGGGAATGGAGAAATGCTGCATCCTTGTGGCCGTTTCCCACAACAGCAGCTTTAAACCCACTGCAAAAGGTCACTAAATATTCACCAATTGCAGGTCTGTAAATGACACCGGCCCTCCAAACAATACTGAGGTCGAAAATCGACCCAAAAATTCTAGAGTGCCACCTTCCAAAGAGAAAATTTGAAGAGGTATATTATACTCACACATTTTTTTCTTTTTTCTTTTAACAGAAAAGGAAAAGGCGTGGAAAAATGATGAATTGTAGGAATTTTTACAGACATGTAAACCCAAATTACAAAAACCTATCAGCTCACACCAGTCAGAATGGCCATCAACAGAAATGCTGCAAACAATAAATGCTGACGTGATTGTGGAGAAATGCGTGCCCTCGATTCTAAGGGGGACGTGGTAAGAGCCACTAATGAAAGCACAATTGAGGTGCCTTGAAAAGGTCAACGTTGAGCTACCATACCAGTCAATCAATCAAACCCACTGCTGGGTCTATCACCTGAGAAAATGAAAATCAAAAATCACAGGCTGGCAATCCTGCACTCCAGCAATATTTACCATAGGCAACACTTGGAAGCAACGAAAATGTCCATCAACAGAGGAACGCACCAAGAAGAAGTGGTCCATGTACACACTGGAATATTAGCCATGGAAAACATGGAAGCACTGCTCTTTGAGGCACCACAGATGAGCCTGGAGATAATCACAAAACATGAAGTAGGTCGGAAAGCAAAAGACCTATAGCCTATATTATCACTTATGGCATTATCTACTAACTGACACAGATGAACATATTTCCAAAGAGAAAGACACTCACAGGCTTAGAAAACAAACCATGCTATCTAAAAGGAAAGGTGGGGGGGAAATTGAGAAATGAAGATTAGCGTCACTATACATATACAAATACATATTATATACATGTATCAAAAAGACCGAACATATAGCAAGGGAGGTCGACGGAACACTGTAATATTGTACATGGGAAGAGGATCTGTACATTCATAGACATACATAATGTACAAATGAACCAGATTGTGTACACCTAGGACAAACAATATTCTAAACTTTACCCAGATTTAAAAAAAAATGTAAAAGCCAAGAAGAAGTAATGAGACATAAACTTATGGGGATTTCTCCTGGCAAATTCCATCCTAATTTACAACCTAGGACAATGACTTCCAGAAAGGCTCTGCTGCCCTAGTACCCAGATTGGGGAATGGAGAAATGCTACCTCCTTGTGGCCGTTTCCCACAACAGCAGCTTTGAACGCACTGCAAAAGGTCACTAAATTTTCACCAACTTGCAGTTCTGTAAATGACACCTGCCCTCCAGAAAATTTCGGGGGTCAAAAATCGACCAAAAATTTCAGAAGAGGGCAACCTTCGAAGAAGACAATTTCAAGAGCTATATTGTACTCACGGTTTTTTCTTTTAAGAAAAAGGCATAGGAATATGATGAATTTTAAAAATTTTAATGACATGCATACCCATATTACAAAAACCTATCAGCTCACAGCAGTCAGAATGGCCATTAGGAAAAATGCTGCAAAAAATAAATGGTGAAGGGAGTGTGGAGAAATGCGTACCCTCGGTTGTAAGGGGGGGCATGTAAAGAGCCACTAAAGAAAACACAATGTAGGTGCTTTGAAAAGGGAAACATTGAGCTACCAGTCAATCAATCACAACCACTGCTTGGCCTATCACCTGAGAAAATGAGAATCAAAAAGTCACAGGCTGGCAAACCTGTACGCCAGCAAGATTAACCATAGCCAGCACTTGGAAGCAATGAAAATGTCCATCAACCGAGGAATGCACCAAGAAGAAGTGGTCCACGTACACAATGGAATATTACTCTAATAATAAATATAGATTAAATTTGAAAACAAACAAAAGCAAGGAGACATCAACATTTGTGGGTTTACCCGGGCACGTTGCACTCTAATTTATAACCGAAGAACACCACTGGCCGGTAGGTCTGTTTCCCTAGTACCAGCAAGGGGAACGTAGAAAGGCTGCCGCTCTCTGGCCGTTACCTGCAAAAGCAGGTTTAAAGCCTGAGCTAATGGTCACTTCATATGAACAAGTACTGCAGGGCTGTAAATGAAACCTGCCCTCAAAATGTCTTGAGGGAGAAAATGGCCAAAATATTTCAAATGGTGACACATACTTTAAGAAAACACTTTGAAGAAAGAAGCTCTAATCACAGCTGGAAAAATAAAAAGGACATGTCTTAAAGCTCAATTTCAACGCATTATGAGACACATGCAAATTCAACCACAAAGAGGTATCAGCTCACACCACTCAGAATAACCATCAGCAAAAACTACAAAGAATAAATGCTGAAGGTGCTGGGAAGAAATACATACCCTCCACTTTAAGTGGGACCTAACCTGGAAAGAGCCACTAAGGAGAACAGAAGAGAGGTGCCTTTAAAAGGTAAACATTGAGCTACCATATGATCCAGCAGACCTATTCCTGGACCTAAAAACTAAGAAGACAGAATTGGAAGGACACAGGCACGCAAATCTGCATGGCCTAGTATTACAATAGCCAAGATATGGAAGTAACCAAAAAGTCCACAGACAGATGGGTGGACAAAGAAGAACTGCTACCTGTACAGATGGAATATGAGCTAGTGAAAAAATGAAACAATGCCATTTGCAGCACCATAGATGAGTCTAGAAGTAATCACGCAACTTGGAGTAAGTGAGAAGGCAAAAGACACATATCCTATCATATCACATATAGGTGTTACCTAAAAAATGATACAAACAAAGATATTTCCACAGAGAAACACTATCTTAGATTCATTAAAAAAACTTATGCTTCACCAACTGGAAAGGTGTGAGGATTGGATACATTACCATATTGAGGTTAACAGAGAGATACAAACACTTGTGAAATATAGAATCACCAAAGACCTACGCAATACCAAGAGAAGACTACTCAACATTGTGTCATAAGCTACGTGGGAAAAGGATCCGAAGAAGAATAGATATATGTATATGTGTGAAAGAACCACATCTTGCACACCTAGAACAAACAAAACATTGTAATCAAGTTTGCTGTGATAAAAAATAAAACTTAAGTTAAAAATACGAACAAGAAGTAATGAGACATAAACTTAAAGGGCTTTTTCCTCGCACATTCCATTCTAATTTAAAACCTAGAACACCACTTCCAGTAAGGCTCTGTTGCCCTAGTAACCAGATTTGGTAAAGGAGAAATGCTGCCGCCTTCTGGCCGATTCCCGCAAGAGCAGCTTTTAACCCACAGCTAATGGTCACTTACCATTCACAAGGACTCAGGGCTGTAAAGGACACCTGCCTTCAAAATTGTGCTGAGGTAGGGAATGGATAAAAAAAAATTCAAAAGAGGCAAAATTTTCAAGAAGATAGTATGAAGAGGTAAGTTTTCCTCACTGTCTTTTCAAAAAAAGGAAAATGGATAAAAGCTCCAGCTCAGGAAGTATTAGACTCATGCAATCTAATCTACAAAAAGTTTTCAACTCAAACCAGTCGACTGACCATTGGCAAAAAGTCTACAAACAATAAATGCTGAAGAGGTTTTAGAGAAATGTGTACCCTCTAGCTGCTGGTGAGATGTAAAGGGGTTAACCGCCAATAATGAGAACAGAAAGGAGCTGCGTTTAAAAGGAAAAATTGAGGTACCATTCAATCCAGCAGGCGCACCAATGGGCCTCTCACCTGAGAAGACCAGAATGAAGAAGACGCGGGCTGCAAAAGCTGCACTGCAGCCTTATTCACAATAGACAAGACAGTGAAGCAACCAAAATGTCCATCAACAGATGAAAGGATAAAGAAGAAGTGGTCCATGTACACAATGAATACTAGCCATGGAAAACAATGAAACACTGCTCTTTGAGGCACCATAGATGATCTTGGAGATAATCACAGAACACGAGGTAAGTCGGAAAGCAAAAGTCCTATATCCTATGATATCACTTATAGGCGTTATCTAATAACTGACACAAATGAACATATTTCCACAGAGAAAGTCAATCACAGACTTATTAAAAAAAAACTATGCTTATCTAAAAGGAAAGGTGGGGGGAATGGGTAAATGAAGATTAGCGTTACCATACGTGTACAAATACATATTATATACATATATCAAAAAGACCGACCATATAGCAAGGAAGGATTACGGAACACTCTGTAATAATTTACAGGGGAAGAGGACCTCTACATAAATAGGTATATAGGATATGTAGATGAACCAGAGTGTGTACACCTTGGACAAGCAACATTCTAACGATTACCCCAATTGAAAAAATTAAAACAACGAACTAGGAGTAAGGAGACATAAACTTATGGGGGGGTTTCCTGGCACATTCCACCCAAATTTAAAACCTAGGCAAACAACTTCCAGAATGGCTCTGCTGCCCTAGTACCCAGATTTGGGAATGGAGAAATGCTGCATCCTTGTGGCCATTTCCCACAACAGCAGCTTTAAACCCACCGCAAAAGGTCACTAAATATTCACCAATTGCAGGTCTGTAAATGACACCGGCCCTCCAAACAATACTGAGGTCGAAAATCGACCCAAAAATTCTAGAGTGCCACCTTCCAAAGAGAAAATTTGAAGAGGTATATTATACTCACACATTTTTTCTTTTTTCTTTTAACAGAAAAGGAAAAGGCGTGGAAAAATGATGAATTGTAGGAATTTTTACAGACATGTAAACCCAAATTACAAAAACCTATCAGCTCACACCAGTCAGAATGGCCATCAACAGAAATGCTGCAAACAATAAATGCTGACGTGATTGTGGAGAAATGCGTACCCTCGATTCTAAGGGGGACGTGGTAAGAGCCACTAATGAAAGCACAATTGAGGTGCCTTGAAAAGGTCAACGTTGAGCTACCATACCAGTCAATCAATCAAACCCACTGCTGGGTCTATCACCTGAGAAAATGAAAATCAAAAATCACAGGCTGGCAATCCTGCACTCCAGCAATATTTACCATAGGCAACACTTGGAAGCAACGAAAATGTCCATCAACAGAGGAACGCACCAAGAAGAAGTGGTCCATGTACACACTGGAATATTAGCCATGGAAAACATGGAAGCACTGCTCTTTGAGGCACCACAGATGAGCCTGGAGATAATCACAAAACATGAAGTAGGTCGGAAAGCAAAAGACCTATAGCCTATATTATCACTTATGGCATTATCTAATAACTGACACAGATGAACATATTTCCAAAGAGAAAGACACTCACAGGCTTAGAAAACAAACTATGCTATCTAAAAGGAAAGGTGGGGGGAAATTGAGAAATGAAGATTAGCGTCACTATACATATACAAATACATATTATATACATGTATCAAAAAGACCGAACATATAGCAAGGGAGGTCGACGGAACACTGTAATATTGTACATGGGAAGAGGATCTGTACATTCATAGACATACATAATGTACAAATGAACCAGATTGTGTACACCTAGGACAAACAATATTCTAAACTTTACCCAGATTTAAAAAAAAATGTAAAAGCCAAGAAGAAGTAATGAGACATAAACTTATGGGGATTTCTCCTGGCAAATTCCATCCTAATTTACAACCTAGGACAATGACTTCCAGAAAGGCTCTGCTGCCCTAGTACCCAGATTGGGGAATGGAGAAATGCTACCTCCTTGTGGCCGTTTCCCACAACAGCAGCTTTGAACGCACTGCAAAAGGTCACTAAATTTTCACCAACTTGCAGTTCTGTAAATGACACCTGCCCTCCAGAAAATTTCGGGGGTCAAAAATCGACCAAAAATTTCAGAAGAGGGCAACCTTCGAAGAAGACAATTTCAAGAGCTATATTGTACTCACGGTTTTTTCTTTTAAGAAAAAGGCATAGGAATATGATGAATTTTAAAAATTTTAATGACATGCATACCCATATTACAAAAACCTATCAGCTCACAGCAGTCAGAATGGCCATTAGGAAAAATGCTGCAAAAAATAAATGGTGAAGGGAGTGTGGAGAAATGCGTACCCTCGGTTGTAAGGGGGGGCATGTAAAGAGCCACTAAAGAAAACACAATGTAGGTGCTTTGAAAAGGGAAACATTGAGCTACCAGTCAATCAATCACAACCACTGCTTGGCCTATCACCTGAGAAAATGAGAATCAAAAAGTCACAGGCTGGCAAACCTGTACGCCAGCAAGATTAACCATAGCCAGCACTTGGAAGCAATGAAAATGTCCATCAACCGAGGAATGCACCAAGAAGAAGTGGTCCACGTACACAATGGAATATTACTCTAATAATAAATATAGATTAAATTTGAAAACAAACAAAAGCAAGGAGACATCAACATTTGTGGGTTTACCCGGGCACGTTGCACTCTAATTTATAACCGAAGAACACCACTGGCCGGTAGGTCTGTTTCCCTAGTACCAGCAAGGGGAACGTAGAAAGGCTGCCGCTCTCTGGCCGTTACCTGCAAAAGCAGGTTTAAAGCCTGAGCTAATGGTCACTTCATATGAACAAGTACTGCAGGGCTGTAAATGAAACCTGCCCTCAAAATGTCTTGAGGGAGAAAATGGCCAAAATATTTCAAATGGTGACACATACTTTAAGAAAACACTTTGAAGAAAGAAGCTCTAATCACAGCTGGAAAAATAAAAAGGACATGTCTTAAAGCTCAATTTCAACGCATTATGAGACACATGCAAATTCAACCACAAAGAGGTATCAGCTCACACCACTCAGAATAACCATCAGCAAAAACTACAAAGAATAAATGCTGAAGGTGCTGGGAAGAAATACATACCCTCCACTTTAAGTGGGACCTAACCTGGAAAGAGCCACTAAGGAGAACAGAAGAGAGGTGCCTTTAAAAGGTAAACATTGAGCTACCATATGATCCAGCAGACCTATTCCTGGACCTAAAAACTAAGAAGACAGAATTGGAAGGACACAGGCACGCAAATCTGCATGGCCTAGTATTACAATAGCCAAGATATGGAAGTAACCAAAAAGTCCACAGACAGATGGGTGGACAAAGAAGAACTGCTACCTGTACAGATGGAATATGAGCTAGTGAAAAAATGAAACAATGCCATTTGCAGCACCATAGATGAGTCTAGAAGTAATCACGCAACTTGGAGTAAGTGAGAAGGCAAAAGACACATATCCTATCATATCACATATAGGTGTTACCTAAAAAATGATACAAACAAAGATATTTCCACAGAGAAACACTATCTTAGATTCATTAAAAAAACTTATGCTTCACCAACTGGAAAGGTGTGAGGATTGGATACATTACCATATTGAGGTTAACAGAGAGATACAAACACTTGTGAAATATAGAATCACCAAAGACCTACGCAATACCAAGAGAAGACTACTCAACATTGTGTCATAAGCTACGTGGGAAAAGGATCCGAAGAAGAATAGATATATGTATATGTGTGAAAGAACCACATCTTGCACACCTAGAACAAACAAAACATTGTAATCAAGTTTGCTGTGATAAAAAATAAAACTTAAGTTAAAACTACGAACAAGAAGTAATGAGACATAAACTTAAAGGGCTTTTTCCTCGCACATTCCATTCTAATTTAAAACCTAGAACACCACTTCCAGTAAGGCTCTGTTGCCCTAGTAACCAGATTTGGTAAAGGAGAAATGCTGCCGCCTTCTGGCCGATTCCCGCAAGAGCAGCTTTTAACCCACAGCTAATGGTCACTTACCATTCACAAGGACTCAGGGCTGTAAAGGACACCTGCCTTCAAAATTGTGCTGAGGTAGGGAATGGATAAAAAAAAATTCAAAAGAGGCAAAATTTTCAAGAAGATAGTATGAAGAGGTAAGTTTTCCTCACTGTCTTTTCAAAAAAAGGAAAATGGATAAAAGCTCCAGCTCAGGAAGTATTAGACTCATGCAATCTAATCTACAAAAAGTTTTCAACTCAAACCAGTCGACTGACCATTGGCAAAAAGTCTACAAACAATAAATGCTGAAGAGGTTTTAGAGAAATGTGTACCCTCTAGCTGCTGGTGAGATGTAAAGGGGTTAACCGCCAATAATGAGAACAGAAAGGAGCTGCGTTTAAAAGGAAAAATTGAGGTACCATTCAATCCAGCAGGCGCACCAATGGGCCTCTCACCTGAGAAGACCAGAATGAAGAAGACGCGGGCTGCAAAAGCTGCACTGCAGCCTTATTCACAATAGACAAGACAGTGAAGCAACCAAAATGTCCATCAACAGATGAAAGGATAAAGAAGAAGTGGTCCATGTACACAATGAATACTAGCCATGGAAAACAATGAAACACTGCTCTTTGAGGCACCATAGATGATCTTGGAGATAATCACAGAACACGAGGTAAGTCAGAAAGCAAAAGTCCTATATCCTATGATATCACTTATAGGCGTTATCTAATAACTGACACAAATGAACATATTTCCACAGAGAAAGTCAATCACAGACTTATTAAAAAAAAACTATGCTTATCTAAAAGGAAAGGTGGGGGGAATGGGTAAATGAAGATTAGCGTTACCATACGTGTACAAATACATATTATATACATATATCAAAAAGACCGACCATATAGCAAGGAAGGATTACGGAACACTCTGGAATAATTTACAGGGGAAGAGGACCTCTACATAAATAGGTATATAGGATATGTAGATGAACCAGAGTGTGTACACCTTGGACAAGCAACATTCTAACGATTACCCCAATTGAAAAAATTAAAACAACGAACTAGGAGTAAGGAGACATAAACTTATGGGGGGGTTTCCTGGCACATTCCACCCAAATTTAAAACCTAGGCAAACAACTTCCAGAATGGCTCTGCTGCCCTAGTACCCAGATTTGGGAATGGAGAAATGCTGCATCCTTGTGGCCATTTCCCACAACAGCAGCTTTAAACCCACCGCAAAAGGTCACTAAATATTCACCAATTGCAGGTCTGTAAATGACACCGGCCCTCCAAACAATACTGAGGTCGAAAATCGACCCAAAAATTCTAGAGTGCCACCTTCCAAAGAGAAAATTTGAAGAGGTATATTATACTCACACATTTTTTCTTTTTTCTTTTAACAGAAAAGGAAAAGGCGTGGAAAAATGATGAATTGTAGGAATTTTTACAGACATGTAAACCCAAATTACAAAAACCTATCAGCTCACACCAGTCAGAATGGCCATCAACAGAAATGCTGCAAACAATAAATGCTGACGTGATTGTGGAGAAATGCGTACCCTCGATTCTAAGGGGGACGTGGTAAGAGCCACTAATGAAAGCACAATTGAGGTGCCTTGAAAAGGTCAACGTTGAGCTACCATACCAGTCAATCAATCAAACCCACTGCTGGGTCTATCACCTGAGAAAATGAAAATCAAAAATCACAGGCTGGCAATCCTGCACTCCAGCAATATTTACCATAGGCAACACTTGGAAGCAACGAAAATGTCCATCAACAGAGGAACGCACCAAGAAGAAGTGGTCCATGTACACACTGGAATATTAGCCATGGAAAACATGGAAGCACTGCTCTTTGAGGCACCACAGATGAGCCTGGAGATAATCACAAAACATGAAGTAGGTCGGAAAGCAAAAGACCTATAGCCTATATTATCACTTATGGCATTATCTAATAACTGACACAGATGAACATATTTCCAAAGAGAAAGACACTCACAGGCTTAGAAAACAAACTATGCTATCTAAAAGGAAAGGTGGGGGGAAATTGAGAAATGAAGATTAGCGTCACTATACATATACAAATACATATTATATACATGTATCAAAAAGACCGAACATATAGCAAGGGAGGTCGACGGAACACTGTAATATTGTACATGGGAAGAGGATCTGTACATTCATAGACATACATAATGTACAAATGAACCAGATTGTGTACACCTAGGACAAACAATATTCTAAACTTTACCCAGATTTAAAAAAAAATGTAAAAGCCAAGAAGAAGTAATGAGACATAAACTTATGGGGATTTCTCCTGGCAAATTCCATCCTAATTTACAACCTAGGACAATGACTTCCAGAAAGGCTCTGCTGCCCTAGTACCCAGATTGGGGAATGGAGAAATGCTACCTCCTTGTGGCCGTTTCCCACAACAGCAGCTTTGAACGCACTGCAAAAGGTCACTAAATTTTCACCAACTTGCAGTTCTGTAAATGACACCTGCCCTCCAGAAAATTTCGGGGGTCAAAAATCGACCAAAAATTTCAGAAGAGGGCAACCTTCGAAGAACACAATTTCAAGAGCTATATTGTACTCACGGTTTTTTCTTTTAAGAAAAAGGCATAGGAATATGATGAATTTTAAAAATTTTAATGACATGCATACCCATATTACAAAAACCTATCAGCTCACAGCAGTCAGAATGGCCATTAGGAAAAATGCTGCAAAAAATAAATGGTGAAGGGAGTGTGGAGAAATGCGTACCCTCGGTTGTAAGGGGGGGCATGTAAAGAGCCACTAAAGAAAACACAATGTAGGTGCTTTGAAAAGGGAAACATTGAGCTACCAGTCAATCAATCACAACCACTGCTTGGCCTATCACCTGAGAAAATGAGAATCAAAAAGTCACAGGCTGGCAAAGCTGTACGCCAGCAAGATTAACCATAGCCAGCACTTGGAAGCAATGAAAATGTCCATCAACCGAGGAATGCACCAAGAAGAAGTGGTCCACGTACACAATGGAATATTACTCTAATAATAAATATAGATTAAATTTGAAAACAAACAAAAGCAAGGAGACATCAACATTTGTGGGTTTACCCGGGCACGTTGCACTCTAATTTATAACCGAAGAACACCACTGGCCGGTAGGTCTGTTTCCCTAGTACCAGCAAGGGGAACGTAGAAAGGCTGCCGCTCTCTGGCCGTTACCTGCAAAAGCAGGTTTAAAGCCTGAGCTAATGGTCACTTCATATGAACAAGTACTGCAGGGCTGTAAATGAAACCTGCCCTCAAAATGTCTTGAGGGAGAAAATGGCCAAAATATTTCAAATGGTGACACATACTTTAAGAAAACACTTTGAAGAAAGAAGCTCTAATCACAGCTGGAAAAATAAAAAGGACATGTCTTAAAGCTCAATTTCAACGCATTATGAGACACATGCAAATTCAACCACAAAGAGGTATCAGCTCACACCACTCAGAATAACCATCAGCAAAAACTACAAAGAATAAATGCTGAAGGTGCTGGGAAGAAATACATACCCTCCACTTTAAGTGGGACCTAACCTGGAAAGAGCCACTAAGGAGAACAGAAGAGAGGTGCCTTTAAAAGGTAAACATTGAGCTACCATATGATCCAGCAGACCTATTCCTGGACCTAAAAACTAAGAAGACAGAATTGGAAGGACACAGGCACGCAAATCTGCATGGCCTAGTATTACAATAGCCAAGATATGGAAGTAACCAAAAAGTCCACAGACAGATGGGTGGACAAAGAAGAACTGCTACCTGTACAGATGGAATATGAGCTAGTGAAAAAATGAAACAATGCCATTTGCAGCACCATAGATGAGTCTAGAAGTAATCACGCAACTTGGAGTAAGTGAGAAGGCAAAAGACACATATCCTATCATATCACATATAGGTGTTACCTAAAAAATGATACAAACAAAGATATTTCCACAGAGAAACACTATCTTAGATTCATTAAAAAAACTTATGCTTCACCAACTGGAAAGGTGTGAGGATTGGATACATTACCATATTGAGGTTAACAGAGAGATACAAACACTTGTGAAATATAGAATCACCAAAGACCTACGCAATACCAAGAGAAGACTACTCAACATTGTGTCATAAGCTACGTGGGAAAAGGATCCGAAGAAGAATAGATATATGTATATGTGTGAAAGAACCACATCTTGCACACCTAGAACAAACAAAACATTGTAATCAAGTTTGCTGTGATAAAAAATAAAACTTAAGTTAAAACTACGAACAAGAAGTAATGAGACATAAACTTAAAGGGCTTTTTCCTCGCACATTCCATTCTAATTTAAAACCTAGAACACCACTTCCAGTAAGGCTCTGTTGCCCTAGTAACCAGATTTGGTAAAGGAGAAATGCTGCCGCCTTCTGGCCGATTCCCGCAAGAGCAGCTTTTAACCCACAGCTAATGGTCACTTACCATTCACAAGGACTCAGGGCTGTAAAGGACACCTGCCTTCAAAATTGTGCTGAGGTAGGGAATGGATAAAAAAAAATTCAAAAGAGGCAAAATTTTCAAGAAGATAGTATGAAGAGGTAAGTTTTCCTCACTGTCTTTTCAAAAAAAGGAAAATGGATAAAAGCTCCAGCTCAGGAAGTATTAGACTCATGCAATCTAATCTACAAAAAGTTTTCAACTCAGACCAGTCGACTGACCATTGGCAAAAAGTCTACAAACAATAAATGCTGAAGAGGTTTTAGAGAAATGTGTACCCTCTAGCTGCTGGTGAGATGTAAAGGGGTTAACCGCCAATAATGAGAACAGAAAGGAGCTGCGTTTAAAAGGAAAAATTGAGGTACCATTCAATCCAGCAGGCGCACCAATGGGCCTCTCACCTGAGAAGACCAGAATGAAGAAGACGCGGGCTGCAAAAGCTGCACTGCAGCCTTATTCACAATAGACAAGACAGTGAAGCAACCAAAATGTCCATCAACAGATGAAAGGATAAAGAAGAAGTGGTCCATGTACACAATGAATACTAGCCATGGAAAACAATGAAACACTGCTCTTTGAGGCACCATAGATGATCTTGGAGATAATCACAGAACACGAGGTAAGTCGGAAAGCAAAAGTCCTATATCCTATGATATCACTTATAGGCGTTATCTAATAACTGACACAAATGAACATATTTCCACAGAGAAAGTCAATCACAGACTTATTAAAAAAAACTATGCTTATCTAAAAGGAAAGGTGGGGGGAATGGGTAAATGAAGATTAGCGTTACCATACGTGTACAAATACATATTATATACATATATCAAAAAGACCGACCATATAGCAAGGAAGGATTACGGAACACTCTGGAATAATTTACACGGGAAGAGGACCTCTACATAAATAGGTATATAGGATATGTAGATGAACCAGAGTGTGTACACCTTGGACAAGCAACATTCTAACGATTACCCCAATTGAAAAAATTAAAACAACGAACTAGGAGTAAGGAGACATAAACTTATGGGGGGGTTTCCTGGCACATTCCACCCAAATTTAAAACCTAGGCAAACAACTTCCAGAATGGCTCTGCTGCCCTAGTACCCAGATTTGGGAATGGAGAAATGCTGCATCCTTGTGGCCATTTCCCACAACAGCAGCTTTAAACCCACCGCAAAAGGTCACTAAATATTCACCAATTGCAGGTCTGTAAATGACACCGGCCCTCCAAACAATACTGAGGTCGAAAATCGACCCAAAAATTCTAGAGTGCCACCTTCCAAAGAGAAAATTTGAAGAGGTATATTATACTCACACATTTTTTCTTTTTTCTTTTAACAGAAAAGGAAAAGGCGTGGAAAAATGATGAATTGTAGGAATTTTTACAGACATGTAAACCCAAATTACAAAAACCTATCAGCTCACACCAGTCAGAATGGCCATCAACAGAAATGCTGCAAACAATAAATGCTGACGTGATTGTGGAGAAATGCGTGCCCTCGATTCTAAGGGGGACGTGGTAAGAGCCACTAATGAAAGCACAATTGAGGTGCCTTGAAAAGGTCAACGTTGAGCTACCATACCAGTCAATCAATCAAACCCACTGCTGGGTCTATCACCTGAGAAAATGAAAATCAAAAATCACAGGCTGGCAATCCTGCACTCCAGCAATATTTACCATAGGCAACACTTGGAAGCAACGAAAATGTCCATCAACAGAGGAACGCACCAAGAAGAAGTGGTCCATGTACACACTGGAATATTAGCCATGGAAAACATGGAAGCACTGCTCTTTGAGGCACCACAGATGAGCCTGGAGATAATCACAAAACATGAAGTAGGTCGGAAAGCAAAAGACCTATAGCCTATATTATCACTTATGGCATTATCTAATAACTGACACAGATGAACATATTTCCAAAGAGAAAGACACTCACAGGCTTAGAAAACAAACTATGCTATCTAAAAGGAAAGGTGGGGGGAAATTGAGAAATGAAGATTAGCGTCACTATACATATACAAATACATATTATATACATGTATCAAAAAGACCGAACATATAGCAAGGGAGGTCGACGGAACACTGTAATATTGTACATGGGAAGAGGATCTGTACATTCATAGACATACATAATGTACAAATGAACCAGATTGTGTACACCTAGGACAAACAATATTCTAAACTTTACCCAGATTTAAAAAAAAATGTAAAAGCCAAGAAGAAGTAATGAGACATAAACTTATGGGGATTTCTCCTGGCAAATTCCATCCTAATTTACAACCTAGGACAATGACTTCCAGAAAGGCTCTGCTGCCCTAGTACCCAGATTGGGGAATGGAGAAATGCTACCTCCTTGTGGCCGTTTCCCACAACAGCAGCTTTGAACGCACTGCAAAAGGTCACTAAATTTTCACCAACTTGCAGTTCTGTAAATGACACCTGCCCTCCAGAAAATTTCGGGGGTCAAAAATCGACCAAAAATTTCAGAAGAGGGCAACCTTCGAAGAAGACAATTTCAAGAGCTATATTGTACTCACGGTTTTTTCTTTTAAGAAAAAGGCATAGGAATATGATGAATTTTAAAAATTTTAATGACATGCATACCCATATTACAAAAACCTATCAGCTCACAGCAGTCAGAATGGCCATTAGGAAAAATGCTGCAAAAAATAAATGGTGAAGGGAGTGTGGAGAAATGCGTACCCTCGGTTGTAAGGGGGGGCATGTAAAGAGCCACTAAAGAAAACACAATGTAGGTGCTTTGAAAAGGGAAACATTGAGCTACCAGTCAATCAATCACAACCACTGCTTGGCCTATCACCTGAGAAAATGAGAATCAAAAAGTCACAGGCTGGCAAAGCTGTACGCCAGCAAGATTAACCATAGCCAGCACTTGGAAGCAATGAAAATGTCCATCAACCGAGGAATGCACCAAGAAGAAGTGGTCCACGTACACAATGGAATATTACTCTAATAATAAATATAGATTAAATTTGAAAACAAACAAAAGCAAGGAGACATCAACATTTGTGGGTTTACCCGGGCACGTTGCACTCTAATTTATAACCGAAGAACACCACTGGCCGGTAGGTCTGTTTCCCTAGTACCAGCAAGGGGAACGTAGAAAGGCTGCCGCTCTCTGGCCGTTACCTGCAAAAGCAGGTTTAAAGCCTGAGCTAATGGTCACTTCATATGAACAAGTACTGCAGGGCTGTAAATGAAACCTGCCCTCAAAATGTCTTGAGGGAGAAAATGGCCAAAATATTTCAAATGGTGACACATACTTTAAGAAAACACTTTGAAGAAAGAAGCTCTAATCACAGCTGGAAAAATAAAAAGGACATGTCTTAAAGCTCAATTTCAACGCATTATGAGACACATGCAAATTCAACCACAAAGAGGTATCAGCTCACACCACTCAGAATAACCATCAGCAAAAACTACAAAGAATAAATGCTGAAGGTGCTGGGAAGAAATACATACCCTCCACTTTAAGTGGGACCTAACCTGGAAAGAGCCACTAAGGAGAACAGAAGAGAGGTGCCTTTAAAAGGTAAACATTGAGCTACCATATGATCCAGCAGACCTATTCCTGGACCTAAAAACTAAGAAGACAGAATTGGAAGGACACAGGCACGCAAATCTGCATGGCCTAGTATTACAATAGCCAAGATATGGAAGTAACCAAAAAGTCCACAGACAGATGGGTGGACAAAGAAGAACTGCTACCTGTACAGATGGAATATGAGCTAGTGAAAAAATGAAACAATGCCATTTGCAGCACCATAGATGAGTCTAGAAGTAATCACGCAACTTGGAGTAAGTGAGAAGGCAAAAGACACATATCCTATCATATCACATATAGGTGTTACCTAAAAAATGATACAAACAAAGATATTTCCACAGAGAAACACTATCTTAGATTCATTAAAAAAACTTATGCTTCACCAACTGGAAAGGTGTGAGGATTGGATACATTACCATATTGAGGTTAACAGAGAGATACAAACACTTGTGAAATATAGAATCACCAAAGACCTACGCAATACCAAGAGAAGACTACTCAACATTGTGTCATAAGCTACGTGGGAAAAGGATCCGAAGAAGAATAGATATATGTATATGTGTGAAAGAACCACATCTTGCACACCTAGAACAAACAAAACATTGTAATCAAGTTTGCTGTGATAAAAAATAAAACTTAAGTTAAAACTACGAACAAGAAGTAATGAGACATAAACTTAAAGGGCTTTTTCCTCGCACATTCCATTCTAATTTAAAACCTAGAACACCACTTCCAGTAAGGCTCTGTTGCCCTAGTAACCAGATTTGGTAAAGGAGAAATGCTGCCGCCTTCTGGCCGATTCCCGCAAGAGCAGCTTTTAACCCACAGCTAATGGTCACATACCATTCACAAGGACTCAGGGCTGTAAAGGACACCTGCCTTCAAAATTGTGCTGAGGTAGGGAATGGATAAAAAAAAATTCAAAAGAGGCAAAATTTTCAAGAAGATAGTATGAAGAGGTAAGTTTTCCTCACTGTCTTTTCAAAAAAAGGAAAATGGATAAAAGCTCCAGCTCAGGAAGTATTAGACTCATGCAATCTAATCTACAAAAAGTTTTCAACTCAGACCAGTCGACTGACCATTGGCAAAAAGTCTACAAACAATAAATGCTGAAGAGGTTTTAGAGAAATGTGTACCCTCTAGCTGCTGGTGAGATGTAAAGGGGTTAACCGCCAATAATGAGAACAGAAAGGAGCTGCGTTTAAAAGGAAAAATTGAGGTACCATTCAATCCAGCAGGCGCACCAATGGGCCTCTCACCTGAGAAGACCAGAATGAAGAAGACGCGGGCTGCAAAAGCTGCACTGCAGCCTTATTCACAATAGACAAGACAGTGAAGCAACCAAAATGTCCATCAACAGATGAAAGGATAAAGAAGAAGTGGTCCATGTACACAATGAATACTAGCCATGGAAAACAATGAAACACTGCTCTTTGAGGCACCATAGATGATCTTGGAGATAATCACAGAACACGAGGTAAGTCGGAAAGCAAAAGTCCTATATCCTATGATATCACTTATAGGCGTTATCTAATAACTGACACAAATGAACATATTTCCACAGAGAAAGTCAATCACAGACTTATTAAAAAAAACTATGCTTATCTAAAAGGAAAGGTGGGGGGAATGGGTAAATGAAGATTAGCGTTACCATACGTGTACAAATACATATTATATACATATATCAAAAAGACCGACCATATAGCAAGGAAGGATTACGGAACACTCTGGAATAATTTACAGGGGAAGAGGACCTCTACATAAATAGGTATATAGGATATGTAGATGAACCAGAGTGTGTACACCTTGGACAAGCAACATTCTAACGATTACCCCAATTGAAAAAATTAAAACAACGAACTAGGAGTAAGGAGACATAAACTTATGGGGGGTTTTCCTGGCACATTCCACCCAAATTTAAAACCTAGGCAAACAACTTCCAGAATGGCTCTGCTGCCCTAGTACCCAGATTTGGGAATGGAGAAATGCTGCATCCTTGTGGCCATTTCCCACAACAGCAGCTTTAAACCCACCGCAAAAGGTCACTAAATATTCACCAATTGCAGGTCTGTAAATGACACCGGCCCTCCAAACAATACTGAGGTCGAAAATCGACCCAAAAATTCTAGAGTGCCACCTTCCAAAGAGAAAATTTGAAGAGGTATATTATACTCACACATTTTTTCTTTTTTCTTTTAACAGAAAAGGAAAAGGCGTGGAAAAATGATGAATTGTAGGAATTTTTACAGACATGTAAACCCAAATTACAAAAACCTATCAGCTCACACCAGTCAGAATGGCCATCAACAGAAATGCTGCAAACAATAAATGCTGACGTGATTGTGGAGAAATGCGTACCCTCGATTCTAAGGGGGACGTGGTAAGAGCCACTAATGAAAGCACAATTGAGGTGCCTTGAAAAGGTCAACGTTGAGCTACCATACCAGTCAATCAATCAAACCCACTGCTGGGTCTATCACCTGAGAAAATGAAAATCAAAAATCACAGGCTGGCAATCCTGCACTCCAGCAATATTTACCATAGGCAACACTTGGAAGCAACGAAAATGTCCATCAACAGAGGAACGCACCAAGAAGAAGTGGTCCATGTACACACTGGAATATTAGCCATGGAAAACATGGAAGCACTGCTCTTTGAGGCACCACAGATGAGCCTGGAGATAATCACAAAACATGAAGTAGGTCGGAAAGCAAAAGACCTATAGCCTATATTATCACTTATGGCATTATCTAATAACTGACACAGATGAACATATTTCCAAAGAGAAAGACACTCACAGGCTTAGAAAACAAACTATGCTATCTAAAAGGAAAGGTGGGGGGAAATTGAGAAATGAAGATTAGCGTCACTATACATATACAAATACATATTATATACATGTATCAAAAAGACCGAACATATAGCAAGGGAGGTCGACGGAACACTGTAATATTGTACATGGGAAGAGGATCTGTACATTCATAGACATACATAATGTACAAATGAACCAGATTGTGTACACCTAGGACAAACAATATTCTAAACTTTACCCAGATTTAAAAAAAAATGTAAAAGCCAAGAAGAAGTAATGAGACATAAACTTATGGGGATTTCTCCTGGCAAATTCCATCCTAATTTACAACCTAGGACAATGACTTCCAGAAAGGCTCTGCTGCCCTAGTACCCAGATTGGGGAATGGAGAAATGCTACCTCCTTGTGGCCGTTTCCCACAACAGCAGCTTTGAACGCACTGCAAAAGGTCACTAAATTTTCACCAACTTGCAGTTCTGTAAATGACACCTGCCCTCCAGAAAATTTCGGGGGTCAAAAATCGACCAAAAATTTCAGAAGAGGGCAACCTTCGAAGAAGACAATTTCAAGAGCTATATTGTACTCACGGTTTTTTCTTTTAAGAAAAAGGCATAGGAATATGATGAATTTTAAAAATTTTAATGACATGCATACCCATATTACAAAAACCTATCAGCTCACAGCAGTCAGAATGGCCATTAGGAAAAATGCTGCAAAAAATAAATGGTGAAGGGAGTGTGGAGAAATGCGTACCCTCGGTTGTAAGGGGGGGCATGTAAAGAGCCACTAAAGAAAACACAATGTAGGTGCTTTGAAAAGGGAAACATTGAGCTACCAGTCAATCAATCACAACCACTGCTTGGCCTATCACCTGAGAAAATGAGAATCAAAAAGTCACAGGCTGGCAAACCTGTACGCCAGCAAGATTAACCATAGCCAGCACTTGGAAGCAATGAAAATGTCCATCAACCGAGGAATGCACCAAGAAGAAGTGGTCCACGTACACAATGGAATATTACTCTAATAATAAATATAGATTAAATTTGAAAACAAACAAAAGCAAGGAGACATCAACATTTGTGGGTTTACCCGGGCACGTTGCACTCTAATTTATAACCGAAGAACACCACTGGCCGGTAGGTCTGTTTCCCTAGTACCAGCAAGGGGAACGTAGAAAGGCTGCCGCTCTCTGGCCGTTACCTGCAAAAGCAGGTTTAAAGCCTGAGCTAATGGTCACTTCATATGAACAAGTACTGCAGGGCTGTAAATGAAACCTGCCCTCAAAATGTCTTGAGGGAGAAAATGGCCAAAATATTTCAAATGGTGACACATACTTTAAGAAAACACTTTGAAGAAAGAAGCTCTAATCACAGCTGGAAAAATAAAAAGGACATGTCTTAAAGCTCAATTTCAACGCATTATGAGACACATGCAAATTCAACCACAAAGAGGTATCAGCTCACACCACTCAGAATAACCATCAGCAAAAACTACAAAGAATAAATGCTGAAGGTGCTGGGAAGAAATACATACCCTCCACTTTAAGTGGGACCTAACCTGGAAAGAGCCACTAAGGAGAACAGAAGAGAGGTGCCTTTAAAAGGTAAACATTGAGCTACCATATGATCCAGCAGACCTATTCCTGGACCTAAAAACTAAGAAGACAGAATTGGAAGGACACAGGCACGCAAATCTGCATGGCCTAGTATTACAATAGCCAAGATATGGAAGTAACCAAAAAGTCCACAGACAGATGGGTGGACAAAGAAGAACTGCTACCTGTACAGATGGAATATGAGCTAGTGAAAAAATGAAACAATGCCATTTGCAGCACCATAGATGAGTCTAGAAGTAATCACGCAACTTGGAGTAAGTGAGAAGGCAAAAGACACATATCCTATCATATCACATATAGGTGTTACCTAAAAAATGATACAAACAAAGATATTTCCACAGGGAAACACTATCTTAGATTCATTAAAAAAACTTATGCTTCACCAACTGGAAAGGTGTGAGGATTGGATACATTACCATATTGAGGTTAACAGAGAGATACAAACACTTGTGAAATATAGAATCACCAAAGACCTACGCAATACCAAGAGAAGACTACTCAACATTGTGTCATAAGCTACGTGGGAAAAGGATCCGAAGAAGAATAGATATATGTATATGTGTGAAGGAACCACATCTTGCACACCTAGAACAAACAAAACATTGTAATCAAGTTTGCTGTGATAAAAAATAAAACTTAAGTTAAAACTACGAACAAGAAGTAATGAGACATAAACTTAAAGGGCTTTTTCCTCGCACATTCCATTCTAATTTAAAACCTAGAACACCACTTCCAGTAAGGCTCTGTTGCCCTAGTAACCAGATTTGGTAAAGGAGAAATGCTGCCGCCTTCTGGCCGATTCCCGCAAGAGCAGCTTTTAACCCACAGCTAATGGTCACTTACCATTCACAAGGACTCAGGGCTGTAAAGGACACCTGCCTTCAAAATTGTGCTGAGGTAGGGAATGGATAAAAAAAAATTCAAAAGAGGCAAAATTTTCAAGAAGATAGTATGAAGAGGTAAGTTTTCCTCACTGTCTTTTCAAAAAAAGGAAAATGGATAAAAGCTCCAGCTCAGGAAGTATTAGACTCATGCAATCTAATCTACAAAAAGTTTTCAACTCAGACCAGTCGACTGACCATTGGCAAAAAGTCTACAAACAATAAATGCTGAAGAGGTTTTAGAGAAATGTGTACCCTCTAGCTGCTGGTGAGATGTAAAGGGGTTAACCGCCAATAATGAGAACAGAAAGGAGCTGCGTTTAAAAGGAAAAATTGAGGTACCATTCAATCCAGCAGGCGCACCAATGGGCCTCTCACCTGAGAAGACCAGAATGAAGAAGACGCGGGCTGCAAAAGCTGCACTGCAGCCTTATTCACAATAGACAAGACAGTGAAGCAACCAAAATGTCCATCAACAGATGAAAGGATAAAGAAGAAGTGGTCCATGTACACAATGAATACTAGCCATGGAAAACAATGAAACACTGCTCTTTGAGGCACCATAGATGATCTTGGAGATAATCACAGAACACGAGGTAAGTCGGAAAGCAAAAGTCCTATATCCTATGATATCACTTATAGGCGTTATCTAATAACTGACACAAATGAACATATTTCTACAGAGAAAGTCAATCACAGACTTATTAAAAAAAAACTATGCTTATCTAAAAGGAAAGGTGGGGGGAATGGGTAAATGAAGATTAGCATTACCATACGTGTACAAATACATATTATATACATATATCAAAAAGACCGACCATATAGCAAGGAAGGATTACGGAACACTCTGGAATAATTTACACGGGAAGAGGACCTCTACATAAATAGGTATATAGGATATGTAGATGAACCAGAGTGTGTACACCTTGGACAAGCAACATTCTAACGATTACCCCAATTGAAAAAATTAAAACAACGAACTAGGAGTAAGGAGACATAAACTTATGGGGGGGTTTCCTGGCACATTCCACCCAAATTTAAAACCTAGGCAAACAACTTCCAGAATGGCTCTGCTGCCCTAGTACCCAGATTTGGGAATGGAGAAATGCTGCATCCTTGTGGCCATTTCCCACAACAGCAGCTTTAAACCCACCGCAAAAGGTCACTAAATATTCACCAATTGCAGGTCTGTAAATGACACCGGCCCTCCAAACAATACTGAGGTCGAAAATCGACCCAAAAATTCTAGAGTGCCACCTTCCAAAGAGAAAATTTGAAGAGGTATATTATACTCACACATTTTTTCTTTTTTCTTTTAACAGAAAAGGAAAAGGCGTGGAAAAATGATGAATTGTAGGAATTTTTACAGACATGTAAACCCAAATTACAAAAACCTATCAGCTCACACCAGTCAGAATGGCCATCAACAGAAATGCTGCAAACAATAAATGCTGACGTGATTGTGGAGAAATGCGTACCCTCGATTCTAAGGGGGACGTGGTAAGAGCCACTAATGAAAGCACAATTGAGGTGCCTTGAAAAGGTCAACGTTGAGCTACCATACCAGTCAATCAATCAAACCCACTGCTGGGTCTATCACCTGAGAAAATGAAAATCAAAAATCACAGGCTGGCAATCCTGCACTCCAGCAATATTTACCATAGGCAACACTTGGAAGCAACGAAAATGTCCATCAACAGAGGAACGCACCAAGAAGAAGTGGTCCATGTACACACTGGAATATTAGCCATGGAAAACATGGAAGCACTGCTCTTTGAGGCACCACAGATGAGCCTGGAGATAATCACAAAACATGAAGTAGGTCGGAAAGCAAAAGACCTATAGCCTATATTATCACTTATGGCATTATCTAATAACTGACACAGATGAACATATTTCCAAAGAGAAAGACACTCACAGGCTTAGAAAACAAACTATGCTATCTAAAAGGAAAGGTGGGGGGAAATTGAGAAATGAAGATTAGCGTCACTATACATATACAAATACATATTATATACATGTATCAAAAAGACCGAACATATAGCAAGGGAGGTCGACGGAACACTGTAATATTGTACATGGGAAGAGGATCTGTACATTCATAGACATACATAATGTACAAATGAACCAGATTGTGTACACCTAGGACAAACAATATTCTAAACTTTACCCAGATTTAAAAAAAAATGTAAAAGCCAAGAAGAAGTAATGAGACATAAACTTATGGGGATTTCTCCTGGCAAATTCCATCCTAATTTACAACCTAGGACAATGACTTCCAGAAAGGCTCTGCTGCCCTAGTACCCAGATTGGGGAATGGAGAAATGCTACCTCCTTGTGGCCGTTTCCCACAACAGCAGCTTTGAACGCACTGCAAAAGGTCACTAAATTTTCACCAACTTGCAGTTCTGTAAATGACACCTGCCCTCCAGAAAATTTCGGGGGTCAAAAATCGACCAAAAATTTCAGAAGAGGGCAACCTTCGAAGAAGACAATTTCAAGAGCTATATTGTACTCACGGTTTTTTCTTTTAAGAAAAAGGCATAGGAATATGATGAATTTTAAAAATTTTAATGACATGCATACCCATATTACAAAAACCTATCAGCTCACAGCAGTCAGAATGGCCATTAGGAAAAATGCTGCAAAAAATAAATGGTGAAGGGAGTGTGGAGAAATGCGTACCCTCGGTTGTAAGGGGGGGCATGTAAAGAGCCACTAAAGAAAACACAATGTAGGTGCTTTGAAAAGGGAAACATTGAGCTACCAGTCAATCAATCACAACCACTGCTTGGCCTATCACCTGAGAAAATGAGAATCAAAAAGTCACAGGCTGGCAAACCTGTACGCCAGCAAGATTAACCATAGCCAGCACTTGGAAGCAATGAAAATGTCCATCAACCGAGGAATGCACCAAGAAGAAGTGGTCCACGTACACAATGGAATATTACTCTAATAATAAATATAGATTAAATTTGAAAACAAACAAAAGCAAGGAGACATCAACATTTGTGGGTTTACCCGGGCACGTTGCACTCTAATTTATAACCGAAGAACACCACTGGCCGGTAGGTCTGTTTCCCTAGTACCAGCAAGGGGAACGTAGAAAGGCTGCCGCTCTCTGGCCGTTACCTGCAAAAGCAGGTTTAAAGCCTGAGCTAATGGTCACTTCATATGAACAAGTACTGCAGGGCTGTAAATGAAACCTGCCCTCAAAATGTCTTGAGGGAGAAAATGGCCAAAATATTTCAAATGGTGACACATACTTTAAGAAAACACTTTGAAGAAAGAAGCTCTAATCACAGCTGGAAAAATAAAAAGGACATGTCTTAAAGCTCAATTTCAACGCATTATGAGACACATGCAAATTCAACCACAAAGAGGTATCAGCTCACACCACTCAGAATAACCATCAGCAAAAACTACAAAGAATAAATGCTGAAGGTGCTGGGAAGAAATACATACCCTCCACTTTAAGTGGGACCTAACCTGGAAAGAGCCACTAAGGAGAACAGAAGAGAGGTGCCTTTAAAAGGTAAACATTGAGCTACCATATGATCCAGCAGACCTATTCCTGGACCTAAAAACTAAGAAGACAGAATTGGAAGGACACAGGCACGCAAATCTGCATGGCCTAGTATTACAATAGCCAAGATATGGAAGTAACCAAAAAGTCCACAGACAGATGGGTGGACAAAGAAGAACTGCTACCTGTACAGATGGAATATGAGCTAGTGAAAAAATGAAACAATGCCATTTGCAGCACCATAGATGAGTCTAGAAGTAATCACGCAACTTGGAGTAAGTGAGAAGGCAAAAGACACATATCCTATCATATCACATATAGGTGTTACCTAAAAAATGATACAAACAAAGATATTTCCACAGAGAAACACTATCTTAGATTCATTAAAAAAACTTATGCTTCACCAACTGGAAAGGTGTGAGGATTGGATACATTACCATATTGAGGTTAACAGAGAGATACAAACACTTGTGAAATATAGAATCACCAAAGACCTACGCAATACCAAGAGAAGACTACTCAACATTGTGTCATAAGCTACGTGGGAAAAGGATCCGAAGAAGAATAGATATATGTATATGTGTGAAAGAACCACATCTTGCACACCTAGAACAAACAAAACATTGTAATCAAGTTTGCTGTGATTAAAAAATAAAACTTAAGTTAAAAATACGAACAAGAAGTAATGAGACATAAACTTAAAGGGCTTTTTCCTCGCACATTCCATTCTAATTTAAAACCTAGAACACCACTTCCAGTAAGGCTCTGTTGCCCTAGTAACCAGATTTGGTAAAGGAGAAATGCTGCCGCCTTCTGGCCGATTCCCGCAAGAGCAGCTTTTAACCCACAGCTAATGGTCACTTACCATTCACAAGGACTCAGGGCTGTAAAGGACACCTGCCTTCAAAATTGTGCTGAGGTAGGGAATGGATAAAAAAAAATTCAAAAGAGGCAAAATTTTCAAGAAGATAGTATGAAGAGGTAAGTTTTCCTCACTGTCTTTTCAAAAAAAGGAAAATGGATAAAAGCTCCAGCTCAGGAAGTATTAGACTCATGCAATCTAATCTACAAAAAGTTTTCAACTCAGACCAGTCGACTGACCATTGGCAAAAAGTCTACAAACAATAAATGCTGAAGAGGTTTTAGAGAAATGTGTACCCTCTAGCTGCTGGTGAGATGTAAAGGGGTTAACCGCCAATAATGAGAACAGAAAGGAGCTGCGTTTAAAAGGAAAAATTGAGGTACCATTCAATCCAGCAGGCGCACCAATGGGCCTCTCACCTGAGAAGACCAGAATGAAGAAGACGCGGGCTGCAAAAGCTGCACTGCAGCCTTATTCACAATAGACAAGACAGTGAAGCAACCAAAATGTCCATCAACAGATGAAAGGATAAAGAAGAAGTGGTCCATGTACACAATGAATACTAGCCATGGAAAACAATGAAACACTGCTCTTTGAGGCACCATAGATGATCTTGGAGATAATCACAGAACACGAGGTAAGTCGGAAAGCAAAAGTCCTATATCCTATGATATCACTTATAGGCGTTATCTAATAACTGACACAAATGAACATATTTCCACAGAGAAAGTCAATCACAGACTTATTAAAAAAAAACTATGCTTATCTAAAAGGCAAGGTGGGGGGAATGGGTAAATGAAGATTAGCGTTACCATACGTGTACAAATACATATTATATACATATATCAAAAAGACCGACCATATAGCAAGGAAGGATTACGGAACACTCTGGAATAATTTACAGGGGAAGAGGACCTCTACATAAATAGGTATATAGGATATGTAGATGAACCAGAGTGTGTACACCTTGGACAAGCAACATTCTAACGATTACCCCAATTGAAAAAATTAAAACAACGAACTAGGAGTAAGGAGACATAAACTTATGGGGGGTTTTCCTGGCACATTCCACCCAAATTTAAAACCTAGGCAAACAACTTCCAGAATGGCTCTGCTGCCCTAGTACCCAGATTTGGGAATGGAGAAATGCTGCATCCTTGTGGCCGTTTCCCACAACAGCAGCTTTAAACCCACCGCAAAAGGTCACTAAATATTCACCAATTGCAGGTCTGTAAATGACACCGGTCCTCCAAACAATACTGAGGTCGAAAATCGACCCAAAAATTCTAGAGTGCCACCTTCCAAAGAGAACATTTGAAGAGGTATATTATACTCACACATTTTTTCTTTTTTCTTTTAACAGAAAAGGAAAAGGCGTGGAAAAATGATGAATTGTAGGAATTTTTACAGACACGTAAACCCAAATTACAAAAACCTATCAGCTCACACCAGTCAGAATGGCCATCAACAGAAATGCTGCAAACAATAAATGCTGACGTGATTGTGGAGAAATGCGTACCCTCGATTCTAAGGGGGACGTGGTAAGAGCCACTAATGAAAGCACAATTGAGGTGCCTTGAAAAGGTCAACGTTGAGCTACCATACCAGTCAATCAATCAAACCCACTGCTGGGTCTATCACCTGAGAAAATGAAAATCAAAAATCACAGGCTGGCAATCCTGCACTCCAGCAATATTTACCATAGGCAACACTTGGAAGCAACGAAAATGTCCATCAACAGAGGAACGCACCAAGAAGAAGTGGTCCATGTACACACTGGAATATTAGCCATGGAAAACATGGAAGCACTGCTCTTTGAGGCACCACAGATGAGCCTGGAGATAATCACAAAACATGAAGTAGGTCGGAAAGCAAAAGACCTATAGCCTATATTATCACTTATGGCATTATCTAATAACTGACACAGATGAACATATTTCCAAAGAGAAAGACACTCACAGGCTTAGAAAACAAACTATGCTATCTAAAAGGAAAGGTGGGGGGAAATTGAGAAATGAAGATTAGCGTCACTATACATATACAAATACATATTATATACATGTATCAAACAGACCGAACATATAGCAAGGGAGGTCGACGGAACACTGTAATATTGTACATGGGAAGAGGATCTGTACATTCATAGACATACATAATGTACAAATGAACCAGATTGTGTACACCTAGGACAAACAATATTCTAAACTTTACCCAGATTTAAAAAAAAATGTAAAAGCCAAGAAGAAGTAATGAGACATAAACTTATGGGGATTTCTCCTGGCAAATTCCATCCTAATTTACAACCTAGGACAATGACTTCCAGAAAGGCTCTGCTGCCCTAGTACCCAGATTGGGGAATGGAGAAATGCTACCTCCTTGTGGCCGTTTCCCACAACAGCAGCTTTGAACGCACTGCAAAAGGTCACTAAATTTTCACCAACTTGCAGTTCTGTAAATGACACCTGCCCTCCAGAAAATTTCGGGGGTCAAAAATCGACCAAAAATTTCAGAAGAGGGCAACCTTCGAAGAAGACAATTTCAAGAGCTATATTGTACTCACGGTTTTTTCTTTTAAGAAAAAGGCATAGGAATATGATGAATTTTAAAAATTTTAATGACATGCATACCCATATTACAAAAACCTATCAGCTCACAGCAGTCAGAATGGCCATTAGGAAAAATGCTGCAAAAAATAAATGGTGAAGGGAGTGTGGAGAAATGCGTACCCTCGGTTGTAAGGGGGGGCATGTAAAGAGCCACTAAAGAAAACACAATGTAGGTGCTTTGAAAAGGGAAACATTGAGCTACCAGTCAATCAATCACAACCACTGCTTGGCCTATCACCTGAGAAAATGAGAATCAAAAAGTCACAGGCTGGCAAACCTGTACGCCAGCAAGATTAACCATAGCCAGCACTTGGAAGCAATGAAAATGTCCATCAACCGAGGAATGCACCAAGAAGAAGTGGTCCACGTACACAATGGAATATTACTCTAATAATAAATATAGATTAAATTTGAAAACAAACAAAAGCAAGGAGACATCAACATTTGTGGGTTTACCCGGGCACGTTGCACTCTAATTTATAACCGAAGAACACCACTGGCCGGTAGGTCTGTTTCCCTAGTACCAGCAAGGGGAACGTAGAAAGGCTGCCGCTCTCTGGCCGTTACCTGCAAAAGCAGGTTTAAAGCCTGAGCTAATGGTCACTTCATATGAACAAGTACTGCAGGGCTGTAAATGAAACCTGCCCTCAAAATGTCTTGAGGGAGAAAATGGCCAAAATATTTCAAATGGTGACACATACTTTAAGAAAACACTTTGAAGAAAGAAGCTCTAATCACAGCTGGAAAAATAAAAAGGACATGTCTTAAAGCTCAATTTCAACGCATTATGAGACACATGCAAATTCAACCACAAAGAGGTATCAGCTCACACCACTCAGAATAACCATCAGCAAAAACTACAAAGAATAAATGCTGAAGGTGCTGGGAAGAAATACATACCCTCCACTTTAAGTGGGACCTAACCTGGAAAGAGCCACTAAGGAGAACAGAAGAGAGGTGCCTTTAAAAGGTAAACATTGAGCTACCATATGATCCAGCAGACCTATTCCTGGACCTAAAAACTAAGAAGACAGAATTGGAAGGACACAGGCACGCAAATCTGCATGGCCTAGTATTACAATAGCCAAGATATGGAAGTAACCAAAAAGTCCACAGACAGATGGGTGGACAAAGAAGAACTGCTACCTGTACAGATGGAATATGAGCTAGTGAAAAAATGAAACAATGCCATTTGCAGCACCATAGATGAGTCTAGAAGTAATCACGCAACTTGGAGTAAGTGAGAAGGCAAAAGACACATATCCTATCATATCACATATAGGTGTTACCTAAAAAATGATACAAACAAAGATATTTCCACAGAGAAACACTATCTTAGATTCATTAAAAAAACTTATGCTTCACCAACTGGAAAGGTGTGAGGATTGGATACATTACCATATTGAGGTTAACAGAGAGATACAAACACTTGTGAAATATAGAATCACCAAAGACCTACGCAATACCAAGAGAAGACTACTCAACATTGTGTCATAAGCTACGTGGGAAAAGGATCCGAAGAAGAATAGATATATGTATATGTGTGAAGGAACCACATCTTGCACACCTAGAACAAACAAAACATTGTAATCAAGTTTGCTGTGATAAAAAATAAAACTTAAGTTAAAACTACGAACAAGAAGTAATGAGACATAAACTTAAAGGGCTTTTTCCTCGCACATTCCATTCTAATTTAAAACCTAGAACACCACTTCCAGTAAGGCTCTGTTGCCCTAGTAACCAGATTTGGTAAAGGAGAAATGCTGCCGCCTTCTGGCCGATTCCCGCAAGAGCAGCTTTTAACCCACAGCTAATGGTCACTTACCATTCACAAGGACTCAGGGCTGTAAAGGACACCTGCCTTCAAAATTGTGCTGAGGTAGGGAATGGATAAAAAAAAATTCAAAAGAGGCAAAATTTTCAAGAAGATAGTATGAAGAGGTAAGTTTTCCTCACTGTCTTTTCAAAAAAAGGAAAATGGATAAAAGCTCCAGCTCAGGAAGTATTAGACTCATGCAATCTAATCTACAAAAAGTTTTCAACTCAGACCAGTCGACTGACCATTGGCAAAAAGTCTACAAACAATAAATGCTGAAGAGGTTTTAGAGAAATGTGTACCCTCTAGCTGCTGGTGAGATGTAAAGGGGTTAACCGCCAATAATGAGAACAGAAAGGAGCTGCGTTTAAAAGGAAAAATTGAGGTACCATTCAATCCAGCAGGCGCACCAATGGGCCTCTCACCTGAGAAGACCAGAATGAAGAAGACGCGGGCTGCAAAAGCTGCACTGCAGCCTTATTCACAATAGACAAGACAGTGAAGCAACCAAAATGTCCATCAACAGATGAAAGGATAAAGAAGAAGTGGTCCATGTACACAATGAATACTAGCCATGGAAAACAATGAAACACTGCTCTTTGAGGCACCATAGATGATCTTGGAGATAATCACAGAACACGAGGTAAGTCGGAAAGCAAAAGTCCTATATCCTATGATATCACTTATAGGCGTTATCTAATAACTGACACAAATGAACATATTTCCACAGAGAAAGTCAATCACAGACTTATTAAAAAAAAACTATGCTTATCTAAAAGGCAAGGTGGGGGGAATGGGTAAATGAAGATTAGCGTTACCATACGTGTACAAATACATATTATATACATATATCAAAAAGACCGACCATATAGCAAGGAAGGATTACGGAACACTCTGGAATAATTTACAGGGGAAGAGGACCTCTACATAAATAGGTATATAGGATATGTAGATGAACCAGAGTGTGTACACCTTGGACAAGCAACATTCTAACGATTACCCCAATTGAAAAAATTAAAACAACGAACTAGGAGTAAGGAGACATAAACTTATGGGGGGTTTTCCTGGCACATTCCACCCAAATTTAAAACCTAGGCAAACAACTTCCAGAATGGCTCTGCTGCCCTAGTACCCAGATTTGGGAATGGAGAAATGCTGCATCCTTGTGGCCGTTTCCCACAACAGCAGCTTTAAACCCACCGCAAAAGGTCACTAAATATTCACCAATTGCAGGTCTGTAAATGACACCGGTCCTCCAAACAATACTGAGGTCGAAAATCGACCCAAAAATTCTAGAGTGCCACCTTCCAAAGAGAACATTTGAAGAGGTATATTATACTCACACATTTTTTCTTTTTTCTTTTAACAGAAAAGGAAAAGGCGTGGAAAAATGATGAATTGTAGGAATTTTTACAGACACGTAAACCCAAATTACAAAAACCTATCAGCTCACACCAGTCAGAATGGCCATCAACAGAAATGCTGCAAACAATAAATGCTGACGTGATTGTGGAGAAATGCGTACCCTCGATTCTAAGGGGGACGTGGTAAGAGCCACTAATGAAAGCACAATTGAGGTGCCTTGAAAAGGTCAACGTTGAGCTACCATACCAGTCAATCAATCAAACCCACTGCTGGGTCTATCACCTGAGAAAATGAAAATCAAAAATCACAGGCTGGCAATCCTGCACTCCAGCAATATTTACCATAGGCAACACTTGGAAGCAACGAAAATGTCCATCAACAGAGGAACGCACCAAGAAGAAGTGGTCCATGTACACACTGGAATATTAGCCATGGAAAACATGGAAGCACTGCTCTTTGAGGCACCACAGATGAGCCTGGAGATAATCACAAAACATGAAGTAGGTCGGAAAGCAAAAGACCTATAGCCTATATTATCACTTATGGCATTATCTAATAACTGACACAGATGAACATATTTCCAAAGAGAAAGACACTCACAGGCTTAGAAAACAAACTATGCTATCTAAAAGGAAAGGTGGGGGGAAATTGAGAAATGAAGATTAGCGTCACTATACATATACAAATACATATTATATACATGTATCAAACAGACCGAACATATAGCAAGGGAGGTCGACGGAACACTGTAATATTGTACATGGGAAGAGGATCTGTACATTCATAGACATACATAATGTACAAATGAACCAGATTGTGTACACCTAGGACAAACAATATTCTAAACTTTACCCAGATTTAAAAAAAAATGTAAAAGCCAAGAAGAAGTAATGAGACATAAACTTATGGGGATTTCTCCTGGCAAATTCCATCCTAATTTACAACCTAGGACAATGACTTCCAGAAAGGCTCTGCTGCCCTAGTACCCAGATTGGGGAATGGAGAAATGCTACCTCCTTGTGGCCGTTTCCCACAACAGCAGCTTTGAACGCACTGCAAAAGGTCACTAAATTTTCACCAACTTGCAGTTCTGTAAATGACACCTGCCCTCCAGAAAATTTCGGGGGTCAAAAATCGACCAAAAATTTCAGAAGAGGGCAACCTTCGAAGAAGACAATTTCAAGAGCTATATTGTACTCACGGTTTTTTCTTTTAAGAAAAAGGCATAGGAATATGATGAATTTTAAAAATTTTAATGACATGCATACCCATATTACAAAAACCTATCAGCTCACAGCAGTCAGAATGGCCATTAGGAAAAATGCTGCAAAAAATAAATGGTGAAGGGAGTGTGGAGAAATGCGTACCCTCGGTTGTAAGGGGGGGCATGTAAAGAGCCACTAAAGAAAACACAATGTAGGTGCTTTGAAAAGGGAAACATTGAGCTACCAGTCAATCAATCACAACCACTGCTTGGCCTATCACCTGAGAAAATGAGAATCAAAAAGTCACAGGCTGGCAAACCTGTACGCCAGCAAGATTAACCATAGCCAGCACTTGGAAGCAATGAAAATGTCCATCAACCGAGGAATGCACCAAGAAGAAGTGGTCCACGTACACAATGGAATATTACTCTAATAATAAATATAGATTAAATTTGAAAACAAACAAAAGCAAGGAGACATCAACATTTGTGGGTTTACCCGGGCACGTTGCACTCTAATTTATAACCGAAGAACACCACTGGCCGGTAGGTCTGTTTCCCTAGTACCAGCAAGGGGAACGTAGAAAGGCTGCCGCTCTCTGGCCGTTACCTGCAAAAGCAGGTTTAAAGCCTGAGCTAATGGTCACTTCATATGAACAAGTACTGCAGGGCTGTAAATGAAACCTGCCCTCAAAATGTCTTGAGGGAGAAAATGGCCAAAATATTTCAAATGGTGACACATACTTTAAGAAAACACTTTGAAGAAAGAAGCTCTAATCACAGCTGGAAAAATAAAAAGGACATGTCTTAAAGCTCAATTTCAACGCATTATGAGACACATGCAAATTCAACCACAAAGAGGTATCAGCTCACACCACTCAGAATAACCATCAGCAAAAACTACAAAGAATAAATGCTGAAGGTGCTGGGAAGAAATACATACCCTCCACTTTAAGTGGGACCTAACCTGGAAAGAGCCACTAAGGAGAACAGAAGAGAGGTGCCTTTAAAAGGTAAACATTGAGCTACCATATGATCCAGCAGACCTATTCCTGGACCTAAAAACTAAGAAGACAGAATTGGAAGGACACAGGCACGCAAATCTGCATGGCCTAGTATTACAATAGCCAAGATATGGAAGTAACCAAAAAGTCCACAGACAGATGGGTGGACAAAGAAGAACTGCTACCTGTACAGATGGAATATGAGCTAGTGAAAAAATGAAACAATGCCATTTGCAGCACCATAGATGAGTCTAGAAGTAATCACGCAACTTGGAGTAAGTGAGAAGGCAAAAGACACATATCCTATCATATCACATATAGGTGTTACCTAAAAAATGATACAAACAAAGATATTTCCACAGAGAAACACTATCTTAGATTCATTAAAAAAACTTATGCTTCACCAACTGGAAAGGTGTGAGGATTGGATACATTACCATATTGAGGTTAACAGAGAGATACAAACACTTGTGAAATATAGAATCACCAAAGACCTACGCAATACCAAGAGAAGACTACTCAACATTGTGTCATAAGCTACGTGGGAAAAGGATCCGAAGAAGAATAGATATATGTATATGTGTGAAGGAACCACATCTTGCACACCTAGAACAAACAAAACATTGTAATCAAGTTTGCTGTGATAAAAAATAAAACTTAAGTTAAAACTACGAACAAGAAGTAATGAGACATAAACTTAAAGGGCTTTTTCCTCGCACATTCCATTCTAATTTAAAACCTAGAACACCACTTCCAGTAAGGCTCTGTTGCCCTAGTAACCAGATTTGGTAAAGGAGAAATGCTGCCGCCTTCTGGCCGATTCCCGCAAGAGCAGCTTTTAACCCACAGCTAATGGTCACTTACCATTCACAAGGACTCAGGGCTGTAAAGGACACCTGCCTTCAAAATTGTGCTGAGGTAGGGAATGGATAAAAAAAAATTCAAAAGAGGCAAAATTTTCAAGAAGATAGTATGAAGAGGTAAGTTTTCCTCACTGTCTTTTCAAAAAAAGGAAAATGGATAAAAGCTCCAGCTCAGGAAGTATTAGACTCATGCAATCTAATCTACAAAAAGTTTTCAACTCAAACCAGTCGACTGACCATTGGCAAAAAGTCTACAAACAATAAATGCTGAAGAGGTTTTAGAGAAATGTGTACCCTCTAGCTGCTGGTGAGATGTAAAGGGGTTAACCGCCAATAATGAGAACAGAAAGGAGCTGCGTTTAAAAGGAAAAATTGAGGTACCATTCAATCCAGCAGGCGCACCAATGGGCCTCTCACCTGAGAAGACCAGAATGAAGAAGACGCGGGCTGCAAAAGCTGCACTGCAGCCTTATTCACAATAGACAAGACAGTGAAGCAACCAAAATGTCCATCAACAGATGAAAGGATAAAGAAGAAGTGGTCCATGTACACAATGAATACTAGCCATGGAAAACAATGAAACACTGCTCTTTGAGGCACCATAGATGATCTTGGAGATAATCACAGAACACGAGGTAAGTCGGAAAGCAAAAGTCCTATATCCTATGATATCACTTATAGGCGTTATCTAATAACTGACACAAATGAACATATTTCCACAGAGAAAGTCAATCACAGACTTATTAAAAAAAAACTATGCTTATCTAAAAGGAAAGGTGGGGGGAATGGGTAAATGAAGATTAGCGTTACCATACGTGTACAAATACATATTATATACATATATCAAAAAGACCGACCATATAGCAAGGAAGGATTACGGAACACTCTGTAATAATTTACAGGGGAAGAGGACCTCTACATAAATAGGTATATAGGATATGTAGATGAACCAGAGTGTGTACACCTTGGACAAGCAACATTCTAACGATTACCCCAATTGAAAAAATTAAAACAACGAACTAGGAGTAAGGAGACATAAACTTATGGGGGGTTTTCCTGGCACATTCCACCCAAATTTAAAACCTAGGCAAACAACTTCCAGAATGGCTCTGCTGCCCTAGTACCCAGATTTGGGAATGGAGAAATGCTGCATCCTTGTGGCCATTTCCCACAACAGCAGCTTTAAACCCACCGCAAAAGGTCACTAAATATTCACCAATTGCAGGTCTGTAAATGACACCGGCCCTCCAAACAATACTGAGGTCGAAAATCGACCCAAAAATTCTAGAGTGCCACCTTCCAAAGAGAAAATTTGAAGAGGTATATTATACTCACACATTTTTTCTTTTTTCTTTTAACAGAAAAGGAAAAG
Source organism: Balaenoptera acutorostrata (assembly GCF_949987535.1). Taxonomy (NCBI): domain Eukaryota; kingdom Metazoa; phylum Chordata; class Mammalia; order Artiodactyla; family Balaenopteridae; genus Balaenoptera; species Balaenoptera acutorostrata. The sequence goes on along the minus strand of NC_080070.1, from coordinate 90,613,257 downwards.
GCGTGGAAAAATGATGAATTGTAGGAATTTTTACAGACATGTAAACCCAAATTACAAAAACCTATCAGCTCACACCAGTCAGAATGGCCATCAACAGAAATGCTGCAAACAATAAATGCTGACGTGATTGTGGAGAAATGCGTACCCTCGATTCTAAGGGGGACGTGGTAAGAGCCACTAATGAAAGCACAATTGAGGTGCCTTGAAAAGGTCAACGTTGAGCTACCATACCAGTCAATCAATCAAACCCACTGCTGGGTCTATCACCTGAGAAAATGAAAATCAAAAATCACAGGCTGGCAATCCTGCACTCCAGCAATATTTACCATAGGCAACACTTGGAAGCAACGAAAATGTCCATCAACAGAGGAACGCACCAAGAAGAAGTGGTCCATGTACACACTGGAATATTAGCCATGGAAAACATGGAAGCACTGCTCTTTGAGGCACCACAGATGAGCCTGGAGATAATCACAAAACATGAAGTAGGTCGGAAAGCAAAAGACCTATAGCCTATATTATCACTTATGGCATTATCTAATAACTGACACAGATGAACATATTTCCAAAGAGAAAGACACTCACAGGCTTAGAAAACAAACTATGCTATCTAAAAGGAAAGGTGGGGGGAAATTGAGAAATGAAGATTAGCGTCACTATACATATACAAATACATATTATATACATGTATCAAAAAGACCGAACATATAGCAAGGGAGGTCGACGGAACACTGTAATATTGTACATGGGAAGAGGATCTGTACATTCATAGACATACATAATGTACAAATGAACCAGATTGTGTACACCTAGGACAAACAATATTCTAAACTTTACCCAGATTTAAAAAAAAATGTAAAAGCCAAGAAGAAGTAATGAGACATAAACTTATGGGGATTTCTCCTGGCAAATTCCATCCTAATTTACAACCTAGGACAATGACTTCCAGAAAGGCTCTGCTGCCCTAGTACCCAGATTGGGGAATGGAGAAATGCTACCTCCTTGTGGCCGTTTCCCACAACAGCAGCTTTGAACGCACTGCAAAAGGTCACTAAATTTTCACCAACTTGCAGTTCTGTAAATGACACCTGCCCTCCAGAAAATTTCGGGGGTCAAAAATCGACCAAAAATTTCAGAAGAGGGCAACCTTCGAAGAAGACAATTTCAAGAGCTATATTGTACTCACGGTTTTTTCTTTTAAGAAAAAGGCATAGGAATATGATGAATTTTAAAAATTTTAATGACATGCATACCCATATTACAAAAACCTATCAGCTCACAGCAGTCAGAATGGCCATTAGGAAAAATGCTGCAAAAAATAAATGGTGAAGGGAGTGTGGAGAAATGCGTACCCTCGGTTGTAAGGGGGGGCATGTAAAGAGCCACTAAAGAAAACACAATGTAGGTGCTTTGAAAAGGGAAACATTGAGCTACCAGTCAATCAATCACAACCACTGCTTGGCCTATCACCTGAGAAAATGAGAATCAAAAAGTCACAGGCTGGCAAACCTGTACGCCAGCAAGATTAACCATAGCCAGCACTTGGAAGCAATGAAAATGTCCATCAACCGAGGAATGCACCAAGAAGAAGTGGTCCACGTACACAATGGAATATTACTCTAATAATAAATATAGATTAAATTTGAAAACAAACAAAAGCAAGGAGACATCAACATTTGTGGGTTTACCCGGGCACGTTGCACTCTAATTTATAACCGAAGAACACCACTGGCCGGTAGGTCTGTTTCCCTAGTACCAGCAAGGGGAACGTAGAAAGGCTGCCGCTCTCTGGCCGTTACCTGCAAAAGCAGGTTTAAAGCCTGAGCTAATGGTCACTTCATATGAACAAGTACTGCAGGGCTGTAAATGAAACCTGCCCTCAAAATGTCTTGAGGGAGAAAATGGCCAAAATATTTCAAATGGTGACACATACTTTAAGAAAACACTTTGAAGAAAGAAGCTCTAATCACAGCTGGAAAAATAAAAAGGACATGTCTTAAAGCTCAATTTCAACGCATTATGAGACACATGCAAATTCAACCACAAAGAGGTATCAGCTCACACCACTCAGAATAACCATCAGCAAAAACTACAAAGAATAAATGCTGAAGGTGCTGGGAAGAAATACATACCCTCCACTTTAAGTGGGACCTAACCTGGAAAGAGCCACTAAGGAGAACAGAAGAGAGGTGCCTTTAAAAGGTAAACATTGAGCTACCATATGATCCAGCAGACCTATTCCTGGACCTAAAAACTAAGAAGACAGAATTGGAAGGACACAGGCACGCAAATCTGCATGGCCTAGTATTACAATAGCCAAGATATGGAAGTAACCAAAAAGTCCACAGACAGATGGGTGGACAAAGAAGAACTGCTACCTGTACAGATGGAATATGAGCTAGTGAAAAAATGAAACAATGCCATTTGCAGCACCATAGATGAGTCTAGAAGTAATCACGCAACTTGGAGTAAGTGAGAAGGCAAAAGACACATATCCTATCATATCACATATAGGTGTTACCTAAAAAATGATACAAACAAAGATATTTCCACAGAGAAACACTATCTTAGATTCATTAAAAAAACTTATGCTTCACCAACTGGAAAGGTGTGAGGATTGGATACATTACCATATTGAGGTTAACAGAGAGATACAAACACTTGTGAAATATAGAATCACCAAAGACCTACGCAATACCAAGAGAAGACTACTCAACATTGTGTCATAAGCTACGTGGGAAAAGGATCCGAAGAAGAATAGATATATGTATATGTGTGAAAGAACCACATCTTGCACACCTAGAACAAACAAAACATTGTAATCAAGTTTGCTGTGATAAAAAATAAAACTTAAGTTAAAACTACGAACAAGAAGTAATGAGACATAAACTTAAAGGGCTTTTTCCTCGCACATTCCATTCTAATTTAAAACCTAGAACACCACTTCCAGTAAGGCTCTGTTGCCCTAGTAACCAGATTTGGTAAAGGAGAAATGCTGCCGCCTTCTGGCCGATTCCCGCAAGAGCAGCTTTTAACCCACAGCTAATGGTCACTTACCATTCACAAGGACTCAGGGCTGTAAAGGACACCTGCCTTCAAAATTGTGCTGAGGTAGGGAATGGATAAAAAAAAATTCAAAAGAGGCAAAATTTTCAAGAAGATAGTATGAAGAGGTAAGTTTTCCTCACTGTCTTTTCAAAAAAAGGAAAATGGATAAAAGCTCCAGCTCAGGAAGTATTAGACTCATGCAGTCTAATCTACAAAAAGTTTTCAACTCAAACCAGTCGACTGACCATTGGCAAAAAGTCTACAAACAATAAATGCTGAAGAGGTTTTAGAGAAATGTGTACCCTCTAGCTGCTGGTGAGATGTAAAGGGGTTAACCGCCAATAATGAGAACAGAAAGGAGCTGCGTTTAAAAGGAAAAATTGAGGTACCATTCAATCCAGCAGGCGCACCAATGGGCCTCTCACCTGAGAAGACCAGAATGAAGAAGACGCGGGCTGCAAAAGCTGCACTGCAGCCTTATTCACAATAGACAAGACAGTGAAGCAACCAAAATGTCCATCAACAGATGAAAGGATAAAGAAGAAGTGGTCCATGTACACAATGAATACTAGCCATGGAAAACAATGAAACACTGCTCTTTGAGGCACCATAGATGATCTTGGAGATAATCACAGAACACGAGGTAAGTCGGAAAGCAAAAGTCCTATATCCTATGATATCACTTATAGGCGTTATCTAATAACTGACACAAATGAACATATTTCCACAGAGAAAGTCAATCACAGACTTATTAAAAAAAAACTATGCTTATCTAAAAGGAAAGGTGGGGGGAATGGGTAAATGAAGATTAGCGTTACCATACGTGTACAAATACATATTATATACATATATCAAAAAGACCGACCATATAGCAAGGAAGGATTACGGAACACTCTGGAATAATTTACAGGGGAAGAGGACCTCTACATAAATAGGTATATAGGATATGTAGATGAACCAGAGTGTGTACACCTTGGACAAGCAACATTCTAACGATTACCCCAATTGAAAAAATTAAAACAACGAACTAGGAGTAAGGAGACATAAACTTATGGGGGGGTTTCCTGGCACATTCCACCCAAATTTAAAACCTAGGCAAACAACTTCCAGAATGGCTCTGCTGCCCTAGTACCCAGATTTGGGAATGGAGAAATGCTGCATCCTTGTGGCCATTTCCCACAACAGCAGCTTTAAACCCACCGCAAAAGGTCACTAAATATTCACCAATTGCAGGTCTGTAAATGACACCGGCCCTCCAAACAATACTGAGGTCGAAAATCGACCCAAAAATTCTAGAGTGCCACCTTCCAAAGAGAAAATTTGAAGAGGTATATTATACTCACACATTTTTTCTTTTTTCTTTTAACAGAAAAGGAAAAGGCGTGGAAAAATGATGAATTGTAGGAATTTTTACAGACATGTAAACCCAAATTACAAAAACCTATCAGCTCACACCAGTCAGAATGGCCATCAACAGAAATGCTGCAAACAATAAATGCTGACGTGATTGTGGAGAAATGCGTACCCTCGATTCTAAGGGGGACGTGGTAAGAGCCACTAATGAAAGCACAATTGAGGTGCCTTGAAAAGGTCAACGTTGAGCTACCATACCAGTCAATCAATCAAACCCACTGCTGGGTCTATCACCTGAGAAAATGAAAATCAAAAATCACAGGCTGGCAATCCTGCACTCCAGCAATATTTACCATAGGCAACACTTGGAAGCAACGAAAATGTCCATCAACAGAGGAACGCACCAAGAAGAAGTGGTCCATGTACACACTGGAATATTAGCCATGGAAAACATGGAAGCACTGCTCTTTGAGGCACCACAGATGAGCCTGGAGATAATCACAAAACATGAAGTAGGTCGGAAAGCAAAAGACCTATAGCCTATATTATCACTTATGGCATTATCTAATAACTGACACAGATGAACATATTTCCAAAGAGAAAGACACTCACAGGCTTAGAAAACAAACTATGCTATCTAAAAGGAAAGGTGGGGGGAAATTGAGAAATGAAGATTAGCGTCACTATACATATACAAATACATATTATATACATGTATCAAAAAGACCGAACATATAGCAAGGGAGGTCGACGGAACACTGTAATATTGTACATGGGAAGAGGATCTGTACATTCATAGACATACATAATGTACAAATGAACCAGATTGTGTACACCTAGGACAAACAATATTCTAAACTTTACCCAGATTTAAAAAAAAATGTAAAAGCCAAGAAGAAGTAATGAGACATAAACTTATGGGGATTTCTCCTGGCAAATTCCATCCTAATTTACAACCTAGGACAATGACTTCCAGAAAGGCTCTGCTGCCCTAGTACCCAGATTGGGGAATGGAGAAATGCTACCTCCTTGTGGCCGTTTCCCACAACAGCAGCTTTGAACGCACTGCAAAAGGTCACTAAATTTTCACCAACTTGCAGTTCTGTAAATGACACCTGCCCTCCAGAAAATTTCGGGGGTCAAAAATCGACCAAAAATTTCAGAAGAGGGCAACCTTCGAAGAAGACAATTTCAAGAGCTATATTGTACTCACGGTTTTTTCTTTTAAGAAAAAGGCATAGGAATATGATGAATTTTAAAAATTTTAATGACATGCATACCCATATTACAAAAACCTATCAGCTCACAGCAGTCAGAATGGCCATTAGGAAAAATGCTGCAAAAAATAAATGGTGAAGGGAGTGTGGAGAAATGCGTACCCTCGGTTGTAAGGGGGGGCATGTAAAGAGCCACTAAAGAAAACACAATGTAGGTGCTTTGAAAAGGGAAACATTGAGCTACCAGTCAATCAATCACAACCACTGCTTGGCCTATCACCTGAGAAAATGAGAATCAAAAAGTCACAGGCTGGCAAACCTGTACGCCAGCAAGATTAACCATAGCCAGCACTTGGAAGCAATGAAAATGTCCATCAACCGAGGAATGCACCAAGAAGAAGTGGTCCACGTACACAATGGAATATTACTCTAATAATAAATATAGATTAAATTTGAAAACAAACAAAAGCAAGGAGACATCAACATTTGTGGGTTTACCCGGGCACGTTGCACTCTAATTTATAACCGAAGAACACCACTGGCCGGTAGGTCTGTTTCCCTAGTACCAGCAAGGGGAACGTAGAAAGGCTGCCGCTCTCTGGCCGTTACCTGCAAAAGCAGGTTTAAAGCCTGAGCTAATGGTCACTTCATATGAACAAGTACTGCAGGGCTGTAAATGAAACCTGCCCTCAAAATGTCTTGAGGGAGAAAATGGCCAAAATATTTCAAATGGTGACACATACTTTAAGAAAACACTTTGAAGAAAGAAGCTCTAATCACAGCTGGAAAAATAAAAAGGACATGTCTTAAAGCTCAATTTCAACGCATTATGAGACACATGCAAATTCAACCACAAAGAGGTATCAGCTCACACCACTCAGAATAACCATCAGCAAAAACTACAAAGAATAAATGCTGAAGGTGCTGGGAAGAAATACATACCCTCCACTTTAAGTGGGACCTAACCTGGAAAGAGCCACTAAGGAGAACAGAAGAGAGGTGCCTTTAAAAGGTAAACATTGAGCTACCATATGATCCAGCAGACCTATTCCTGGACCTAAAAACTAAGAAGACAGAATTGGAAGGACACAGGCACGCAAATCTGCATGGCCTAGTATTACAATAGCCAAGATATGGAAGTAACCAAAAAGTCCACAGACAGATGGGTGGACAAAGAAGAACTGCTACCTGTACAGATGGAATATGAGCTAGTGAAAAAATGAAACAATGCCATTTGCAGCACCATAGATGAGTCTAGAAGTAATCACGCAACTTGGAGTAAGTGAGAAGGCAAAAGACACATATCCTATCATATCACATATAGGTGTTACCTAAAAAATGATACAAACAAAGATATTTCCACAGAGAAACACTATCTTAGATTCATTAAAAAAACTTATGCTTCACCAACTGGAAAGGTGTGAGGATTGGATACATTACCATATTGAGGTTAACAGAGAGATACAAACACTTGTGAAATATAGAATCACCAAAGACCTACGCAATACCAAGAGAAGACTACTCAACATTGTGTCATAAGCTACGTGGGAAAAGGATCCGAAGAAGAATAGATATATGTATATGTGTGAAAGAACCACATCTTGCACACCTAGAACAAACAAAACATTGTAATCAAGTTTGCTGTGATAAAAAATAAAACTTAAGTTAAAACTACGAACAAGAAGTAATGAGACATAAACTTAAAGGGCTTTTTCCTCGCACATTCCATTCTAATTTAAAACCTAGAACACCACTTCCAGTAAGGCTCTGTTGCCCTAGTAACCAGATTTGGTAAAGGAGAAATGCTGCCGCCTTCTGGCCGATTCCCGCAAGAGCAGCTTTTAACCCACAGCTAATGGTCACTTACCATTCACAAGGACTCAGGGCTGTAAAGGACACCTGCCTTCAAAATTGTGCTGAGGTAGGGAATGGATAAAAAAAAATTCAAAAGAGGCAAAATTTTCAAGAAGATAGTATGAAGAGGTAAGTTTTCCTCACTGTCTTTTCAAAAAAAGGAAAATGGATAAAAGCTCCAGCTCAGGAAGTATTAGACTCATGCAGTCTAATCTACAAAAAGTTTTCAACTCAGACCAGTCGACTGACCATTGGCAAAAAGTCTACAAACAATAAATGCTGAAGAGGTTTTAGAGAAATGTGTACCCTCTAGCTGCTGGTGAGATGTAAAGGGGTTAACCGCCAATAATGAGAACAGAAAGGAGCTGCGTTTAAAAGGAAAAATTGAGGTACCATTCAATCCAGCAGGCGCACCAATGGGCCTCTCACCTGAGAAGACCAGAATGAAGAAGACGCGGGCTGCAAAAGCTGCACTGCAGCCTTATTCACAATAGACAAGACAGTGAAGCAACCAAAATGTCCATCAACAGATGAAAGGATAAAGAAGAAGTGGTCCATGTACACAATGAATACTAGCCATGGAAAACAATGAAACACTGCTCTTTGAGGCACCATAGATGATCTTGGAGATAATCACAGAACACGAGGTAAGTCGGAAAGCAAAAGTCCTATATCCTATGATATCACTTATAGGCGTTATCTAATAACTGACACAAATGAACATATTTCCACAGAGAAAGTCAATCACAGACTTATTAAAAAAAAACTATGCTTATCTAAAAGGAAAGGTGGGGGGAATGGGTAAATGAAGATTAGCGTTACCATACGTGTACAAATACATATTATATACATATATCAAAAAGACCGACCATATAGCAAGGAAGGATTACGGAACACTCTGGAATAATTTACAGGGGAAGAGGACCTCTACATAAATAGGTATATAGGATATGTAGATGAACCAGAGTGTGTACACCTTGGACAAGCAACATTCTAACGATTACCCCAATTGAAAAAATTAAAACAACGACCTAGGAGTAAGGAGACATAAACTTATGGGGGGGTTTCCTGGCACATTCCACCCAAATTTAAAACCTAGGCAAACAACTTCCAGAATGGCTCTGCTGCCCTAGTACCCAGATTTGGGAATGGAGAAATGCTGCATCCTTGTGGCCGTTTCCCACAACAGCAGCTTTAAACCCACCGCAAAAGGTCACTAAATATTCACCAATTGCAGGTCTGTAAATGACACCGGCCCTCCAAACAATACTGAGGTCGAAAATCGACCCAAAAATTCTAGAGTGCCACCTTCCAAAGAGAAAATTTGAAGAGGTATATTATACTCACACATTTTTTCTTTTTTCTTTTAACAGAAAAGGAAAAGGCGTGGAAAAATGATGAATTGTAGGAATTTTTACAGACATGTAAACCCAAATTACAAAAACCTATCAGCTCACACCAGTCAGAATGGCCATCAACAGAAATGCTGCAAACAATAAGTGCTGACGTGATTGTGGAGAAATGCGTACCCTCGATTCTAAGGGGGACGTGGTAAGAGCCACTAATGAAAGCACAATTGAGGTGCCTTGAAAAGGTCAACGTTGAGCTACCATACCAGTCAATCAATCAAACCCACTGCTGGGTCTATCACCTGAGAAAATGAAAATCAAAAATCACAGGCTGGCAATCCTGCACTCCAGCAATATTTACCATAGGCAACACTTGGAAGCAACGAAAATGTCCATCAACAGAGGAACGCACCAAGAAGAAGTGGTCCATGTACACACTGGAATATTAGCCATGGAAAACATGGAAGCACTGCTCTTTGAGGCACCACAGATGAGCCTGGAGATAATCACAAAACATGAAGTAGGTCGGAAAGCAAAAGACCTATAGCCTATATTATCACTTATGGCATTATCTAATAACTGACACAGATGAACATATTTCCAAAGAGAAAGACACTCACAGGCTTAGAAAACAAACTATGCTATCTAAAAGGAAAGGTGGGGGGAAATTGAGAAATGAAGTTTAGCGTCACTATACATATACAAATACATATTATATACATGTATCAAAAAGACCGAACATATAGCAAGGGAGGTCGACGGAACACTGTAATATTGTACATGGGAAGAGGATCTGTACATTCATAGACATACATAATGTACAAATGAACCAGATTGTGTACACCTAGGACAAACAATATTCTAAACTTTACCCAGATTTAAAAAAAAATGTAAAAGCCAAGAAGAAGTAATGAGACATAAACTTATGGGGATTTCTCCTGGCAAATTCCATCCTAATTTACAACCTAGGACAATGACTTCCAGAAAGGCTCTGCTGCCCTAGTACCCAGATTGGGGAATGGAGAAATGCTACCTCCTTGTGGCCGTTTCCCACAACAGCAGCTTTGAACGCACTGCAAAAGGTCACTAAATTTTCACCAACTTGCAGTTCTGTAAATGACACCTGCCCTCCAGAAAATTTCGGGGGTCAAAACTCGACCAAAAATTTCAGAAGAGGGCAACCTTCGAAGAAGACAATTTCAAGAGCTATATTGTACTCACGGTTTTTTCTTTTAAGAAAAAGGCATAGGAATATGATGAATTTTAAAAATTTTAATGACATGCATACCCATATTACAAAAACCTATCAGCTCACAGCAGTCAGAATGGCCATTAGGAAAAATGCTGCAAAAAATAAATGGTGAAGGGAGTGTGGAGAAATGCGTACCCTCGGTTGTAAGGGGGGGCATGTAAAGAGCCACTAAAGAAAACACAATGTAGGTGCTTTGAAAAGGGAAACATTGAGCTACCAGTCAATCAATCACAACCACTGCTTGGCCTATCACCTGAGAAAATGAGAATCAAAAAGTCACAGGCTGGCAAACCTGTACGCCAGCAAGATTAACCATAGCCAGCACTTGGAAGCAATGAAAATGTCCATCAACCGAGGAATGCACCAAGAAGAAGTGGTCCACGTACACAATGGAATATTACTCTAATAATAAATATAGATTAAATTTGAAAACAAACAAAAGCAAGGAGACATCAACATTTGTGGGTTTACCCGGGCACGTTGCACTCTAATTTATAACCGAAGAACACCACTGGCCGGTAGGTCTGTTTCCCTAGTACCAGCAAGGGGAACGTAGAAAGGCTGCCGCTCTCTGGCCGTTACCTGCAAAAGCAGGTTTAAAGCCTGAGCTAATGGTCACTTCATATGAACAAGTACTGCAGGGCTGTAAATGAAACCTGCCCTCAAAATGTCTTGAGGGAGAAAATGGCCAAAATATTTCAAATGGTGACACATACTTTAAGAAAACACTTTGAAGAAAGAAGCTCTAATCACAGCTGGAAAAATAAAAAGGACATGTCTTAAAGCTCAATTTCAACGCATTATGAGACACATGCAAATTCAACCACAAAGAGGTATCAGCTCACACCACTCAGAATAACCATCAGCAAAAACTACAAAGAATAAATGCTGAAGGTGCTGGGAAGAAATACATACCCTCCACTTTAAGTGGGACCTAACCTGGAAAGAGCCACTAAGGAGAACAGAAGAGAGGTGCCTTTAAAAGGTAAACATTGAGCTACCATATGATCCAGCAGACCTATTCCTGGACCTAAAAACTAAGAAGACAGAATTGGAAGGACACAGGCACGCAAATCTGCATGGCCTAGTATTACAATAGCCAAGATATGGAAGTAACCAAAAAGTCCACAGACAGATGGGTGGACAAAGAAGAACTGCTACCTGTACAGATGGAATATGAGCTAGTGAAAAAATGAAACAATGCCATTTGCAGCACCATAGATGAGTCTAGAAGTAATCACGCAACTTGGAGTAAGTGAGAAGGCAAAAGACACATATCCTATCATATCACATATAGGTGTTACCTAAAAAATGATACAAACAAAGATATTTCCACAGGGAAACACTATCTTAGATTCATTAAAAAAACTTATGCTTCACCAACTGGAAAGGTGTGAGGATTGGATACATTACCATATTGAGGTTAACAGAGAGATACAAACACTTGTGAAATATAGAATCACCAAAGACCTACGCAATACCAAGAGAAGACTACTCAACATTGTGTCATAAGCTACGTGGGAAAAGGATCCGAAGAAGAATAGATATATGTATATGTGTGAAGGAACCACATCTTGCACACCTAGAACAAACAAAACATTGTAATCAAGTTTGCTGTGATAAAAAATAAAACTTAAGTTAAAACTACGAACAAGAAGTAATGAGACATAAACTTAAAGGGCTTTTTCCTCGCACATTCCATTCTAATTTAAAACCTAGAACACCACTTCCAGTAAGGCTCTGTTGCCCTAGTAACCAGATTTGGTAAAGGAGAAATGCTGCCGCCTTCTGGCCGATTCCCGCAAGAGCAGCTTTTAACCCACAGCTAATGGTCACTTACCATTCACAAGGACTCAGGGCTGTAAAGGACACCTGCCTTCAAAATTGTGCTGAGGTAGGGAATGGATAAAAAAAAATTCAAAAGAGGCAAAATTTTCAAGAAGATAGTATGAAGAGGTAAGTTTTCCTCACTGTCTTTTCAAAAAAAGGAAAATGGATAAAAGCTCCAGCTCAGGAAGTATTAGACTCATGCAATCTAATCTACAAAAAGTTTTCAACTCAAACCAGTCGACTGACCATTGGCAAAAAGTCTACAAACAATAAATGCTGAAGAGGTTTTAGAGAAATGTGTACCCTCTAGCTGCTGGTGAGATGTAAAGGGGTTAACCGCCAATAATGAGAACAGAAAGGAGCTGCGTTTAAAAGGAAAAATTGAGGTACCATTCAATCCAGCAGGCGCACCAATGGGCCTCTCACCTGAGAAGACCAGAATGAAGAAGACGCGGGCTGCAAAAGCTGCACTGCAGCCTTATTCACAATAGACAAGACAGTGAAGCAACCAAAATGTCCATCAACAGATGAAAGGATAAAGAAGAAGTGGTCCATGTACACAATGAATACTAGCCATGGAAAACAATGAAACACTGCTCTTTGAGGCACCATAGATGATCTTGGAGATAATCACAGAACACGAGGTAAGTCGGAAAGCAAAAGTCCTATATCCTATGATATCACTTATAGGCGTTATCTAATAACTGACACAAATGAACATATTTCCACAGAGAAAGTCAATCACAGACTTATTAAAAAAAAACTATGCTTATCTAAAAGGAAAGGTGGGGGGAATGGGTAAATGAAGATTAGCGTTACCATACGTGTACAAATACATATTATATACATATATCAAAAAGACCGACCATATAGCAAGGAAGGATTACGGAACACTCTGGAATAATTTACAGGGGAAGAGGACCTCTACATAAATAGGTATATAGGATATGTAGATGAACCAGAGTGTGTACACCTTGGACAAGCAACATTCTAACGATTACCCCAATTGAAAAAATTAAAACAACGACCTAGGAGTAAGGAGACATAAACTTATGGGGGGGTTTCCTGGCACATTCCACCCAAATTTAAAACCTAGGCAAACAACTTCCAGAATGGCTCTGCTGCCCTAGTACCCAGATTTGGGAATGGAGAAATGCTGCATCCTTGTGGCCGTTTCCCACAACAGCAGCTTTAAACCCACCGCAAAAGGTCACTAAATATTCACCAATTGCAGGTCTGTAAATGACACCGGCCCTCCAAACAATACTGAGGTCGAAAATCGACCCAAAAATTCTAGAGTGCCACCTTCCAAAGAGAAAATTTGAAGAGGTATATTATACTCACACATTTTTTCTTTTTTCTTTTAACAGAAAAGGAAAAGGCGTGGAAAAATGATGAATTGTAGGAATTTTTACAGACATGTAAACCCAAATTACAAAAACCTATCAGCTCACACCAGTCAGAATGGCCATCAACAGAAATGCTGCAAACAATAAGTGCTGACGTGATTGTGGAGAAATGCGTACCCTCGATTCTAAGGGGGACGTGGTAAGAGCCACTAATGAAAGCACAATTGAGGTGCCTTGAAAAGGTCAACGTTGAGCTACCATACCAGTCAATCAATCAAACCCACTGCTGGGTCTATCACCTGAGAAAATGAAAATCAAAAATCACAGGCTGGCAATCCTGCACTCCAGCAATATTTACCATAGGCAACACTTGGAAGCAACGAAAATGTCCATCAACAGAGGAACGCACCAAGAAGAAGTGGTCCATGTACACACTGGAATATTAGCCATGGAAAACATGGAAGCACTGCTCTTTGAGGCACCACAGATGAGCCTGGAGATAATCACAAAACATGAAGTAGGTCGGAAAGCAAAAGACCTATAGCCTATATTATCACTTATGGCATTATCTAATAACTGACACAGATGAACATATTTCCAAAGAGAAAGACACTCACAGGCTTAGAAAACAAACTATGCTATCTAAAAGGAAAGGTGGGGGGAAATTGAGAAATGAAGATTAGCGTCACTATACATATACAAATACATATTATATACATGTATCAAAAAGACCGAACATATAGCAAGGGAGGTCGACGGAACACTGTAATATTGTACATGGGAAGAGGATCTGTACATTCATAGACATACATAATGTACAAATGAACCAGATTGTGTACACCTAGGACAAACAATATTCTAAACTTTACCCAGATTTAAAAAAAAATGTAAAAGCCAAGAAGAAGTAATGAGACATAAACTTATGGGGATTTCTCCTGGCAAATTCCATCCTAATTTACAACCTAGGACAATGACTTCCAGAAAGGCTCTGCTGCCCTAGTACCCAGATTGGGGAATGGAGAAATGCTACCTCCTTGTGGCCGTTTCCCACAACAGCAGCTTTGAACGCACTGCAAAAGGTCACTAAATTTTCACCAACTTGCAGTTCTGTAAATGACACCTGCCCTCCAGAAAATTTCGGGGGTCAAAACTCGACCAAAAATTTCAGAAGAGGGCAACCTTCGAAGAAGACAATTTCAAGAGCTATATTGTACTCACGGTTTTTTCTTTTAAGAAAAAGGCATAGGAATATGATGAATTTTAAAAATTTTAATGACATGCATACCCATATTACAAAAACCTATCAGCTCACAGCAGTCAGAATGGCCATTAGGAAAAATGCTGCAAAAAATAAATGGTGAAGGGAGTGTGGAGAAATGCGTACCCTCGGTTGTAAGGGGGGGCATGTAAAGAGCCACTAAAGAAAACACAATGTAGGTGCTTTGAAAAGGGAAACATTGAGCTACCAGTCAATCAATCACAACCACTGCTTGGCCTATCACCTGAGAAAATGAGAATCAAAAAGTCACAGGCTGGCAAACCTGTACGCCAGCAAGATTAACCATAGCCAGCACTTGGAAGCAATGAAAATGTCCATCAACCGAGGAATGCACCAAGAAGAAGTGGTCCACGTACACAATGGAATATTACTCTAATAATAAATATAGATTAAATTTGAAAACAAACAAAAGCAAGGAGACATCAACATTTGTGGGTTTACCCGGGCACGTTGCACTCTAATTTATAACCGAAGAACACCACTGGCCGGTAGGTCTGTTTCCCTAGTACCAGCAAGGGGAACGTAGAAAGGCTGCCGCTCTCTGGCCGTTACCTGCAAAAGCAGGTTTAAAGCCTGAGCTAATGGTCACTTCATATGAACAAGTACTGCAGGGCTGTAAATGAAACCTGCCCTCAAAATGTCTTGAGGGAGAAAATGGCCAAAATATTTCAAATGGTGACACATACTTTAAGAAAACACTTTGAAGAAAGAAGCTCTAATCACAGCTGGAAAAATAAAAAGGACATGTCTTAAAGCTCAATTTCAACGCATTATGAGACACATGCAAATTCAACCACAAAGAGGTATCAGCTCACACCACTCAGAATAACCATCAGCAAAAACTACAAAGAATAAATGCTGAAGGTGCTGGGAAGAAATACATACCCTCCACTTTAAGTGGGACCTAACCTGGAAAGAGCCACTAAGGAGAACAGAAGAGAGGTGCCTTTAAAAGGTAAACATTGAGCTACCATATGATCCAGCAGACCTATTCCTGGACCTAAAAACTAAGAAGACAGAATTGGAAGGACACAGGCACGCAAATCTGCATGGCCTAGTATTACAATAGCCAAGATATGGAAGTAACCAAAAAGTCCACAGACAGATGGGTGGACAAAGAAGAACTGCTACCTGTACAGATGGAATATGAGCTAGTGAAAAAATGAAACAATGCCATTTGCAGCACCATAGATGAGTCTAGAAGTAATCACGCAACTTGGAGTAAGTGAGAAGGCAAAAGACACATATCCTATCATATCACATATAGGTGTTACCTAAAAAATGATACAAACAAAGATATTTCCACAGGGAAACACTATCTTAGATTCATTAAAAAAACTTATGCTTCACCAACTGGAAAGGTGTGAGGATTGGATACATTACCATATTGAGGTTAACAGAGAGATACAAACACTTGTGAAATATAGAATCACCAAAGACCTACGCAATACCAAGAGAAGACTACTCAACATTGTGTCATAAGCTACGTGGGAAAAGGATCCGAAGAAGAATAGATATATGTATATGTGTGAAGGAACCACATCTTGCACACCTAGAACAAACAAAACATTGTAATCAAGTTTGCTGTGATAAAAAATAAAACTTAAGTTAAAACTACGAACAAGAAGTAATGAGACATAAACTTAAAGGGCTTTTTCCTCGCACATTCCATTCTAATTTAAAACCTAGAACACCACTTCCAGTAAGGCTCTGTTGCCCTAGTAACCAGATTTGGTAAAGGAGAAATGCTGCCGCCTTCTGGCCGATTCCCGCAAGAGCAGCTTTTAACCCACAGCTAATGGTCACTTACCATTCACAAGGACTCAGGGCTGTAAAGGACACCTGCCTTCAAAATTGTGCTGAGGTAGGGAATGGATAAAAAAAAATTCAAAAGAGGCAAAATTTTCAAGAAGATAGTATGAAGAGGTAAGTTTTCCTCACTGTCTTTTCAAAAAAAGGAAAATGGATAAAAGCTCCAGCTCAGGAAGTATTAGACTCATGCAATCTAATCTACAAAAAGTTTTCAACTCAAACCAGTCGACTGACCATTGGCAAAAAGTCTACAAACAATAAATGCTGAAGAGGTTTTAGAGAAATGTGTACCCTCTAGCTGCTGGTGAGATGTAAAGGGGTTAACCGCCAATAATGAGAACAGAAAGGAGCTGCGTTTAAAAGGAAAAATTGAGGTACCATTCAATCCAGCAGGCGCACCAATGGGCCTCTCACCTGAGAAGACCAGAATGAAGAAGACGCGGGCTGCAAAAGCTGCACTGCAGCCTTATTCACAATAGACAAGACAGTGAAGCAACCAAAATGTCCATCAACAGATGAAAGGATAAAGAAGAAGTGGTCCATGTACACAATGAATACTAGCCATGGAAAACAATGAAACACTGCTCTTTGAGGCACCATAGATGATCTTGGAGATAATCACAGAACACGAGGTAAGTCGGAAAGCAAAAGTCCTATATCCTATGATATCACTTATAGGCGTTATCTAATAACTGACACAAATGAACATATTTCCACAGAGAAAGTCAATCACAGACTTATTAAAAAAAAACTATGCTTATCTAAAAGGAAAGGTGGGGGGAATGGGTAAATGAAGATTAGCGTTACCATACGTGTACAAATACATATTATATACATATATCAAAAAGACCGACCATATAGCAAGGAAGGATTACGGAACACTCTGGAATAATTTACAGGGGAAGAGGACCTCTACATAAATAGGTATATAGGATATGTAGATGAACCAGAGTGTGTACACCTTGGACAAGCAACATTCTAACGATTACCCCAATTGAAAAAATTAAAACAACGAACTAGGAGTAAGGAGACATAAACTTATGGGGGGTTTTCCTGGCACATTCCACCCAAATTTAAAACCTAGGCAAACAACTTCCAGAATGGCTCTGCTGCCCTAGTACCCAGATTTGGGAATGGAGAAATGCTGCATCCTTGTGGCCGTTTCCCACAACAGCAGCTTTAAACCCACCGCAAAAGGTCACTAAATATTCACCAATTGCAGGTCTGTAAATGACACCGGCCCTCCAAACAATACTGAGGTCGAAAATCGACCCAAAAATTCTAGAGTGCCACCTTCCAAAGAGAAAATTTGAAGAGGTATATTATACTCACACATTTTTTCTTTTTTCTTTTAACAGAAAAGGAAAAGGCGTGGAAAAATGATGAATTGTAGGAATTTTTACAGACATGTAAACCCAAATTACAAAAACCTATCAGCTCACACCAGTCAGAATGGCCATCAACAGAAATGCTGCAAACAATAAATGCTGACGTGATTGTGGAGAAATGCGTACCCTCGATTCTAAGGGGGACGTGGTAAGAGCCACTAATGAAAGCACAATTGAGGTGCCTTGAAAAGGTCAACGTTGAGCTACCATACCAGTCAATCAATCAAACCCACTGCTGGGTCTATCACCTGAGAAAATGAAAATCAAAAATCACAGGCTGGCAATCCTGCACTCCAGCAATATTTACCATAGGCAACACTTGGAAGCAACGAAAATGTCCATCAACAGAGGAACGCACCAAGAAGAAGTGGTCCATGTACACACTGGAATATTAGCCATGGAAAACATGGAAGCACTGCTCTTTGAGGCACCACAGATGAGCCTGGAGATAATCACAAAACATGAAGTAGGTCGGAAAGCAAAAGACCTATAGCCTATATTATCACTTATGGCATTATCTAATAACTGACACAGATGAACATATTTCCAAAGAGAAAGACACTCACAGGCTTAGAAAACAAACTATGCTATCTAAAAGGAAAGGTGGGGGGAAATTGAGAAATGAAGATTAGCGTCACTATACATATACAAATACATATTATATACATGTATCAAAAAGACCGAACATATAGCAAGGGAGGTCGACGGAACACTGTAATATTGTACATGGGAAGAGGATCTGTACATTCATAGACATACATAATGTACAAATGAACCAGATTGTGTACACCTAGGACAAACAATATTCTAAACTTTACCCAGATTTAAAAAAAAATGTAAAAGCCAAGAAGAAGTAATGAGACATAAACTTATGGGGATTTCTCCTGGCAAATTCCATCCTAATTTACAACCTAGGACAATGACTTCCAGAAAGGCTCTGCTGCCCTAGTACCCAGATTGGGGAATGGAGAAATGCTACCTCCTTGTGGCCGTTTCCCACAACAGCAGCTTTGAACGCACTGCAAAAGGTCACTAAATTTTCACCAACTTGCAGTTCTGTAAATGACACCTGCCCTCCAGAAAATTTCGGGGGTCAAAACTCGACCAAAAATTTCAGAAGAGGGCAACCTTCGAAGAAGACAATTTCAAGAGCTATATTGTACTCACGGTTTTTTCTTTTAAGAAAAAGGCATAGGAATATGATGAATTTTAAAAATTTTAATGACATGCATACCCATATTACAAAAACCTATCAGCTCACAGCAGTCAGAATGGCCATTAGGAAAAATGCTGCAAAAAATAAATGGTGAAGGGAGTGTGGAGAAATGCGTACCCTCGGTTGTAAGGGGGGGCATGTAAAGAGCCACTAAAGAAAACACAATGTAGGTGCTTTGAAAAGGGAAACATTGAGCTACCAGTCAATCAATCACAACCACTGCTTGGCCTATCACCTGAGAAAATGAGAATCAAAAAGTCACAGGCTGGCAAACCTGTACGCCAGCAAGATTAACCATAGCCAGCACTTGGAAGCAATGAAAATGTCCATCAACCGAGGAATGCACCAAGAAGAAGTGGTCCACGTACACAATGGAATATTACTCTAATAATAAATATAGATTAAATTTGAAAACAAACAAAAGCAAGGAGACATCAACATTTGTGGGTTTACCCGGGCACGTTGCACTCTAATTTATAACCGAAGAACACCACTGGCCGGTAGGTCTGTTTCCCTAGTACCAGCAAGGGGAACGTAGAAAGGCTGCCGCTCTCTGGCCGTTACCTGCAAAAGCAGGTTTAAAGCCTGAGCTAATGGTCACTTCATATGAACAAGTACTGCAGGGCTGTAAATGAAACCTGCCCTCAAAATGTCTTGAGGGAGAAAATGGCCAAAATATTTCAAATGGTGACACATACTTTAAGAAAACACTTTGAAGAAAGAAGCTCTAATCACAGCTGGAAAAATAAAAAGGACATGTCTTAAAGCTCAATTTCAACGCATTATGAGACACATGCAAATTCAACCACAAAGAGGTATCAGCTCACACCACTCAGAATAACCATCAGCAAAAACTACAAAGAATAAATGCTGAAGGTGCTGGGAAGAAATACATACCCTCCACTTTAAGTGGGACCTAACCTGGAAAGAGCCACTAAGGAGAACAGAAGAGAGGTGCCTTTAAAAGGTAAACATTGAGCTACCATATGATCCAGCAGACCTATTCCTGGACCTAAAAACTAAGAAGACAGAATTGGAAGGACACAGGCACGCAAATCTGCATGGCCTAGTATTACAATAGCCAAGATATGGAAGTAACCAAAAAGTCCACAGACAGATGGGTGGACAAAGAAGAACTGCTACCTGTACAGATGGAATATGAGCTAGTGAAAAAATGAAACAATGCCATTTGCAGCACCATAGATGAGTCTAGAAGTAATCACGCAACTTGGAGTAAGTGAGAAGGCAAAAGACACATATCCTATCATATCACATATAGGTGTTACCTAAAAAATGATACAAACAAAGATATTTCCACAGAGAAACACTATCTTAGATTCATTAAAAAAACTTATGCTTCACCAACTGGAAAGGTGTGAGGATTGGATACATTACCATATTGAGGTTAACAGAGAGATACAAACACTTGTGAAATATAGAATCACCAAAGACCTACGCAATACCAAGAGAAGACTACTCAACATTGTGTCATAAGCTACGTGGGAAAAGGATCCGAAGAAGAATAGATATATGTATATGTGTGAAAGAACCACATCTTGCACACCTAGAACAAACAAAACATTGTAATCAAGTTTGCTGTGATAAAAAATAAAACTTAAGTTAAAACTACGAACAAGAAGTAATGAGACATAAACTTAAAGGGCTTTTTCCTCGCACATTCCATTCTAATTTAAAACCTAGAACACCACTTCCAGTAAGGCTCTGTTGCCCTAGTAACCAGATTTGGTAAAGGAGAAATGCTGCCGCCTTCTGGCCGATTCCCGCAAGAGCAGCTTTTAACCCACAGCTAATGGTCACATACCATTCACAAGGACTCAGGGCTGTAAAGGACACCTGCCTTCAAAATTGTGCTGAGGTAGGGAATGGATAAAAAAAATTCAAAAGAGGCAAAATTTTCAAGAAGATAGTATGAAGAGGTAAGTTTTCCTCACTGTCTTTTCAAAAAAAGGAAAATGGATAAAAGCTCCAGCTCAGGAAGTATTAGACTCATGCAATCTAATCTACAAAAAGTTTTCAACTCAAACCAGTCGACTGACCATTGGCAAAAAGTCTACAAACAATAAATGCTGAAGAGGTTTTAGAGAAATGTGTACCCTCTAGCTGCTGGTGAGATGTAAAGGGGTTAACCGCCAATAATGAGAACAGAAAGGAGCTGCGTTTAAAAGGAAAAATTGAGGTACCATTCAATCCAGCAGGCGCACCAATGGGCCTCTCACCTGAGAAGACCAGAATGAAGAAGACGCGGGCTGCAAAAGCTGCACTGCAGCCTTATTCACAATAGACAAGACAGTGAAGCAACCAAAATGTCCATCAACAGATGAAAGGATAAAGAAGAAGTGGTCCATGTACACAATGAATACTAGCCATGGAAAACAATGAAACACTGCTCTTTGAGGCACCATAGATGATCTTGGAGATAATCACAGAACACGAGGTAAGTCGGAAAGCAAAAGTCCTATATCCTATGATATCACTTATAGGCGTTATCTAATAACTGACACAAATGAACATATTTCCACAGAGAAAGTCAATCACAGACTTATTAAAAAAAAACTATGCTTATCTAAAAGGAAAGGTGGGGGGAATGGGTAAATGAAGATTAGCGTTACCATACGTGTACAAATACATATTATATACATATATCAAAAAGACCGACCATATAGCAAGGAAGGATTACGGAACACTCTGTAATAATTTACAGGGGAAGAGGACCTCTACATAAATAGGTATATAGGATATGTAGATGAACCAGAGTGTGTACACCTTGGACAAGCAACATTCTAACGATTACCCCAATTGAAAAAATTAAAACAACGAACTAGGAGTAAGGAGACATAAACTTATGGGGGGTTTTCCTGGCACATTCCACCCAAATTTAAAACCTAGGCAAACAACTTCCAGAATGGCTCTGCTGCCCTAGTACCCAGATTTGGGAATGGAGAAATGCTGCATCCTTGTGGCCGTTTCCCACAACAGCAGCTTTAAACCCACCGCAAAAGGTCACTAAATATTCACCAATTGCAGGTCTGTAAATGACACCGGCCCTCCAAACAATACTGAGGTCGAAAATCGACCCAAAAATTCTAGAGTGCCACCTTCCAAAGAGAACATTTGAAGAGGTATATTATACTCACACATTTTTTCTTTTTTCTTTTAACAGAAAAGGAAAAGGCGTGGAAAAATGATGAATTGTAGGAATTTTTACAGACACGTAAACCCAAATTACAAAAACCTATCAGCTCACACCAGTCAGAATGGCCATCAACAGAAATGCTGCAAACAATAAATGCTGACGTGATTGTGGAGAAATGCGTACCCTCGATTCTAAGGGGGACGTGGTAAGAGCCACTAATGAAAGCACAATTGAGGTGCCTTGAAAAGGTCAACGTTGAGCTACCATACCAGTCAATCAATCAAACCCACTGCTGGGTCTATCACCTGAGAAAATGAAAATCAAAAATCACAGGCTGGCAATCCTGCACTCCAGCAATATTTACCATAGGCAACACTTGGAAGCAACGAAAATGTCCATCAACAGAGGAACGCACCAAGAAGAAGTGGTCCATGTACACACTGGAATATTAGCCATGGAAAACATGGAAGCACTGCTCTTTGAGGCACCACAGATGAGCCTGGAGATAATCACAAAACATGAAGTAGGTCGGAAAGCAAAAGACCTATAGCCTATATTATCACTTATGGCATTATCTAATAACTGACACAGATGAACATATTTCCAAAGAGAAAGACACTCACAGGCTTAGAAAACAAACTATGCTATCTAAAAGGAAAGGTGGGGGGAAATTGAGAAATGAAGATTAGCGTCACTATACATATACAAATACATATTATATACATGTATCAAAAAGACCGAACATATAGCAAGGGAGGTCGACGGAACACTGTAATATTGTACATGGGAAGAGGATCTGTACATTCATAGACATACATAATGTACAAATGAACCAGATTGTGTACACCTAGGACAAACAATATTCTAAACTTTACCCAGATTTAAAAAAAAATGTAAAAGCCAAGAAGAAGTAATGAGACATAAACTTATGGGGATTTCTCCTGGCAAATTCCATCCTAATTTACAACCTAGGACAATGACTTCCAGAAAGGCTCTGCTGCCCTAGTACCCAGATTGGGGAATGGAGAAATGCTACCTCCTTGTGGCCGTTTCCCACAACAGCAGCTTTGAACGCACTGCAAAAGGTCACTAAATTTTCACCAACTTGCCCTCCAGAAATGACACCTGCCCTCCAGAAAATTTCTGGGGTCAAAAATCGACCAAAAATTTCAGAAGAGGGCAACCTTCGAAGAAGACAATTTCAAGAGCTATATTGTACTCACGGTTTTTTCTTTTAAGAAAAAGGCATAGGAATATGATGAATTTTAAAAATTTTAATGACATGCATACCCATATTACAAAAACCTATCAGCTCACAGCAGTCAGAATGGCCATTAGGAAAAATGCTGCAAAAAATAAATGGTGAAGGGAGTGTGGAGAAATGCGTACCCTCGGTTGTAAGGGGGGGCATGTAAAGAGCCACTAAAGAAAACACAATGTAGGTGCTTTGAAAAGGGAAACATTGAGCTACCAGTCAATCAATCACAACCACTGCTTGGCCTATCACCTGAGAAAATGAGAATCAAAAAGTCACAGGCTGGCAAACCTGTACGCCAGCAAGATTAACCATAGCCAGCACTTGGAAGCAATGAAAATGTCCATCAACCGAGGAATGCACCAAGAAGAAGTGGTCCACGTACACAATGGAATATTACTCTAATAATAAATATAAATTAAATTTAAAAACAAACAAAAGCAAGGAGACATCAACATTTGTGGGTTTACCCGGGCACGTTGCACTCTAATTTATAACCGAAGAACACCACTGGCCGGTAGGTCTGTTTCCCTAGTACCAGCAAGGGGAACGTAGAAAGGCTGCCGCTCTCTGGCCGTTACCTGCAAAAGCAGGTTTAAAGCCTGAGCTAATGGTCACTTCATATGAACAAGTACTGCAGGGCTGTAAATGAAACCTGCCCTCAAAATGTCTTGAGGGAGAAAATGGCCAAAATATTTCAAATGGTGACACATACTTTAAGAAAACACTTTGAAGAAAGAAGCTCTAATCACAGCTGGAAAAATAAAAAGGACATGTCTTAAAGCTCAATTTCAACGCATTATGAGACACATGCAAATTCAACCACAAAGAGGTATCAGCTCACACCACTCAGAACAACCATCAGCAAAAACTACAAAGAATAAATGCTGAAGGTGCTGGGAAGAAATACATACCCTCCACTTTAAGTGGGACCTAACCTGGAAAGAGCCACTAAGGAGAACAGAAGAGAGGTGCCTTTAAAAGGTAAACATTGAGCTACCATATGATCCAGCAGACCTATTCCTGGACCTAAAAACTAAGAAGACAGAATTGGAAGGACACAGGCACGCAAATCTGCATGGCCTAGTATTACAATAGCCAAGATATGGAAGTAACCAAAAAGTCCACAGACAGATGGGTGGACAAAGAAGAACTGCTACCTGTACAGATGGAATATGAGCTAGTGAAAAAATGAAACAATGCCATTTGCAGCACCATAGATGAGTCTAGAAGTAATCACGCAACTTGGAGTAAGTGAGAAGGCAAAAGACACATATCCTATCATATCACATATAGGTGTTACCTAAAAAATGATACAAACAAAGATATTTCCACAGAGAAACACTATCTTAGATTCATTAAAAAAACTTATGCTTCACCAACTGGAAAGGTGTGAGGATTGGATACATTACCATATTGAGGTTAACAGAGAGATACAAACACTTGTGAAATATAGAATCACCAAAGACCTACGCAATACCAAGAGAAGACTACTCAACATTGTGTCATAAGCTACGTGGGAAAAGGATCCGAAGAAGAATAGATATATGTATATGTGTGAAAGAACCACATCTTGCACACCTAGAACAAACAAAACATTGTAATCAAGTTTGCTGTGATAAAAAATAAAACTTAAGTTAAAAATACGAACAAGAAGTAATGAGACATAAACTTAAAGGGCTTTTTCCTCGCACATTCCATTCTAATTTAAAACCTAGAACACCACTTCCAGTAAGGCTCTGTTGCCCTAGTAACCAGATTTGGTAAAGGAGAAATGCTGCCGCCTTCTGGCCGATTCCCGCAAGAGCAGCTTTTAACCCACAGCTAATGGTCACATACCATTCACAAGGACTCAGGGCTGTAAAGGACACCTGCCTTCAAAATTGTGCTGAGGTAGGGAATGGATAAAAAAAAATTCAAAAGAGGCAAAATTTTCAAGAAGATAGTATGAAGAGGTAAGTTTTCCTCACTGTCTTTTCAAAAAAAGGAAAATGGATAAAAGCTCCAGCTCAGGAAGTATTAGACTCATGCAATCTAATCTACAAAAAGTTTTCAACTCAAACCAGTCGACTGACCATTGGCAAAAAGTCTACAAACAATAAATGCTGAAGAGGTTTTAGAGAAATGTGTACCCTCTAGCTGCTGGTGAGATGTAAAGGGGTTAACCGCCAATAATGAGAACAGAAAGGAGCTGCGTTTAAAAGGAAAAATTGAGGTACCATTCAATCCAGCAGGCGCACCAATGGGCCTCTCACCTGAGAAGACCAGAATGAAGAAGACGCGGGCTGCAAAAGCTGCACTGCAGCCTTATTCACAATAGACAAGACAGTGAAGCAACCAAAATGTCCATCAACAGATGAAAGGATAAAGAAGAAGTGGTCCATGTACACAATGAATACTAGCCATGGAAAACAATGAAACACTGCTCTTTGAGGCACCATAGATGATCTTGGAGATAATCACAGAACACGAGGTAAGTCGGAAAGCAAAAGTCCTATATCCTATGATATCACTTATAGGCGTTATCTAATAACTGACACAAATGAACATATTTCCACAGAGAAAGTCAATCACAGACTTATTAAAAAAAAACTATGCTTATCTAAAAGGAAAGGTGGGGGGAATGGGTAAATGAAGATTAGCGTTACCATACGTGTACAAATACATATTATATACATATATCAAAAAGACCGACCATATAGCAAGGAAGGATTACGGAACACTCTGTAATAATTTACAGGGGAAGAGGACCTCTACATAAATAGGTATATAGGATATGTAGATGAACCAGAGTGTGTACACCTTGGACAAGCAACATTCTAACGATTACCCCAATTGAAAAAATTAAAACAACGAACTAGGAGTAAGGAGACATAAACTTATGGGGGGTTTTCCTGGCACATTCCACCCAAATTTAAAACCTAGGCAAACAACTTCCAGAATGGCTCTGCTGCCCTAGTACCCAGATTTGGGAATGGAGAAATGCTGCATCCTTGTGGCCGTTTCCCACAACAGCAGCTTTAAACCCACCGCAAAAGGTCACTAAATATTCACCAATTGCAGGTCTGTAAATGACACCGGCCCTCCAAACAATACTGAGGTCGAAAATCGACCCAAAAATTCTAGAGTGCCACCTTCCAAAGAGAACATTTGAAGAGGTATATTATACTCACACATTTTTTCTTTTTTCTTTTAACAGAAAAGGAAAAGGCGTGGAAAAATGATGAATTGTAGGAATTTTTACAGACACGTAAACCCAAATTACAAAAACCTATCAGCTCACACCAGTCAGAATGGCCATCAACAGAAATGCTGCAAACAATAAATGCTGACGTGATTGTGGAGAAATGCGTACCCTCGATTCTAAGGGGGACGTGGTAAGAGCCACTAATGAAAGCACAATTGAGGTGCCTTGAAAAGGTCAACGTTGAGCTACCATACCAGTCAATCAATCAAACCCACTGCTGGGTCTATCACCTGAGAAAATGAAAATCAAAAATCACAGGCTGGCAATCCTGCACTCCAGCAATATTTACCATAGGCAACACTTGGAAGCAACGAAAATGTCCATCAACAGAGGAACGCACCAAGAAGAAGTGGTCCATGTACACACTGGAATATTAGCCATGGAAAACATGGAAGCACTGCTCTTTGAGGCACCACAGATGAGCCTGGAGATAATCACAAAACATGAAGTAGGTCGGAAAGCAAAAGACCTATAGCCTATATTATCACTTATGGCATTATCTAATAACTGACACAGATGAACATATTTCCAAAGAGAAAGACACTCACAGGCTTAGAAAACAAACTATGCTATCTAAAAGGAAAGGTGGGGGGAAATTGAGAAATGAAGATTAGCGTCACTATACATATACAAATACATATTATATACATGTATCAAAAAGACCGAACATATAGCAAGGGAGGTCGACGGAACACTGTAATATTGTACATGGGAAGAGGATCTGTACATTCATAGACATACATAATGTACAAATGAACCAGATTGTGTACACCTAGGACAAACAATATTCTAAACTTTACCCAGATTTAAAAAAAAATGTAAAAGCCAAGAAGAAGTAATGAGACATAAACTTATGGGGATTTCTCCTGGCAAATTCCATCCTAATTTACAACCTAGGACAATGACTTCCAGAAAGGCTCTGCTGCCCTAGTACCCAGATTGGGGAATGGAGAAATGCTACCTCCTTGTGGCCGTTTCCCACAACAGCAGCTTTGAACGCACTGCAAAAGGTCACTAAATTTTCACCAACTTGCCCTCCAGAAATGACACCTGCCCTCCAGAAAATTTCTGGGGTCAAAAATCGACCAAAAATTTCAGAAGAGGGCAACCTTCGAAGAAGACAATTTCAAGAGCTATATTGTACTCACGGTTTTTTCTTTTAAGAAAAAGGCATAGGAATATGATGAATTTTAAAAATTTTAATGACATGCATACCCATATTACAAAAACCTATCAGCTCACAGCAGTCAGAATGGCCATTAGGAAAAATGCTGCAAAAAATAAATGGTGAAGGGAGTGTGGAGAAATGCGTACCCTCGGTTGTAAGGGGGGGCATGTAAAGAGCCACTAAAGAAAACACAATGTAGGTGCTTTGAAAAGGGAAACATTGAGCTACCAGTCAATCAATCACAACCACTGCTTGGCCTATCACCTGAGAAAATGAGAATCAAAAAGTCACAGGCTGGCAAACCTGTACGCCAGCAAGATTAACCATAGCCAGCACTTGGAAGCAATGAAAATGTCCATCAACCGAGGAATGCACCAAGAAGAAGTGGTCCACGTACACAATGGAATATTACTCTAATAATAAATATAAATTAAATTTAAAAACAAACAAAAGCAAGGAGACATCAACATTTGTGGGTTTACCCGGGCACGTTGCACTCTAATTTATAACCGAAGAACACCACTGGCCGGTAGGTCTGTTTCCCTAGTACCAGCAAGGGGAACGTAGAAAGGCTGCCGCTCTCTGGCCGTTACCTGCAAAAGCAGGTTTAAAGCCTGAGCTAATGGTCACTTCATATGAACAAGTACTGCAGGGCTGTAAATGAAACCTGCCCTCAAAATGTCTTGAGGGAGAAAATGGCCAAAATATTTCAAATGGTGACACATACTTTAAGAAAACACTTTGAAGAAAGAAGCTCTAATCACAGCTGGAAAAATAAAAAGGACATGTCTTAAAGCTCAATTTCAACGCATTATGAGACACATGCAAATTCAACCACAAAGAGGTATCAGCTCACACCACTCAGAACAACCATCAGCAAAAACTACAAAGAATAAATGCTGAAGGTGCTGGGAAGAAATACATACCCTCCACTTTAAGTGGGACCTAACCTGGAAAGAGCCACTAAGGAGAACAGAAGAGAGGTGCCTTTAAAAGGTAAACATTGAGCTACCATATGATCCAGCAGACCTATTCCTGGACCTAAAAACTAAGAAGACAGAATTGGAAGGACACAGGCACGCAAATCTGCATGGCCTAGTATTACAATAGCCAAGATATGGAAGTAACCAAAAAGTCCACAGACAGATGGGTGGACAAAGAAGAACTGCTACCTGTACAGATGGAATATGAGCTAGTGAAAAAATGAAACAATGCCATTTGCAGCACCATAGATGAGTCTAGAAGTAATCACGCAACTTGGAGTAAGTGAGAAGGCAAAAGACACATATCCTATCATATCACATATAGGTGTTACCTAAAAAATGATACAAACAAAGATATTTCCACAGGGAAACACTATCATAGATTCATTAAAAAAACTTATGCTTCACCAACTGGAAAGGTGTGAGGATTGGATACATTACCATATTGAGGTTAACAGAGAGATACAAACACTTGTGAAATATAGAATCACCAAAGACCTACGCAATACCAAGAGAAGACTACTCAACATTGTGTCATAAGCTACGTGGGAAAAGGATCCGAAGAAGAATAGATATATGTATATGTGTGAAAGAACCACATCTTGCACACCTAGAACAAACAAACATTGTAATCAAGTTTGCTGTGATAAAAAATAAAACTTAAGTTAAAAATACGAACAAGAAGTAATGAGACATAAACTTAAAGGGCTTTTTCCTCGCACATTCCATTCTAATTTAAAACCTAGAACACCACTTCCAGTAAGGCTCTGTTGCCCTAGTAACCAGATTTGGTAAAGGAGAAATGCTGCCGCCTTCTGGCCGATTCCCGCAAGAGCAGCTTTTAACCCACAGCTAATGGTCACATACCATTCACAAGGACTCAGGGCTGTAAAGGACACCTGCCTTCAAAATTGTGCTGAGGTAGGGAATGGATAAAAAAAAATTCAAAAGAGGCAAAATTTTCAAGAAGATAGTATGAAGAGGTAAGTTTTCCTCACTGTCTTTTCAAAAAAAGGAAAATGGATAAAAGCTCCAGCTCAGGAAGTATTAGACTCATGCAATCTAATCTACAAAAAGTTTTCAACTCAAACCAGTCGACTGACCATTGGCAAAAAGTCTACAAACAATAAATGCTGAAGAGGTTTTAGAGAAATGTGTACCCTCTAGCTGCTGGTGAGATGTAAAGGGGTTAACCGCCAATAATGAGAACAGAAAGGAGCTGCGTTTAAAAGGAAAAATTGAGGTACCATTCAATCCAGCAGGCGCACCAATGGGCCTCTCACCTGAGAAGACCAGAATGAAGAAGACGCGGGCTGCAAAAGCTGCACTGCAGCCTTATTCACAATAGACAAGACAGTGAAGCAACCAAAATGTCCATCAACAGATGAAAGGATAAAGAAGAAGTGGTCCATGTACACAATGAATACTAGCCATGGAAAACAATGAAACACTGCTCTTTGAGGCACCATAGATGATCTTGGAGATAATCACAGAACACGAGGTAAGTCGGAAAGCAAAAGTCCTATATCCTATGATATCACTTATAGGCGTTATCTAATAACTGACACAAATGAACATATTTCCACAGAGAAAGTCAATCACAGACTTATTAAAAAAAAACTATGCTTATCTAAAAGGAAAGGTGGGGGGAATGGGTAAATGAAGATTAGCGTTACCATACGTGTACAAATACATATTATATACATATATCAAAAAGACCGACCATATAGCAAGGAAGGATTACGGAACACTCTGGAATAATTTACAGGGGAAGAGGACCTCTACATAAATAGGTATATAGGATATGTAGATGAACCAGAGTGTGTACACCTTGGACAAGCAACATTCTAACGATTACCCCAATTGAAAAAATTAAAACAACGAACTAGGAGTAAGGAGACATAAACTTATGGGGGGTTTTCCTGGCACATTCCACCCAAATTTAAAACCTAGGCAAACAACTTCCAGAATGGCTCTGCTGCCCTAGTACCCAGATTTGGGAATGGAGAAATGCTGCATCCTTGTGGCCGTTTCCCACAACAGCAGCTTTAAACCCACCGCAAAAGGTCACTAAATATTCACCAATTGCAGGTCTGTAAATGACACCGGCCCTCCAAACAATACTGAGGTCGAAAATCGACCCAAAAATTCTAGAGTGCCACCTTCCAAAGAGAAAATTTGAAGAGGTATATTATACTCACACATTTTTTCTTTTTTCTTTTAACAGAAAAGGAAAAGGCGTGGAAAAATGATGAATTGTAGGAATTTTTACAGACACGTAAACCCAAATTACAAAAACCTATCAGCTCACACCAGTCAGAATGGCCATCAACAGAAATGCTGCAAACAATAAATGCTGACGTGATTGTGGAGAAATGCGTACCCTCGATTCTAAGGGGGACGTGGTAAGAGCCACTAATGAAAGCACAATTGAGGTGCCTTGAAAAGGTCAACGTTGAGCTACCATACCAGTCAATCAATCAAACCCACTGCTGGGTCTATCACCTGAGAAAATGAAAATCAAAAATCACAGGCTGGCAATCCTGCACTCCAGCAATATTTACCATAGGCAACACTTGGAAGCAACGAAAATGTCCATCAACAGAGGAACGCACCAAGAAGAAGTGGTCCATGTACACACTGGAATATTAGCCATGGAAAACATGGAAGCACTGCTCTTTGAGGCACCACAGATGAGCCTGGAGATAATCACAAAACATGAAGTAGGTCGGAAAGCAAAAGACCTATAGCCTATATTATCACTTATGGCATTATCTAATAACTGACACAGATGAACATATTTCCAAAGAGAAAGACACTCACAGGCTTAGAAAACAAACTATGCTATCTAAAAGGAAAGGTGGGGGGAAATTGAGAAATGAAGATTAGCGTCACTATACATATACAAATACATATTATATACATGTATCAAAAAGACCGAACATATAGCAAGGGAGGTCGACGGAACACTGTAATATTGTACATGGGAAGAGGATCTGTACATTCATAGACATACATAATGTACAAATGAACCAGATTGTGTACACCTAGGACAAACAATATTCTAAACTTTACCCAGATTTAAAAAAAAATGTAAAAGCCAAGAAGAAGTAATGAGACATAAACTTATGGGGATTTCTCCTGGCAAATTCCATCCTAATTTACAACCTAGGACAATGACTTCCAGAAAGGCTCTGCTGCCCTAGTACCCAGATTGGGGAATGGAGAAATGCTACCTCCTTGTGGCCGTTTCCCACAACAGCAGCTTTGAACGCACTGCAAAAGGTCACTAAATTTTCACCAACTTGCCCTCCAGAAATGACACCTGCCCTCCAGAAAATTTCTGGGGTCAAAAATCGACCAAAAATTTCAGAAGAGGGCAACCTTCGAAGAAGACAATTTCAAGAGCTATATTGTACTCACGGTTTTTTCTTTTAAGAAAAAGGCATAGGAATATGATGAATTTTAAAAATTTTAATGACATGCATACCCATATTACAAAAACCTATCAGCTCACAGCAGTCAGAATGGCCATTAGGAAAAATGCTGCAAAAAATAAATGGTGAAGGGAGTGTGGAGAAATGCGTACCCTCGGTTGTAAGGGGGGGCATGTAAAGAGCCACTAAAGAAAACACAATGTAGGTGCTTTGAAAAGGGAAACATTGAGCTACCAGTCAATCAATCACAACCACTGCTTGGCCTATCACCTGAGAAAATGAGAATCAAAAAGTCACAGGCTGGCAAACCTGTACGCCAGCAAGATTAACCATAGCCAGCACTTGGAAGCAATGAAAATGTCCATCAACCGAGGAATGCACCAAGAAGAAGTGGTCCACGTACACAATGGAATATTACTCTAATAATAAATATAAATTAAATTTAAAAACAAACAAAAGCAAGGAGACATCAACATTTGTGGGTTTACCCGGGCACGTTGCACTCTAATTTATAACCGAAGAACACCACTGGCCGGTAGGTCTGTTTCCCTAGTACCAGCAAGGGGAACGTAGAAAGGCTGCCGCTCTCTGGCCGTTACCTGCAAAAGCAGGTTTAAAGCCTGAGCTAATGGTCACTTCATATGAACAAGTACTGCAGGGCTGTAAATGAAACCTGCCCTCAAAATGTCTTGAGGGAGAAAATGGCCAAAATATTTCAAATGGTGACACATACTTTAAGAAAACACTTTGAAGAAAGAAGCTCTAATCACAGCTGGAAAAATAAAAAGGACATGTCTTAAAGCTCAATTTCAACGCATTATGAGACACATGCAAATTCAACCACAAAGAGGTATCAGCTCACACCACTCAGAACAACCATCAGCAAAAACTACAAAGAATAAATGCTGAAGGTGCTGGGAAGAAATACATACCCTCCACTTTAAGTGGGACCTAACCTGGAAAGAGCCACTAAGGAGAACAGAAGAGAGGTGCCTTTAAAAGGTAAACATTGAGCTACCATATGATCCAGCAGACCTATTCCTGGACCTAAAAACTAAGAAGACAGAATTGGAAGGACACAGGCACGCAAATCTGCATGGCCTAGTATTACAATAGCCAAGATATGGAAGTAACCAAAAAGTCCACAGACAGATGGGTGGACAAAGAAGAACTGCTACCTGTACAGATGGAATATGAGCTAGTGAAAAAATGAAACAATGCCATTTGCAGCACCATAGATGAGTCTAGAAGTAATCACGCAACTTGGAGTAAGTGAGAAGGCAAAAGACACATATCCTATCATATCACATATAGGTGTTACCTAAAAAATGATACAAACAAAGATATTTCCACAGGGAAACACTATCATAGATTCATTAAAAAAACTTATGCTTCACCAACTGGAAAGGTGTGAGGATTGGATACATTACCATATTGAGGTTAACAGAGAGATACAAACACTTGTGAAATATAGAATCACCAAAGACCTACGCAATACCAAGAGAAGACTACTCAACATTGTGTCATAAGCTACGTGGGAAAAGGATCCGAAGAAGAATAGATATATGTATATGTGTGAAAGAACCACATCTTGCACACCTAGAACAAACAAACATTGTAATCAAGTTTGCTGTGATAAAAAATAAAACTTAAGTTAAAAATACGAACAAGAAGTAATGAGACATAAACTTAAAGGGCTTTTTCCTCGCACATTCCATTCTAATTTAAAACCTAGAACACCACTTCCAGTAAGGCTCTGTTGCCCTAGTAACCAGATTTGGTAAAGGAGAAATGCTGCCGCCTTCTGGCCGATTCCCGCAAGAGCAGCTTTTAACCCACAGCTAATGGTCACATACCATTCACAAGGACTCAGGGCTGTAAAGGACACCTGCCTTCAAAATTGTGCTGAGGTAGGGAATGGATAAAAAAAAATTCAAAAGAGGCAAAATTTTCAAGAAGATAGTATGAAGAGGTAAGTTTTCCTCACTGTCTTTTCAAAAAAAGGAAAATGGATAAAAGCTCCAGCTCAGGAAGTATTAGACTCATGCAATCTAATCTACAAAAAGTTTTCAACTCAAACCAGTCGACTGACCATTGGCAAAAAGTCTACAAACAATAAATGCTGAAGAGGTTTTAGAGAAATGTGTACCCTCTAGCTGCTGGTGAGATGTAAAGGGGTTAACCGCCAATAATGAGAACAGAAAGGAGCTGCGTTTAAAAGGAAAAATTGAGGTACCATTCAATCCAGCAGGCGCACCAATGGGCCTCTCACCTGAGAAGACCAGAATGAAGAAGACGCGGGCTGCAAAAGCTGCACTGCAGCCTTATTCACAATAGACAAGACAGTGAAGCAACCAAAATGTCCATCAACAGATGAAAGGATAAAGAAGAAGTGGTCCATGTACACAATGAATACTAGCCATGGAAAACAATGAAACACTGCTCTTTGAGGCACCATAGATGATCTTGGAGATAATCACAGAACACGAGGTAAGTCGGAAAGCAAAAGTCCTATATCCTATGATATCACTTATAGGCGTTATCTAATAACTGACACAAATGAACATATTTCCACAGAGAAAGTCAATCACAGACTTATTAAAAAAAAACTATGCTTATCTAAAAGGAAAGGTGGGGGGAATGGGTAAATGAAGATTAGCGTTACCATACGTGTACAAATACATATTATATACATATATCAAAAAGACCGACCATATAGCAAGGAAGGATTACGGAACACTCTGGAATAATTTACAGGGGAAGAGGACCTCTACATAAATAGGTATATAGGATATGTAGATGAACCAGAGTGTGTACACCTTGGACAAGCAACATTCTAACGATTACCCCAATTGAAAAAATTAAAACAACGAACTAGGAGTAAGGAGACATAAACTTATGGGGGGTTTTCCTGGCACATTCCACCCAAATTTAAAACCTAGGCAAACAACTTCCAGAATGGCTCTGCTGCCCTAGTACCCAGATTTGGGAATGGAGAAATGCTGCATCCTTGTGGCCGTTTCCCACAACAGCAGCTTTAAACCCACCGCAAAAGGTCACTAAATATTCACCAATTGCAGGTCTGTAAATGACACCGGCCCTCCAAACAATACTGAGGTCGAAAATCGACCCAAAAATTCTAGAGTGCCACCTTCCAAAGAGAAAATTTGAAGAGGTATATTATACTCACACATTTTTTCTTTTTTCTTTTAACAGAAAAGGAAAAGGCGTGGAAAAATGATGAATTGTAGGAATTCTTACAGACACGTAAACCCAAATTACAAAAACCTATCAGCTCACACCAGTCAGAATGGCCATCAACAGAAATGCTGCAAACAATAAATGCTGACGTGATTGTGGAGAAATGCGTACCCTCGATTCTAAGGGGGACGTGGTAAGAGCCACTAATGAAAGCACAATTGAGGTGCCTTGAAAAGGTCAACGTTGAGCTACCATACCAGTCAATCAATCAAACCCACTGCTGGGTCTATCACCTGAGAAAATGAAAATCAAAAATCACAGGCTGGCAATCCTGCACTCCAGCAATATTTACCATAGGCAACACTTGGAAGCAACGAAAATGTCCATCAACAGAGGAACGCACCAAGAAGAAGTGGTCCATGTACACACTGGAATATTAGCCATGGAAAACATGGAAGCACTGCTCTTTGAGGCACCACAGATGAGCCTGGAGATAATCACAAAACATGAAGTAGGTCGGAAAGCAAAAGACCTATAGCCTATATTATCACTTATGGCATTATCTAATAACTGACACAGATGAACATATTTCCAAAGAGAAAGACACTCACAGGCTTAGAAAACAAACTATGCTATCTAAAAGGAAAGGTGGGGGGAAATTGAGAAATGAAGATTAGCGTCACTATACATATACAAATACATATTATATACATGTATCAAAAAGACCGAACATATAGCAAGGGAGGTCGATGGAACACTGTAATATTGTACATGGGAAGAGGATCTGTACATTCATAGACATACATAATGTACAAATGAACCAGATTGTGTACACCTAGGACAAACAATATTCTAAACTTTACCCAGATTTAAAAAAAAATGTAAAAGCCAAGAAGAAGTAATGAGACATAAACTTATGGGGATTTCTCCTGGCAAATTCCATCCTAATTTACAACCTAGGACAATGACTTCCAGAAAGGCTCTGCTGCCCTAGTACCCAGATTGGGGAATGGAGAAATGCTACCTCCTTGTGGCCGTTTCCCACAACAGCAGCTTTGAACGCACTGCAAAAGGTCACTAAATTTTCACCAACTTGCCCTCCAGAAATGACACCTGCCCTCCAGAAAATTTCTGGGGTCAAAAATCGACCAAAAATTTCAGAAGAGGGCAACCTTCGAAGAAGACAATTTCAAGAGCTATATTGTACTCACGGTTTTTTCTTTTAAGAAAAAGGCATAGGAATATGATGAATTTTAAAAATTTTAATGACATGCATACCCATATTACAAAAACCTATCAGCTCACAGCAGTCAGAATGGCCATTAGGAAAAATGCTGCAAAAAATAAATGGTGAAGGGAGTGTGGAGAAATGCGTACCCTCGGTTGTAAGGGGGGGCATGTAAAGAGCCACTAAAGAAAACACAATGTAGGTGCTTTGAAAAGGGAAACATTGAGCTACCAGTCAATCAATCACAACCACTGCTTGGCCTATCACCTGAGAAAATGAGAATCAAAAAGTCACAGGCTGGCAAACCTGTACGCCAGCAAGATTAACCATAGCCAGCACTTGGAAGCAATGAAAATGTCCATCAACCGAGGAATGCACCAAGAAGAAGTGGTCCACGTACACAATGGAATATTACTCTAATAATAAATATAAATTAAATTTAAAAACAAACAAAAGCAAGGAGACATCAACATTTGTGGGTTTACCCGGGCACGTTGCACTCTAATTTATAACCGAAGAACACCACTGGCCGGTAGGTCTGTTTCCCTAGTACCAGCAAGGGGAACGTAGAAAGGCTGCCGCTCTCTGGCCGTTACCTGCAAAAGCAGGTTTAAAGCCTGAGCTAATGGTCACTTCATATGAACAAGTACTGCAGGGCTGTAAATGAAACCAGCCCTCAAAATGTCTTGAGGGAGAAAATGGCCAAAATATTTCAAATGGTGACACATACTTTAAGAAAACACTTTGAAGAAAGAAGCTCTAATCACAGCTGGAAAAATAAAAAGGACATGTCTTAAAGCTCAATTTCAACGCATTATGAGACACATGCAAATTCAACCACAAAGAGGTATCAGCTCACACCACTCAGAACAACCATCAGCAAAAACTACAAAGAATAAATGCTGAAGGTGCTGGGAAGAAATACATACCCTCCACTTTAAGTGGGACCTAACCTGGAAAGAGCCACTAAGGAGAACAGAAGAGAGGTGCCTTTAAAAGGTAAACATTGAGCTACCATATGATCCAGCAGACCTATTCCTGGACCTAAAAACTAAGAAGACAGAATTGGAAGGACACAGGCACGCAAATCTGCATGGCCTAGTATTACAATAGCCAAGATATGGAAGTAACCAAAAAGTCCACAGACAGATGGGTGGACAAAGAAGAACTGCTACCTGTACAGATGGAATATGAGCTAGTGAAAAAATGAAACAATGCCATTTGCAGCACCATAGATGAGTCTAGAAGTAATCACGCAACTTGGAGTAAGTGAGAAGGCAAAAGACACATATCCTATCATATCACATATAGGTGTTACCTAAAAAATGATACAAACAAAGATATTTCCACAGAGAAACACTATCTTAGATTCATTAAAAAAACTTATGCTTCACCAACTGGAAAGGTGTGAGGATTGGATACATTACCATATTGAGGTTAACAGAGAGATACAAACACTTGTGAAATATAGAATCACCAAAGACCTACGCAATACCAAGAGAAGACTACTCAACATTGTGTCATAAGCTACGTGGGAAAAGGATCCGAAGAAGAATAGATATATGTATATGTGTGAAAGAACCACATCTTGCACACCTAGAACAAACAAAACATTGTAATCAAGTTTGCTGTGATAAAAAATAAAAATTAAGTTAAAACTACGAACAAGAAGTAATGAGACATAAACTTAAAGGGCTTTTTCCTCGCACATTCCATTCTAATTTAAAACCTAGAACACCACTTCCAGTAAGGCTCTGTTGCCCTAGTAACCAGATTTGGTAAAGGAGAAATGCTGCCGCCTTCTGGCCGATTCCCGCAAGAGCAGCTTTTAACCCACAGCTAATGGTCACTTACCATTCACAAGGACTCAGGGCTGTAAAGGACACCTGCCTTCAAAATTGTGCTGAGGTAGGGAATGGATAAAAAAAAATTCAAAAGAGGCAAAATTTTCAAGAAGATAGTATGAAGAGGTAAGTTTTCCTCACTGTCTTTTCAAAAAAAGGAAAATGGATAAAAGCTCCAGCTCAGGAAGTATTAGACTCATGCAATCTAATCTACAAAAAGTTTTCAACTCAAACCAGTCGACTGACCATTGGCAAAAAGTCTACAAACAATAAATGCTGAAGAGGTTTTAGAGAAATGTGTACCCTCTAGCTGCTGGTGAGATGTAAAGGGGTTAACCGCCAATAATGAGAACAGAAAGGAGCTGCGTTTAAAAGGAAAAATTTAGGTAGCATTCAATCCAGCAGGCGCACCAATGGGCCTCTCACCTGAGAAGACCAGAATGAAGAAGACGCGGGCTGCAAAAGCTGCACTGCAGCCTTATTCACAATAGACAAGACAGTGAAGCAACCAAAATGTCCATCAACAGATGAAAGGATAAAGAAGAAGTGGTCCATGTACACAATGAATACTAGCCATGGAAAACAATGAAACACTGCTCTTTGAGGCACCATAGATGATCTTGGAGATAATCACAGAACACGAGGTAAGTCGGAAAGCAAAAGTCCTATATCCTATGATATCACTTATAGGCGTTATCTAATAACTGACACAAATGAACATATTTCCACAGAGAAAGTCAATCACAGACTTATTAAAAAAAACTATGCTTATCTAAAAGGAAAGGTGGGGGGAATGGGTAAATGAAGATTAGCGTTACCATACGTGTACAAATACATATTATATACATATATCAAAAAGACCGACCATATAGCAAGGAAGGATTACGGAACACTCTGTAATAATTTACACGGGAAGAGGACCTCTACATAAATAGGTATATAGGATATGTAGATGAACCAGAGTGTGTACACCTTGGACAAGCAACATTCTAACGATTACCCCAATTGAAAAAATTAAAACAACGAACTAGGAGTAAGGAGACATAAACTTATGGGGGGTTTTCCTGGCACATTCCATCCAAATTTAAAACCTAGGCAAACAACTTCCAGAATGGCTCTGCTGCCCTAGTACCCAGATTTGGGAATGGAGAAATGCTGCATCCTTGTGGCCGTTTCCCACAACAGCAGCTTTAAACCCACTGCAAAAGGTCACTAAATATTCACCAATTGCAGGTCTGTAAATGACACCGGCCCTCCAAACAATACTGAGGTCGAAAATCGACCCAAAAATTCTAGAGTGCCACCTTCCAAAGAGAAAATTTGAAGAGGTATATTATACTCACACATTTTTTCTTTTTTCTTTTAACAGAAAAGGAAAAGGCGTGGAAAAATGATGAATTGTAGGAATTTTTACAGACATGTAAACCCAAATTACAAAAACCTATCAGCTCACACCAGTCAGAATGGCCATCAACAGAAATGCTGCAAACAATAAATGCTGACGTGATTGTGGAGAAATGCGTACCCTCGATTCTAAGGGGGACGTGGTAAGAGCCACTAATGAAAGCACAATTGAGGTGCCTTGAAAAGGTCAACGTTGAGCTACCATACCAGTCAATCAATCAAACCCACTGCTGGGTCTATCACCTGAGAAAATGAAAATCAAAAATCACAGGCTGGCAATCCTGCACTCCAGCAATATTTACCATAGGCAACACTTGGAAGCAACGAAAATGTCCATCAACAGAGGAACGCACCAAGAAGAAGTGGTCCATGTACACACTGGAATATTAGCCATGGAAAACATGGAAGCACTGCTCTTTGAGGCACCACAGATGAGCCTGGAGATAATCACAAAACATGAAGTAGGTCGGAAAGCAAAAGACCTATAGCCTATATTATCACTTATGGCATTATCTAATAACTGACACAGATGAACATATTTCCAAAGAGAAAGACACTCACAGGCTTAGAAAACAAACTATGCTATCTAAAAGGAAAGGTGGGGGGAAATTGAGAAATGAAGATTAGCGTCACTATACATATACAAATACATATTATATACATGTATCAAAAAGACCGAACATATAGCAAGGGAGGTCGACGGAACACTGTAATATTGTACATGGGAAGAGGATCTGTACATTCATAGACATACATAATGTACAAATGAACCAGATTGTGTACACCTAGGACAAACAATATTCTAAACTTTACCCAGATTTAAAAAAAAATGTAAAAACCAAGAAGAAGTAATGAGACATAAACTTATGGGGATTTCTCCTGGCAAATTCCATCCTAATTTACAACCTAGGACAATGACTTCCAGAAAGGCTCTGCTGCCCTAGTACCCAGATTGGGGAATGGAGAAATGCTACCTCCTTGTGGCCGTTTCCCACAACAGCAGCTTTGAATGCACTGCAAAAGGTCACTAAATTTTCACCAACTTGCAGTTCTGTAAATGACACCTGCCCTCCAGAAAATTTCGGGGGTCAAAACTCGACCAAAAATTTCAGAAGAGGGCAACCTTCGAAGAAGACAATTTCAAGAGCTATATTGTACTCACGGTTTTTTCTTTTAAGAAAAAGGCATAGGAATATGATGAATTTTAAAAATTTTAATGACATGCATACCCATATTACAAAAACCTATCAGCTCACAGCAGTCAGAATGGCCATTAGGAAAAATGCTGCAAAAAATAAATGGTGAAGGGAGTGTGGAGAAATGCGTACCCTCGGTTGTAAGGGGGGGCATGTAAAGAGCCACTAAAGAAAACACAATGTAGGTGCTTTGAAAAGGGAAACATTGAGCTACCAGTCAATCAATCACAACCACTGCTTGGCCTATCACCTGAGAAAATGAGAATCAAAAAGTCACAGGCTGGCAAACCTGTACGCCAGCAAGATTAACCATAGCCAGCACTTGGAAGCAATGAAAATGTCCATCAACCGAGGAATGCACCAAGAAGAAGTGGTCCACGTACACAATGGAATATTACTCTAATAATAAATATAAATTAAATTTAAAAACAAACAAAAGCAAGGAGACATCAACATTTGTGGGTTTACCCGGGCACGTTGCACTCTAATTTATAACCGAAGAACACCACTGGCCGGTAGGTCTGTTTCCCTAGTACCAGCAAGGGGAACGTAGAAAGGCTGCCGCTCTCTGGCCGTTACCTGCAAAAGCAGGTTTAAAGCCTGAGCTAATGGTCACTTCATATGAACAAGTACTGCAGGGCTGTAAATGAAACCTGCCCTCAAAATGTCTTGAGGGAGAAAATGGCCAAAATATTTCAAATGGTGACACATACTTTAAGAAAACACTTTGAAGAAAGAAGCTCTAATCACAGCTGGAAAAATAAAAAGGACATGTCTTAAAGCTCAATTTCAACGCATTATGAGACACATGCAAATTCAACCACAAAGAGGTATCAGCTCACACCACTCAGAACAACCATCAGCAAAAACTACAAAGAATAAATGCTGAAGGTGCTGGGAAGAAATACATACCCTCCACTTTAAGTGGGACCTAACCTGGAAAGAGCCACTAAGGAGAACAGAAGAGAGGTGCCTTTAAAAGGTAAACATTGAGCTACCATATGATCCAGCAGACCTATTCCTGGACCTAAAAACTAAGAAGACAGAATTGGAAGGACACAGGCACGCAAATCTGCATGGCCTAGTATTACAATAGCCAAGATATGGAAGTAACCAAAAAGTCCACAGACAGATGGGTGGACAAAGAAGAAC
This sequence comes from Balaenoptera acutorostrata, assembly GCF_949987535.1. Classification (NCBI taxonomy): domain Eukaryota; kingdom Metazoa; phylum Chordata; class Mammalia; order Artiodactyla; family Balaenopteridae; genus Balaenoptera; species Balaenoptera acutorostrata. The sequence continues at coordinate 90,571,041 of NC_080070.1, read as the reverse complement.
TGCTACCTGTACAGATGGAATATGAGCTAGTGAAAAAATGAAACAATGCCATTTGCAGCACCATAGATGAGTCTAGAAGTAATCACGCAACTTGGAGTAAGTGAGAAGGCAAAAGACACATATCCTATCATATCACATATAGGTGTTACCTAAAAAATGATACAAACAAAGATATTTCCACAGGGAAACACTATCATAGATTCATTAAAAAAACTTATGCTTCACCAACTGGAAAGGTGTGAGGATTGGATACATTACCATATTGAGGTTAACAGAGAGATACAAACACTTGTGAAATATAGAATCACCAAAGACCTACGCAATACCAAGAGAAGACTACTCAACATTGTGTCATAAGCTACGTGGGAAAAGGATCCGAAGAAGAATAGATATATGTATATGTGTGAAAGAACCACATCTTGCACACCTAGAACAAACAAAACATTGTAATCAAGTTTGCTGTGATAAAAAATAAAAATTAAGTTAAAACTACGAACAAGAAGTAATGAGACATAAACTTAAAGGGCTTTTTCCTCGCACATTCCATTCTAATTTAAAACCTAGAACACCACTTCCAGTAAGGCTCTGTTGCCCTAGTAACCAGATTTGGTAAAGGAGAAATGCTGCCGCCTTCTGGCCGATTCCCGCAAGAGCAGCTTTTAACCCACAGCTAATGGTCACTTACCATTCACAAGGACTCAGGGCTGTAAAGGACACCTGCCTTCAAAATTGTGCTGAGGTAGGGAATGGATAAAAAAAAATTCAAAAGAGGCAAAATTTTCAAGAAGATAGTATGAAGAGGTAAGTTTTCCTCACTGTCTTTTCAAAAAAAGGAAAATGGATAAAAGCTCCAGCTCAGGAAGTATTAGACTCATGCAATCTAATCTACAAAAAGTTTTCAACTCAGACCAGTCGACTGACCATTGGCAAAAAGTCTACAAACAATAAATGCTGAAGAGGTTTTAGAGAAATGTGTACCCTCTAGCTGCTGGTGAGATGTAAAGGGGTTAACCGCCAATAATGAGAACAGAAAGGAGCTGCGTTTAAAAGGAAAAATTGAGGTAGCATTCAATCCAGCAGGCGCACCAATGGGCCTCTCACCTGAGAAGACCAGAATGAAGAAGACGCGGGCTGCAAAAGCTGCACTGCAGCCTTATTCACAATAGACAAGACAGTGAAGCAAGCAAAATGTCCATCAACAGATGAAAGGATAAAGAAGAAGTGGTCCATGTACACAATGAATACTAGCCATGGAAAACAATGAAACACTGCTCTTTGAGGCACCATAGATGATCTTGGAGATAATCACAGAACACGAGGTAAGTCGGAAAGCAAAAGTCCTATATCCTATGATATCACTTATAGGCGTTATCTAATAACTGACACAAATGAACATATTTCCACAGAGAAAGTCAATCACAGACTTATTAAAAAAAACTATGCTTATCTAAAAGGAAAGGTGGGGGGAATGGGTAAATGAAGATTAGCGTTACCATACGTGTACAAATACATATTATATACATATATCAAAAAGACCGACCATATAGCAAGGAAGGATTACGGAACACTCTGTAATAATTTACACGGGAAGAGGACCTCTACATAAATAGGTATATAGGATATGTAGATGAACCAGAGTGTGTACACCTTGGACAAGCAACATTCTAACGATTACCCCAATTGAAAAAATTAAAACAACGAACTAGGAGTAAGGAGACATAAACTTATGGGGGGTTTTCCTGGCACATTCCATCCAAATTTAAAACCTAGGCAAACAACTTCCAGAATGGCTCTGCTGCCCTAGTACCCAGATTTGGGAATGGAGAAATGCTGCATCCTTGTGGCCGTTTCCCACAACAGCAGCTTTAAACCCACTGCAAAAGGTCACTAAATATTCACCAATTGCAGGTCTGTAAATGACACCGGCCCTCCAAACAATACTGAGGTCGAAAATCGACCCAAAAATTCTAGAGTGCCACCTTCCAAAGAGAAAATTTGAAGAGGTATATTATACTCACACATTTTTTCTTTTTTCTTTTAACAGAAAAGGAAAAGGCGTGGAAAAATGATGAATTGTAGGAATTTTTACAGACATGTAAACCCAAATTACAAAAACCTATCAGCTCACACCAGTCAGAATGGCCATCAACAGAAATGCTGCAAACAATAAATGCTGACGTGATTGTGGAGAAATGCGTACCCTCGATTCTAAGGGGGACGTGGTAAGAGCCACTAATGAAAGCACAATTGAGGTGCCTTGAAAAGGTCAACGTTGAGCTACCATACCAGTCAATCAATCAAACCCACTGCTGGGTCTATCACCTGAGAAAATGAAAATCAAAAATCACAGGCTGGCAATCCTGCACTCCAGCAATATTTACCATAGGCAACACTTGGAAGCAACGAAAATGTCCATCAACAGAGGAACGCACCAAGAAGAAGTGGTCCATGTACACACTGGAATATTAGCCATGGAAAACATGGAAGCACTGCTCTTTGAGGCACCACAGATGAGCCTGGAGATAATCACAAAACATGAAGTAGGTCGGAAAGCAAAAGACCTATAGCCTATATTATCACTTATGGCATTATCTACTAACTGACACAGATGAACATATTTCCAAAGAGAAAGACACTCACAGGCTTAGAAAACAAACTATGCTATCTAAAAGGAAAGGTGGGGGGAAATTGAGAAATGAAGATTAGCGTCACTATACATATACAAATACATATTATATACATGTATCAAAAAGACCGAACATATAGCAAGGGAGGTCGACGGAACACTGTAATATTGTACATGGGAAGAGGATCTGTACATTCATAGACATACATAATGTACAAATGAACCAGATTGTGTACACCTAGGACAAACAATATTCTAAACTTTACCCAGATTTAAAAAAAAATGTAAAAACCAAGAAGAAGTAATGAGACATAAACTTATGGGGATTTCTCCTGGCAAATTCCATCCTAATTTACAACCTAGGACAATGACTTCCAGAAAGGCTCTGCTGCCCTAGTACCCAGATTGGGGAATGGAGAAATGCTACCTCCTTGTGGCCGTTTCCCACAACAGCAGCTTTGAATGCACTGCAAAAGGTCACTAAATTTTCACCAACTTGCAGTTCTGTAAATGACACCTGCCCTCCAGAAAATTTCGGGGGTCAAAAATCGACCAAAAATTTCAGAAGAGGGCAACCTTCGAAGAAGACAATTTCAAGAGCTATATTGTACTCACGGTTTTTTCTTTTAAGAAAAAGGCATAGGAATATGATGAATTTTAAAAATTTTAATGACATGCATACCCATATTACAAAAACCTATCAGCTCACAGCAGTCAGAATGGCCATTAGGAAAAATGCTGCAAAAAATAAATGGTGAAGGGAGTGTGGAGAAATGCGTACCCTCGGTTGTAAGGGGGGGCATGTAAAGAGCCACTAAAGAAAACACAATGTAGGTGCTTTGAAAAGGGAAACATTGAGCTACCAGTCAATCAATCACAACCACTGCTTGGCCTATCACCTGAGAAAATGAGAATCAAAAAGTCACAGGCTGGCAAACCTGTACGCCAGCAAGATTAACCATAGCCAGCACTTGGAAGCAATGAAAATGTCCATCAACCGAGGAATGCACCAAGAAGAAGTGGTCCACGTACACAATGGAATATTACTCTAATAATAAATATAAATTAAATTTAAAAACAAACAAAAGCAAGGAGACATCAACATTTGTGGGTTTACCCGGGCACGTTGCACTCTAATTTATAACCGAAGAACACCACTGGCCGGTAGGTCTGTTTCCCTAGTACCAGCAAGGGGAACGTAGAAAGGCTGCCGCTCTCTGGCCGTTACCTGCAAAAGCAGGTTTAAAGCCTGAGCTAATGGTCACTTCATATGAACAAGTACTGCAGGGCTGTAAATGAAACCTGCCCTCAAAATGTCTTGAGGGAGAAAATGGCCAAAATATTTCAAATGGTGACACATACTTTAAGAAAACACTTTGAAGAAAGAAGCTCTAATCACAGCTGGAAAAATAAAAAGGACATGTCTTAAAGCTCAATTTCAACGCATTATGAGACACATGCAAATTCAACCACAAAGAGGTATCAGCTCACACCACTCAGAATAACCATCAGCAAAAACTACAAAGAATAAATGCTGAAGGTGCTGGGAAGAAATACATACCCTCCACTTTAAGTGGGACCTAACCTGGAAAGAGCCACTAAGGAGAACAGAAGAGAGGTGCCTTTAAAAGGTAAACATTGGGCTTCCCTGGTGGCGCAGTGGTTGGGAGTCTGCCTGCCGATGCAGGTGACACGGGTTCGAGCCGTGGTCTGTGAAGATCCCAGATGCCGTGGAGCAACTGGGCCCGTGAGCCACACTACTGAGCCTGCGCGTCTGGAGCCTGAGCTCCGCAACAAAAGAGGCCGCGACAGTGAGAAGCCCGCGCACCGCGATGAAGAGTGGCCCCCGCTCGCCGCAACTGGAGAGGGCCCTCGCACAGGAACGAAGACCTAACTCAGCCAAAAATAAATAAATAAATAAATTTATTAAAAAAAAAAAAAAAGGTAAACATTGAGCTACCATATGATCCAGCAGACCTATTCCTGGACCTATAAACTAAGAAGACAGAATTGGAAGGACACAGGCACGCAAATCTGCATGGCCTAGTATTACAATAGCCAAGATATGGAAGTAACCAAAAAGTCCACAGACAGATGGGTGGACAAAGAAGAACTGCTACCTGTAGAGATGGAATATGAGCTAGTGAAAAAATGAAACAATGCCATTTGCAGCACCATAGATGAGTCTAGAAGTAATCACGCAACTTGGAGTAAGTGAGAAGGCAAAAGACACATATCCTATCATATCACATATAGGTGTTACCTAAAAAATGATACAAACAAAGATATTTCCACAGAGAAACTCTATCATAGATTCATTAAAAAACTTATGCTTCACCAACTGGAAAGGTGTGAGGATTGGATACATTACCATATTGAGGTTAACAGAGAGATACAAACACATGTGAAATATAGAATCACCAAAGACCTACGCAATACCAAGAGAAGACGACTCAACATTGTGTCATAAGCTACGTGGGAAAAGGATCCGAAGAAGAATAGATATATGTATATGTGTGAAAGAACCACATCTTGCACACCTAGAACAAACAAAACATTGTAATCAAGTTTGCTGTGATAAAAAATAAAAACTAAGTTAAAACTACGAACAAGAAGTAATGAGACATAAACTTAAAGGGCTTTTTCCTCGCACATTCCATTCTAATTTAAAACCTAGAACAGCACTTCCAGTAAGGCTCTGTTGCCCTAGTAACCAGATTTGGTAAAGGAGAAATGCTGCCGCCTTGTGGCCGATTCCCGCAAGAGCAGCTTTTAACCCACAGCTAATGGTCACTTACCATTCACAAGGACTCAGGGCTGTAAAGGACACCTGCCTTCAAAATTGTGCTGAGGTAGGGAATGGATAAAAAAAAATTCAAAAGAGGCAAAATTTTCAAGAAGATAGTATGAAGAGGTAAGTTTTCCTCACTGTCTTTTCAAAAAAAGGAAAATGGATAAAAGCTCCAGCTCAGGAAGTATTAGACTCATGCAATCTAATCTACAAAGAGTTTTCAACTCAAACCAGTCGACTGACCATTGGCAAAAAGTCTACAAACAATAAATGCTGAAGAGGTTTTAGAGAAATGTGTACCCTCTAGCTGCTGGTGAGATGTAAAGGGGTTAACCGCCAATAATGAGAACAGAAAGGAGCTGCGTTTAAAAGGAAAAATTGAGGTAGCATTCAATCCAGCAGGCGCACCAATGGGCCTCTCACCTGAGAAGACCAGAATGAAGAAGACGCAGGCTGCAAAAGCTGCACTGCAGCCTTATTCACAATAGACAAGACAGTGAAGCAACCAAAATGTCCATCAACAGATGAAAGGATAAAGAAGAAGTGGTCCATGTACACAATGAATACTAGCCATGGAAAACAATGAAACACTGCTCTTTGAGGCACCATAGATGATGTTGGAGATAATCACAGAACACGAGGTAAGTCGGAAAGCAAAAGTCCTATATCCTATGATATCACTTATAGGCGTTATCTAATAACTGACACAAATGAACATATTTCCACAGAGAAAGTCAATCACAGACTTATTAAAAAAAACTATGCTTATCTAAAAGGAAAGGTGGGGGGAATGGGTAAATGAAGATTAGCGTTACCATACGTGTACAAATACATATTATATACATATATCAAAAAGACCGACCATATAGCAAGGAAGGATTACGGAACACTCTGTAATAATTTACACGGGAAGAGGACCTCTACATAAATAGGTATATAGGATATGTAGATGAACCAGAGTGTGTACACCTTGGACAAGCAACATTCTAACGATTACCCCAATTGAAAAAATTAAAACAACGATCTAGGAGTAAGGAGACATAAACTTATGGGGGGTTTTCCTGGCACATTCCATCCAAATTTAAAACCTAGGCAAACAACTTCCAGAATGGCTCTGCTGCCCTAGTACCCAGATTTGGGAATGGAGAAATGCTGCATCCTTGTGGCCGTTTCCCACAACAGCAGCTTTAAACCCACCGCAAAAGGTCACTAAATATTCACCAATTGCAGGTCTGTAAATGACACCGGCCCTCCAAACAATACTGAGGTCGAAAATCGACCCAAAAATTCTAGAGTGCCACCTTCCAAAGAGAAAATTTGAAGAGGTATATTATACTCACACATTTTTTCTTTTTTCTTTTAACAGAAAAGGAAAAGGCGTGGAAAAATGATGAATTGTAGGAATTTTTACAGACATGTAAACCCAAATTACAAAAACCTATCAGCTCACACCAGTCAGAATGTCCATCAACAGAAATGCTGCAAACAATAAATGCTGACGTGATTGTGGAGAAATGCGTACCCTCGATTCTAAGGGGGACGTGGTAAGAGCCACTAATGAAAGCACAATTGAGGTGCCTTGAAAAGGTCAACGTTGAGCTACCATACCAGTCAATCAATCAAACCCACTGCTGGGTCTATCACCTGAGAAAATGAAAATCAAAAATCACAGGCTGGCAATCCTGCACTCCAGCAATATTTACCATAGGCAACACTTGGAAGCAACGAAAATGTCCATCAACAGAGGAACGCACCAAGAAGAAGTGGTCCATGTACACACTGGAATATTAGCCATGGAAAACATGGAAGCACTGCTCTTTGAGGCACCACAGATGAGCCTGGAGATAATCACAAAACATGAAGTAGGTCGGAAAGCAAAAGACCTATAGCCTATATTATCACTTATGGCATTATCTACTAACTGACACAGATGAACATATTTCCAAAGAGAAAGACACTCACAGGCTTAGAAAACAAACTATGCTATCTAAAAGGAAAGGCGGGGGGAAATTGAGAAATGAAGATTAGTGTCTCTATACATATACAAATACATATTATATACATGTATCAAAAAGACCGAACATATAGCAAGGGAGGTCGATGGAACACTGTAATATTTTACATGGGAAGAGGATCTGTACATTCATAGACATACATAATGTACAAATGAACCAGATTGTGTACACCTAGGACAAACAATATTCTAAACTTTACCCAGATTTAAAAAAAATATAAAAGCCAAGAAGAAGTAATGAGACATAAACTTATGGGGATTTCTCCTGGCAAATTCCATCCTAATTTACAACCTAGGACAATGACTTCCAGAAAGGCTCTGCTGCCCTAGTACCCAGATTGGGGAATGGAGAAATGCTACCTCCTTGTGGCCGTTTCCCACAACAGCAGCTTTGAACGCACTGCAAAAGGTCACTAAATTTTCACCAACTTGCAGTTCTGTAAATGACACCTGCCCTCCAGAATATTTCTGGGGTCAAAAATCGACCAAAAATTTCAGAAGAGGGCAACCTTCGAAGAAGACAATTTCAAGAGCTATATTGTACTCACGGTTTTTTCTTTTAAGAAAAAGGCATAGGAATATGATGAATTTTAAAAATTTTAATGACATGCATACCCATATTACAAAAACCTATCAGCTCACAGCAGTCAGAATGGCCATTAGGAAAAATGCTGCAAAAAATAAATGGTGAAGGGAGTGTGGAGAAATGCGTACCCTCGGTTGTAAGGGGGGGCATGTAAAGAGCCACTAAAGAAAACACAATGTAGGTGCTTTGAAAAGGGAAACATTGAGCTACCAGTCAATCAATCACAACCACTGCTTGGCCTATCACCTGAGAAAATGAGAATCAAAAAGTCACAGGCTGGCAAACCTGTACGCCAGCAAGATTAACCATAGCCAGCACTTGGAAGCAATGAAAATGTCCATCAACCGAGGAATGCACCAAGAAGAAGTGGTCCACGTACACAATGGAATATTACTCTAATAATAAATATAAATTAAATTTAAAAACAAACAAAAGCAAGGAGACATCAACATTTGTGGGTTTACCCGGGCACGTTGCACTCTAATTTATAACCGAAGAACACCACTGGCCGGTAGGTCTGTTTCCCTAGTACCAGCAAGGGGAACGTAGAAAGGCTGCCGCTCTCTGGCCGTTACCTGCAAAAGCAGGTTTAAAGCCTGAGCTAATGGTCACTTCATATGAACAAGTACTGCAGGGCTGTAAATGAAACCTGCCCTCAAAATGTCTTGAGGGAGAAAATGGCCAAAATATTTCAAATGGTGACACATACTTTAAGAAAACACTTTGAAGAAAGAAGCTCTAATCACAGCTGGAAAAATAAAAAGGACATGTCTTAAAGCTCAATTTCAACGCATTATGAGACACATGCAAATTCAACCACAAAGAGGTATCAGCTCACACCACTCAGAATAACCATCAGCAAAAACTACAAAGAATAAATGCTGAAGGTCCTGGGAAGAAATACATACCCTCCACTTTAAGTGGGACCTAACCTGGAAAGAGCCACTAAGGAGAACAGAAGAGAGGTGCCTTTAAAAGGTAAACATTGAGCTACCATATGATCCAGCACACCTATTCCTGGACCTATAAACTAAGAAGACAGAATTGGAAGGACACAGGCACGCAAATCTGCATTGCCTAGTATTACAATAGCCAAGATATGGAAGTAACCAAAAAGTCCACAGACAGATGGGTGGACAAAGAAGAACTGCTACCTGTAGAGATGGAATATGAGCTAGTGAAAAAATGAAACAATGCCATTTGCAGCACCATAGATGAGTCTAGAAGTAATCACGCAACTTGGAGTAAGTGAGAAGGCAAAAGACACATATCCTATCATATCACATATAGGTGTTACCTAAAAAATGATACAAACAAAGATATTTCCACAGAGAAACTCTATCATAGATTCATTAAAAAACTTATGCTTCACCAACTGGAAAGGTGTGAGGATTGGATACATTACCATATTGAGGTTAACAGAGAGATACAAACACATGTGAAATATAGAATCACCAAAGACCTACGCAATACCAAGAGAAGACGACTCAACATTGTGTCATAAGCTATGTGGGAAAAGGATCCGTAGAAGAATAGATATATGTATATGTGTGAAAGAACCACATCTTGCACACCTAGAACAAACAAAACATTGTAATCAAGTTTGCTGTGATAAAAAATAAAAATTAAGTTAAAACTACGAACAAGAAGTAATGAGACATAAACTTAAAGGGCTTTTTCCTCGCACATTCCATTCTAATTTAAAACCTAGAACACCACTTCCAGTAAGGCTCTGTTGCCCTAGTAACCAGATTTGGTAAAGGAGAAATGCTGCCGCCTTCTGGCCGATTCCCGCAAGAGCAGCTTTTAACCCACAGCTAATGGTCACTTACCATTCACAAGGACTCAGGGCTGTAAAGGACACCTGCCTTCAAAATCGTGCTGAGGTAGGGAATGGATAAAGAAAAATTCAAAAGAGGCAAAATTTTCCAGAAGATAGTATGAAGAGGTAAGTTTTCCTCACTGTCTTTTCAAAAAAAGGAAAATGGATAAAAGCTCCAGCTCAGGAAGTATTAGACTCATGCAATCTAATCTACAAAAAGTTTTCAACTGAAACCAGTCGACTGACCATTGGCAAAAAGTCTACAAACAATAAATGCTGAAGAGGTTTTAGAGAAATGTGTACCCTCTAGCTGCTGGTGAGATGTAAAGGGGTTAACCGCCAATAATGAGAACAGAAAGGAGCTGCGTTTAAAAGGAAAAATTGAGGGAGCATTCAATCCAGCAGGCGCACCAATGGGCCTCTCACCTGAGAAGACCAGAATGAAGAAGACGCGGGCTGCAAAAGCTGCACTGCAGCCTTATTCACAATAGACAAGACAGTGAAGCAAGCAAAATGTCCATCAACAGATGAAAGGATAAAGAAGAAGTGGTCCATGTACACAATGAATACTAGCCATGGAAAACAATGAAACACTGCTCTTTGAGGCACCATAGATGATCTTGGAGATAATCACAGAACACGAGGTAAGTCGGAAAGCAAAAGTCCTATATCCTATGATATCACTTATAGGCGTTATCTAATAACTGACACAAATGAACATATTTCCACAGAGAAAGTCAATCAGAGACTTATTAAAAAAAAACTATGCTTATCTAAAAGGAAAGGTGGGGGGAATGGGTAAATGAAGATTAGCGTTACCATACGTGTACAAATACATATTATATACATATATCAAAAAGACCGACCATATAGCAAGGAAGGATTACGGAACACTCTGTAATAATTTACACGGGAAGAGGACCTCTACATAAATAGGTATATAGGATATGTAGATGAACCAGAGTGTGTACACCTTGGACAAGCAACATTCTAACGATTACCCCAATTGAAAAAATTAAAACAACGATCTAGGAGTAAGGAGACATAAACTTATGGGGGGTTTTCCTGGCACATTCCATCCAAATTTAAAACCTAGGCAAACAACTTCCAGAATGGCTCTGCTGCCCTAGTACCCAGATTTGGGAATGGAGAAATGCTGCATCCTTGTGGCCGTTTCCCACCACAGCAGCTTTAAACCCACTGCAAAAGGTCACTAAATATTCACCAATTGCAGGTCTGTAAATGACACTGGCCCTCCAAACAATACTGAGGTCGAAAATCGACCCCAAAATTCTAGAGTGCCACCTTCCAAAGAGAAAATTTGAAGAGGTATATTATACTCACACATTTTTTCTTTTTTCTTTTAACAGAAAAGGAAAAGGCGTGGAAAAATGATGAATTGTAGGAATTTTTACAGACATGTAAACCCAAATTACAAAAACCTATCAGCTCACACCAGTCAGAATGGCCATCAACAGAAATGCTGCAAACAATAAATGCTGACGTGATTGTGGAGAAATGCGTACCCTCGATTCTAAGGGGGACGTGGTAAGAGCCACTAATGAAAGCACAATTGAGGTGCCTTGAAAAGGTCAACGTTGAGCTACCATACCAGTCAATCAATCAAACCCACTGCTGGGTCTATCACCTGAGAAAATGAAAATCAAAAATCACAGGCTGGCAATCCTGCACTCCAGCAATATTTACCATAGGCAACACTTGGAAGCAACGAAAATGTCCATCAACAGAGGAACGCACCAAGAAGAAGTGGTCCATGTACACACTGGAATATTAGCCATGGAAAACATGGAAGCACTGCTCTTTGAGGCACCACAGATGAGCCTGGAGATAATCACAAAACATGAAGTAGGTCAGAAAGCAAAAGACCTATAGCCTATATTATCACTTATGGCATTATCTACTAACTGACACAGATGAACATATTTCCAAAGAGAAAGACACTCACAGGCTTAGAAAACAAACTATGCTATCTAAAACGAAAGGTGGGGGGAAATTGAGAAATGAAGATTAGTGTCTCTATACATATACAAATACATATTATATACATGTATCAAAAAGACCGAACATATAGCAAGGGAGGTCGATGGAACACTGTAATATTTTACATGGGAAGAGGATCTGTACATTCATAGACATACATAATGTACAAATGAACCAGATTGTGTACACCTAGGACAAACAATATTCTAAACTTTACCCAGATTTAAAAAAAAATGTAAAAGCCAAGAAGAAGTAATGAGACATAAACTTATGGGGATTTCTCCTGGCAAATTCCATCCTAATTTACAACCTAGGACAATGACTTCCAGAAAGGCTCTGCTGCCCTAGTACCCAGATTGGGGAATGGAGAAATGCTACCTCCTTGTGGCCGTTTCCCACAACAGCAGCTTTGAACGCACTGCAAAAGGTCACTAAATTTTCACCAACTTGCAGTTCTGTAAATGACACCTGCCCTCCAGAATATTTCTGGGGTCAAAAATCGACCAAAAATTTCAGAAGAGGGCAACCTTCGAAGAAGACAATTTCAAGAGCTATATTGTACTCACGGTTTTTTCTTTTAAGAAAAAGGCATAGGAATATGATGAATTTAAAAAATTTTAATGACATGCATACCCATATTACAAAAACCTATCAGCTCACAGCAGTCAGAATGGCCATTAGGAAAAATGCTGCAAAAAATAAATGGTGAAGGGAGTGTGGAGAAATGCGTACCCTCGGTTGTAAGGGGGGGCATGTAAAGAGCCACTAAAGAAAACACAATGTAGGTGCTTTGAAAAGGGAAACATTGAGCTACCAGTCAATCAATTACATCCACTGCTTGGCCTATCACCTGAGAAAATGAGAATCAAAAAGTCACAGGCTGGCAAACCTGTACGCCAGCAAGATTAACCATAGCCAGCACTTGGAAGCAATGAAAATGTCCATCAACCGAGGAATGCACCAAGAAGAAGTGGTCCACGTACACAATGGAATATTACTCTAATAATAAATATAGATTAAATTTGAAAACAAACAAAAGCAAGGAGACATCAACATTTGTGGGTTTACCCGGGCACGTTGCACTCTAATTTATAACCGAAGAACACCACTGGCCGGTAGGTCTGTTTCCCTAGTACCAGCAAGGGGAACGTAGAAAGGCTGCCGCTCTCTGGCCGTTACCTGCAAAAGCAGGTTTAAAGCCTGAGCTAATGGTCACTTCATATGAACAAGTACTGCAGGGCTGTAAATGAAACCTGCCCTCAAAATGTCTTGAGGGAGAAAATGGCCAAAATATTTCAAATGGTGACACATACTTTAAGAAAACACTTTGAAGAAAGAAGCTCTAATCACAGCTGGAAAAATAAAAAGGACATGTCTTAAAGCTCAATTTCAATGCATCATGAGACACATGCAAATTCAACCACAAAGAGGTATCAGCTCACACCACTCAGAACAACCATCAGCAAAAACTACAAAGAATAAATGCTGAAGGTGCTGGGAAGAAATACATACCCTCCACTTTAAGTGGGACCTAACCTGGAAAGAGCCACTAAGGAGAACAGAAGAGAGGTGCCTTTAAAAGGTAAACATTGAGCTACCATATGATCCAGCAGACCTATTCCTGGACCTATAAACTAAGAAGACAGAATTGGAAGGACACAGGCACGCAAATCTGCATTGCCTAGTATTACAATAGCCAAGATATGGAAGTAACCAAAAAGTCCACAGACAGATGGGTGGACAAAGAAGAACTGCTACCTGTAGAGATGGAATATGAGCTAGTGAAAAAATGAAACAATGCCATTTGGAGCACCATAGATGAGTCTAGAAGTAATCACGCAACTTGGAGTAAGTGAGAAGGCAAAAGACACATATCCTATCATATCACATATAGGTGTTACCTAAAAAATGATACAAACAAAGATATTTCCACAGAGAAACTCTATCATAGATTCATTAAAAAAACTTATGCTTCACCAACTGGAAAGGTGTGAGGATTGGATACATTACCATATTGAGGTTAACAGAGAGATACAAACACATGTGAAATATAGAATCACCAAAGACCTACGCAATACCAAGAGAAGACGACTCAACATTGTGTCATAAGCTACGTGGGAAAAGGATCCGAAGAAGAATAGATATATGTATATGTGTGAAAGAACCACATCTTGCACACCTAGAACAAACAAAACATTGTAATCAAGTTTGCTGTGATAAAAAATAAAAATTAAGTTAAAACTACGAACAAGAAGTAATGAGACATAAACTTAAAGGGCTTTTTCCTCGCACATTCCATTCTAATTTAAAACCTAGAACACCACTTCCAGTAAGGCTCTGTTGCCCTAGTAACCAGATTTGGTAAAGGAGAAATGCTGCCGCCTTCTGGCCGATTCCCGCAAGAGCAGCTTTTAACCCACAGCTAATGGTCACTTACCATTCACAAGGACTCAGGGCTGTAAAGGACACCTGCCTTCAAAATTGTGCTGAGGTAGGGAATGGATAAAAAAAATGCAAAACAGGCAAAATTTTCAAGAAGATAGTATGAAGAGGTAAGTTTTCCTCACTGTCTTTTCAAAAAAAGGAAAATGGATAAAAGCTCCAGCTCAGGAAGTATTAGACTCATGCAATCTAATCTACAAAAAGGTTTCAACTCAAACCAGTCGACTGACCATTGGCAAAAAGTCTACAAACAATAAATGCTGAAGAGGTTTTAGAGAAATGTGTACCCTCTAGGTGCTGGTGAGATGTAAAGGGGTTAACCGCCAATAATGAGAACAGAAAGGAGCTGCGTTTAAAAGGAAAAATTGAGGGAGCATTCAATCCAGCAGGCACACCAATGGGCCTCTCACCTGAGAAGACCAGAATGAAGAAGACGCGGGCTGCAAAAGCTGCACTGCAGCCTTATTCACAATAGACAAGACAGTGAAGCAACCAAAATGTCCATCAACAGATGAAAGGATAAAGAAGAAGTGGTCCATGTACACAATGAATACTAGCCATGGAAAACAATGAAACACTGCTCTTTGAGGCACCATAGATGATCTTGGAGATAATCACAGAACACGAGGTAAGTCGGAAAGCAAAAGTCCTATATCCTATGATATCACTTATAGGCGTTATCTAATAACTGACACAAATGAACATATTTCCACAGAGAAAGTCAATCACAGACTTATTAAAAAAAACTATGCTTATCTAAAAGGAAAGGTGGGGGGAATGGGTAAATGAAGATTAGCGTTACCATACGTGTACAAATACATATTATATACATATATCAAAAAGACCGACCATATAGCAAGGAAGGATTACGGAACACTCTGTAATAATTTACACGGGAAGAGGACCTCTACATAAATAGGTATATAGGATATGTAGATGAACCAGAGTGTGTACACCTTGGACAAGCAACATTCTAACGATTACCCCAATTGAAAAAATTAAAACAACGAACTAGGAGTAAGGAGACATAAACTTATGGGGGGTTTTCCTGGCACATTCCATCCAAATTTAAAACCTAGGCAAACAACTTCCAGAATGGCTCTGCTGCCCTAGTACCCAGATTTGGGAATGGAGAAATGCTGCATCCTTGTGGCCGTTTCCCACAACAGCATCTTTAAACCCACCGCAAAAGGTCACTAAATATTCACCAATTGCAGGTCTGTAAATGACACCGGCCCTCCAAACAATACTGATGTCGAAAATCGACCCAAAAATTCTAGAGTGCCACCTTCCAAAGAGAAAATTTGAAGAGGTATATTATACTCACACATTTTTTCTTTTTTCTTTTAACAGAAAAGGAAAAGGCGTGGAAAAATGATGAATTGTAGGAATTTTTACAGACATGTAAACCCAAATTACAAAAACCTATCAGCTCACACCAGTCAGAATGGCCATCAACAGAAATGCTGCAAACAATAAATGCTGACGTGATTGTGGAGAAATGCGTACCCTCGATTCTAAGGGGGACGTGGTAAGAGCCACTAATGAAAGCACAATTGAGGTGCCTTGAAAAGGTCAACGTTGAGCTACCATACCAGTCAATCAATCAAACCCACTGCTGGGTCTATCACCTGAGAAAATGAAAATCAAAAATCACAGGCTGGCAATCCTGCACTCCAGCAATATTTACCATAGGCAACACTTGGAAGCAACGAAAATGTCCATCAACAGAGGAACGCACCAAGAAGAAGTGGTCCATGTACACACTGGAATATTAGCCATGGAAAACATGGAAGCACTGCTCTTTGAGGCACCACAGATGAGCCTGGAGATAATCACAAAACATGAAGTAGGTCGGAAAGCAAAAGACCTATAGCTTATATTATCACTTATGGCATTATCTACTAACTGACACAGATGAACATATTTCCAAAGAGAAAGACACTCACAGGCTTAGAAAACAAACTATGCTATCTAAAACGAAAGGTGGGGGGAAATTGAGAAATGAAGATTAGTGTCTCTATACATATACAAATACATATTATATACATGTATCAAAAAGACCGAACATATAGCAAGGGAGGTCGATGGAACACTGTAATATTTTACATGGGAAGAGGATCTGTACATTCATAGACATACATAATGTACAAATGAACCAGATTGTGTACACCTAGGACAAACAATATTCTAAACTTTACCCAGATTTAAAAAAAAATGTAAAAGCCAAGAAGAAGTAATGAGACATAAACTTATGGGGATTTCTCCTGGCAAATTCCATCCTAATTTACAACCTAGGACAATGACTTCCAGAAAGGCTCTGCTGCCCTAGTACCCAGATTGGGGAATGGAGAAATGCTACCTCCTTGTGGCCGTTTCCCACAACAGCAGCTTTGAACGCACTGCAAAAGGTCACTAAATTTTCACCAACTTGCAGTTCTGTAAATGACACCTGCCCTCCAGAATATTTCTGGGGTCAAAAATCGACCAAAAATTTCAGAAGAGGGCAACCTTCGAAGAAGACAATTTCAAGAGCTATATTGTACTCACGGTTTTTTCTTTTAAGAAAAAGGCATAGGAATATGATGAATTTAAAAAATTTTAATGACATGCATACCCATATTACAAAAACCTATCAGCTCACAGCAGTCAGAATGGCCATTAGGAAAAATGCTGCAAAAAATAAATGGTGAAGGGAGTGTGGAGAAATGCGTACCCTCGGTTGTAAGGGGGGGCATGTAAAGAGCCACTAAAGAAAACACAATGTAGGTGCTTTGAAAAGGGAAACATTGAGCTACCAGTCAATCAATTACATCCACTGCTTGGCCTATCACCTGAGAAAATGAGAATCAAAAAGTCACAGGCTGGCAAACCTGTACGCCAGCAAGATTAACCATAGCCAGCACTTGGAAGCAATGAAAATGTCCATCAACCGAGGAATGCACCAAGAAGAAGTGGTCCACGTACACAATGGAATATTACTCTAATAATAAATATAGATTAAATTTGAAAACAAACAAAAGCAAGGAGACATCAACATTTGTGGGTTTACCCGGGCACGTTGCACTCTAATTTATAACCGAAGAACACCACTGGCCGGTAGGTCTGTTTCCCTAGTACCAGCAAGGGGAACGTAGAAAGGCTGCCGCTCTCTGGCCGTTACCTGCAAAAGCAGGTTTAAAGCCTGAGCTAATGGTCACTTCATATGAACAAGTACTGCAGGGCTGTAAATGAAACCTGCCCTCAAAATGTCTTGAGGGAGAAAATGGCCAAAATATTTCAAATGGTGACACATACTTTAAGAAAACACTTTGAAGAAAGAAGCTCTAATCACAGCTGGAAAAATAAAAAGGACATGTCTTAAAGCTCAATTTCAATGCATCATGAGACACATGCAAATTCAACCACAAAGAGGTATCAGCTCACACCACTCAGAACAACCATCAGCAAAAACTACAAAGAATAAATGCTGAAGGTGCTGGGAAGAAATACATACCCTCCACTTTAAGTGGGACCTAACCTGGAAAGAGCCACTAAGGAGAACAGAAGAGAGGTGCCTTTAAAAGGTAAACATTGAGCTACCATATGATCAAGCAGACCTATTCCTGGACCTATAAACTAAGAAGACAGAATTGGAAGGACACAGGCACGCAAATCTGCATTGCCTAGTATTACAATAGCCAAGATATGGAAGTAACCAAAAAGTCCACAGACAGATGGGTGGACAAAGAAGAACTGCTACCTGTAGAGATGGAATATGAGCTAGTGAAAAAATGAAACAATGCCATTTGGAGCACCATAGATGAGTCTAGAAGTAATCACGCAACTTGGAGTAAGTGAGAAGGCAAAAGACACATATCCTATCATATCACATATAGGTGTTACCTAAAAAATGATACAAACAAAGATATTTCCACAGAGAAACTCTATCATAGATTCATTAAAAAAACTTATGCTTCACCAACTGGAAAGGTGTGAGGATTGGATACATTACCATATTGAGGTTAACAGAGAGATACAAACACATGTGAAATATAGAATCACCAAAGACCTACGCAATACCAAGAGAAGACGACTCAACATTGTGTCATAAGCTACGTGGGAAAAGGATCCGAAGAAGAATAGATATATGTATATGTGTGAAAGAACCACATCTTGCACACCTAGAACAAACAAAACATTGTAATCAAGTTTGCTGTGATAAAAAATAAAACTTAAGTTAAAACTACGAACAAGAAGTAATGAGACATAAACTTAAAGGGCTTTTTCCTCGCACATTCCATTCTAATTTAAAACCTAGAACACCACTTCCAGTAAGGCTCTGTTGCCCTAGTAACCAGATTTGGTAAAGGAGAAATGCTGCCGCCTTCTGGCCGATTCCCGCAAGAGCAGCTTTTAACCCACAGCTAATGGTCACTTACCATTCACAAGGACTCAGGGCTGTAAAGGACACCTGCCTTCAAAATTGTGCTGAGGTAGGGAATGGATAAAAAAAATGCAAAACAGGCAAAATTTTCAAGAAGATAGTATGAAGAGGTAAGTTTTCCTCACTGTCTTTTCAAAAAAAGGAAAATGGATAAAAGCTCCAGGTCAGGAAGTATTAGACTCATGCAATCTAATCTACAAAAAGGTTTCAACTCAAACCAGTCGACTGACCATTGGCAAAAAGTCTACAAACAATAAATGCTGAAGAGGTTTTAGAGAAATGTGTACCCTCTAGCTGCTGGTGAGATGTAAAGGGGTTAACCGCCAATAATGAGAACAGAAAGGAGCAGCGTTTAAAAGGAAAAATTGAGGTACCATTCAAACCAGCAGGCACACCAATGGGCCTCTCCCCTGAGAAGACCAGAATGAAGAAGACGCGGGCTGCAAAAGCTGCACTGCAGCCTTATTCACAATAGACAAGACAGTGAAGCAACCAAAATGTCCATCAACAGATGAAAGGATAAAGAAGAAGTGGTCCATGTACACAATGAATACTAGCCATGGAAAACAATGAAACACTGCTCTTTGAGGCACCATAGATGATCTTGGAGATAATCACAGAACACGAGGTAAGTCGGAAAGCAAAAGTCCTATATCCTATGATATCACTTATAGGCGTTATCTAATAACTGACACAAATGAACATATTTCCACAGAGAAAGTCAATCACAGACTTATTAAAAAAAACTATGCTTATCTAAAAGGAAAGGTGGGGGGAATGGGTAAATGAAGATTAGCGTTACCATACGTGTACAAATACATATTATATACATATATCAAAAAGACCGACCATATAGCAAGGAAGGATTACGGAACACTCTGTAATAATTTACACGGGAAGAGGACCTCTACATAAATAGGTATATAGGATATGTAGATGAACCAGAGTGTGTACACCTTGGACAAGCAACATTCTAACGATTACCCCAATTGAAAAAATTAAAACAACGAACTAGGAGTAAGGAGACATAAACTTATGGGGGGTTTTCCTGGCACATTCCATCCAAATTTAAAACCTAGGCAAACAACTTCCAGAATGGCTCTGCTGCCCTAGTACCCAGATTTGGGAATGGAGAAATGCTGCATCCTTGTGGCCGTTTCCCACAACAGCAGCTTTAAACCCACCGCAAAAGGTCACTAAATATTCACCAATTGCAGGTCTGTAAATGACACCGGCCCTCCAAACAATACTGAGGTCGAAAATCGACCCAAAAATTCTAGAGTGCCACCTTCCAAAGAGAAAATTTGAAGAGGTATATTATACTCACACATTTTTTCTTTTTTCTTTTAACAGAAAAGGAAAAGGCGTGGAAAAATGATGAATTGTAGGAATTTTTACAGACATGTAAACCCAAATTACAAAAACCTATCAGCTCACACCAGTCAGAATGGCCATCAACAGAAATGCTGCAAACAATAAATGCTGACGTGATTGTGGAGAAATGCGTACCCTCGATTCTAAGGGGGACGTGGTAAGAGCCACTAATGAAAGCACAATTGAGGTGCCTTGAAAAGGTCAACGTTGAGCTACCATACCAGTCAATCAATCAAACCCACTGCTGGGTCTATCACCTGAGAAAATGAAAATCAAAAATCACAGGCTGGCAATCCTGCACTCCAGCAATATTTACCATAGGCAACACTTGGAAGCAACGAAAATGTCCATCAACAGAGGAACGCACCAAGAAGAAGTGGTCCATGTACACACTGGAATATTAGCCATGGAAAACATGGAAGCACTGCTCTTTGAGGCACCACAGATGAGCCTGGAGATAATCACAAAACATGAAGTAGGTCGGAAAGCAAAAGACCGATAGCCTATATTATCACTTATGGCATTATCTACTAACTGACACAGATGAACATATTTCCAAAGAGAAAGACACTCACAGGCTTAGAAAACAAACTATGCTATCTAAAAGGAAAGGCGGGGGGAAATTGAGAAATGAAGATTAGTGTCTCTATACATATACAAATACATATTATATACATGTATCAAAAAGACCGAACATATAGCAAGGGAGGTCGATGGAACACTGTAATATTTTACATGGGAAGAGGATCTGTACATTCATAGACATACATAATGTACAAATGAACCAGATTGTGTACACCTAGGACAAACAATATTCTAAACTTTACCCAGATTTAAAAAAAAATGTAAAAGCCAAGAAGAAGTAATGAGACATAAACTTATGGGGATTTCTCCTGGCAAATTCCATCCTAATTTACAACCTAGGACAATGACTTCCAGAAAGGCTCTGCTGCCCTAGTACCCAGATTGGGGAATGGAGAAATGCTACCTCCTTGTGGCCGTTTCCCACAACAGCAGCTTTGAATGCACTGCAAAAGGTCACTAAATTTTCACCAACTTGCAGTTCTGTAAATGACACCTGCCCTCCAGAATATTTCTGGGGTCAAAAATCGACCAAAAATTTCAGAAGAGGGCAACCTTCGAAGAAGACAATTTCAAGAGCTATATTGTACTCACGGTTTTTTCTTTTAAGAAAAAGGCATAGGAATATGATGAATTTTAAAAATTTTAATGACATGCATACCCATATTACAAAAACCTATCAGCTCACAGCAGTCAGAATGGCCATTAGGAAAAATGCTGCAAAAAATAAATGGTGAAGGGAGTGTGGAGAAATGCGTACCCTCGGTTGTAAGGGGGGGCATGTAAAGAGCCACTAAAGAAAACACAATGTAGGTGCTTTGAAAAGGGAAACATTGAGCTACCAGTCAATCAATCACAACCACTGCTTGGCCTATCACCTGAGAAAATGAGAATCAAAAAGTCACAGGCTGGCAAACCTGTACGCCAGCAAGATTAACCATAGCCAGCACTTGGAAGCAATGAAAATGTCCATCAACCGAGGAATGCACCAAGAAGAAGTGGTCCACGTACACAATGGAATATTACTCTAATAATAAATATAAATTAAATTTAAAAACAAACAAAAGCAAGGAGACATCAACATTTGTGGGTTTACCCGGGCACGTTGCACTCTAATTTATAACCGAAGAACACCACTGGCCGGTAGGTCTGTTTCCCTAGTACCAGCAAGGGGAACGTAGAAAGGCTGCCGCTCTCTGGCCGTTACCTGCAAAAGCAGGTTTAAAGCCTGAGCTAATGGTCACTTCATATGAACAAGTACTGCAGGGCTGTAAATGAAACCTGCCCTCAAAATGTCTTGAGGGAGAAAATGGCCAAAATATTTCAAATGGTGACACATACTTTAAGAAAACACTTTGAAGAAAGAAGCTCTAATCACAGCTGGAAAAATAAAAAGGACATGTCTTAAAGCTCAATTTCAACGCATTATGAGACACATGCAAATTCAACCACAAAGAGGTATCAGCTCACACCACTCAGAATAACCATCAGCAAAAACTACAAAGAATAAATGCTGAAGGTCCTGGGAAGAAATACATACCCTCCACTTTAAGTGGGACCTAACCTGGAAAGAGCCACTAAGGAGAACAGAAGAGAGGTGCCTTTAAAAGGTAAACATTGAGCTACCATATGATCCAGCACACCTATTCCTGGACCTATAAACTAAGAAGACAGAATTGGAAGGACACAGGCACGCAAATCTGCATTGCCTAGTATTACAATAGCCAAGATATGGAAGTAACCAAAAAGTCCACAGACAGATGGGTGGACAAAGAAGAACTGCTACCTGTAGAGATGGAATATGAGCTAGTGAAAAAATGAAACAATGCCATTTGCAGCACCATAGATGAGTCTAGAAGTAATCACGCAACTTGGAGTAAGTGAGAAGGCAAAAGACACATATCCTATCATATCACATATAGGTGTTACCTAAAAAATGATACAAACAAAGATATTTCCACAGAGAAACTCTATCATAGATTCATTAAAAAACTTATGCTTCACCAACTGGAAAGGTGTGAGGATTGGATACATTACCATATTGAGGTTAACAGAGAGATACAAACACATGTGAAATATATAATCACCAAAGACCTACGCAATACCAAGAGAAGACGACTCAACATTGTGTCATAAGCTACGTGGGAAAAGGATCCGTAGAAGAATAGATATATGTATATGTGTGAAAGAACCACATTTTGCACACCTAGAACAAACAAAACATTGTAATCAAGTTTGCTGTGATAAAAAATAAAAATTAAGTTAAAACTACGAACAAGAAGTAATGAGACATAAACTTAAAGGGCTTTTTCCTCGCACATTCCATTCTAATTTAAAACCTAGAACACCACTTCCAGTAAGGCTCTGTTGCCCTAGTAACCAGATTTGGTAAAGGAGAAATGCTGCCGCCTTCTGGCCGATTCCCGCAAGAGCAGCTTTTAACCCACAGCTAATGGTCACTTACCATTCACAAGGACTCAGGGCTGTAAAGGACACCTGCCTTCAAAATCGTGCTGAGGTAGGGAATGGATAAAGAAAAATTCAAAAGAGGCAAAATTTTCAAGAAGATAGTATGAAGAGGTAAGTTTTCCTCACTGTCTTTTCAAAAAAAGGAAAATGGATAAAAGCTCCAGCTCAGGAAGTATTAGACTCATGCAATCTAATCTACAAAAAGTTTTCAACTGAAACCAGTCGACTGACCATTGGCAAAAAGTCTACAAACAATAAATGCTGAAGAGGTTTTAGAGAAATGTGTACCCTCTAGCTGCTGGTGAGATGTAAAGGGGTTAACCGCCAATAATGAGAACAGAAAGGAGCTGCGTTTAAAAGGAAAAATTGAGGGAGCATTCAATCCAGCAGGCGCACCAATGGGCCTCTCACCTGAGAAGACCAGAATGAAGAAGACGCGGGCTGCAAAAGCTGCACTGCAGCCTTATTCACAATAGACAAGACAGTGAAGCAAGCAAAATGTCCATCAACAGATGAAAGGATAAAGAAGAAGTGGTCCATGTACACAATGAATACTAGCCATGGAAAACAATGAAACACTGCTCTTTGAGGCACCATAGATGATCTTGGAGATAATCACAGAACACGAGGTAAGTCGGAAAGCAAAAGTCCTATATCCTATGATATCACTTATAGGCGTTATCTAATAACTGACACAAATGAACATATTTCCACAGAGAAAGTCAATCAGAGACTTATTAAAAAAAAACTATGCTTATCTAAAAGGAAAGGTGGGGGGAATGGGTAAATGAAGATTAGCGTTACCATACGTGTACAAATACATATTATATACATATATCAAAAAGACCGACCATATAGCAAGGAAGGATTACGGAACACTCTGTAATAATTTACACGGGAAGAGGACCTCTACATAAATAGGTATATAGGATATGTAGATGAACCAGAGTGTGTACACCTTGGACAAGCAACATTCTAACGATTACCCCAATTGAAAAAATTAAAACAACGAACTAGGAGTAAGGAGACATAAACTTATGGGGGGTTTTCCTGGCACATTCCATCCAAATTTAAAACCTAGGCAAACAACTTCCAGAATGACTCTGCTGCCCTAGTACCCAGATTTGGGAATGGAGAAATGCTGCATCCTTGTGGCCGTTTCCCACCACAGCAGCTTTAAACCCACTGCAAAAGGTCACTAAATATTCACCAATTGCAGGTCTGTAAATGACACTGGCCCTCCAAACAATACTGAGGTCGAAAATCGACCCCAAAATTCTAGAGTGCCACCTTCCAAAGAGAAAATTTGAAGAGGTATATTATACTCACACATTTTTTCTTTTTTCTTTTAACAGAAAAGGAAAAGGCGTGGAAAAATGATGAATTGTAGGAATTTTTACAGACATGTAAACCCAAATTACAAAAACCTATCAGCTCACACCAGTCAGAATGGCCATCAACAGAAATGCTGCAAACAATAAATGCTGACGTGATTGTGGAGAAATGCGTATCCTTGATTCTAAGGGGGACGTGGTAAGAGCCACTAATGAAAGCACAATTGAGGTGCCTTGAAAAGGTCAACGTTGAGCTACCATACCAGTCAATCAATCAAACCCACTGCTGGGTCTATCACCTGAGAAAATGAAAATCAAAAATCACAGGCTGGCAATCCTGCACTCCAGCAATATTTACCATAGGCAACACTTGGAAGCAACGAAAATGTCCATCAACAGAGGAACGCACCAAGAAGAAGTGGTCCATGTACACACTGGAATATTAGCCATGGAAAACATGGAAGCACTGCTCTTTGAGGCACCACAGATGAGCCTGGAGATAATCACAAAACATGAAGTAGGTCGGAAAGCAAAAGACCTATAGCCTATATTATCACTTATGGCATTATCTACTAACTGACACAGATGAACATATTTCCAAAGAGAAAGACACTCACAGGCTTAGAAAACAAACTATGCTATCTAAAACGAAAGGTGGGGGGAAATTGAGAAATGAAGATTAGTGTCTCTATACATATACAAATACATATTATATACATGTATCAAAAAGACCGAACATATAGCAAGGGAGGTCGATGGAACACTGTAATATTTTACATGGGAAGAGGATCTGTACATTCATAGACATACATAATGTACAAATGAACCAGATTGTGTACACCTAGGACAAACAATATTCTAAACTTTACCCAGATTTAAAAAAAAATGTAAAAGCCAAGAAGAAGTAATGAGACATGAACTTATGGGGATTTCTCCTGGCAAATTCCATCCTAATTTACAACCTAGGACAATGACTTCCAGAAAGGCTCTGCTGCCCTAGTACCCAGATTGGGGAATGGAGAAATGCTACCTCCTTGTGGCCGTTTCCCACAACAGCAGCTTTGAACGCACTGCAAAAGGTCACTAAATTTTCACCAACTTGCAGTTCTGTAAATGACACCTGCCCTCCAGAATATTTCTGGGGTCAAAAATCGACCAAAAATTTCAGAAGAGGGCAACCTTCGAAGAAGACAATTTCAAGAGCTATATTGTACTCACGGTTTTTTCTTTTAAGAAAAAGGCATAGGAATATGATGAATTTTAAAAATTTTAATGACATGCATACCCATATTACAAAAACCTATCAGCTCACAGCAGTCAGAATGGCCATTAGGAAAAATGCTGCAAAAAATAAATGGTGAAGGGAGTGTGGAGAAATGCGTACCCTCGGTTGTAAGGGGGGGCATGTAAAGAGCCACTAAAGAAAACCCAATGTAGGTGCTTTGAAAAGGGAAACATTGAGCTACCAGTCAATCAATTACATCCACTGCTTGGCCTATCACCTGAGAAAATGAGAATCAAAAAGTCACAGGCTGGCAAACCTGTACGCCAGCAAGATTAACCATAGCCAGCACTTGGAAGCAATGAAAATGTCCATCAACCGAGGAATGCACCAAGAAGAAGTGGTCCACGTACACAATGGAATATTACTCTAATAATAAATATAAATTAAATTTAAAAACAAACAAAAGCAAGGAGACATCAATATTTGTGGGTTTACCCGGGCACGTTGCACTCTAATTTATAACCGAAGAACACCACTGGCCGGTAGGTCTGTTTCCCTAGTACCAGCAAGGGGAACGTAGAAAGGCTGCCGCTCTCTGGCCGTTACCTGCAAAAGCAGGTTTAAAGCCTGAGCTAATGGTCACTTCATATGAACAAGTACTGCAGGGCTGTAAATGAAACCTGCCCTCAAAATGTCTTGAGGGAGAAAATGGCCAAAATATTTCAAATGGTGACACATACTTTAAGAAAACACTTTGAAGAAAGAAGCTCTAATCACAGCTGGAAAAATAAAAAGGACATGTCTTAAAGCTCAATTTCAATGCATCATGAGACACATGCAAATTCAACCACAAAGAGGTATCAGCTCACACCACTCAGAACAACCATCAGCAAAAACTACAAAGAATAAATGCTGAAGGTGCTGGGAAGAAATACATACCCTCCACTTTAAGTGGGACCTAACCTGGAAAGAGCCACTAAGGAGAACAGAAGAGAGGTGCCTTTAAAAGGTAAACATTGAGCTACCATATGATCCAGCAGACCTATTCCTGGACCTATAAACTAAGAAGACAGAATTGGAAGGACACAGGCACGCAAATCTGCATTGCCTAGTATTACAATAGCCAAGATATGGAAGTAACCAAGAAGTCCACAGACAGATGGGTGGACAAAGAAGAACTGCTACCTGTAGAGATGGAATATGAGCTAGTGAAAAAATGAAACAATGCCATTTGCAGCACCATAGATGAGTCTAGAAGTAATCACGCAACTTGGAGTAACTGAGAAGGCAAAAGACACATATCCTATCATATCACATATAGGTGTTACCTAAAAAATGATACAAACAAAGATATTTCCACAGAGAAACTCTATCATAGATTCATTAAAAAAACTTATGCTTCACCAACTGGAAAGGTGTGAGGATTGGATACATTACCATATTGAGGTTAACAGAGAGATACAAACACATGTGAAATATAGAATCACCAAAGACCTACGCAATACCAAGAGAAGACGACTCAACATTGTGTCATAAGCTACGTGGGAAAAGGATCCGAAGAAAAATAGATATATGTATATGTGTGAAAGAACCACATCTTGCACACCTAGAACAAACAAAACATTGTAATCAAGTTTGCTGTGATAAAAAATAAAAATTAAGTTAAAACTACGAACAAGAAGTAATGAGACATAAACTTAAAGGGCTTTTTCCTCGCACATTCCATTCTAATTTAAAACCTAGAACACCACTTCCAGTAAGGCTCTGTTGCCCTAGTAACCAGATTTGGTAAAGGAGAAATGCTGCCGCCTTCTGGCCGATTCCCGCAAGAGCAGCTTTTAACCCACAGCTAATGGTCACTTACCATTCACAAGGACTCAGGGCTGTAAAGGACACCTGCCTTCAAAATTGTGCTGAGGTAGGGAATGGATAAAAAAAATGCAAAACAGGCAAAATTTTCAAGAAGATAGTATGAAGAGGTAAGTTTTCCTCACTGTCTTTTCAAAAAAAGGAAAATGGATAAAAGCTCCAGCTCAGGAAGTATTAGACTCATGCAATCTAATCTACAAAAAGGTTTCAACTCAAACCAGTCGACTGACCATTGGCAAAAAGTCTACAAACAATAAATGTTGAAGAGGTTTTAGAGAAATGTGTACCCTCTAGCTGCTGGTGAGATGTAAAGGGGTTAACCGCCAACAATGAGAACAGAAAGGAGCTGCGTTTAAAAGGAAAAATTGAGGTACCATTCAATCCAGCAGGCGCACCAATGGGCCTCTCACCTGAGAAGACCAGAATGAAGAAGACCCGGGCTGCAAAAGCTGCACTGCAGCCTTATTCACAATAGACAAGACAGTGAAGCAACCAAAATGTCCATCAACAGATGAAAGGATAAAGAAGAAGTGGTCCATGTACACAATGAATACTAGCCATGGAAAACAATGAAACACTGCTCTTTGAGGCACCATAGATGATCTTGGAGATAATCACAGAACACGAGGTAAGTCGGAAAGCAAAAGTCCTATATCCTATGATCTCACTTATAGGCGTTATCTAATAACTGACACAAATGAACATACTTCCACAGAGAAAGTCAATCACAGACTTATTTAAAAAAACACTATGCTTATCTAAAAGGAAAGGTGGGGGGAATGGGTAAATGAAGATTAGTGTTACCATACGCGTACAAATACATATTATATACATATATCAAAAAGACCGACCATATAGCAAGGAAGGATTACGGAACACTCTGGAATAATTTACACGGGAAGAGGACCTCTACATAAATAGGTATATAGGATATGTAGATGAACCAGAGTGTGTACACCTTGGACAAGCAACATTCTAACGATTACCCCAATTGAAAAAATTAAAACAACGAACTAGGAGTAAGGAGACATAAACTTATGGGGGGTTGTCCTGGCACATTCCATCCAAATTTAAAACCTAGGCAAACAACTTCCAGAATGGCTCTGCTGCCCTAGTACCCAGATTTGGGAATGGAGAAATGCTGCATCCTTGTGGCCGTTTCCCACAACAGCAGCTTTAAACCCACTGCAAAAGGTCACTAAATATTCACCAATTGCAGGTGTGTAAATGACACCGGCCCTCCAAACAATACTGAGGTTGAAAATCGACCAAAAAATTCTAGAGTGCCACCTTCCAAAGAGAAAATTTGAAGAGGTATATTATACTCACACATTTTTTTCTTTTTTCTTTTAACAGAAAAGGAAAAGGCGTGGAAAAATGATGAATTGTAGGAATTTTTACAGACATGTAAACCCAAATTACAAAAACCTATCAGCTCACACCAGTCAGAATGGCCATCAACAGAAATGCTGCAAACAATAAATGCTGACGTGATTGTGGAGAAATGCGTACCCTCGATTCTAAGGGGGACGTGGTAAGAGCCACTAATGAAAGCACAATTGAGGTGCCTTGAAAAGGTCAACGTTGAGCTACCATACCAGTCAATCAATCAAACCCACTGCTGGGTCTATCACCTGAGAAAATGAAAATCAAAAATCACAGGCTGGCAATCCTGCACTCCAGCAATATTTACCATAGGCAACACTTGGAAGCAACGAAAATGTCCATCAACAGAGGAACGCACCAAGAAGAAGTGGTCCATGTACACACTGGAATATTAGCCATGGAAAACATGGAAGCACTGCTCTTTGAGGCACCACAGATGAGCCTGGAGATAATCACAAAACATGAAGTAGGTCGGAAAGCAAAAGACCTATAGCCTATATTATCACTTATGGCATTATCTACTAACTGACACAGATGAACATATTTCCAAAGAGAAAGACACTCACAGGCTTAGAAAACAAACCATGCTATCTAAAAGGAAAGGTGGGGGGAAATTGAGAAATGAAGATTAGTGTCACTATACATATACAAATACATATTATATACATGTATCAAAAAGACCGAACATATAGCAAGGGAGGTCGACGGAACACTGTAATATTGTACATGGGAAGAGGATCTGTACATTCATAGACATACATAATGTACAAATGAACCAGATTGTGTACACCTAGGACAAACAATATTCTAAACGTTACCCAGATTTAAAAAAAATGTAAAAACCAAGAAGAAGTAATGAGACATAAACTTATGGGGATTTCTCCTGGCAAATTCCATCCTAATTTACAACCTAGGACAATGACTTCCAGAAAGGCTCTGCTGCCCTAGTACCCAGATTGGGGAATGGAGAAATGCTACCTCCTTGTGGCCGTTTCCCACAACAGCAGCTTTGAACGCACTGCAAATGGTCACTAAATTTTCACCAACTTGCAGTTCTGTAAATGACACCTGCCCTCCAGAAAATTTCTGGGGTCAAAAATCGACCAAAAATTTCAGAAGAGGGCAACCTTCGAAGAAGACAATTTCAAGAGCTATATTGTACTCACGGTTTTTTCTTTTAAGAAAAAGGCATAGGAATATGATGAATTTAAAAAATTTTAATGACATGCATACCCATATTACAAAAACCTATCAGCTCACAGCAGTCAGAATGGCCATTAGGAAAAATGCTGCAAAAAATAAATGGTGAAGGGAGTGTGGAGAAATGCGTACCCTCGGTTGTAAGGGGGGGCATGTAAAGAGCCACTAAAGAAAACACAATGTAGGTGCTTTGAAAAGGGAAACATTGAGCTACCAGTCAATCAATCACAACCACTGCTTGGCCTATCACCTGAGAAAATGAGAATCAAAAAGTCACAGGCTGGCAAACCTGTACGCCAGCAAGATTAACCATAGCCAGCACTTGGAAACAATGAAAATGTCCATCAACCGAGGAATGCACCAAGAAGAAGTGGTCCACGTACACAATGGAATATTACTCTAATAATAAATACAGATTAAATTTGAAAACAAACAAAAGCAAGGAGACATCAACATTTGTGGGTTTACCCGGGCACGTTGCACTCTAATTTATAACCGAAGAACACCACTGGCCGGTAGGTCTGTTTCCCTAGTACCAGCAAGGGGAACGTAGAAAGGCTGCCGCTCTCTGGCCGTTACCTGCAAAAGCAGGTTTAAAGCCTGAGCTAATGGTCACTTCATATGAACAAGTACTGCAGGGCTGTAAATGAAACCTGCCCTCAAAATGTCTTGAGGGAGAAAATGGCCAAAATATTTCAAATGGTGACACATACTTTAAGAAAACACTTTGAAGAAAGAAGCTCTAATCACAGCTGGAAAAATAAAAAGGACATGTCTTAAAGCTCAATTTCAACGCATTATGAGACACATGCAAATTCAACCACAAAGAGGTATCAGCTCACACCACTCAGAATAACCATCAGCAAAAACTACAAAGAATAAATGCTGAAGGTGCTGGGAAGAAATACATACCCTCCACTTTAAGTGGGACCTAACCTGGAAAGAGCCACTAAGGAGAACAGAAGAGAGGTGCCTTTAAAAGGTAAACATTGAGCTACCATATGATCCAGCAGACCTATTCCTGGACCTATAAACTAAGAAGACAGAATTGGAAGGACACAGGCACGCAAATCTGCATTGCCTAGTATTACAATAGCCAAGATATGGAAGTAACCAAAAAGTCCACAGACAGATGGGTGGACAAAGAAGAACTGCTACCTGTAGAGATGGAATATGAGCTAGTGAAAAAATGAAACAATGCCATTTGCAGCACCATAGATGAGTCTAGAAGTAATCACGCAACTTGGAGTAAGTGAGAAGGCAAAAGACACATATCCTATCATATCACATATAGGTGTTACCTAAAAAATGATACAAACAAAGATATTTCCACAGAGAAACTCTATCATAGATTCATTAAAAAAACTTATGCTTCACCAACTGGAAAGGTGTGAGGATTGGATACATTACCATATTGAGGTTAACAGAGAGATACAAACACATGTGAAATATAGAATCACCAAAGACCTACGCAATACCAAGAGAAGACGACTCAACATTGTGTCATAAGCTACGTGGGAAAAGGATCCGAAGAAGAATAGATATATGTATATGTGTGAAAGAACCACATCTTGCACACCTAGAACAAACAAAACATTGTAATCAAGTTTGCTGTGATAAAAAATAAAAACTAAGTTAAAACTACGAACAAGAAGTAATGAGACATAAACTTAAAGGGCTTTTTCCTCGCACATTCCATTCTAATTTAAAACCTACAACACCACTTCCAGTAAGGCTCTGTTGCCCTAGTAACCAGATTTGGTAAAGGAGAAATGCTGCCGCCTTGTGGCCGATTCCCGCAAGAGCAGCTTTTAACCCACAGCTAATGGTCACTTACCATTCACAAGGACTCAGGGCTGTAAAGGACACCTGCCCTCAAAATTGTGCTGAGGTAGGGAATGGATAAAAAAAAGTTCAAAACAGGCAAAATTTTCCAGAAGATAGTATGAAGAGGTAAGTTTTCCTCACTGTCTTTTCAAAAAAAGGAAAATGGATAAAAGCTCCATCTCAGGAAGTATTAGACTCATGCAATCTAATCTACAAAAAGGTTTCAACTCAAACCAGTCGACTGACCATTGGCAAAAAGTCTACAAACAATAAATGTTGAAGAGGTTTTAGAGAAATGTGTACCCTCTAGCTGCTGGTGAGATGTAAAGGGGTTAACCGCCAATAATGAGAACAGAAAGGAGCTGCGTTTAAAAGGAAAAATTGAGGTACCATTCAATCCAGCAGGCGCACCAATGGGCCTCTCACCTGAGAAGACCAGAATGAAGAAGACCCGGGCTGCAAAAGCTGCACTGCAGCCTTATTCACAATAGACAAGACAGTGAAGCAACCAAAATGTCCATCAACAGATGAAAGGATAAAGAAGAAGTGGTCCATGTACACAATGAATACTAGCCATGGAAAACAATGAAACACTGCTCTTTGAGGCACCATAGATGATCTTGGAGATAATCACAGAACACGAGGTAAGTCGGAAAGCAAAAGTCCTATATCCTATGATCTCACTTATAGGCGTTATCTACTAACTGACACAAATGAACATACTTCCACAGAGAAAGTCAATCACAGACTTATTTAAAAAAACACTATGCTTATCTAAAAGGAAAGGTGGGGGGAATGGGTAAATGAAGATTAGCGTTACCATACGCGTACAAATACATATTATATACATATATCAAAAAGACCGACCATATAGCAAGGAAGGATTACGGAACACTCTGGAATAATTTACACGGGAAGAGGACCTCTACATAAATAGGTATATAGGATATGTAGATGAACCAGAGTGTGTACACCTTGGACAAGCAACATTGTAACGATTACCCCAATTGAAAAAATTAAAACAACGAACTAGGAGTAAGGAGACATAAACTTATGGGGGGTTGTCCTGGCACATTCCATCCAAATTTAAAACCTAGGCAAACAACTTCCAGAATGGCTCTGCTGCCCTAGTACCCAGATTTGGGAATGGAGAAATGCTGCATCCTTGTGGCCGTTTCCCACAACAGCAGCTTTAAACCCACTGCAAAAGGTCACTAAATATTCACCAATTGCAGGTGTGTAAATGACACCGGCCCTCCAAACAATACTGAGGTCGAAAATCGAGCCAAAAATTCTAGAGTGCCACCTTCCAAAGAGAAAATTTGAAGAGGTATATTATACTCACACATTTTTTTCTTTTTTCTTTTAACAGAAAAGGAAAAGGCGTGGAAAAATGATGAATTGTAGGAATTTTTACAGACATGTAAACCCAAATTACAAAAACCTATCAGCTCACACCAGTCAGAATGGCCATCAACAGAAATGCTGCAAACAATAAATGCTGACGTGATTGTGGAGAAATGCGTACCCTCGATTCTAAGGGGGACGTGGTAAGAGCCACTAATGAAAGCACAATTGAGGTGCCTTGAAAAGGTCAACGTTGAGCTACCATACCAGTCAATCAATCAAACCCACTGCTGGGTCTATCACCTGAGAAAATGAAAATCAAAAATCACAGGCTGGCAATCCTGCACTCCAGCAATATTTACCATAGGCAACACTTGGAAGCAACGAAAATGTCCATCAACAGAGGAACGCACCAAGAAGAAGTGGTCCATGTACACACTGGAATATTAGCCATGGAAAACATGGAAGCACTGCTCTTTGAGGCACCACAGATGAGCCTGGAGATAATCACAAAACATGAAGTAGGTCGGAAAGCAAAAGACCGATAGCCTATATTATCACTTATGGCATTATCTACTAACTGACACAGATGAACATATTTCCAAAGAGAAAGACACTCACAGGCTTAGAAAACAAACCATGCTATCTAAAAGGAAAGGTGGGGGGAAATTGAGAAATGAAGATTAGTGTCACTATACATATACAAATACATATTATATACATGTATCAAAAAGACCGAACATATAGCAAGGGAGGTCGACGGAACACTGTAATATTGTACATGGGAAGAGGATCTGTACATTCATAGACATACATAATGTACAAATGAACCAGATTGTGTACACCTAGGACAAACAATATTCTAAACTTTACCCAGATTTAAAAAAAAATGTAAAAACCAAGAAGAAGTAATGAGACATAAACTTATGGGGATTTCTCCTGGCAAATTCCATCCTAATTTACAACCTAGGACAATGACTTCCAGAAAGGCTCTGCTGCCCTAGTACCCAGATTGGGGAATGGAGAAATGCTACCTCCTTGTGGCCGTTTCCCACAACAGCAGCTTTGAACGCACTGCAAAAGGTCACTAAATTTTCACCAACTTGCAGTTCTGTAAATGACACCTGCCCTCCAGAAAATTTCTGGGGTCAAAAATCGACCAAAAATTTCAGAAGAGGGCAACCTTCGAAGAAGACAATTTCAAGAGCTATATTGTACTCACGGTTTTTTCTTTTAAGAAAAAGGCATAGGAATATGATGAATTTTAAAAATTTTAATGACATGCATACCCATATTACAAAAACCTATCAGCTCACAGCAGTCAGAATGGCCATTAGGAAAAATGCTGCAAAAAATAAATGGTGAAGGGAGTGTGGAGAAATGCGTACCCTCGGTTGTAAGGGGGGGCATGTAAAGAGCCACTAAAGAAAACACAATGTAGGTGCTTTGAAAAGGGAAACATTGAGCTACCAGTCAATCAATCACAACCACTGCTTGGCCTATCACCTGAGAAAATGAGAATCAAAAAGTCACAGGCTGGCAAACCTGTACGCCAGCAAGATTAACCATAGCCAGCACTTGGAAACAATGAAAATGTCCATCAACCGAGGAATGCACCAAGAAGAAGTGGTCCACGTACACAATGGAATATTACTCTAATAATAAATACAGATTAAATTTGAAAACAAACAAAAGCAAGGAGACATCAACATTTGTGGGTTTACCCGGGCACGTTGCACTCTAATTTATAACCGAAGAACACCACTGGCCGGTAGGTCTGTTTCCCTAGTACCAGCAAGGGGAACGTAGAAAGGCTGCCGCTCTCTGGCCGTTACCTGCAAAAGCAGGTTTAAAGCCTGAGCTAATGGTCACTTCATATGAACAAGTACTGCAGGGCTGTAAATGAAACCTGCCCTCAAAATGTCTTGAGGGAGAAAATGGCCAAAATATTTCAAATGGTGACACATACTTTAAGAAAACACTTTGAAGAAAGAAGCTCTAATCACAGCTGGAAAAATAAAAAGGACATGTCTTAAAGCTCAATTTCAATGCATTATGAGACACATGCAAATTCAACCACAAAGAGGTATCAGCTCACACCACTCAGAATAACCATCAGCAAAAACTACAAAGAATAAATGCTGAAGGTGCTGGGAAGAAATACATACCCTCCACTTTAAGTGGGACCTAACCTGGAAAGAGCCACTAAGGAGAACAGAAGAGAGGTGCCTTTAAAAGGTAAACATTGAGCTACCATATGATCCAGCAGACCTATTCCTGGACCTATAAACTAAGAAGACAGAATTGGAAGGACACAGGCACGCAAATCTGCATTGCCTAGTATTACAATAGCCAAGATATGGAAGTAACCAAAAAGTCCACAGACAGATGGGTGGACAAAGAAGAACTGCTACCTGTAGAGATGGAATATGAGCTAGTGAAAAAATGAAACAATGCCATTTGGAGCACCATAGATGAGTCTAGAAGTAATCACGCAACTTGGAGTAAGTGAGAAGGCAAAAGACACATATCCTATCATATCACATATAGGTGTTACCTAAAAAATGATACAAACAAAGATATTTCCACAGAGAAACTCTATCATAGATTCATTAAAAAAACTTATGCTTCACCAACTGGAAAGGTGTGAGGATTGGATACATTACCATATTGAGGTTAACAGAGAGATACAAACACATGTGAAATATAGAATCACCAAAGACCTACGCAATACCAAGAGAAGACGACTCAACATTGTGTCATAAGCTACGTGGGAAAAGGATCCGAAGAAGAATAGATATATGTATATGTGTGAAAGAACCACATCTTGCACACCTAGAACAAACAAAACATTGTAATCAAGTTTGCTGTGATAAAAAATAAAAACTAAGTTAAAACTACGAACAAGAAGTAATGAGACATAAACTTAAAGGGCTTTTTCCTCGCACATTCCATTCTAATTTAAAACCTACAACACCACTTCCAGTAAGGCTCTGTTGCCCTAGTAACCAGATTTGGTAAAGGAGAAATGCTGCCGCCTTGTGGCCGATTCCCGCAAGAGCAGCTTTTAACCCACAGCTAATGGTCACTTACCATTCACAAGGACTCAGGGCTGTAAAGGACACCTGCCCTCAAAATTGTGCTGAGGTAGGGAATGGATAAAAAAAAGTTCAAAACAGGCAAAATTTTCCAGAAGATAGTATGAAGAGGTAAGTTTTCCTCACTGTCTTTTCAAAAAAAGGAAAATGGATAAAAGCTCCATCTCAGGAAGTATTAGACTCATGCAATCTAATCTACAAAAAGGTTTCAACTCAAACCAGTCGACTGACCATTGGCAAAAAGTCTACAAACAATAAATGTTGAAGAGGTTTTAGAGAAATGTGTACCCTCTAGCTGCTGGTGAGATGTAAAGGGGTTAACCGCCAATAATGAGAACAGAAAGGAGCTGCGTTTAAAAGGAAAAATTGAGGTACCATTCAATCCAGCAGGCGCACCAATGGGCCTCTCACCTGAGAAGACCAGAATGAAGAAGACGCGGGCTGCAAAAGCTGCACTGCAGCCTTATTCACAATAGACAAGACAGTGAAGCAACCAAAATGTCCATCAACAGATGAAAGGATAAAGAAGAAGTGGTCCATGTACACAATGAATACTAGCCATGGAAAACAATGAAACACTGCTCTTTGAGGCACCATAGATGATCTTGGAGATAATCACAGAACACGAGGTAAGTCGGAAAGCAAAAGTCCTATATCCTATGATCTCACTTATAGGCGTTATCTAATAACTGACACAAATGAACATACTTCCACAGAGAAAGTCAATCACAGACTTATTTAAAAAAACACTATGCTTATCTAAAAGGAAAGGTGGGGGGAATGGGTAAATGAAGATTAGCGTTACCATACGTGTACAAATACATATTATATACATATATCAAAAAGACCGACCATATAGCAAGGAAGGATTACGGAACACTCTGGAATAATTTACACGGGAAGAGGACCTCTACATAAATAGGTATATAGGATATGTAGATGAACCAGAGTGTGTACACCTTGGACAAGCAACATTGTAACGATTACCCCAATTGAAAAAATTAAAACAACGAACTAGGAGTAAGGAGACATAAACTTATGGGGGGTTGTCCTGGCACATTCCATCCAAATTTAAAACCTAGGCAAACAACTTCCAGAATGGCTCTGCTGCCCTAGTACCCAGATTTGGGAATGGAGAAATGCTGCATCCTTGTGGCCGTTTCCCACAACAGCAGCTTTAAACCCACTGCAAAAGGTCACTAAATATTCACCAATTGCAGGTGTGTAAATGACACCGGCCCTCCAAACAATACTGAGGTCGAAAATCGAGCCAAAAATTCTAGAGTGCCACCTTCCAAAGAGAAAATTTGAAGAGGTATATTATACTCACACATTTTTTTCTTTTTTCTTTTAACAGAAAAGGAAAAGGCGTGGAAAAATGATGAATTGTAGGAATTTTTACAGACATGTAAACCCAAATTACAAAAACCTATCAGCTCACACCAGTCAGAATGGCCATCAACAGAAATGCTGCAAACAATAAATGCTGACGTGATTGTGGAGAAATGCGTACCCTCGATTCTAAGGGGGACGTGGTAAGAGCCACTAATGAAAGCACAATTGAGGTGCCTTGAAAAGGTCAACGTTGAGCTACCATACCAGTCAATCAATCAAACCCACTGCTGGGTCTATCACCTGAGAAAATGAAAATCAAAAATCACAGGCTGGCAATCCTGCACTCCAGCAATATTTACCATAGGCAACACTTGGAAGCAACGAAAATGTCCATCAACAGAGGAACGCACCAAGAAGAAGTGGTCCATGTACACACTGGAATATTAGCCATGGAAAACATGGAAGCACTGCTCTTTGAGGCACCACAGATGAGCCTGGAGATAATCACAAAACATGAAGTAGGTCGGAAAGCAAAAGACCGATAGCCTATATTATCACTTATGGCATTATCTACTAACTGACACAGATGAACATATTTCCAAAGAGAAAGACACTCACAGGCTTAGAAAACAAACCATGCTATCTAAAAGGAAAGGTGGGGGGAAATTGAGAAATGAAGATTAGTGTCACTATACATATACAAATACATATTATATACATGTATCAAAAAGACCGAACATATAGCAAGGGAGGTCGACGGAACACTGTAATATTGTACATGGGAAGAGGATCTGTACATTCATAGACATACATAATGTACAAATGAACCAGATTGTGTACACCTAGGACAAACAATATTCTAAACTTTACCCAGATTTAAAAAAAAATGTAAAAACCAAGAAGAAGTAATGAGACATAAACTTATGGGGATTTCTCCTGGCAAATTCCATCCTAATTTACAACCTAGGACAATGACTTCCAGAAAGGCTCTGCTGCCCTAGTACCCAGATTGGGGAATGGAGAAATGCTACCTCCTTGTGGCCGTTTCCCACAACAGCAGCTTTGAACGCACTGCAAAAGGTCACTAAATTTTCACCAACTTGCAGTTCTGTAAATGACACCTGCCCTCCAGAAAATTTCTGGGGTCAAAAATCGACCAAAAATTTCAGAAGAGGGCAACCTTCGAAGAAGACAATTTCAAGAGCTATATTGTACTCACGGTTTTTTCTTTTAAGAAAAAGGCATAGGAATATGATGAATTTTAAAAATTTTAATGACATGCATACCCATATTACAAAAACCTATCAGCTCACAGCAGTCAGAATGGCCATTAGGAAAAATGCTGCAAAAAATAAATGGTGAAGGGAGTGTGGAGAAATGCGTACCCTCGGTTGTAAGGGGGGGCATGTAAAGAGCCACTAAAGAAAACACAATGTAGGTGCTTTGAAAAGGGAAACATTGAGCTACCAGTCAATCAATCACAACCACTGCTTGGCCTATCACCTGAGAAAATGAGAATCAAAAAGTCACAGGCTGGCAAACCTGTACGCCAGCAAGATTAACCATAGCCAGCACTTGGAAACAATGAAAATGTCCATCAACCGAGGAATGCACCAAGAAGAAGTGGTCCACGTACACAATGGAATATTACTCTAATAATAAATACAGATTAAATTTGAAAACAAACAAAAGCAAGGAGACATCAACATTTGTGGGTTTACCCGGGCACGTTGCACTCTAATTTATAACCGAAGAACACCACTGGCCGGTAGGTCTGTTTCCCTAGTACCAGCAAGGGGAACGTAGAAAGGCTGCCGCTCTCTGGCCGTTACCTGCAAAAGCAGGTTTAAAGCCTGAGCTAATGGTCACTTCATATGAACAAGTACTGCAGGGCTGTAAATGAAACCTGCCCTCAAAATGTCTTGAGGGAGAAAATGGCCAAAATATTTCAAATGGTGACACATACTTTAAGAAAACCCTTTGAAGAAAGAAGCTCTAATCACAGCTGGAAAAATAAAAAGGACATGTCTTAAAGCTCAATTTCAACACATTATGAGACACATGCAAATTCAACCACAAAGAGGTATCAGCTCACACCACTCAGAATAACCATCAGCAAAAACTACAAAGAATAAATGCTGAAGGTGCTGGGAAGAAATACATACCCTCCACTTTAAGTGGGACCTAACCTGGAAAGAGCCACTAAGGAGAACAGAAGAGAGGTGCCTTTAAAAGGTAAACATTGAGCTACCATATGATCCAGCAGACCTATTCCTGGACCTATAAACTAAGAAGACAGAATTGGAAGGACACAGGCACGCAAATCTGCATTGCCTAGTATTACAATAGCCAAGATATGGAAGTAACCAAAAAGTCCACAGACAGATGGGTGGATAAAGAAGAACTGCTACCTGTAGAGATGGAATATGAGCTAGTGAAAAAATGAAACAATGCCATTTGGAGCACCATAGATGAGTCTAGAAGTAATCACGCAACTTGGAGTAAGTGAGAAGGCAAAAGACACATATCCTATCATATCACATATAG
This sequence comes from Balaenoptera acutorostrata, assembly GCF_949987535.1. Taxonomy (NCBI): domain Eukaryota; kingdom Metazoa; phylum Chordata; class Mammalia; order Artiodactyla; family Balaenopteridae; genus Balaenoptera; species Balaenoptera acutorostrata. Next base: position 90,530,740 of record NC_080070.1, on the reverse strand, counting down.
GTGTTACCTAAAAAATGATACAAACAAAGATATTTCCACAGAGAAACTCTATCATAGATTCATTAAAAAAACTTATGCTTCACCAACTGGAAAGGTGTGAGGATTGGATACATTACCATATTGAGGTTAACAGAGAGATACAAACACATGTGAAATATAGAATCACCAAAGACCTACGCAATACCAAGAGAAGACGACTCAACATTGTGTCATAAGCTACGTGGGAAAAGGATCCGAAGAAGAATAGATATATGTATATGTGTGAAAGAACCACATCTTGCACACCTAGAACAAACAAAACATTGTAATCAAGTTTGCTGTGATAAAAAATAAAAATTAAGTTAAAACTACGAACAAGAAGTAATGAGACATAAACTTAAAGGGCTTTTTCCTCGCACATTCCATTCTAATTTAAAACCTACAACACCACTTCCAGTAAGGCTCTGTTGCCCTAGTAACCAGATTTGGTAAAGGAGAAATGCTGCCGCCTTGTGGCCGATTCCCGCAAGAGCAGCTTTTAACCCACAGCTAATGGTCACTTACCATTCACAAGGACTCAGGGCTGTAAAGGACACCTGCCCTCAAAATTGTGCTGAGGTAGGGAATGGATAAAAAAAAGTTCAAAACAGGCAAAATTTTCCAGAAGATAGTATGAAGAGGTAAGTTTTCCTCACTGTCTTTTCAAAAAAAGGAAAATGGATAAAAGCTCCAGCTCAGGAAGTATTAGACTCATGCAATCTAATCTACAAAAAGGTTTCAACTCAAACCAGTCGACTGACCATTGGCAAAAAGTCTACAAACAATAAATGTTGAAGAGGTTTTAGAGAAATGTGTACCCTCTAGCTGCTGGTGAGATGTAAAGGGGTTAACCGCCAATAATGAGAACAGAAAGGAGCTGCGTTTAAAAGGAAAAATTGAGGTACCATTCAATCCAGCAGGCGCACCAATGGGCCTCTCACCTGAGAAGACCAGAATGAAGAAGACCCGGGCTGCAAAAGCTGCACTGCAGCCTTATTCACAATAGACAAGACAGTGAAGCAACCAAAATGTCCATCAACAGATGAAAGGATAAAGAAGAAGTGGTCCATGTCCACAATGAATACTAGCCATGGAAAACAATGAAACACTGCTCTTTGAGGCACCATAGATGATCTTGGAGATAATCACAGAACACGAGGTAAGTCGGAAAGCAAAAGTCCTATATCCTATGATCTCACTTATAGGCGTTATCTAATAACTGACACAAATGAACATACTTCCACAGAGAAAGTCAATCACAGACTTATTTAAAAAAACACTATGCTTATCTAAAAGGAAAGGTGGGGGGAATGGGTAAATGAAGATTAGTGTTACCATACGCGTACAAATACATATTATATACATATATCAAAAAGACCGACCATATAGCAAGGAAGGATTACGGAACACTCTGGAATAATTTACACGGGAAGAGGACCTCTACATAAATAGGTATATAGGATATGTAGATGAACCAGAGTGTGTACACCTTGGACAAGCAACATTGTAACGATTACCCCAATTGAAAAAATTAAAACAACGAACTAGGAGTAAGGAGACATAAACTTATGGGGGGTTGTCCTGGCACATTCCATCCAAATTTAAAACCTAGGCAAACAACTTCCAGAATGGCTCTGCTGCCCTAGTACCCAGATTTGGGAATGGAGAAATGCTGCATCCTTGTGGCCGTTTCCCACAACAGCAGCTTTAAACCCACTGCAAAAGGTCACTAAATATTCACCAATTGCAGGTGTGTAAATGACACCGGCCCTCCAAACAATACTGAGGTCGAAAATCGAGCCAAAAATTCTAGAGTGCCACCTTCCAAAGAGAAAATTTGAAGAGGTATATTATACTCACACATTTTTTTCTTTTTTCTTTTAACAGAAAAGGAAAAGGCGTGGAAAAATGATGAATTGTAGGAATTTTTACAGACATGTAAACCCAAATTACAAAAACCTATCAGCTCACACCAGTCAGAATGGCCATCAACAGAAATGCTGCAAACAATAAATGCTGACGTGATTGTGGAGAAATGCGTACCCTCGATTCTAAGGGGGACGTGGTAAGAGCCACTAATGAAAGCACAATTGAGGTGCCTTGAAAAGGTCAACGTTGAGCTACCATACCAGTCAATCAATCAAACCCACTGCTGGGTCTATCACCTGAGAAAATGAAAATCAAAAATCACAGGCTGGCAATCCTGCACTCCAGCAATATTTACCATAGGCAACACTTGGAAGCAACGAAAATGTCCATCAACAGAGGAACGCACCAAGAAGAAGTGGTCCATGTACACACTGGAATATTAGCCATGGAAAACATGGAAGCACTGCTCTTTGAGGCACCACAGATGAGCCTGGAGATAATCACAAAACATGAAGTAGGTCGGAAAGCAAAAGACCGATAGCCTATATTATCACTTATGGCATTATCTACTAACTGACACAGATGAACATATTTCCAAAGAGAAAGACACTCACAGGCTTAGAAAACAAACCATGCTATCTAAAAGGAAAGGTGGGGGGAAATTGAGAAATGAAGATTAGTGTCACTATACATATACAAATACATATTATATACATGTATCAAAAAGACCGAACATATAGCAAGGGAGGTCGACGGAACACTGTAATATTGTACATGGGAAGAGGATCTGTACATTCATAGACATACATAATGTACAAATGAACCAGATTGTGTACACCTAGGACAAACAATATTCTAAACTTTACCCAGATTTAAAAAAAAATGTAAAAACCAAGAAGAAGTAATGAGACATAAACTTATGGGGATTTCTCCTGGCAAATTCCATCCTAATTTACAACCTAGGACAATGACTTCCAGAAAGGCTCTGCTGCCCTAGTACCCAGATTGGGGAATGGAGAAATGCTACCTCCTTGTGGCCGTTTCCCACAACAGCAGCTTTGAACGCACTGCAAAAGGTCACTAAATTTTCACCAACTTGCAGTTCTGTAAATGACACCTGCCCTCCAGAAAATTTCTGGGGTCAAAAATCGACCAAAAATTTCAGAAGAGGGCAACCTTCGAAGAAGACAATTTCAAGAGCTATATTGTACTCACGGTTTTTTCTTTTAAGAAAAAGGCATAGGAATATGATGAATTTAAAAAATTTTAATGACATGCATACCCATATTACAAAAACCTATCAGCTCACAGCAGTCAGAATGGCCATTAGGAAAAATGCTGCAAAAAATAAATGGTGAAGGGAGTGTGGAGAAATGCGTACCCTCGGTTGTAAGGGGGGGCATGTAAAGAGCCACTAAAGAAAACACAATGTAGGTGCTTTGAAAAGGGAAACATTGAGCTACCAGTCAATCAATCACAACCACTGCTTGGCCTATCACCTGAGAAAATGAGAATCAAAAAGTCACAGGCTGGCAAACCTGTACGCCAGCAAGATTAACCATAGCCAGCACTTGGAAACAATGAAAATGTCCATCAACCGAGGAATGCACCAAGAAGAAGTGGTCCACGTACACAATGGAATATTACTCTAATAATAAATACAGATTAAATTTGAAAACAAACAAAAGCAAGGAGACATCAACATTTGTGGGTTTACCCGGGCACGTTGCACTCTAATTTATAACCGAAGAACACCACTGGCCGGTAGGTCTGTTTCCCTAGTACCAGCAAGGGGAACGTAGAAAGGCTGCCGCTCTCTGGCCGTTACCTGCAAAAGCAGGTTTAAAGCCTGAGCTAATGGTCACTTCATATGAACAAGTACTGCAGGGCTGTAAATGAAACCTGCCCTCAAAATGTCTTGAGGGAGAAAATGGCCAAAATATTTCAAATGGTGACACATACTTTAAGAAAACACTTTGAAGAAAGAAGCTCTAATCACAGCTGGAAAAATAAAAAGGACATGTCTTAAAGCTCAATTTCAACGCATTATGAGACACATGCAAATTCAACCACAAAGAGGTATCAGCTCACACCACTCAGAATAACCATCAGCAAAAACTACAAAGAATAAATGCTGAAGGTGCTGGGAAGAAATACATACCCTCCACTTTAAGTGGGACCTAACCTGGAAAGAGCCACTAAGGAGAACAGAAGAGAGGTGCCTTTAAAAGGTAAACATTGAGCTACCATATGATCCAGCAGACCTATTCCTGGACCTATAAACTAAGAAGACAGAATTGGAAGGACACAGGCACGCAAATCTGCATGGCCTAGTATTACAATAGCCAAGATATGGAAGTAACCAAAAAGTCCACAGACAGATGGGTGGACAAAGAAGAACTGCTACCTGTAGAGATGGAATATGAGCTAGTGAAAAAATGAAACAATGCCATTTGGAGCACCATAGATGAGTCTAGAAGTAATCACGCAACTTGGAGTAAGTGAGAAGGCAAAAGACACATATCCTATCATATCACATATAGGTGTTACCTAAAAAATGATACAAACAAAGATATTTCCACAGAGAAACTCTATCATAGATTCATTAAAAAAACTTATGCTTCACCAACTGGAAAGGTGTGAGGATTGGATACATTACCATATTGAGGTTAACAGAGAGATACAAACACATGTGAAATATAGAATCACCAAAGACCTATGCAATACCAAGAGAAGACGACTCAACATTGTGTCATAAGCTACGTGGGAAAAGGATCCGAAGAAGAATAGATATATGTATATGTGTGAAAGAACCACATCTTGCACACCTAGAACAAACAAAACATTGTAATCAAGTTTGCTGTGATAAAAAATAAAAATTAAGTTAAAACTACGAACAAGAAGTAATGAGACATAAACTTAAAGGGCTTTTTCCTCGCACATTCCATTCTAATTTAAAACCTACAACACCACTTCCAGTAAGGCTCTGTTGCCCTAGTAACCAGATTTGGTAAAGGAGAAATGCTGCCGCCTTGTGGCCGATTCCCGCAAGAGCAGCTTTTAACCCACAGCTAATGGTCACTTACCATTCACAAGGACTCAGGGCTGTAAAGGACACCTGCCCTCAAAATTGTGCTGAGGTAGGGAATGGATAAAAAAAAGTTCAAAACAGGCAAAATTTTCCAGAAGATAGTATGAAGAGGTAAGTTTTCCTCACTGTCTTTTCAAAAAAAGGAAAATGGATAAAAGCTCCATCTCAGGAAGTATTAGACTCATGCAATCTAATCTACAAAAAGGTTTCAACTCAAACCAGTCGACTGACCATTGGCAAAAAGTCTACAAACAATAAATGTTGAAGAGGTTTTAGAGAAATGTGTACCCTCTAGCTGCTGGTGAGATGTAAAGGGGTTAACCGCCAATAATGAGAACAGAAAGGAGCTGCGTTTAAAAGGAAAAATTGAGGTACCATTCAATCCAGCAGGCGCACCAATGGGCCTCTCACCTGAGAAGACCAGAATGAAGAAGACCCGGGCTGCAAAAGCTGCACTGCAGCCTTATTCACAATAGACAAGACAGTGAAGCAACCAAAATGTCCATCAACAGATGAAAGGATAAAGAAGAAGTGGTCCATGTACACAATGAATACTAGCCATGGAAAACAATGAAACACTGCTCTTTGAGGCACCATAGATGATCTTGGAGATAATCACAGAACACGAGGTAAGTCGGAAAGCAAAAGTCCTATATCCTATGATCTCACTTATAGGCGTTATCTAATAACTGACACAAATGAACATACTTCCACAGAGAAAGTCAATCACAGACTTATTTAAAAAAACACTATGCTTATCTAAAAGGAAAGGTGGGGGGAATGGGTAAATGAAGATTAGCGTTACCATACGCGTACAAATACATATTATATACATATATCAAAAAGACCGACCATATAGCAAGGAAGGATTACGGAACACTCTGGAATAATTTACACGGGAAGAGGACCTCTACATAAATAGGTATATAGGATATGTAGATGAACCAGAGTGTGTACACCTTGGACAAGCAACATTCTAACGATTACCCCAATTGAAAAAATTAAAACAACGAACTAGGAGTAAGGAGACATAAACTTATGGGGGGTTGTCCTGGCACATTCCATCCAAATTTAAAACCTAGGCAAACAACTTCCAGAATGGCTCTGCGGCCCTAGTACCCAGATTTGGGAATGGAGAAATGCTGCATCCTTGTGGCCGTTTCCCACAACAGCAGCTTTAAACCCACTGCAAAAGGTCACTAAATATTCACCAATTGCAGGTGTGTAAATGACACAGGCCCTCCAAACAATACTGAGGTCGAAAATCGAGCCAAAAATTCTAGAGTGCCACCTTCCAAAGAGAAAATTTGAAGAGGTATATTATACTCACACATTTTTTTCTTTTTTCTTTTAACAGAAAAGGAAAAGGCGTGGAAAAATGATGAATTGTAGGAATTTTTACAGACATGTAAACCCAAATTACAAAAACCTATCAGCTCACACCAGTCAGAATGGCCATCAACAGAAATGCTGCAAACAATAAATGCTGACGTGATTGTGGAGAAATGCGTACCCTCGATTCTAAGGGGGACGTGGTAAGAGCCACTAATGAAAGCACAATTGAGGTGCCTTGAAAAGGTCAACGTTGAGCTACCATACCAGTCAATCAATCAAACCCACTGCTGGGTCTATCACCTGAGAAAATGAAAATCAAAAATCACAGGCTGGCAATCCTGCACTCCAGCAATATTTACCATAGGCAACACTTGGAAGCAACGAAAATGTCCATCAACAGAGGAACGCACCAAGAAGAAGTGGTCCATGTACACACTGGAATATTAGCCATGGAAAACATGGAAGCACTGCTCTTTGAGGCACCACAGATGAGCCTGGAGATAATCACAAAACATGAAGTAGGTCGGAAAGCAAAAGACCGATAGCCTATATTATCACTTATGGCATTATCTACTAACTGACACAGATGAACATATTTCCAAAGAGAAAGACACTCACAGGCTTAGAAAACAAACCATGCTATCTAAAAGGAAAGGTGGGGGGAAATTGAGAAATGAAGATTAGTGTCACTATACATATACAAATACATATTATATACATGTATCAAAAAGACCGAACATATAGCAAGGGAGGTCGACGGAACACTGTAATATTGTACATGGGAAGAGGATCTGTACATTCATAGACATACATAATGTACAAATGAACCAGATTGTGTACACCTAGGACAAACAATATTCTAAACTTTACCCAGATTTAAAAAAAAATGTAAAAACCAAGAAGAAGTAATGAGACATAAACTTATGGGGATTTCTCCTGGCAAATTCCATCCTAATTTACAACCTAGGACAATGACTTCCAGAAAGGCTCTGCTGCCCTAGTACCCAGATTGGGGAATGGAGAAATGCTACCTCCTTGTGGCCGTTTCCCACAACAGCAGCTTTGAACGCACTGCAAAAGGTCACTAAATTTTCACCAACTTGCAGTTCTGTAAATGACACCTGCCCTCCAGAAAATTTCTGGGGTCAAAAATCGACCAAAAATTTCAGAAGAGGGCAACCTTCGAAGAAGACAATTTCAAGAGCTATATTGTACTCACGGTTTTTTCTTTTAAGAAAAAGGCATAGGAATATGATGAATTTAAAAAATTTTAATGACATGCATACCCATATTACAAAAACCTATCAGCTCACAGCAGTCAGAATGGCCATTAGGAAAAATGCTGCAAAAAATAAATGGTGAAGGGAGTGTGGAGAAATGCGTACCCTCGGTTGTAAGGGGGGGCATGTAAAGAGCCACTAAAGAAAACACAATGTAGGTGCTTTGAAAAGGGAAACATTGAGCTACCAGTCAATCAATCACAACCACTGCTTGGCCTATCACCTGAGAAAATGAGAATCAAAAAGTCACAGGCTGGCAAACCTGTACGCCAGCAAGATTAACCATAGCCAGCACTTGGAAACAATGAAAATGTCCATCAACCGAGGAATGCACCAAGAAGAAGTGGTCCACGTACACAATGGAATATTACTCTAATAATAAATACAGATTAAATTTGAAAACAAACAAAAGCAAGGAGACATCAACATTTGTGGGTTTACCCGGGCACGTTGCACTCTAATTTATAACCGAAGAACACCACTGGCCGGTAGGTCTGTTTCCCTAGTACCAGCAAGGGGAACGTAGAAAGGCTGCCGCTCTCTGGCCGTTACCTGCAAAAGCAGGTTTAAAGCCTGAGCTAATGGTCACTTCATATGAACAAGTACTGCAGGGCTGTAAATGAAACCTGCCCTCAAAATGTCTTGAGGGAGAAAATGGCCAAAATATTTCAAATGGTGACACATACTTTAAGAAAACACTTTGAAGAAAGAAGCTCTAATCACAGCTGGAAAAATAAAAAGGACATGTCTTAAAGCTCAATTTCAATGCATTATGAGACACATGCAAATTCAACCACAAAGAGGTATCAGCTCACACCACTCAGAATAACCATCAGCAAAAACTACAAAGAATAAATGCTGAAGGTGCTGGGAAGAAATACATACCCTCCACTTTAAGTGGGACCTAACCTGGAAAGAGCCACTAAGGAGAACAGAAGAGAGGTGCCTTTAAAAGGTAAACATTGAGCTATCATATGATCCAGCAGACCTATTCCTGGACCTATAAACTAAGAAGACAGAATTGGAAGGACACAGGCACGCAAATCTGCATTGCCTAGTATTACAATAGCCAAGATATGGAAGTAACCAAAAAGTCCACAGACAGATGGGTGGACAAAGAAGAACTGCTACCTGTAGAGATGGAATATGAGCTAGTGAAAAAATGAAACAATGCCATTTGGAGCACCATAGATGAGTCTAGAAGTAATCACGCAACTTGGAGTAAGTGAGAAGGCAAAAGACACATATCCTATCATATCACATATAGGTGTTACCTAAAAAATGATACAAACAAAGATATTTCCACAGAGAAACTCTATCATAGATTCATTAAAAAAACTTATGCTTCACCAACTGGAAAGGTGTGAGGATTGGATACATTACCATATTGAGGTTAACAGAGAGATACAAACACATGTGAAATATAGAATCACCAAAGACCTACGCAATACCAAGAGAAGACGACTCAACATTGTGTCATAAGCTACGTGGGAAAAGGATCCGAAGAAGAATAGATATATGTATATGTGTGAAAGAACCACATCTTGCACACCTAGAACAAACAAAACATTGTAATCAAGTTTGCTGTGATAAAAAATAAAAACTAAGTTAAAACTACGAACAAGAAGTAATGAGACATAAACTTAAAGGGCTTTTTCCTCGCACATTCCATTCTAATTTAAAACCTACAACACCACTTCCAGTAAGGCTCTGTTGCCCTAGTAACCAGATTTGGTAAAGGAGAAATGCTGCCGCCTTGTGGCCGATTCCCGCAAGAGCAGCTTTTAACCCACAGCTAATGGTCACTTACCATTCACAAGGACTCAGGGCTGTAAAGGACACCTGCCCTCAAAATTGTGCTGAGGTAGGGAATGGATAAAAAAAAGTTCAAAACAGGCAAAATTTTCCAGAAGATAGTATGAAGAGGTAAGTTTTCCTCACTGTCTTTTCAAAAAAAGGAAAATGGATAAAAGCTCCATCTCAGGAAGTATTAGACTCATGCAATCTAATCTACAAAAAGGTTTCAACTCAAACCAGTCGACTGACCATTGGCAAAAAGTCTACAAACAATAAATGTTGAAGAGGTTTTAGAGAAATGTGTACCCTCTAGCTGCTGGTGAGATGTAAAGGGGTTAACCGCCAATAATGAGAACAGAAAGGAGCTGCGTTTAAAAGGAAAAATTGAGGTACCATTCAATCCAGCAGGCGCACCAATGGGCCTCTCACCTGAGAAGACCAGAATGAAGAAGACCCGGGCTGCAAAAGCTGCACTGCAGCCTTATTCACAATAGACAAGACAGTGAAGCAACCAAAATGTCCATCAACAGATGAAAGGATAAAGAAGAAGTGGTCCATGTACACAATGAATACTAGCCATGGAAAACAATGAAACACTGCTCTTTGAGGCACCATAGATGATCTTGGAGATAATCACAGAACACGAGGTAAGTCGGAAAGCAAAAGTCCTATATCCTATGATCTCACTTATAGGCGTTATCTAATAACTGACACAAATGAACATACTTCCACAGAGAAAGTCAATCACAGACTTATTTAAAAAAACACTATGCTTATCTAAAAGGAAAGGTGGGGGGAATGGGTAAATGAAGATTAGCGTTACCATACGTGTACAAATACATATTATATACATATATCAAAAAGACCGACCATATAGCAAGGAAGGATTACGGAACACTCTGGAATAATTTACACGGGAAGAGGACCTCTACATAAATAGGTATATAGGATATGTAGATGAACCAGAGTGTGTACACCTTGGACAAGCAACATTGTAACGATTACCCCAATTGAAAAAATTAAAACAACGAACTAGGAGTAAGGAGACATAAACTTATGGGGGGTTGTCCTGGCACATTCCATCCAAATTTAAAACCTAGGCAAACAACTTCCAGAATGGCTCTGCTGCCCTAGTACCCAGATTTGGGAATGGAGAAATGCTGCATCCTTGTGGCCGTTTCCCACAACAGCAGCTTTAAACCCACTGCAAAAGGTCACTAAATATTCACCAATTGCAGGTGTGTAAATGACACCGGCCCTCCAAACAATACTGAGGTCGAAAATCGAGCCAAAAATTCTAGAGTGCCACCTTCCAAAGAGAAAATTTGAAGAGGTATATTATACTCACACATTTTTTTCTTTTTTCTTTTAACAGAAAAGGAAAAGGCGTGGAAAAATGATGAATTGTAGGAATTTTTACAGACATGTAAACCCAAATTACAAAAACCTATCAGCTCACACCAGTCAGAATGGCCATCAACAGAAATGCTGCAAACAATAAATGCTGACGTGATTGTGGAGAAATGCGTACCCTCGATTCTAAGGGGGACGTGGTAAGAGCCACTAATGAAAGCACAATTGAGGTGCCTTGAAAAGGTCAACGTTGAGCTACCATACCAGTCAATCAATCAAACCCACTGCTGGGTCTATCACCTGAGAAAATGAAAATCAAAAATCACAGGCTGGCAATCCTGCACTCCAGCAATATTTACCATAGGCAACACTTGGAAGCAACGAAAATGTCCATCAACAGAGGAACGCACCAAGAAGAAGTGGTCCATGTACACACTGGAATATTAGCCATGGAAAACATGGAAGCACTGCTCTTTGAGGCACCACAGATGAGCCTGGAGATAATCACAAAACATGAAGTAGGTCGGAAAGCAAAAGACCGATAGCCTATATTATCACTTATGGCATTATCTACTAACTGACACAGATGAACATATTTCCAAAGAGAAAGACACTCACAGGCTTAGAAAACAAACCATGCTATCTAAAAGGAAAGGTGGGGGGAAATTGAGAAATGAAGATTAGTGTCACTATACATATACAAATACATATTATATACATGTATCAAAAAGACCGAACATATAGCAAGGGAGGTCGACGGAACACTGTAATATTGTACATGGGAAGAGGATCTGTACATTCATAGACATACATAATGTACAAATGAACCAGATTGTGTACACCTAGGACAAACAATATTCTAAACTTTACCCAGATTTAAAAAAAAATGTAAAAACCAAGAAGAAGTAATGAGACATAAACTTATGGGGATTTCTCCTGGCAAATTCCATCCTAATTTACAACCTAGGACAATGACTTCCAGAAAGGCTCTGCTGCCCTAGTACCCAGATTGGGGAATGGAGAAATGCTACCTCCTTGTGGCCGTTTCCCACAACAGCAGCTTTGAACGCACTGCAAAAGGTCACTAAATTTTCACCAACTTGCAGTTCTGTAAATGACACCTGCCCTCCAGAAAATTTCTGGGGTCAAAAATCGACCAAAAATTTCAGAAGAGGGCAACCTTCGAAGAAGACAATTTCAAGAGCTATATTGTACTCACGGTTTTTTCTTTTAAGAAAAAGGCATAGGAATATGATGAATTTAAAAAATTTTAATGACATGCATACCCATATTACAAAAACCTATCAGCTCACAGCAGTCAGAATGGCCATTAGGAAAAATGCTGCAAAAAATAAATGGTGAAGGGAGTGTGGAGAAATGCGTACCCTCGGTTGTAAGGGGGGGCATGTAAAGAGCCACTAAAGAAAACACAATGTAGGTGCTTTGAAAAGGGAAACATTGAGCTACCAGTCAATCAATCACAACCACTGCTTGGCCTATCACCTGAGAAAATGAGAATCAAAAAGTCACAGGCTGGCAAACCTGTACGCCAGCAAGATTAACCATAGCCAGCACTTGGAAACAATGAAAATGTCCATCAACCGAGGAATGCACCAAGAAGAAGTGGTCCACGTACACAATGGAATATTACTCTAATAATAAATACAGATTAAATTTGAAAACAAACAAAAGCAAGGAGACATCAACATTTGTGGGTTTACCCGGGCACGTTGCACTCTAATTTATAACCGAAGAACACCACTGGCCGGTAGGTCTGTTTCCCTAGTACCAGCAAGGGGAACGTAGAAAGGCTGCCGCTCTCTGGCCGTTACCTGCAAAAGCAGGTTTAAAGCCTGAGCTAATGGTCACTTCATATGAACAAGTACTGCAGGGCTGTAAATGAAACCTGCCCTCAAAATGTCTTGAGGGAGAAAATGGCCAAAATATTTCAAATGGTGACACATACTTTAAGAAAACACTTTGAAGAAAGAAGCTCTAATCACAGCTGGAAAAATAAAAAGGACATGTCTTAAAGCTCAATTTCAACACATTATGAGACACATGCAAATTCAACCACAAAGAGGTATCAGCTCACACCACTCAGAATAACCATCAGCAAAAACTACAAAGAATAAATGCTGAAGGTGCTGGGAAGAAATACATACCCTCCACTTTAAGTGGGACCTAACCTGGAAAGAGCCACTAAGGAGAACAGAAGAGAGGTGCCTTTAAAAGGTAAACATTGAGCTACCATATGATCCAGCAGACCTATTCCTGGACCTATAAACTAAGAAGACAGAATTGGAAGGACACAGGCACGCAAATCTGCATTGCCTAGTATTACAATAGCCAAGATATGGAAGTAACCAAAAAGTCCACAGACAGATGGGTGGATAAAGAAGAACTGCTACCTGTAGAGATGGAATATGAGCTAGTGAAAAAATGAAACAATGCCATTTGGAGCACCATAGATGAGTCTAGAAGTAATCACGCAACTTGGAGTAAGTGAGAAGGCAAAAGACACATATCCTATCATATCACATATAGGTGTTACCTAAAAAATGATACAAACAAAGATATTTCCACAGAGAAACTCTATCATAGATTCATTAAAAAAACTTATGCTTCACCAACTGGAAAGGTGTGAGGATTGGATACATTACCATATTGAGGTTAACAGAGAGATACAAACACATGTGAAATATAGAATCACCAAAGACCTACGCAATACCAAGAGAAGACGACTCAACATTGTGTCATAAGCTACGTGGGAAAAGGATCCGAAGAAGAATAGATATATGTATATGTGTGAAAGAACCACATCTTGCACACCTAGAACAAACAAAACATTGTAATCAAGTTTGCTGTGATAAAAAATAAAAACTAAGTTAAAACTACGAACAAGAAGTAATGAGACATAAACTTAAAGGGCTTTTTCCTCGCACATTCCATTCTAATTTAAAACCTACAACACCACTTCCAGTAAGGCTCTGTTGCCCTAGTAACCAGATTTGGTAAAGGAGAAATGCTGCCGCCTTGTGGCCGATTCCCGCAAGAGCAGCTTTTAACCCACAGCTAATGGTCACTTACCATTCACAAGGACTCAGGGCTGTAAAGGACACCTGCCCTCAAAATTGTGCTGAGGTAGGGAATGGATAAAAAAAAGTTCAAAACAGGCAAAATTTTCCAGAAGATAGTATGAAGAGGTAAGTTTTCCTCACTGTCTTTTCAAAAAAAGGAAAATGGATAAAAGCTCCATCTCAGGAAGTATTAGACTCATGCAATCTAATCTACAAAAAGGTTTCAACTCAAACCAGTCGACTGACCATTGGCAAAAAGTCTACAAACAATAAATGTTGAAGAGGTTTTAGAGAAATGTGTACCCTCTAGCTGCTGGTGAGATGTAAAGGGGTTAACCGCCAATAATGAGAACAGAAAGGAGCTGCGTTTAAAAGGAAAAATTGAGGTACCATTCAATCCAGCAGGCGCACCAATGGGCCTCTCACCTGAGAAGACCAGAATGAAGAAGACCCGGGCTGCAAAAGCTGCACTGCAGCCTTATTCACAATAGACAAGACAGTGAAGCAACCAAAATGTCCATCAACAGATGAAAGGATAAAGAAGAAGTGGTCCATGTCCACAATGAATACTAGCCATGGAAAACAATGAAACACTGCTCTTTGAGGCACCATAGATGATCTTGGAGATAATCACAGAACACGAGGTAAGTCGGAAAGCAAAAGTCCTATATCCTATGATCTCACTTATAGGCGTTATCTAATAACTGACACAAATGAACATACTTCCACAGAGAAAGTCAATCACAGACTTATTTAAAAAAACACTATGCTTATCTAAAAGGAAAGGTGGGGGGAATGGGTAAATGAAGATTAGTGTTACCATACGCGTACAAATACATATTATATACATATATCAAAAAGACCGACCATATAGCAAGGAAGGATTACGGAACACTCTGGAATAATTTACACGGGAAGAGGACCTCTACATAAATAGGTATATAGGATATGTAGATGAACCAGAGTGTGTACACCTTGGACAAGCAACATTGTAACGATTACCCCAATTGAAAAAATTAAAACAACGAACTAGGAGTAAGGAGACATAAACTTATGGGGGGTTGTCCTGGCACATTCCATCCAAATTTAAAACCTAGGCAAACAACTTCCAGAATGGCTCTGCTGCCCTAGTACCCAGATTTGGGAATGGAGAAATGCTGCATCCTTGTGGCCGTTTCCCACAACAGCAGCTTTAAACCCACTGCAAAAGGTCACTAAATATTCACCAATTGCAGGTGTGTAAATGACACCGGCCCTCCAAACAATACTGAGGTCGAAAATCGAGCCAAAAATTCTAGAGTGCCACCTTCCAAAGAGAAAATTTGAAGAGGTATATTATACTCACACATTTTTTTCTTTTTTCTTTTAACAGAAAAGGAAAAGGCGTGGAAAAATGATGAATTGTAGGAATTTTTACAGACATGTAAACCCAAATTACAAAAACCTATCAGCTCACACCAGTCAGAATGGCCATCAACAGAAATGCTGCAAACAATAAATGCTGACGTGATTGTGGAGAAATGCGTACCCTCGATTCTAAGGGGGACGTGGTAAGAGCCACTAATGAAAGCACAATTGAGGTGCCTTGAAAAGGTCAACGTTGAGCTACCATACCAGTCAATCAATCAAACCCACTGCTGGGTCTATCACCTGAGAAAATGAAAATCAAAAATCACAGGCTGGCAATCCTGCACTCCAGCAATATTTACCATAGGCAACACTTGGAAGCAACGAAAATGTCCATCAACAGAGGAACGCACCAAGAAGAAGTGGTCCATGTACACACTGGAATATTAGCCATGGAAAACATGGAAGCACTGCTCTTTGAGGCACCACAGATGAGCCTGGAGATAATCACAAAACATGAAGTAGGTCGGAAAGCAAAAGACCGATAGCCTATATTATCACTTATGGCATTATCTACTAACTGACACAGATGAACATATTTCCAAAGAGAAAGACACTCACAGGCTTAGAAAACAAACCATGCTATCTAAAAGGAAAGGTGGGGGGAAATTGAGAAATGAAGATTAGTGTCACTATACATATACAAATACATATTATATACATGTATCAAAAAGACCGAACATATAGCAAGGGAGGTCGACGGAACACTGTAATATTGTACATGGGAAGAGGATCTGTACATTCATAGACATACATAATGTACAAATGAACCAGATTGTGTACACCTAGGACAAACAATATTCTAAACTTTACCCAGATTTAAAAAAAAATGTAAAAACCAAGAAGAAGTAATGAGACATAAACTTATGGGGATTTCTCCTGGCAAATTCCATCCTAATTTACAACCTAGGACAATGACTTCCAGAAAGGCTCTGCTGCCCTAGTACCCAGATTGGGGAATGGAGAAATGCTACCTCCTTGTGGCCGTTTCCCACAACAGCAGCTTTGAACGCACTGCAAAAGGTCACTAAATTTTCACCAACTTGCAGTTCTGTAAATGACACCTGCCCTCCAGAAAATTTCTGGGGTCAAAAATCGACCAAAAATTTCAGAAGAGGGCAACCTTCGAAGAAGACAATTTCAAGAGCTATATTGTACTCACGGTTTTTTCTTTTAAGAAAAAGGCATAGGAATATGATGAATTTAAAAAATTTTAATGACATGCATACCCATATTACAAAAACCTATCAGCTCACAGCAGTCAGAATGGCCATTAGGAAAAATGCTGCAAAAAATAAATGGTGAAGGGAGTGTGGAGAAATGCGTACCCTCGGTTGTAAGGGGGGGCATGTAAAGAGCCACTAAAGAAAACACAATGTAGGTGCTTTGAAAAGGGAAACATTGAGCTACCAGTCAATCAATCACAACCACTGCTTGGCCTATCACCTGAGAAAATGAGAATCAAAAAGTCACAGGCTGGCAAACCTGTACGCCAGCAAGATTAACCATAGCCAGCACTTGGAAACAATGAAAATGTCCATCAACCGAGGAATGCACCAAGAAGAAGTGGTCCACGTACACAATGGAATATTACTCTAATAATAAATACAGATTAAATTTGAAAACAAACAAAAGCAAGGAGACATCAACATTTGTGGGTTTACCCGGGCACGTTGCACTCTAATTTATAACCGAAGAACACCACTGGCCGGTAGGTCTGTTTCCCTAGTACCAGCAAGGGGAACGTAGAAAGGCTGCCGCTCTCTGGCCGTTACCTGCAAAAGCAGGTTTAAAGCCTGAGCTAATGGTCACTTCATATGAACAAGTACTGCAGGGCTGTAAATGAAACCTGCCCTCAAAATGTCTTGAGGGAGAAAATGGCCAAAATATTTCAAATGGTGACACATACTTTAAGAAAACACTTTGAAGAAAGAAGCTCTAATCACAGCTGGAAAAATAAAAAGGACATGTCTTAAAGCTCAATTTCAACGCATTATGAGACACATGCAAATTCAACCACAAAGAGGTATCAGCTCACACCACTCAGAATAACCATCAGCAAAAACTACAAAGAATAAATGCTGAAGGTGCTGGGAAGAAATACATACCCTCCACTTTAAGTGGGACCTAACCTGGAAAGAGCCACTAAGGAGAACAGAAGAGAGGTGCCTTTAAAAGGTAAACATTGAGCTACCATATGATCCAGCAGACCTATTCCTGGACCTATAAACTAAGAAGACAGAATTGGAAGGACACAGGCACGCAAATCTGCATTGCCTAGTATTACAATAGCCAAGATATGGAAGTAACCAAAAAGTCCACAGACAGATGGGTGGACAAAGAAGAACTGCTACCTGTAGAGATGGAATATGAGCTAGTGAAAAAATGAAACAATGCCATTTGGAGCACCATAGATGAGTCTAGAAGTAATCACGCAACTTGGAGTAAGTGAGAAGGCAAAAGACACATATCCTATCATATCACATATAGGTGTTACCTAAAAAATGATACAAACAAAGATATTTCCACAGAGAAACTCTATCATAGATTCATTAAAAAAACTTATGCTTCACCAACTGGAAAGGTGTGAGGATTGGATACATTACCATATTGAGGTTAACAGAGAGATACAAACACATGTGAAATATAGAATCACCAAAGACCTACGCAATACCAAGAGAAGACGACTCAACATTGTGTCATAAGCTACGTGGGAAAAGGATCCGAAGAAGAATAGATATATGTATATGTGTGAAAGAACCACATCTTGCACACCTAGAACAAACAAAACATTGTAATCAAGTTTGCTGTGATAAAAAATAAAAATTAAGTTAAAACTACGAACAAGAAGTAATGAGACATAAACTTAAAGGGCTTTTTCCTCGCACATTCCATTCTAATTTAAAACCTACAACACCACTTCCAGTAAGGCTCTGTTGCCCTAGTAACCAGATTTGGTAAAGGAGAAATGCTGCCGCCTTGTGGCCGATTCCCGCAAGAGCAGCTTTTAACCCACAGCTAATGGTCACTTACCATTCACAAGGACTCAGGGCTGTAAAGGACACCTGCCCTCAAAATTGTGCTGAGGTAGGGAATGGATAAAAAAAAGTTCAAAACAGGCAAAATTTTCCAGAAGATAGTATGAAGAGGTAAGTTTTCCTCACTGTCTTTTCAAAAAAAGGAAAATGGATAAAAGCTCCATCTCAGGAAGTATTAGACTCATGCAATCTAATCTACAAAAAGGTTTCAACTCAAACCAGTCGACTGACCATTGGCAAAAAGTCTACAAACAATAAATGTTGAAGAGGTTTTAGAGAAATGTGTACCCTCTAGCTGCTGGTGAGATGTAAAGGGGTTAACCGCCAATAATGAGAACAGAAAGGAGCTGCGTTTAAAAGGAAAAATTGAGGTACCATTCAATCCAGCAGGCGCACCAATGGGCCTCTCACCTGAGAAGACCAGAATGAAGAAGACCCGGGCTGCAAAAGCTGCACTGCAGCCTTATTCACAATAGACAAGACAGTGAAGCAACCAAAATGTCCATCAACAGATGAAAGGATAAAGAAGAAGTGGTCCATGTACACAATGAATACTAGCCATGGAAAACAATGAAACACTGCTCTTTGAGGCACCATAGATGATCTTGGAGATAATCACAGAACACGAGGTAAGTCGGAAAGCAAAAGTCCTATATCCTATGATCTCACTTATAGGCGTTATCTAATAACTGACACAAATGAACATACTTCCACAGAGAAAGTCAATCACAGACTTATTTAAAAAAACACTATGCTTATCTAAAAGGAAAGGTGGGGGGAATGGGTAAATGAAGATTAGCGTTACCATACGCGTACAAATACATATTATATACATATATCAAAAAGACCGACCATATAGCAAGGAAGGATTACGGAACACTCTGGAATAATTTACACGGGAAGAGGACCTCTACATAAATAGGTATATAGGATATGTAGATGAACCAGAGTGTGTACACCTTGGACAAGCAACATTCTAACGATTACCCCAATTGAAAAAATTAAAACAACGAACTAGGAGTAAGGAGACATAAACTTATGGGGGGTTGTCCTGGCACATTCCATCCAAATTTAAAACCTAGGCAAACAACTTCCAGAATGGCTCTGCGGCCCTAGTACCCAGATTTGGGAATGGAGAAATGCTGCATCCTTGTGGCCGTTTCCCACAACAGCAGCTTTAAACCCACTGCAAAAGGTCACTAAATATTCACCAATTGCAGGTGTGTAAATGACACAGGCCCTCCAAACAATACTGAGGTCGAAAATCGAGCCAAAAATTCTAGAGTGCCACCTTCCAAAGAGAAAATTTGAAGAGGTATATTATACTCACACATTTTTTTCTTTTTTCTTTTAACAGAAAAGGAAAAGGCGTGGAAAAATGATGAATTGTAGGAATTTTTACAGACATGTAAACCCAAATTACAAAAACCTATCAGCTCACACCAGTCAGAATGGCCATCAACAGAAATGCTGCAAACAATAAATGCTGACGTGATTGTGGAGAAATGCGTACCCTCGATTCTAAGGGGGACGTGGTAAGAGCCACTAATGAAAGCACAATTGAGGTGCCTTGAAAAGGTCAACGTTGAGCTACCATACCAGTCAATCAATCAAACCCACTGCTGGGTCTATCACCTGAGAAAATGAAAATCAAAAATCACAGGCTGGCAATCCTGCACTCCAGCAATATTTACCATAGGCAACACTTGGAAGCAACGAAAATGTCCATCAACAGAGGAACGCACCAAGAAGAAGTGGTCCATGTACACACTGGAATATTAGCCATGGAAAACATGGAAGCACTGCTCTTTGAGGCACCACAGATGAGCCTGGAGATAATCACAAAACATGAAGTAGGTCGGAAAGCAAAAGACCGATAGCCTATATTATCACTTATGGCATTATCTACTAACTGACACAGATGAACATATTTCCAAAGAGAAAGACACTCACAGGCTTAGAAAACAAACCATGCTATCTAAAAGGAAAGGTGGGGGGAAATTGAGAAATGAAGATTAGTGTCACTATACATATACAAATACATATTATATACATGTATCAAAAAGACCGAACATATAGCAAGGGAGGTCGACGGAACACTGTAATATTGTACATGGGAAGAGGATCTGTACATTCATAGACATACATAATGTACAAATGAACCAGATTGTGTACACCTAGGACAAACAATATTCTAAACTTTACCCAGATTTAAAAAAAAATGTAAAAACCAAGAAGAAGTAATGAGACATAAACTTATGGGGATTTCTCCTGGCAAATTCCATCCTAATTTACAACCTAGGACAATGACTTCCAGAAAGGCTCTGCTGCCCTAGTACCCAGATTGGGGAATGGAGAAATGCTACCTCCTTGTGGCCGTTTCCCACAACAGCAGCTTTGAACGCACTGCAAAAGGTCACTAAATTTTCACCAACTTGCAGTTCTGTAAATGACACCTGCCCTCCAGAAAATTTCTGGGGTCAAAAATCGACCAAAAATTTCAGAAGAGGGCAACCTTCGAAGAAGACAATTTCAAGAGCTATATTGTACTCACGGTTTTTTCTTTTAAGAAAAAGGCATAGGAATATGATGAATTTAAAAAATTTTAATGACATGCATACCCATATTACAAAAACCTATCAGCTCACAGCAGTCAGAATGGCCATTAGGAAAAATGCTGCAAAAAATAAATGGTGAAGGGAGTGTGGAGAAATGCGTACCCTCGGTTGTAAGGGGGGGCATGTAAAGAGCCACTAAAGAAAACACAATGTAGGTGCTTTGAAAAGGGAAACATTGAGCTACCAGTCAATCAATCACAACCACTGCTTGGCCTATCACCTGAGAAAATGAGAATCAAAAAGTCACAGGCTGGCAAACCTGTACGCCAGCAAGATTAACCATAGCCAGCACTTGGAAACAATGAAAATGTCCATCAACCGAGGAATGCACCAAGAAGAAGTGGTCCACGTACACAATGGAATATTACTCTAATAATAAATACAGATTAAATTTGAAAACAAACAAAAGCAAGGAGACATCAACATTTGTGGGTTTACCCGGGCACGTTGCACTCTAATTTATAACCGAAGAACACCACTGGCCGGTAGGTCTGTTTCCCTAGTACCAGCAAGGGGAACGTAGAAAGGCTGCCGCTCTCTGGCCGTTACCTGCAAAAGCAGGTTTAAAGCCTGAGCTAATGGTCACTTCATATGAACAAGTACTGCAGGGCTGTAAATGAAACCTGCCCTCAAAATGTCTTGAGGGAGAAAATGGCCAAAATATTTCAAATGGTGACACATACTTTAAGAAAACACTTTGAAGAAAGAAGCTCTAATCACAGCTGGAAAAATAAAAAGGACATGTCTTAAAGCTCAATTTCAATGCATTATGAGACACATGCAAATTCAACCACAAAGAGGTATCAGCTCACACCACTCAGAATAACCATCAGCAAAAACTACAAAGAATAAATGCTGAAGGTGCTGGGAAGAAATACATACCCTCCACTTTAAGTGGGACCTAACCTGGAAAGAGCCACTAAGGAGAACAGAAGAGAGGTGCCTTTAAAAGGTAAACATTGAGCTATCATATGATCCAGCAGACCTATTCCTGGACCTATAAACTAAGAAGACAGAATTGGAAGGACACAGGCACGCAAATCTGCATTGCCTAGTATTACAATAGCCAAGATATGGAAGTAACCAAAAAGTCCACAGACAGATGGGTGGACAAAGAAGAACTGCTACCTGTAGAGATGGAATATGAGCTAGTGAAAAAATGAAACAATGCCATTTGGAGCACCATAGATGAGTCTAGAAGTAATCACGCAACTTGGAGTAAGTGAGAAGGCAAAAGACACATATCCTATCATATCACATATAGGTGTTACCTAAAAAATGATACAAACAAAGATATTTCCACAGAGAAACTCTATCATAGATTCATTAAAAAAACTTATGCTTCACCAACTGGAAAGGTGTGAGGATTGGATACATTACCATATTGAGGTTAACAGAGAGATACAAACACATGTGAAATATAGAATCACCAAAGACCTACGCAATACCAAGAGAAGACGACTCAACATTGTGTCATAAGCTACGTGGGAAAAGGATCCGAAGAAGAATAGATATATGTATATGTGTGAAAGAACCACATCTTGCACACCTAGAACAAACAAAACATTGTAATCAAGTTTGCTGTGATAAAAAATAAAAACTAAGTTAAAACTACGAACAAGAAGTAATGAGACATAAACTTAAAGGGCTTTTTCCTCGCACATTCCATTCTAATTTAAAACCTACAACACCACTTCCAGTAAGGCTCTGTTGCCCTAGTAACCAGATTTGGTAAAGGAGAAATGCTGCCGCCTTGTGGCCGATTCCCGCAAGAGCAGCTTTTAACCCACAGCTAATGGTCACTTACCATTCACAAGGACTCAGGGCTGTAAAGGACACCTGCCCTCAAAATTGTGCTGAGGTAGGGAATGGATAAAAAAAAGTTCAAAACAGGCAAAATTTTCCAGAAGATAGTATGAAGAGGTAAGTTTTCCTCACTGTCTTTTCAAAAAAAGGAAAATGGATAAAAGCTCCATCTCAGGAAGTATTAGACTCATGCAATCTAATCTACAAAAAGGTTTCAACTCAAACCAGTCGACTGACCATTGGCAAAAAGTCTACAAACAATAAATGTTGAAGAGGTTTTAGAGAAATGTGTACCCTCTAGCTGCTGGTGAGATGTAAAGGGGTTAACCGCCAATAATGAGAACAGAAAGGAGCTGCGTTTAAAAGGAAAAATTGAGGTACCATTCAATCCAGCAGGCGCACCAATGGGCCTCTCACCTGAGAAGACCAGAATGAAGAAGACCCGGGCTGCAAAAGCTGCACTGCAGCCTTATTCACAATAGACAAGACAGTGAAGCAACCAAAATGTCCATCAACAGATGAAAGGATAAAGAAGAAGTGGTCCATGTACACAATGAATACTAGCCATGGAAAACAATGAAACACTGCTCTTTGAGGCACCATAGATGATCTTGGAGATAATCACAGAACACGAGGTAAGTCGGAAAGCAAAAGTCCTATATCCTATGATCTCACTTATAGGCGTTATCTAATAACTGACACAAATGAACATACTTCCACAGAGAAAGTCAATCACAGACTTATTTAAAAAAACACTATGCTTATCTAAAAGGAAAGGTGGGGGGAATGGGTAAATGAAGATTAGCGTTACCATACGTGTACAAATACATATTATATACATATATCAAAAAGACCGACCATATAGCAAGGAAGGATTACGGAACACTCTGGAATAATTTACACGGGAAGAGGACCTCTACATAAATAGGTATATAGGATATGTAGATGAACCAGAGTGTGTACACCTTGGACAAGCAACATTGTAACGATTACCCCAATTGAAAAAATTAAAACAACGAACTAGGAGTAAGGAGACATAAACTTATGGGGGGTTGTCCTGGCACATTCCATCCAAATTTAAAACCTAGGCAAACAACTTCCAGAATGGCTCTGCTGCCCTAGTACCCAGATTTGGGAATGGAGAAATGCTGCATCCTTGTGGCCGTTTCCCACAACAGCAGCTTTAAACCCACTGCAAAAGGTCACTAAATATTCACCAATTGCAGGTGTGTAAATGACACCGGCCCTCCAAACAATACTGAGGTCGAAAATCGAGCCAAAAATTCTAGAGTGCCACCTTCCAAAGAGAAAATTTGAAGAGGTATATTATACTCACACATTTTTTTCTTTTTTCTTTTAACAGAAAAGGAAAAGGCGTGGAAAAATGATGAATTGTAGGAATTTTTACAGACATGTAAACCCAAATTACAAAAACCTATCAGCTCACACCAGTCAGAATGGCCATCAACAGAAATGCTGCAAACAATAAATGCTGACGTGATTGTGGAGAAATGCGTACCCTCGATTCTAAGGGGGACGTGGTAAGAGCCACTAATGAAAGCACAATTGAGGTGCCTTGAAAAGGTCAACGTTGAGCTACCATACCAGTCAATCAATCAAACCCACTGCTGGGTCTATCACCTGAGAAAATGAAAATCAAAAATCACAGGCTGGCAATCCTGCACTCCAGCAATATTTACCATAGGCAACACTTGGAAGCAACGAAAATGTCCATCAACAGAGGAACGCACCAAGAAGAAGTGGTCCATGTACACACTGGAATATTAGCCATGGAAAACATGGAAGCACTGCTCTTTGAGGCACCACAGATGAGCCTGGAGATAATCACAAAACATGAAGTAGGTCGGAAAGCAAAAGACCGATAGCCTATATTATCACTTATGGCATTATCTACTAACTGACACAGATGAACATATTTCCAAAGAGAAAGACACTCACAGGCTTAGAAAACAAACCATGCTATCTAAAAGGAAAGGTGGGGGGAAATTGAGAAATGAAGATTAGTGTCACTATACATATACAAATACATATTATATACATGTATCAAAAAGACCGAACATATAGCAAGGGAGGTCGACGGAACACTGTAATATTGTACATGGGAAGAGGATCTGTACATTCATAGACATACATAATGTACAAATGAACCAGATTGTGTACACCTAGGACAAACAATATTCTAAACTTTACCCAGATTTAAAAAAAAATGTAAAAACCAAGAAGAAGTAATGAGACATAAACTTATGGGGATTTCTCCTGGCAAATTCCATCCTAATTTACAACCTAGGACAATGACTTCCAGAAAGGCTCTGCTGCCCTAGTACCCAGATTGGGGAATGGAGAAATGCTACCTCCTTGTGGCCGTTTCCCACAACAGCAGCTTTGAACGCACTGCAAAAGGTCACTAAATTTTCACCAACTTGCAGTTCTGTAAATGACACCTGCCCTCCAGAAAATTTCTGGGGTCAAAAATCGACCAAAAATTTCAGAAGAGGGCAACCTTCGAAGAAGACAATTTCAAGAGCTATATTGTACTCACGGTTTTTTCTTTTAAGAAAAAGGCATAGGAATATGATGAATTTAAAAAATTTTAATGACATGCATACCCATATTACAAAAACCTATCAGCTCACAGCAGTCAGAATGGCCATTAGGAAAAATGCTGCAAAAAATAAATGGTGAAGGGAGTGTGGAGAAATGCGTACCCTCGGTTGTAAGGGGGGGCATGTAAAGAGCCACTAAAGAAAACACAATGTAGGTGCTTTGAAAAGGGAAACATTGAGCTACCAGTCAATCAATCACAACCACTGCTTGGCCTATCACCTGAGAAAATGAGAATCAAAAAGTCACAGGCTGGCAAACCTGTACGCCAGCAAGATTAACCATAGCCAGCACTTGGAAACAATGAAAATGTCCATCAACCGAGGAATGCACCAAGAAGAAGTGGTCCACGTACACAATGGAATATTACTCTAATAATAAATACAGATTAAATTTGAAAACAAACAAAAGCAAGGAGACATCAACATTTGTGGGTTTACCCGGGCACGTTGCACTCTAATTTATAACCGAAGAACACCACTGGCCGGTAGGTCTGTTTCCCTAGTACCAGCAAGGGGAACGTAGAAAGGCTGCCGCTCTCTGGCCGTTACCTGCAAAAGCAGGTTTAAAGCCTGAGCTAATGGTCACTTCATATGAACAAGTACTGCAGGGCTGTAAATGAAACCTGCCCTCAAAATGTCTTGAGGGAGAAAATGGCCAAAATATTTCAAATGGTGACACATACTTTAAGAAAACACTTTGAAGAAAGAAGCTCTAATCACAGCTGGAAAAATAAAAAGGACATGTCTTAAAGCTCAATTTCAATGCATTATGAGACACATGCAAATTCAACCACAAAGAGGTATCAGCTCACACCACTCAGAATAACCATCAGCAAAAACTACAAAGAATAAATGCTGAAGGTGCTGGGAAGAAATACATACCCTCCACTTTAAGTGGGACCTAACCTGGAAAGAGCCACTAAGGAGAACAGAAGAGAGGTGCCTTTAAAAGGTAAACATTGAGCTATCATATGATCCAGCAGACCTATTCCTGGACCTATAAACTAAGAAGACAGAATTGGAAGGACACAGGCACGCAAATCTGCATTGCCTAGTATTACAATAGCCAAGATATGGAAGTAACCAAAAAGTCCACAGACAGATGGGTGGACAAAGAAGAACTGCTACCTGTAGAGATGGAATATGAGCTAGTGAAAAAATGAAACAATGCCATTTGGAGCACCATAGATGAGTCTAGAAGTAATCACGCAACTTGGAGTAAGTGAGAAGGCAAAAGACACATATCCTATCATATCACATATAGGTGTTACCTAAAAAATGATACAAACAAAGATATTTCCACAGAGAAACTCTATCATAGATTCATTAAAAAAACTTATGCTTCACCAACTGGAAAGGTGTGAGGATTGGATACATTACCATATTGAGGTTAACAGAGAGATACAAACACATGTGAAATATAGAATCACCAAAGACCTACGCAATACCAAGAGAAGACGACTCAACATTGTGTCATAAGCTACGTGGGAAAAGGATCCGAAGAAGAATAGATATATGTATATGTGTGAAAGAACCACATCTTGCACACCTAGAACAAACAAAACATTGTAATCAAGTTTGCTGTGATAAAAAATAAAAACTAAGTTAAAACTACGAACAAGAAGTAATGAGACATAAACTTAAAGGGCTTTTTCCTCGCACATTCCATTCTAATTTAAAACCTACAACACCACTTCCAGTAAGGCTCTGTTGCCCTAGTAACCAGATTTGGTAAAGGAGAAATGCTGCCGCCTTGTGGCCGATTCCCGCAAGAGCAGCTTTTAACCCACAGCTAATGGTCACTTACCATTCACAAGGACTCAGGGCTGTAAAGGACACCTGCCCTCAAAATTGTGCTGAGGTAGGGAATGGATAAAAAAAAGTTCAAAACAGGCAAAATTTTCCAGAA
Source organism: Balaenoptera acutorostrata (assembly GCF_949987535.1). Classification (NCBI taxonomy): domain Eukaryota; kingdom Metazoa; phylum Chordata; class Mammalia; order Artiodactyla; family Balaenopteridae; genus Balaenoptera; species Balaenoptera acutorostrata. The sequence continues at coordinate 90,503,515 of NC_080070.1, read as the reverse complement.
GATAGTATGAAGAGGTAAGTTTTCCTCACTGTCTTTTCAAAAAAAGGAAAATGGATAAAAGCTCCATCTCAGGAAGTATTAGACTCATGCAATCTAATCTACAAAAAGGTTTCAACTCAAACCAGTCGACTGACCATTGGCAAAAAGTCTACAAACAATAAATGTTGAAGAGGTTTTAGAGAAATGTGTACCCTCTAGCTGCTGGTGAGATGTAAAGGGGTTAACCGCCAATAATGAGAACAGAAAGGAGCTGCGTTTAAAAGGAAAAATTGAGGTACCATTCAATCCAGCAGGCGCACCAATGGGCCTCTCACCTGAGAAGACCAGAATGAAGAAGACCCGGGCTGCAAAAGCTGCACTGCAGCCTTATTCACAATAGACAAGACAGTGAAGCAACCAAAATGTCCATCAACAGATGAAAGGATAAAGAAGAAGTGGTCCATGTACACAATGAATACTAGCCATGGAAAACAATGAAACACTGCTCTTTGAGGCACCATAGATGATCTTGGAGATAATCACAGAACACGAGGTAAGTCGGAAAGCAAAAGTCCTATATCCTATGATCTCACTTATAGGCGTTATCTAATAACTGACACAAATGAACATACTTCCACAGAGAAAGTCAATCACAGACTTATTTAAAAAAACACTATGCTTATCTAAAAGGAAAGGTGGGGGGAATGGGTAAATGAAGATTAGCGTTACCATACGTGTACAAATACATATTATATACATATATCAAAAAGACCGACCATATAGCAAGGAAGGATTACGGAACACTCTGGAATAATTTACACGGGAAGAGGACCTCTACATAAATAGGTATATAGGATATGTAGATGAACCAGAGTGTGTACACCTTGGACAAGCAACATTCTAACGATTACCCCAATTGAAAAAATTAAAACAACGAACTAGGAGTAAGGAGACATAAACTTATGGGGGGTTGTCCTGGCACATTCCATCCAAATTTAAAACCTAGGCAAACAACTTCCAGAATGGCTCTGCTGCCCTAGTACCCAGATTTGGGAATGGAGAAATGCTGCATCCTTGTGGCCGTTTCCCACAACAGCAGCTTTAAACCCACTGCAAAAGGTCACTAAATATTCACCAATTGCAGGTGTGTAAATGACACCGGCCCTCCAAACAATACTGAGGTCGAAAATCGAGCCAAAAATTCTAGAGTGCCACCTTCCAAAGAGAAAATTTGAAGAGGTATATTATACTCACACATTTTTTTCTTTTTTCTTTTAACAGAAAAGGAAAAGGCGTGGAAAAATGATGAATTGTAGGAATTTTTACAGACATGTAAACCCAAATTACAAAAACCTATCAGCTCACACCAGTCAGAATGGCCATCAACAGAAATGCTGCAAACAATAAATGCTGACGTGATTGTGGAGAAATGCGTACCCTCGATTCTAAGGGGGACGTGGTAAGAGCCACTAATGAAAGCACAATTGAGGTGCCTTGAAAAGGTCAACGTTGAGCTACCATACCAGTCAATCAATCAAACCCACTGCTGGGTCTATCACCTGAGAAAATGAAAATCAAAAATCACAGGCTGGCAATCCTGCACTCCAGCAATATTTACCATAGGCAACACTTGGAAGCAACGAAAATGTCCATCAACAGAGGAACGCACCAAGAAGAAGTGGTCCATGTACACACTGGAATATTAGCCATGGAAAACATGGAAGCACTGCTCTTTGAGGCACCACAGATGAGCCTGGAGATAATCACAAAACATGAAGTAGGTCGGAAAGCAAAAGACCGATAGCCTATATTATCACTTATGGCATTATCTACTAACTGACACAGATGAACATATTTCCAAAGAGAAAGACACTCACAGGCTTAGAAAACAAACCATGCTATCTAAAAGGAAAGGTGGGGGGAAATTGAGAAATGAAGATTAGTGTCACTATACATATACAAATACATATTATATACATGTATCAAAAAGACCGAACATATAGCAAGGGAGGTCGACGGAACACTGTAATATTGTACATGGGAAGAGGATCTGTACATTCATAGACATACATAATGTACAAATGAACCAGATTGTGTACACCTAGGACAAACAATATTCTAAACTTTACCCAGATTTAAAAAAAAATGTAAAAACCAAGAAGAAGTAATGAGACATAAACTTATGGGGATTTCTCCTGGCAAATTCCATCCTAATTTACAACCTAGGACAATGACTTCCAGAAAGGCTCTGCTGCCCTAGTACCCAGATTGGGGAATGGAGAAATGCTACCTCCTTGTGGCCGTTTCCCACAACAGCAGCTTTGAACGCACTGCAAAAGGTCACTAAATTTTCACCAACTTGCAGTTCTGTAAATGACACCTGCCCTCCAGAAAATTTCTGGGGTCAAAAATCGACCAAAAATTTCAGAAGAGGGCAACCTTCGAAGAAGACAATTTCAAGAGCTATATTGTACTCACGGTTTTTTCTTTTAAGAAAAAGGCATAGGAATATGATGAATTTAAAAAATTTTAATGACATGCATACCCATATTACAAAAACCTATCAGCTCACAGCAGTCAGAATGGCCATTAGGAAAAATGCTGCAAAAAATAAATGGTGAAGGGAGTGTGGAGAAATGCGTACCCTCGGTTGTAAGGGGGGGCATGTAAAGAGCCACTAAAGAAAACACAATGTAGGTGCTTTGAAAAGGGAAACATTGAGCTACCAGTCAATCAATCACAACCACTGCTTGGCCTATCACCTGAGAAAATGAGAATCAAAAAGTCACAGGCTGGCAAACCTGTACGCCAGCAAGATTAACCATAGCCAGCACTTGGAAACAATGAAAATGTCCATCAACCGAGGAATGCACCAAGAAGAAGTGGTCCACGTACACAATGGAATATTACTCTAATAATAAATACAGATTAAATTTGAAAACAAACAAAAGCAAGGAGACATCAACATTTGTGGGTTTACCCGGGCACGTTGCACTCTAATTTATAACCGAAGAACACCACTGGCCGGTAGGTCTGTTTCCCTAGTACCAGCAAGGGGAACGTAGAAAGGCTGCCGCTCTCTGGCCGTTACCTGCAAAAGCAGGTTTAAAGCCTGAGCTAATGGTCACTTCATATGAACAAGTACTGCAGGGCTGTAAATGAAACCTGCCCTCAAAATGTCTTGAGGGAGAAAATGGCCAAAATATTTCAAATGGTGACACATACTTTAAGAAAACACTTTGAAGAAAGAAGCTCTAATCACAGCTGGAAAAATAAAAAGGACATGTCTTAAAGCTCAATTTCAACGCATTATGAGACACATGCAAATTCAACCACAAAGAGGTATCAGCTCACACCACTCAGAATAACCATCAGCAAAAACTACAAAGAATAAATGCTGAAGGTGCTGGGAAGAAATACATACCCTCCACTTTAAGTGGGACCTAACCTGGAAAGAGCCACTAAGGAGAACAGAAGAGAGGTGCCTTTAAAAGGTAAACATTGAGCTACCATATGATCCAGCAGACCTATTCCTGGACCTATAAACTAAGAAGACAGAATTGGAAGGACACAGGCACGCAAATCTGCATGGCCTAGTATTACAATAGCCAAGATATGGAAGTAACCAAAAAGTCCACAGACAGATGGGTGGACAAAGAAGAACTGCTACCTGTAGAGATGGAATATGAGCTAGTGAAAAAATGAAACAATGCCATTTGGAGCACCATAGATGAGTCTAGAAGTAATCACGCAACTTGGAGTAAGTGAGAAGGCAAAAGACACATATCCTATCATATCACATATAGGTGTTACCTAAAAAATGATACAAACAAAGATATTTCCACAGAGAAACTCTATCATAGATTCATTAAAAAAACTTATGCTTCACCAACTGGAAAGGTGTGAGGATTGGATACATTACCATATTGAGGTTAACAGAGAGATACAAACACATGTGAAATATAGAATCACCAAAGACCTACGCAATACCAAGAGAAGACGACTCAACATTGTGTCATAAGCTACGTGGGAAAAGGATCCGAAGAAGAATAGATATATGTATATGTGTGAAAGAACCACATCTTGCACACCTAGAACAAACAAAACATTGTAATCAAGTTTGCTGTGATAAAAAATAAAAATTAAGTTAAAACTACGAACAAGAAGTAATGAGACATAAACTTAAAGGGCTTTTTCCTCGCACATTCCATTCTAATTTAAAACCTACAACACCACTTCCAGTAAGGCTCTGTTGCCCTAGTAACCAGATTTGGTAAAGGAGAAATGCTGCCGCCTTGTGGCCGATTCCCGCAAGAGCAGCTTTTAACCCACAGCTAATGGTCACTTACCATTCACAAGGACTCAGGGCTGTAAAGGACACCTGCCCTCAAAATTGTGCTGAGGTAGGGAATGGATAAAAAAAAGTTCAAAACAGGCAAAATTTTCCAGAAGATAGTATGAAGAGGTAAGTTTTCCTCACTGTCTTTTCAAAAAAAGGAAAATGGATAAAAGCTCCATCTCAGGAAGTATTAGACTCATGCAATCTAATCTACAAAAAGGTTTCAACTCAAACCAGTCGACTGACCATTGGCAAAAAGTCTACAAACAATAAATGTTGAAGAGGTTTTAGAGAAATGTGTACCCTCTAGCTGCTGGTGAGATGTAAAGGGGTTAACCGCCAATAATGAGAACAGAAAGGAGCTGCGTTTAAAAGGAAAAATTGAGGTACCATTCAATCCAGCAGGCGCACCAATGGGCCTCTCACCTGAGAAGACCAGAATGAAGAAGACCCGGGCTGCAAAAGCTGCACTGCAGCCTTATTCACAATAGACAAGACAGTGAAGCAACCAAAATGTCCATCAACAGATGAAAGGATAAAGAAGAAGTGGTCCATGTACACAATGAATACTAGCCATGGAAAACAATGAAACACTGCTCTTTGAGGCACCATAGATGATCTTGGAGATAATCACAGAACACGAGGTAAGTCGGAAAGCAAAAGTCCTATATCCTATGATCTCACTTATAGGCGTTATCTAATAACTGACACAAATGAACATACTTCCACAGAGAAAGTCAATCACAGACTTATTTAAAAAAACACTATGCTTATCTAAAAGGAAAGGTGGGGGGAATGGGTAAATGAAGATTAACGTTACCATACGCGTACAAATACATATTATATACATATATCAAAAAGACCGACCATATAGCAAGGAAGGATTACGGAACACTCTGGAATAATTTACACGGGAAGAGGACCTCTACATAAATAGGTATATAGGATATGTAGATGAACCAGAGTGTGTACACCTTGGACAAGCAACATTCTAACGATTACCCCAATTGAAAAAATTAAAACAACGAACTAGGAGTAAGGAGACATAAACTTATGGGGGGTTGTCCTGGCACATTCCATCCAAATTTAAAACCTAGGCAAACAACTTCCAGAATGGCTCTGCTGCCCTAGTACCCAGATTTGGGAATGGAGAAATGCTGCATCCTTGTGGCCGTTTCCCACAACAGCAGCTTTAAACCCACTGCAAAAGGTCACTAAATATTCACCAATTGCAGGTGTGTAAATGACACCGGCCCTCCAAACAATACTGAGGTCGAAAATCGAGCCAAAAATTCTAGAGTGCCACCTTCCAAAGAGAAAATTTGAAGAGGTATATTATACTCACACATTTTTTTCTTTTTTCTTTTAACAGAAAAGGAAAAGGCGTGGAAAAATGATGAATTGTAGGAATTTTTACAGACATGTAAACCCAAATTACAAAAACCTATCAGCTCACACCAGTCAGAATGGCCATCAACAGAAATGCTGCAAACAATAAATGCTGACGTGATTGTGGAGAAATGCGTACCCTCGATTCTAAGGGGGACGTGGTAAGAGCCACTAATGAAAGCACAATTGAGGTGCCTTGAAAAGGTCAACGTTGAGCTACCATACCAGTCAATCAATCAAACCCACTGCTGGGTCTATCACCTGAGAAAATGAAAATCAAAAATCACAGGCTGGCAATCCTGCACTCCAGCAATATTTACCATAGGCAACACTTGGAAGCAACGAAAATGTCCATCAACAGAGGAACGCACCAAGAAGAAGTGGTCCATGTACACACTGGAATATTAGCCATGGAAAACATGGAAGCACTGCTCTTTGAGGCACCACAGATGAGCCTGGAGATAATCACAAAACATGAAGTAGGTCGGAAAGCAAAAGACCGATAGCCTATATTATCACTTATGGCATTATCTACTAACTGACACAGATGAACATATTTCCAAAGAGAAAGACACTCACAGGCTTAGAAAACAAACCATGCTATCTAAAAGGAAAGGTGGGGGGAAATTGAGAAATGAAGATTAGTGTCACTATACATATACAAATACATATTATATACATGTATCAAAAAGACCGAACATATAGCAAGGGAGGTCGACGGAACACTGTAATATTGTACATGGGAAGAGGATCTGTACATTCATAGACATACATAATGTACAAATGAACCAGATTGTGTACACCTAGGACAAACAATATTCTAAACTTTACCCAGATTTAAAAAAAAATGTAAAAACCAAGAAGAAGTAATGAGACATAAACTTATGGGGATTTCTCCTGGCAAATTCCATCCTAATTTACAACCTAGGACAATGACTTCCAGAAAGGCTCTGCTGCCCTAGTACCCAGATTGGGGAATGGAGAAATGCTACCTCCTTGTGGCCGTTTCCCACAACAGCAGCTTTGAACGCACTGCAAAAGGTCACTAAATTTTCACCAACTTGCAGTTCTGTAAATGACACCTGCCCTCCAGAAAATTTCTGGGGTCAAAAATCGACCAAAAATTTCAGAAGAGGGCAACCTTCGAAGAAGACAATTTCAAGAGCTATATTGTACTCACGGTTTTTTCTTTTAAGAAAAAGGCATAGGAATATGATGAATTTAAAAAATTTTAATGACATGCATACCCATATTACAAAAACCTATCAGCTCACAGCAGTCAGAATGGCCATTAGGAAAAATGCTGCAAAAAATAAATGGTGAAGAGAGTGTGGAGAAATGCGTACCCTCGGTTGTAAGGGGGGGCATGTAAAGAGCCACTAAAGAAAACACAATGTAGGTGCTTTGAAAAGGGAAACATTGAGCTACCAGTCAATCAATCACAACCACTGCTTGGCCTATCACCTGAGAAAATGAGAATCAAAAAGTCACAGGCTGGCAAACCTGTACGCCAGCAAGATTAACCATAGCCAGCACTTGGAAACAATGAAAATGTCCATCAACCGAGGAATGCACCAAGAAGAAGTGGTCCACGTACACAATGGAATATTACTCTAATAATAAATACAGATTAAATTTGAAAACAAACAAAAGCAAGGAGACATCAACATTTGTGGGTTTACCCGGGCACGTTGCACTCTAATTTATAACCGAAGAACACCACTGGCCGGTAGGTCTGTTTCCCTAGTACCAGCAAGGGGAACGTAGAAAGGCTGCCGCTCTCTGGTCGTTACCTGCAAAAGCAGGTTTAAAGCCTGAGCTAATGGTCACTTCATATGAACAAGTACTGCAGGGCTGTAAATGAAACCTGCCCTCAAAATGTCTTGAGGGAGAAAATGGCCAAAATATTTCAAATGGTGACACATACTTTAAGAAAACACTTTGAAGAAAGAAGCTCTAATCACAGCTGGAAAAATAAAAAGGACATGTCTTAAAGCTCAATTTCAACGCATTATGAGACACATGCAAATTCAACCACAAAGAGGTATCAGCTCACACCACTCAGAATAACCATCAGCAAAAACTACAAAGAATAAATGCTGAAGGTGCTGGGAAGAAATACATACCCTCCACTTTAAGTGGGACCTAACCTGGAAAGAGCCACTAAGGAGAACAGAAGAGAGGTGCCTTTAAAAGGTAAACATTGAGCTACCATATGATCCAGCAGACCTATTCCTGGACCTATAAACTAAGAAGACAGAATTGGAAGGACACAGGCACGCAAATCTGCATTGCCTAGTATTACAATAGCCAAGATATGGAAGTAACCAAAAAGTCCACAGACAGATGGGTGGACAAAGAAGAACTGCTACCTGTAGAGATGGAATATGAGCTAGTGAAAAAATGAAACAATGCCATTTGGAGCACCATAGATGAGTCTAGAAGTAATCACGCAACTTGGAGTAAGTGAGAAGGCAAAAGACACATATCCTATCATATCACATATAGGTGTTACCTAAAAAATGATACAAACAAAGATATTTCCACAGAGAAACTCTATCATAGATTCATTAAAAAAACTTATGCTTCACCAACTGGAAAGGTGTGAGGATTGGATACATTACCATATTGAGGTTAACAGAGAGATACAAACACATGTGAAATATAGAATCACCAAAGACCTACGCAATACCAAGAGAAGACGACTCAACATTGTGTCATAAGCTACGTGGGAAAAGGATCCGAAGAAGAATAGATATATGTATATGTGTGAAAGAACCACATCTTGCACACCTAGAACAAACAAAACATTGTAATCAAGTTTGCTGTGATAAAAAATAAAAACTAAGTTAAAACTACGAACAAGAAGTAATGAGACATAAACTTAAAGGGCTTTTTCCTCGCACATTCCATTCTAATTTAAAACCTACAACACCACTTCCAGTAAGGCTCTGTTGCCCTAGTAACCAGATTTGGTAAAGGAGAAATGCTGCCGCCTTGTGGCCGATTCCCGCAAGAGCAGCTTTTAACCCACAGCTAATGGTCACTTACCATTCACAAGGACTCAGGGCTGTAAAGGACACCTGCCCTCAAAATTGTGCTGAGGTAGGGAATGGATAAAAAAAAGTTCAAAACAGGCAAAATTTTCCAGAAGATAGTATGAAGAGGTAAGTTTTCCTCACTGTCTTTTCAAAAAAAGGAAAATGGATAAAAGCTCCATCTCAGGAAGTATTAGACTCATGCAATCTAATCTACAAAAAGGTTTCAACTCAAACCAGTCGACTGACCATTGGCAAAAAGTCTACAAACAATAAATGTTGAAGAGGTTTTAGAGAAATGTGTACCCTCTAGCTGCTGGTGAGATGTAAAGGGGTTAACCGCCAATAATGAGAACAGAAAGGAGCTGCGTTTAAAAGGAAAAATTGAGGTACCATTCAATCCAGCAGGCGCACCAATGGGCCTCTCACCTGAGAAGACCAGAATGAAGAAGACCCGGGCTGCAAAAGCTGCACTGCAGCCTTATTCACAATAGACAAGACAGTGAAGCAACCAAAATGTCCATCAACAGATGAAAGGATAAAGAAGAAGTGGTCCATGTACACAATGAATACTAGCCATGGAAAACAATGAAACACTGCTCTTTGAGGCACCATAGATGATCTTGGAGATAATCACAGAACACGAGGTAAGTCGGAAAGCAAAAGTCCTATATCCTATGATCTCACTTATAGGCGTTATCTAATAACTGACACAAATGAACATACTTCCACAGAGAAAGTCAATCACAGACTTATTTAAAAAAACACTATGCTTATCTAAAAGGAAAGGTGGGGGGAATGGGTAAATGAAGATTAGCGTTACCATACGCGTACAAATACATATTATATACATATATCAAAAAGACCGACCATATAGCAAGGAAGGATTACGGAACACTCTGGAATAATTTACACGGGAAGAGGACCTCTACATAAATAGGTATATAGGATATGTAGATGAACCAGAGTGTGTACACCTTGGACAAGCAACATTCTAACGATTACCCCAATTGAAAAAATTAAAACAACGAACTAGGAGTAAGGAGACATAAACTTATGGGGGGTTGTCCTGGCACATTCCATCCAAATTTAAAACCTAGGCAAACAACTTCCAGAATGGCTCTGCTGCCCTAGTACCCAGATTTGGGAATGGAGAAATGCTGCATCCTTGTGGCCGTTTCCCACAACAGCAGCTTTAAACCCACTGCAAAAGGTCACTAAATATTCACCAATTGCAGGTCTGTAAATGACACCGGCCCTCCAAACAATACTGAGGTCGAAAATCGAGCCAAAAATTCTAGAGTGCCACCTTCCAAAGAGAAAATTTGAAGAGGTATATTATACTCACACATTTTTTTCTTTTTTCTTTTAACAGAAAAGGAAAAGGCGTGGAAAAATGATGAATTGTAGGAATTTTTACAGACATGTAAACCCAAATTACAAAAACCTATCAGCTCACACCAGTCAGAATGGCCATCAACAGAAATGCTGCAAACAATAAATGCTGACGTGATTGTGGAGAAATGCGTACCCTCGATTCTAAGGGGGACGTGGTAAGAGCCACTAATGAAAGCACAATTGAGGTGCCTTGAAAAGGTCAACGTTGAGCTACCATACCAGTCAATCAATCAAACCCACTGCTGGGTCTATCACCTGAGAAAATGAAAATCAAAAATCACAGGCTGGCAATCCTGCACTCCAGCAATATTTACCATAGGCAACACTTGGAAGCAACGAAAATGTCCATCAACAGAGGAACGCACCAAGAAGAAGTGGTCCATGTACACACTGGAATATTAGCCATGGAAAACATGGAAGCACTGCTCTTTGAGGCACCACAGATGAGCCTGGAGATAATCACAAAACATGAAGTAGGTCGGAAAGCAAAAGACCTATAGCCTATATTATCACTTATGGCATTATCTACTAACTGACACAGATGAACATATTTCCAAAGAGAAAGACACTCACAGGCTTAGAAAACAAACCATGCTATCTAAAAGGAAAGGTGGGGGGAAATTGAGAAATGAAGATTAGTGTCACTATACATATACAAATACATATTATATACATGTATCAAAAAGACCGAACATATAGCAAGGGAGGTCGACGGAACACTGTAATATTGTACATGGGAAGAGGATCTGTACATTCATAGACATACATAATGTACAAATGAACCAGATTGTGTACACCTAGGACAAACAATATTCTAAACTTTACCCAGATTTTAAAAAAAATGTAAAAACCAAGAAGAAGTAATGAGACATAAACTTATGGGGATTTCTCCTGGCAAATTCCATCCTAATTTACAACCTAGGACAATGACTTCCAGAAAGGCTCTGCTGCCCTAGTACCCAGATTGGGGAATGGAGAAATGCTACCTCCTTGTGGCCGTTTCCCACAACAGCAGCTTTGAACGCACTGCAAAAGGTCACTAAATTTTCACCAACTTGCAGTTCTGTAAATGACACCTGCCCTCCAGAAAATTTCTGGGGTCAAAAATCGACCAAAAATTTCAGAAGAGGGCAACCTTCGAAGAAGACAATTTCAAGAGCTATATTGTACTCACGGTTTTTTCTTTTAAGAAAAAGGCATAGGAATATGATGAATTTTAAAAATTTTAATGACATGCATACCCATATTACAAAAACCTATCAGCTCACAGCAGTCAGAATGGCCATTAGGAAAAATGCTGCAAAAAATAAATGGTGAAGGGAGTGTGGAGAAATGCGTACCCTCGGTTGTAAGGGGGGGCATGTAAAGAGCCACTAAAGAAAACACAATGTAGGTGCTTTGAAAAGGGAAACATTGAGCTACCAGTCAATCAATCACAACCACTGCTTGGCCTATCACCTGAGAAAATGAGAATCAAAAAGTCACAGGCTGGCAAACCTGTACGCCAGCAAGATTAACCATAGCCAGCACTTGGAAACAATGAAAATGTCCATCAACCGAGGAATGCACCAAGAAGAAGTGGTCCACGTACACAATGGAATATTACTCTAATAATAAATACAGATTAAATTTGAAAACAAACAAAAGCAAGGAGACATCAACATTTGTGGGTTTACCCGGGCACGTTGCACTCTAATTTATAACCGAAGAACACCACTGGCCGGTAGGTCTGTTTCCCTAGTACCAGCAAGGGGAACGTAGAAAGGCTGCCGCTCTCTGGCCGTTACCTGCAAAAGCAGGTTTAAAGCCTGAGCTAATGGTCACTTCATATGAACAAGTACTGCAGGGCTGTAAATGAAACCTGCCCTCAAAATGTCTTGAGGGAGAAAATGGCCAAAATATTTCAAATGGTGACACATACTTTAAGAAAACACTTTGAAGAAAGAAGCTCTAATCACAGCTGGAAAAATAAAAAGGACATGTCTTAAAGCTCAATTTCAACACATTATGAGACACATGCAAATTCAACCACAAAGAGGTATCAGCTCACACCACTCAGAATAACCATCAGCAAAAACTACAAAGAATAAATGCTGAAGGTGCTGGGAAGAAATACATACCCTCCACTTTAAGTGGGACCTAACCTGGAAAGAGCCACTAAGGAGAACAGAAGAGAGGTGCCTTTAAAAGGTAAACATTGAGCTACCATATGATCCAGCAGACCTATTCCTGGACCTATAAACTAAGAAGACAGAATTGGAAGGACACAGGCACGCAAATCTGCATTGCCTAGTATTACAATAGCCAAGATATGGAAGTAACCAAAAAGTCCACAGACAGATGGGTGGACAAAGAAGAACTGCTACCTGTAGAGATGGAATATGAGCTAGTGAAAAAATGAAACAATGCCATTTGGAGCACCATAGATGAGTCTAGAAGTAATCACGCAACTTGGAGTAAGTGAGAAGGCAAAAGACACATATCCTATCATATCACATATAGGTGTTACCTAAAAAATGATACAAACAAAGATATTTCCACAGAGAAACTCTATCATAGATTCATTAAAAAAACTTATGCTTCACCAACTGGAAAGGTGTGAGGATTGGATACATTACCATATTGAGGTTAACAGAGAGATACAAACACATGTGAAATATAGAATCACCAAAGACCTACGCAATACCAAGAGAAGACGACTCAACATTGTGTCATAAGCTACGTGGGAAAAGGATCCGAAGAAGAATAGATATATGTATATGTGTGAAAGAACCACATCTTGCACACCTAGAACAAACAAAACATTGTAATCAAGTTTGCTGTGATAAAAAATAAAAACTAAGTTAAAACTACGAACAAGAAGTAATGAGACATAAACTTAAAGGGCTTTTTCCTCGCACATTCCATTCTAATTTAAAACCTACAACACCACTTCCAGTAAGGCTCTGTTGCCCTAGTAACCAGATTTGGTAAAGGAGAAATGCTGCCGCCTTGTGGCCGATTCCCGCAAGAGCAGCTTTTAACCCACAGCTAATGGTCACTTACCATTCACAAGGACTCAGGGCTGTAAAGGACACCTGCCCTCAAAATTGTGCTGAGGTAGGGAATGGATAAAAAAAAATTCAAAACAGGCAAAATTTTCCAGAAGATAGTATGAAGAGGTAAGTTTTCCTCACTGTCTTTTCAAAAAAAGGAAAATGGATAAAAGCTCCATCTCAGGAAGTATTAGACTCATGCAATCTAATCTACAAAAAGGTTTCAACTCAAACCAGTCGACTGACCAGTGGCAAAAAGTCTACAAACAATAAATGTTGAAGAGGTTTTAGAGAAATGTGTACCCTCTAGCTGCTGGTGAGATGTAAAGGGGTTAACCGCCAATAATGAGAACAGAAAGGAGCTGCGTTTAAAAGGAAAAATTGAGGTACCATTCAATCCAGCAGGCGCACCAATGGGCCTCTCACCTGAGAAGACCAGAATGAAGAAGACCCGGGCTGCAAAAGCTGCACTGCAGCCTTATTCACAATAGACAAGACAGTGAAGCAACCAAAATGTCCATCAACAGATGAAAGGATAAAGAAGAAGTGGTCCATGTACACAATGAATACTAGCCATGGAAAACAATGAAACACTGCTCTTTGAGGCACCATAGATGATCTTGGAGATAATCACAGAACACGAGGTAAGTCGGAAAGCAAAAGTCCTATATCCTATGATCTCACTTATAGGCGTTATCTAATAACTGACACAAATGAACATACTTCCACAGAGAAAGTCAATCACAGACTTATTTAAAAAAACACTATGCTTATCTAAAAGGAAAGGTGGGGGGAATGGGTAAATGAAGATTAGCGTTACCATACGTGTACAAATACATATTATATACATATATCAAAAAGACCGACCATATAGCAAGGAAGGATTACGGAACACTCTGGAATAATTTACACGGGAAGAGGACCTCTACATAAATAGGTATATAGGATATGTAGATGAACCAGAGTGTGTACACCTTGGACAAGCAACATTCTAACGATTACCCCAATTGAAAAAATTAAAACAACGAACTAGGAGTAAGGAGACATAAACTTATGGGGGGTTGTCCTGGCACATTCCATCCAAATTTAAAACCTAGGCAAACAACTTCCAGAATGGCTCTGCTGCCCTAGTACCCAGATTTGGGAATGGAGAAATGCTGCATCCTTGTGGCCGTTTCCCACAACAGCAGCTTTAAACCCACTGCAAAAGGTCACTAAATATTCACCAATTGCAGGTCTGTAAATGACACCGGCCCTCCAAACAATACTGAGGTCGAAAATCGACCCAAAAATTCTAGAGTGCCACCTTCCAAAGAGAAAATTTGAAGAGGTATATTATACTCACACATTTTTTTCTTTTTTCTTTTAACAGAAAAGGAAAAGGCGTGGAAAAATGATGAATTGTAGGAATTTTTACAGACATGTAAACCCAAATTACAAAAACCTATCAGCTCACACCAGTCAGAATGGCCATCAACAGAAATGCTGCAAACAATAAATGCTGACGTGATTGTGGAGAAATGCGTACCCTCGATTCTAAGGGGGACGTGGTAAGAGCCACTAATGAAAGCACAATTGAGGTGCCTTGAAAAGGTCAACGTTGAGCTACCATACCAGTCAATCAATCAAACCCACTGCTGGGTCTATCACCTGAGAAAATGAAAATCAAAAATCACAGGCTGGCAATCCTGCACTCCAGCAATATTTACCATAGGCAACACTTGGAAGCAACGAAAATGTCCATCAACAGAGGAACGCACCAAGAAGAAGTGGTCCATGTACACACTGGAATATTAGCCATGGAAAACATGGAAGCACTGCTCTTTGAGGCACCACAGATGAGCCTGGAGATAATCACAAAACATGAAGTAGGTCGGAAAGCAAAAGACCTATAGCCTATATTATCACTTATGGCATTATCTACTAACTGACACAGATGAACATATTTCCAAAGAGAAAGACACTCACAGGCTTAGAAAACAAACCATGCTATCTAAAAGGAAAGGTGGGGGGAAATTGAGAAATGAAGATTAGTGTCACTATACATATACAAATACATATTATATACATGTATCAAAAAGACCGAACATATAGCAAGGGAGGTCGACGGAACACTGTAATATTGTACATGGGAAGAGGATCTGTACATTCATAGACATACATAATGTACAAATGAACCAGATTGTGTACACCTAGGACAAACAATATTCTAAACTTTACCCAGATTTAAAAAAAAATGTAAAAACCAAGAAGAAGTAATGAGACATAAACTTATGGGGATTTCTCCTGGCAAATTCCATCCTAATTTACAACCTAGGACAATGACTTCCAGAAAGGCTCTGCTGCCCTAGTACCCAGATTGGGGAATGGAGAAATGCTACCTCCTTGTGGCCGTTTCCCACAACAGCAGCTTTGAACGCACTGCAAAAGGTCACTAAATTTTCACCAACTTGCAGTTCTGTAAATGACACCTGCCCTCCAGAAAATTTCTGGGGTCAAAAATCGACCAAAAATTTCAGAAGAGGGCAACCTTCGAAGAAGACAATTTCAAGAGCTATATTGTACTCACGGTTTTTTCTTTTAAGAAAAAGGCATAGGAATATGATGAATTTTAAAAATTTTAATGACATGCATACCCATATTACAAAAACCTATCAGCTCACAGCAGTCAGAATGGCCATTAGGAAAAATGCTGTAAAAAATAAATGGTGAAGGGAGTGTGGAGAAATGCGTACCCTCGGTTGTAAGGGGGGGCATGTAAAGAGCCACTAAAGAAAACACAATGTAGGTGCTTTGAAAAGGGAAACATTGAGCTACCAGTCAATCAATCACAACCACTGCTTGGCCTATCACCTGAGAAAATGAGAATCAAAAAGTCACAGGCTGGCAAACCTGTACGCCAGCAAGATTAACCATAGCCAGCACTTGGAAACAATGAAAATGTCCATCAACCGAGGAATGCACCAAGAAGAAGTGGTCCACGTACACAATGGAATATTACTCTAATAATAAATACAGATTAAATTTGAAAACAAACAAAAGCAAGGAGACATCAACATTTGTGGGTTTACCCGGGCACGTTGCACTCTAATTTATAACCGAAGAACACCACTGGCCGGTAGGTCTGTTTCCCTAGTACCAGCAAGGGGAACGTAGAAAGGCTGCCGCTCTCTGGCCGTTACCTGCAAAAGCAGGTTTAAAGCCTGAGCTAATGGTCACTTCATATGAACAAGTACTGCAGGGCTGTAAATGAAACCTGCCCTCAAAATGTCTTGAGGGAGAAAATGGCCAAAATATTTCAAATGGTGACACATACTTTAAGAAAACACTTTGAAGAAAGAAGCTCTAATCACAGCTGGAAAAATAAAAAGGACATGTCTTAAAGCTCAATTTCAACGCATTATGAGACACATGCAAATTCAACCACAAAGAGGTATCAGCTCACACCACTCAGAATAACCATCAGCAAAAACTACAAAGAATAAATGCTGAAGGTGCTGGGAAGAAATACATACCCTCCACTTTAAGTGGGACCTAACCTGGAAAGAGCCACTAAGGAGAACAGAAGAGAGGTGCCTTTAAAAGGTAAACATTGAGCTACCATATGATCCAGCAGACCTATTCCTGGACCTATAAACTAAGAAGACAGAATTGGAAGGACACAGGCACGCAAATCTGCATTGCCTAGTATTACAATAGCCAAGATATGGAAGTAACCAAAAAGTCCACAGACAGATGGGTGGACAAAGAAGAACTGCTACCTGTAGAGATGGAATATGAGCTAGTGAAAAAATGAAACAATGCCATTTGGAGCACCATAGATGAGTCTAGAAGTAATCACGCAACTTGGAGTAAGTGAGAAGGCAAAAGACACATATCCTATCATATCACATATAGGTGTTACCTAAAAAATGATACAAACAAAGATATTTCCACAGAGGAACTCTATCATAGATTCATTAAAAAAACTTATGCTTCACCAACTGGAAAGGTGTGAGGATTGGATACATTACCATATTGAGGTTAACAGAGAGATACAAACACATGTGAAATATAGAATCACCAAAGACCTACGCAATACCAAGAGAAGACGACTCAACATTGTGTCATAAGCTACGTGGGAAAAGGATCCGAAGAAGAATAGATATATGTATATGTGTGAAAGAACCACATCTTGCACACCTAGAACAAACAAAACATTGTAATCAAGTTTGCTGTGATAAAAAATAAAAACTAAGTTAAAACTACGAACAAGAAGTAATGAGACATAAACTTAAAGGGCTTTTTCCTCGCACATTCCATTCTAATTTAAAACCTACAACACCACTTCCAGTAAGGCTCTGTTGCCCTAGTAACCAGATTTGGTAAAGGAGAAATGCTGCCGCCTTGTGGCCGATTCCCGCAAGAGCAGCTTTTAACCCACAGCTAATGGTCACTTACCATTCACAAGGACTCAGGGCTGTAAAGGACACCTGCCCTCAAAATTGTGCTGAGGTAGGGAATGGATAAAAAAAAATTCAAAACAGGCAAAATTTTCCAGAAGATAGTATGAAGAGGTAAGTTTTCCTCACTGTCTTTTCAAAAAAAGGAAAATGGATAAAAGCTCCATCTCAGGAAGTATTAGACTCATGCAATCTAATCTACAAAAAGGTTTCAACTCAAACCAGTCGACTGACCATTGGCAAAAAGTCTACAAACAATAAATGTTGAAGAGGTTTTAGAGAAATGTGTACCCTCTAGCTGCTGGTGAGATGTAAAGGGGTTAACCGCCAATAATGAGAACAGAAAGGAGCTGCGTTTAAAAGGAAAAATTGAGGTACCATTCAATCCAGCAGGCGCACCAATGGGCCTCTCACCTGAGAAGACCAGAATGAAGAAGACCCGGGCTGCAAAAGCTGCACTGCAGCCTTATTCACAATAGACAAGACAGTGAAGCAACCAAAATGTCCATCAACAGATGAAAGGATAAAGAAGAAGTGGTCCATGTACACAATGAATACTAGCCATGGAAAACAATGAAACACTGCTCTTTGAGGCACCATAGATGATCTTGGAGATAATCACAGAACACGAGGTAAGTCGGAAAGCAAAAGTCCTATATCCTATGATCTCACTTATAGGCGTTATCTAATAACTGACACAAATGAACATACTTCCACAGAGAAAGTCAATCACAGACTTATTTAAAAAAACACTATGCTTATCTAAAAGGAAAGGTGGGGGGAATGGGTAAATGAAGATTAGCGTTACCATACGTGTACAAATACATATTATATACATATATCAAAAAGACCGACCATATAGCAAGGAAGGATTACGGAACACTCTGGAATAATTTACACGGGAAGAGGACCTCTACATAAATAGGTATATAGGATATGTAGATGAACCAGAGTGTGTACACCTTGGACAAGCAACATTCTAACGATTACCCCAATTGAAAAAATTAAAACAACGAACTAGGAGTAAGGAGACATAAACTTATGGGGGGTTGTCCTGGCACATTCCATCCAAATTTAAAACCTAGGCAAACAACTTCCAGAATGGCTCTGCTGCCCTAGTACCCAGATTTGGGAATGGAGAAATGCTGCATCCTTGTGGCCGTTTCCCACAACAGCAGCTTTAAACCCACTGCAAAAGGTCACTAAATATTCACCAATTGCAGGTGTGTAAATGACACCGGCCCTCCAAACAATACTGAGGTCGAAAATCGACCCAAAAATTCTAGAGTGCCACCTTCCAAAGAGAAAATTTGAAGAGGTATATTATACTCACACATTTTTTTCTTTTTTCTTTTAACAGAAAAGGAAAAGGCGTGGAAAAATGATGAATTGTAGGAATTTTTACAGACATGTAAACCCAAATTACAAAAACCTATCAGCTCACACCAGTCAGAATGGCCATCAACAGAAATGCTGCAAACAATAAATGCTGACGTGATTGTGGAGAAATGCGTACCCTCGATTCTAAGGGGGACGTGGTAAGAGCCACTAATGAAAGCACAATTGAGGTGCCTTGAAAAGGTCAACGTTGAGCTACCATACCAGTCAATCAATCAAACCCACTGCTGGGTCTATCACCTGAGAAAATGAAAATCAAAAATCACAGGCTGGCAATCCTGCACTCCAGCAATATTTACCATAGGCAACACTTGGAAGCAACGAAAATGTCCATCAACAGAGGAACGCACCAAGAAGAAGTGGTCCATGTACACACTGGAATATTAGCCATGGAAAACATGGAAGCACTGCTCTTTGAGGCACCACAGATGAGCCTGGAGATAATCACAAAACATGAAGTAGGTCGGAAAGCAAAAGACCTATAGCCTATATTATCACTTATGGCATTATCTACTAACTGACACAGATGAACATATTTCCAAAGAGAAAGACACTCACAGGCTTAGAAAACAAACCATGCTATCTAAAAGGAAAGGTGGGGGGAAATTGAGAAATGAAGATTAGTGTCACTATACATATACAAATACATATTATATACATGTATCAAAAAGACCGAACATATAGCAAGGGAGGTCGACGGAACACTGTAATATTGTACATGGGAAGAGGATCTGTACATTCATAGACATACATAATGTACAAATGAACCAGATTGTGTACACCTAGGACAAACAATATTCTAAACTTTACCCAGATTTAAAAAAAAATGTAAAAACCAAGAAGAAGTAATGAGACATAAACTTATGGGGATTTCTCCTGGCAAATTCCATCCTAATTTACAACCTAGGACAATGACTTCCAGAAAGGCTCTGCTGCCCTAGTACCCAGATTGGGGAATGGAGAAATGCTACCTCCTTGTGGCCGTTTCCCACAACAGCAGCTTTGAACGCACTGCAAAAGGTCACTAAATTTTCACCAACTTGCAGTTCTGTAAATGACACCTGCCCTCCAGAAAATTTCTGGGGTCAAAAATCGACCAAAAATTTCAGAAGAGGGCAACCTTCGAAGAAGACAATTTCAAGAGCTATATTGTACTCACGGTTTTTTCTTTTAAGAAAAAGGCATAGGAATATGATGAATTTTAAAAATTTTAATGACATGCATACCCATATTACAAAAACCTATCAGCTCACAGCAGTCAGAATGGCCATTAGGAAAAATGCTGTAAAAAATAAATGGTGAAGGGAGTGTGGAGAAATGCGTACCCTCGGTTGTAAGGGGGGGCATGTAAAGAGCCACTAAAGAAAACACAATGTAGGTGCTTTGAAAAGGGAAACATTGAGCTACCAGTCAATCAATCACAACCACTGCTTGGCCTATCACCTGAGAAAATGAGAATCAAAAAGTCACAGGCTGGCAAACCTGTACGCCAGCAAGATTAACCATAGCCAGCACTTGGAAACAATGAAAATGTCCATCAACCGAGGAATGCACCAAGAAGAAGTGGTCCACGTACACAATGGAATATTACTCTAATAATAAATACAGATTAAATTTGAAAACAAACAAAAGCAAGGAGACATCAACATTTGTGGGTTTACCCGGGCACGTTGCACTCTAATTTATAACCGAAGAACACCACTGGCCGGTAGGTCTGTTTCCCTAGTACCAGCAAGGGGAACGTAGAAAGGCTGCCGCTCTCTGGCCGTTACCTGCAAAAGCAGGTTTAAAGCCTGAGCTAATGGTCACTTCATATGAACAAGTACTGCAGGGCTGTAAATGAAACCTGCCCTCAAAATGTCTTGAGGGAGAAAATGGCCAAAATATTTCAAATGGTGACACATACTTTAAGAAAACACTTTGAAGAAAGAAGCTCTAATCACAGCTGGAAAAATAAAAAGGACATGTCTTAAAGCTCAATTTCAACGCATTATGAGACACATGCAAATTCAACCACAAAGAGGTATCAGCTCACACCACTCAGAATAACCATCAGCAAAAACTACAAAGAATAAATGCTGAAGGTGCTGGGAAGAAATACATACCCTCCACTTTAAGTGGGACCTAACCTGGAAAGAGCCACTAAGGAGAACAGAAGAGAGGTGCCTTTAAAAGGTAAACATTGAGCTACCATATGATCCAGAAGACCTATTCCTGGACCTATAAACTAAGAAGACAGAATTGGAAGGACACAGGCACGCAAATCTGCATTGCCTAGTATTACAATAGCCAAGATATGGAAGTAACCAAAAAGTCCACAGACAGATGGGTGGACAAAGAAGAACTGCTACCTGTAGAGATGGAATATGAGCTAGTGAAAAAATGAAACAATGCCATTTGGAGCACCATAGATGAGTCTAGAAGTAATCACGCAACTTGGAGTAAGTGAGAAGGCAAAAGACACATATCCTATCATATCACATATAGGTGTTACCTAAAAAATGATACAAACAAAGATATTTCCACAGAGAAACTCTATCATAGATTCATTAAAAAAACTTATGCTTCACCAACTGGAAAGGTGTGAGGATTGGATACATTACCATATTGAGGTTAACAGAGAGATACAAACACATGTGAAATATAGAATCACCAAAGACCTACGCAATACCAAGAGAAGACGACTCAACATTGTGTCATAAGCTACGTGGGAAAAGGATCCGAAGAAGAATAGATATATGTATATGTGTGAAAGAACCACATCTTGCACACCTAGAACAAACAAAACATTGTAATCAAGTTTGCTGTGATAAAAAATAAAAACTAAGTTAAAACTACGAACAAGAAGTAATGAGACATAAACTTAAAGGGCTTTTTCCTCGCACATTCCATTCTAATTTAAAACCTACAACACCACTTCCAGTAAGGCTCTGTTGCCCTAGTAACCAGATTTGGTAAAGGAGAAATGCTGCCGCCTTGTGGCCGATTCCCGCAAGAGCAGCTTTTAACCCACAGCTAATGGTCACTTACCATTCACAAGGACTCAGGGCTGTAAAGGACACCTGCCCTCAAAATTGTGCTGAGGTAGGGAATGGATAAAAAAAAGTTCAAAACAGGCAAAATTTTCCAGAAGATAGTATGAAGAGGTAAGTTTTCCTCACTGTCTTTTCAAAAAAAGGAAAAGGGATAAAAGCTCCATCTCAGGAAGTATTAGACTCATGCAATCTAATCTACAAAAAGGTTTCAACTCAAACCAGTCGACTGACCATTGGCAAAAAGTCTACAAACAATAAATGTTGAAGAGGTTTTAGAGAAATGTGTACCCTCTAGCTGCTGGTGAGATGTAAAGGGGTTAACCGCCAATAATGAGAACAGAAAGGAGCTGCGTTTAAAAGGAAAAATTGAGGTACCATTCAATCCAGCAGGCGCACCAATGGGCCTCTCACCTGAGAAGACCAGAATGAAGAAGACCCGGGCTGCAAAAGCTGCACTGCAGCCTTATTCACAATAGACAAGACAGTGAAGCAACCAAAATGTCCATCAACAGATGAAAGGATAAAGAAGAAGTGGTCCATGTACACAATGAATACTAGCCATGGAAAACAATGAAACACTGCTCTTTGAGGCACCATAGATGATCTTGGAGATAATCACAGAACACGAGGTAAGTCGGAAAGCAAAAGTCCTATATCCTATGATCTCACTTATAGGCGTTATCTAATAACTGACACAAATGAACATACTTCCACAGAGAAAGTCAATCACAGACTTATTTAAAAAAACACTATGCTTATCTAAAAGGAAAGGTGGGGGGAATGGGTAAATGAAGATTAGCGTTACCATACGTGTACAAATACATATTATATACATATATCAAAAAGACCGACCATATAGCAAGGAAGGATTACGGAACACTCTGGAATAATTTACACGGGAAGAGGACCTCTACATAAATAGGTATATAGGATATGTAGATGAACCAGAGTGTGTACACCTTGGACAAGCAACATTCTAACGATTACCCCAATTGAAAAAATTAAAACAACGAACTAGGAGTAAGGAGACATAAACTTATGGGGGGTTGTCCTGGCACATTCCATCCAAATTTAAAACCTAGGCAAACAACTTCCAGAATGGCTCTGCTGCCCTAGTACCCAGATTTGGGAATGGAGAAATGCTGCATCCTTGTGGCCGTTTCCCACAACAGCAGCTTTAAACCCACTGCAAAAGGTCACTAAATATTCACCAATTGCAGGTGTGTAAATGACACCGGCCCTCCAAACAATACTGAGGTCGAAAATCGACCCAAAAATTCTAGAGTGCCACCTTCCAAAGAGAAAATTTGAAGAGGTATATTATACTCACACATTTTTTTCTTTTTTCTTTTAACAGAAAAGGAAAAGGCGTGGAAAAATGATGAATTGTAGGAATTTTTACAGACATGTAAACCCAAATTACAAAAACCTATCAGCTCACACCAGTCAGAATGGCCATCAACAGAAATGCTGCAAACAATAAATGCTGACGTGATTGTGGAGAAATGCGTACCCTCGATTCTAAGGGGGACGTGGTAAGAGCCACTAATGAAAGCACAATTGAGGTGCCTTGAAAAGGTCAACGTTGAGCTACCATACCAGTCAATCAATCAAACCCACTGCTGGGTCTATCACCTGAGAAAATGAAAATCAAAAATCACAGGCTGGCAATCCTGCACTCCAGCAATATTTACCATAGGCAACACTTGGAAGCAACGAAAATGTCCATCAACAGAGGAACGCACCAAGAAGAAGTGGTCCATGTACACACTGGAATATTAGCCATGGAAAACATGGAAGCACTGCTCTTTGAGGCACCACAGATGAGCCTGGAGATAATCACAAAACATGAAGTAGGTCGGAAAGCAAAAGACCTATAGCCTATATTATCACTTATGGCATTATCTACTAACTGACACAGATGAACATATTTCCAAAGAGAAAGACACTCACAGGCTTAGAAAACAAACCATGCTATCTAAAAGGAAAGGTGGGGGGAAATTGAGAAATGAAGATTAGTGTCACTATACATATACAAATACATATTATATACATGTATCAAAAAGACCGAACATATAGCAAGGGAGGTCGACGGAACACTGTAATATTGTACATGGGAAGAGGATCTGTACATTCATAGACATACATAATGTACAAATGAACCAGATTGTGTACACCTAGGACAAACAATATTCTAAACTTTACCCAGATTTTAAAAAAAATGTAAAAACCAAGAAGAAGTAATGAGACATAAACTTATGGGGATTTCTCCTGGCAAATTCCATCCTAATTTACAACCTAGGACAATGACTTCCAGAAAGGCTCTGCTGCCCTAGTACCCAGATTGGGGAATGGAGAAATGCTACCTCCTTGTGGCCGTTTCCCACAACAGCAGCTTTGAACGCACTGCAAAAGGTCACTAAATTTTCACCAACTTGCAGTTCTGTAAATGACACCTGCCCTCCAGAAAATTTCTGGGGTCAAAAATCGACCAAAAATTTCAGAAGAGGGCAACCTTCGAAGAAGACAATTTCAAGAGCTATATTGTACTCACGGTTTTTTCTTTTAAGAAAAAGGCATAGGAATATGATGAATTTTAAAAATTTTAATGACATGCATACCCATATTACAAAAACCTATCAGCTCACAGCAGTCAGAATGGCCATTAGGAAAAATGCTGCAAAAAATAAATGGTGAAGGGAGTGTGGAGAAATGCGTACCCTCGGTTGTAAGGGGGGGCATGTAAAGAGCCACTAAAGAAAACACAATGTAGGTGCTTTGAAAAGGGAAACATTGAGCTACCAGTCAATCAATCACAACCACTGCTTGGCCTATCACCTGAGAAAATGAGAATCAAAAAGTCACAGGCTGGCAAACCTGTACGCCAGCAAGATTAACCATAGCCAGCACTTGGAAACAATGAAAATGTCCATCAACCGAGGAATGCACCAAGAAGAAGTGGTCCACGTACACAATGGAATATTACTCTAATAATAAATACAGATTAAATTTGAAAACAAACAAAAGCAAGGAGACATCAACATTTGTGGGTTTACCCGGGCACGTTGCACTCTAATTTATAACCGAAGAACACCACTGGCCGGTAGGTCTGTTTCCCTAGTACCAGCAAGGGGAACGTAGAAAGGCTGCCGCTCTCTGGCCGTTACCTGCAAAAGCAGGTTTAAAGCCTGAGCTAATGGTCACTTCATATGAACAAGTACTGCAGGGCTGTAAATGAAACCTGCCCTCAAAATGTCTTGAGGGAGAAAATGGCCAAAATATTTCAAATGGTGACACATACTTTAAGAAAACACTTTGAAGAAAGAAGCTCTAATCACAGCTGGAAAAATAAAAAGGACATGTCTTAAAGCTCAATTTCAACGCATTATGAGACACATGCAAATTCAACCACAAAGAGGTATCAGCTCACACCACTCAGAATAACCATCAGCAAAAACTACAAAGAATAAATGCTGAAGGTGCTGGGAAGAAATACATACCCTCCACTTTAAGTGGGACCTAACCTGGAAAGAGCCACTAAGGAGAACAGAAGAGAGGTGCCTTTAAAAGGTAAACATTGAGCTACCATATGATCCAGCAGACCTATTCCTGGACCTATAAACTAAGAAGACAGAATTGGAAGGACACAGGCACGCAAATCTGCATTGCCTAGTATTACAATAGCCAAGATATGGAAGTAACCAAAAAGTCCACAGACAGATGGGTGGACAAAGAAGAACTGCTACCTGTAGAGATGGAATATGAGCTAGTGAAAAAATGAAACAATGCCATTTGGAGCACCATAGATGAGTCTAGAAGTAATCACGCAACTTGGAGTAAGTGAGAAGGCAAAAGACACATATCCTATCATATCACATATAGGTGTTACCTAAAAAATGATACAAACAAAGATATTTCCACAGAGAAACTCTATCATAGATTCATTAAAAAAACTTATGCTTCACCAACTGGAAAGGTGTGAGGATTGGATACATTACCATATTGAGGTTAACAGAGAGATACAAACACATGTGAAATATAGAATCACCAAAGACCTACGCAATACCAAGAGAAGACGACTCAACATTGTGTCATAAGCTACGTGGGAAAAGGATCCGAAGAAGAATAGATATATGTATATGTGTGAAAGAACCACATCTTGCACACCTAGAACAAACAAAACATTGTAATCAAGTTTGCTGTGATAAAAAATAAAAACTAAGTTAAAACTACGAACAAGAAGTAATGAGACATAAACTTAAAGGGCTTTTTCCTCGCACATTCCATTCTAATTTAAAACCTACAACACCACTTCCAGTAAGGCTCTGTTGCCCTAGTAACCAGATTTGGTAAAGGAGAAATGCTGCCGCCTTGTGGCCGATTCCCGCAAGAGCAGCTTTTAACCCACAGCTAATGGTCACTTACCATTCACAAGGACTCAGGGCTGTAAAGGACACCTGCCCTCAAAATTGTGCTGAGGTAGGGAATGGATAAAAAAAAGTTCAAAACAGGCAAAATTTTCCAGAAGATAGTATGAAGAGGTAAGTTTTCCTCACTGTCTTTTCAAAAAAAGGAAAATGGATAAAAGCTCCATCTCAGGAAGTATTAGACTCATGCAATCTAATCTACAAAAAGGTTTCAACTCAAACCAGTCGACTGACCATTGGCAAAAAGTCTACAAACAATAAATGTTGAAGAGGTTTTAGAGAAATGTGTACCCTCTAGCTGCTGGTGAGATGTAAAGGGGTTAACCGCCAATAATGAGAACAGAAAGGAGCTGCGTTTAAAAGGAAAAATTGAGGTACCATTCAATCCAGCAGGCGCACCAATGGGCCTCTCACCTGAGAAGACCAGAATGAAGAAGACCCGGGCTGCAAAAGCTGCACTGCAGCCTTATTCACAATAGACAAGACAGTGAAGCAACCAAAATGTCCATCAACAGATGAAAGGATAAAGAAGAAGTGGTCCATGTACACAATGAATACTAGCCATGGAAAACAATGAAACACTGCTCTTTGAGGCACCATAGATGATCTTGGAGATAATCACAGAACACGAGGTAAGTCGGAAAGCAAAAGTCCTATATCCTATGATCTCACTTATAGGCGTTATCTAATAACTGACACAAATGAACATACTTCCACAGAGAAAGTCAATCACAGACTTATTTAAAAAAACACTATGCTTATCTAAAAGGAAAGGTGGGGGGAATGGGTAAATGAAGATTAGCGTTACCATACGTGTACAAATACATATTATATACATATATCAAAAAGACCGACCATATAGCAAGGAAGGATTACGGAACACTCTGGAATAATTTACACGGGAAGAGGACCTCTACATAAATAGGTATATAGGATATGTAGATGAACCAGAGTGTGTACACCTTGGACAAGCAACATTCTAACGATTACCCCAATTGAAAAAATTAAAACAACGAACTAGGAGTAAGGAGACATAAACTTATGGGGGGTTGTCCTGGCACATTCCATCCAAATTTAAAACCTAGGCAAACAACTTCCAGAATGGCTCTGCTGCCCTAGTACCCAGATTTGGGAATGGAGAAATGCTGCATCCTTGTGGCCGTTTCCCACAACAGCAGCTTTAAACCCACTGCAAAAGGTCACTAAATATTCACCAATTGCAGGTGTGTAAATGACACCGGACCTCCAAACAATACTGAGGTCGAAAATCGACCCAAAAATTCTAGAGTGCCACCTTCCAAAGAGAAAATTTGAAGAGGTATATTATACTCACACATTTTTTTCTTTTTTCTTTTAACAGAAAAGGAAAAGGCGTGGAAAAATGATGAATTGTAGGAATTTTTACAGACATGTAAACCCAAATTACAAAAACCTATCAGCTCACACCAGTCAGAATGGCCATCAACAGAAATGCTGCAAACAATAAATGCTGACGTGATTGTGGAGAAATGCGTACCCTCGATTCTAAGGGGGACGTGGTAAGAGCCACTAATGAAAGCACAATTGAGGTGCCTTGAAAAGGTCAACGTTGAGCTACCATACCAGTCAATCAATCAAACCCACTGCTGGGTCTATCACCTGAGAAAATGAAAATCAAAAATCACAGGCTGGCAATCCTGCACTCCAGCAATATTTACCATAGGCAACACTTGGAAGCAACGAAAATGTCCATCAACAGAGGAACGCACCAAGAAGAAGTGGTCCATGTACACACTGGAATATTAGCCATGGAAAACATGGAAGCACTGCTCTTTGAGGCACCACAGATGAGCCTGGAGATAATCACAAAACATGAAGTAGGTCGGAAAGCAAAAGACCGATAGCCTATATTATCACTTATGGCATTATCTACTAACTGACACAGATGAACATATTTCCAAAGAGAAAGACACTCACAGGCTTAGAAAACAAACCATGCTATCTAAAAGGAAAGGTGGGGGGAAATTGAGAAATGAAGATTAGTGTCACTATACATATACAAATACATATTATATACATGTATCAAAAAGACCGAACATATAGCAAGGGAGGTCGACGGAACACTGTAATATTGTACATGGGAAGAGGATCTGTACATTCATAGACATACATAATGTACAAATGAACCAGATTGTGTACACCTAGGACAAACAATATTCTAAACTTTACCCAGATTTAAAAAAAAATGTAAAAACCAAGAAGAAGTAATGAGACATAAACTTATGGGGATTTCTCCTGGCAAATTCCATCCTAATTTACAACCTAGGACAATGACTTCCAGAAAGGCTCTGCTGCCCTAGTACCCAGATTGGGGAATGGAGAAATGCTACCTCCTTGTGGCCGTTTCCCACAACAGCAGCTTTGAACGCACTGCAAAAGGTCACTAAATTTTCACCAACTTGCAGTTCTGTAAATGACACCTGCCCTCCAGAAAATTTCTGGGGTCAAAAATCGACCAAAAATTTCAGAAGAGGGCAACCTTCGAA
This sequence comes from Balaenoptera acutorostrata, assembly GCF_949987535.1. NCBI lineage: Eukaryota > Metazoa > Chordata > Mammalia > Artiodactyla > Balaenopteridae > Balaenoptera > Balaenoptera acutorostrata. The sequence goes on along the minus strand of NC_080070.1, from coordinate 90,474,510 downwards.
GAAGACAATTTCAAGAGCTATATTGTACTCACGGTTTTTTCTTTTAAGAAAAAGGCATAGGAATATGATGAATTTTAAAAATTTTAATGACATGCATACCCATATTACAAAAACCTATCAGCTCACAGCAGTCAGAATGGCCATTAGGAAAAATGCTGTAAAAAATAAATGGTGAAGGGAGTGTGGAGAAATGCGTACCCTCGGTTGTAAGGGGGGGCATGTAAAGAGCCACTAAAGAAAACACAATGTAGGTGCTTTGAAAAGGGAAACATTGAGCTACCAGTCAATCAATCACAACCACTGCTTGGCCTATCACCTGAGAAAATGAGAATCAAAAAGTCACAGGCTGGCAAACCTGTACGCCAGCAAGATTAACCATAGCCAGCACTTGGAAACAATGAAAATGTCCATCAACCGAGGAATGCACCAAGAAGAAGTGGTCCACGTACACAATGGAATATTACTCTAATAATAAATACAGATTAAATTTGAAAACAAACAAAAGCAAGGAGACATCAACATTTGTGGGTTTACCCGGGCACGTTGCACTCTAATTTATAACCGAAGAACACCACTGGCCGGTAGGTCTGTTTCCCTAGTACCAGCAAGGGGAACGTAGAAAGGCTGCCGCTCTCTGGCCGTTACCTGCAAAAGCAGGTTTAAAGCCTGAGCTAATGGTCACTTCATATGAACAAGTACTGCAGGGCTGTAAATGAAACCTGCCCTCAAAATGTCTTGAGGGAGAAAATGGCCAAAATATTTCAAATGGTGACACATACTTTAAGAAAACACTTTGAAGAAAGAAGCTCTAATCACAGCTGGAAAAATTAAAAGGACATGTCTTAAAGCTCAATTTCAACGCATTATGAGACACATGCAAATTCAACCACAAAGAGGTATCAGCTCACACCACTCAGAATAACCATCAGCAAAAACTACAAAGAATAAATGCTGAAGGTGCTGGGAAGAAATACATACCCTCCACTTTAAGTGGGACCTAACCTGGAAAGAGCCACTAAGGAGAACAGAAGAGAGGTGCCTTTAAAAGGTAAACATTGAGCTACCATATGATCCAGCAGACCTATTCCTGGACCTATAAACTAAGAAGACAGAATTGGAAGGACACAGGCACGCAAATCTGCATTGCCTAGTATTACAATAGCCAAGATATGGAAGTAACCAAAAAGTCCACAGACAGATGGGTGGACAAAGAAGAACTGCTACCTGTAGAGATGGAATATGAGCTAGTGAAAAAATGAAACAATGCCATTTGGAGCACCATAGATGAGTCTAGAAGTAATCACGCAACTTGGAGTAAGTGAGAAGGCAAAAGACACATATCCTATCATATCACATATAGGTGTTACCTAAAAAATGATACAAACAAAGATATTTCCACAGAGAAACTCTATCATAGATTCATTAAAAAAACTTATGCTTCACCAACTGGAAAGGTGTGAGGATTGGATACATTACCATATTGAGGTTAACAGAGAGATACAAACACATGTGAAATATAGAATCACCAAAGACCTACGCAATACCAAGAGAAGACGACTCAACATTGTGTCATAAGCTACGTGGGAAAAGGATCCGAAGAAGAATAGATATATGTATATGTGTGAAAGAACCACATCTTGCACACCTAGAACAAACAAAACATTGTAATCAAGTTTGCTGTGATAAAAAATAAAAACTAAGTTAAAACTACGAACAAGAAGTAATGAGACATAAACTTAAAGGGCTTTTTCCTCGCACATTCCATTCTAATTTAAAACCTACAACACCACTTCCAGTAAGGCTCTGTTGCCCTAGTAACCAGATTTGGTAAAGGAGAAATGCTGCCGCCTTGTGGCCGATTCCCGCAAGAGCAGCTTTTAACCCACAGCTAATGGTCACTTACCATTCACAAGGACTCAGGGCTGTAAAGGACACCTGCCCTCAAAATTGTGCTGAGGTAGGGAATGGATAAAAAAAAGTTCAAAACAGGCAAAATTTTCCAGAAGATAGTATGAAGAGGTAAGTTTTCCTCACTGTCTTTTCAAAAAAAGGAAAATGGATAAAAGCTCCATCTCAGGAAGTATTAGACTCATGCAATCTAATCTACAAAAAGGTTTCAACTCAAACCAGTCGACTGACCATTGGCAAAAAGTCTACAAACAATAAATGTTGAAGAGGTTTTAGAGAAATGTGTACCCTCTAGCTGCTGGTGAGATGTAAAGGGGTTAACCGCCAATAATGAGAACAGAAAGGAGCTGCGTTTAAAAGGAAAAATTGAGGTACCATTCAATCCAGCAGGCGCACCAATGGGCCTCTCACCTGAGAAGACCAGAATGAAGAAGACCCGGGCTGCAAAAGCTGCACTGCAGCCTTATTCACAATAGACAAGACAGTGAAGCAACCAAAATGTCCATCAACAGATGAAAGGATAAAGAAGAAGTGGTCCATGTACACAATGAATACTAGCCATGGAAAACAATGAAACACTGCTCTTTGAGGCACCATAGATGATCTTGGAGATAATCACAGAACACGAGGTAAGTCGGAAAGCAAAAGTCCTATATCCTATGATCTCACTTATAGGCGTTATCTAATAACTGACACAAATGAACATACTTCCACAGAGAAAGTCAATCACAGACTTATTTAAAAAAACACTATGCTTATCTAAAAGGAAAGGTGGGGGGAATGGGTAAATGAAGATTAGCGTTACCATACGTGTACAAATACATATTATATACATATATCAAAAAGACCGACCATATAGCAAGGAAGGATTACGGAACACTCTGGAATAATTTACACGGGAAGAGGACCTCTACATAAATAGGTATATAGGATATGTAGATGAACCAGAGTGTGTACACCTTGGACAAGCAACATTCTAACGATTACCCCAATTGAAAAAATTAAAACAACGAACTAGGAGTAAGGAGACATAAACTTATGGGGGGTTGTCCTGGCACATTCCATCCAAATTTAAAACCTAGGCAAACAACTTCCAGAATGGCTCTGCTGCCCTAGTACCCAGATTTGGGAATGGAGAAATGCTGCATCCTTGTGGCCGTTTCCCACAACAGCAGCTTTAAACCCACTGCAAAAGGTCACTAAATATTCACCAATTGCAGGTGTGTAAATGACACCGGCCCTCCAAACAATACTGAGGTCGAAAATCGACCCAAAAATTCTAGAGTGCCACCTTCCAAAGAGAAAATTTGAAGAGGTATATTATACTCACACATTTTTTTCTTTTTTCTTTTAACAGAAAAGGAAAAGGCGTGGAAAAATGATGAATTGTAGGAATTTTTACAGACATGTAAACCCAAATTACAAAAACCTATCAGCTCACACCAGTCAGAATGGCCATCAACAGAAATGCTGCAAACAATAAATGCTGACCTGATTGTGGAGAAATGCGTACCCTTGATTCTAAGGGGGACGTGGTAAGAGCCACTAATGAAAGCACAATTGAGGTGCCTTGAAAAGGTCAACGTTGAGCTACCATACCAGTCAATCAATCAAACCCACTGCTGGGTCTATCACCTGAGAAAATGAAAATCAAAAATCACAGGCTGGCAATCCTGCACTCCAGCAATATTTACCATAGGCAACACTTGGAAGCAACGAAAGTGTCCATCAACAGAGGAACGCACCAAGAAGAAGTGGTCCATGTACACACTGGAATATTAGCCATGGAAAACATGGAAGCACTGCTCTTTGAGGCACCACAGATGAGCCTGGAGATAATCACAAAACATGAAGTAGGTCGGAAAGCAAAAGACCTATAGCCTATATTATCACTTATGGCATTATCTACTAACTGACACAGATGAACATATTTCCAAAGAGAAAGACACTCACAGGCTTAGAAAACAAACCATGCTATCTAAAAGGAAAGGTGGGGGGAAATTGAGAAATGAAGATTAGTGTCACTATACATATACAAATACATATTATATACATGTATCAAAAAGACCGAACATATAGCAAGGGAGGTCGACGGAACACTGTAATATTGTACATGGGAAGAGGATCTGTACATTCATAGACATACATAATGTACAAATGAACCAGATTGTGTACACCTAGGACAAACAATATTCTAAACTTTACCCAGATTTAAAAAAAATGTAAAAACCAAGAAGAAGTAATGAGACATAAACTTATGGGGATTTCTCCTGGCAAATTCCATCCTAATTTACAACCTAGGACAATGACTTCCAGAAAGGCTCTGCTGCCCTAGTACCCAGATTGGGGAATGGAGAAATGCTACCTCCTTGTGGCCGTTTCCCACAACAGCAGCTTTGAACGCACTGCAAAAGGTCACTAAATTTTCACCAACTTGCAGTTCTGTAAATGACACCTGCCCTCCAGAAAATTTCTGGGGTCAAAAATCGACCAAAAATTTCAGAAGAGGGCAACCTTCGAAGAAGACAATTTCAAGAGCTATATTGTACTCACGGTTTTTTCTTTTAAGAAAAAGGCATAGGAATATGATGAATTTTAAAAATTTTAATGACATGCATACCCATATTACAAAAACCTATCAGCTCACAGCAGTCAGAATGGCCATTAGGAAAAATGCTGCAAAAAATAAATGGTGAAGGGAGTGTGGAGAAATGCGTACCCTCGGTTGTAAGGGGGGGCATGTAAAGAGCCACTAAAGAAAACACAATGTAGGTGCTTTGAAAAGGGAAACATTGAGCTACCAGTCAATCAATCACAACCACTGCTTGGCCTATCACCTGAGAAAATGAGAATCAAAAAGTCACAGGCTGGCAAACCTGTACGCCAGCAAGATTAACCATAGCCAGCACTTGGAAACAATGAAAATGTCCATCAACCGAGGAATGCACCAAGAAGAAGTGGTCCACGTACACAATGGAATATTACTCTAATAATAAATACAGATTAAATTTGAAAACAAACAAAAGCAAGGAGACATCAACATTTGTGGGTTTACCCGGGCACGTTGCACTCTAATTTATAACCGAAGAACACCACTGGCCGGTAGGTCTGTTTCCCTAGTACCAGCAAGGGGAACGTAGAAAGGCTGCCGCTCTCTGGCCGTTACCTGCAAAAGCAGGTTTAAAGCCTGAGCTAATGGTCACTTCATATGAACAAGTACTGCAGGGCTGTAAATGAAACCTGCCCTCAAAATGTCTTGAGGGAGAAAATGGCCAAAATATTTCAAATGGTGACACATACTTTAAGAAAACACTTTGAAGAAAGAAGCTCTAATCACAGCTGGAAAAATAAAAAGGACATGTCTTAAAGCTCAATTTCAACGCATTATGAGACACATGCAAATTCAACCACAAAGAGGTATCAGCTCACACCACTCAGAATAACCATCAGCAAAAACTACAAAGAATAAATGCTGAAGGTGCTGGGAAGAAATACATACCCTCCACTTTAAGTGGGACCTAACCTGGAAAGAGCCACTAAGGAGAACAGAAGAGAGGTGCCTTTAAAAGGTAAACATTGAGCTACCATATGATCCAGCAGACCTATTCCTGGACCTATAAACTAAGAAGACAGAATTGGAAGGACACAGGCACGCAAATCTGCATTGCCTAGTATTACAATAGCCAAGATATGGAAGTAACCAAAAAGTCCACAGACAGATGGGTGGACAAAGAAGAACTGCTACCTGTAGAGATGGAATATGAGCTAGTGAAAAAATGAAACAATGCCATTTGGAGCACCATAGATGAGTCTAGAAGTAATCACGCAACTTGGAGTAAGTGAGAAGGCAAAAGACACATATCCTATCATATCACATATAGGTGTTACCTAAAAAATGATACAAACAAAGATATTTCCACAGAGAAACTCTATCATAGATTCATTAAAAAAACTTATGCTTCACCAACTGGAAAGGTGTGAGGATTGGATACATTACCATATTGAGGTTAACAGAGAGATACAAACACATGTGAAATATAGAATCACCAAAGACCTACGCAATACCAAGAGAAGACGACTCAACATTGTGTCATAAGCTACGTGGGAAAAGGATCCGAAGAAGAATAGATATATGTATATGTGTGAAAGAACCACATCTTGCACACCTAGAACAAACAAAACATTGTAATCAAGTTTGCTGTGATAAAAAATAAAAACTAAGTTAAAACTACGAACAAGAAGTAATGAGACATAAACTTAAAGGGCTTTTTCCTCGCACATTCCATTCTAATTTAAAACCTACAACACCACTTCCAGTAAGGCTCTGTTGCCCTAGTAACCAGATTTGGTAAAGGAGAAATGCTGCCGCCTTGTGGCCGATTCCCGCAAGAGCAGCTTTTAACCCACAGCTAATGGTCACTTACCATTCACAAGGACTCAGGGCTGTAAAGGACACCTGCCCTCAAAATTGTGCTGAGGTAGGGAATGGATAAAAAAAAGTTCAAAACAGGCAAAATTTTCCAGAAGATAGTATGAAGAGGTAAGTTTTCCTCACTGTCTTTTCAAAAAAAGGAAAATGGATAAAAGCTCCATCTCAGGAAGTATTAGACTCATGCAATCTAATCTACAAAAAGGTTTCAACTCAAACCAGTCGACTGACCATTGGCAAAAAGTCTACAAACAATAAATGTTGAAGAGGTTTTAGAGAAATGTGTACCCTCTAGCTGCTGGTGAGATGTAAAGGGGTTAACCGCCAATAATGAGAACAGAAAGGAGCTGCGTTTAAAAGGAAAAATTGAGGTACCATTCAATCCAGCAGGCGCACCAATGGGCCTCTCACCTGAGAAGACCAGAATGAAGAAGACCCGGGCTGCAAAAGCTGCACTGCAGCCTTATTCACAATAGACAAGACAGTGAAGCAACCAAAATGTCCATCAACAGATGAAAGGATAAAGAAGAAGTGGTCCATGTACACAATGAATACTAGCCATGGAAAACAATGAAACACTGCTCTTTGAGGCACCATAGATGATCTTGGAGATAATCACAGAACACGAGGTAAGTCGGAAAGCAAAAGTCCTATATCCTATGATCTCACTTATAGGCGTTATCTAATAACTGACACAAATGAACATACTTCCACAGAGAAAGTCAATCACAGACTTATTTAAAAAAACACTATGCTTATCTAAAAGGAAAGGTGGGGGGAATGGGTAAATGAAGATTAGCGTTACCATACGTGTACAAATACATATTATATACATATATCAAAAAGACCGACCATATAGCAAGGAAGGATTACGGAACACTCTGGAATAATTTACACGGGAAGAGGACCTCTACATAAATAGGTATATAGGATATGTAGATGAACCAGAGTGTGTACACCTTGGACAAGCAACATTCTAACGATTACCCCAATTGAAAAAATTAAAACAACGAACTAGGAGTAAGGAGACATAAACTTATGGGGGGTTGTCCTGGCACATTCCATCCAAATTTAAAACCTAGGCAAACAACTTCCAGAATGGCTCTGCTGCCCTAGTACCCAGATTTGGGAATGGAGAAATGCTGCATCCTTGTGGCCGTTTCCCACAACAGCAGCTTTAAACCCACTGCAAAAGGTCACTAAATATTCACCAATTGCAGGTGTGTAAATGACACCGGCCCTCCAAACAATACTGAGGTCGAAAATCGACCCAAAAATTCTAGAGTGCCACCTTCCAAAGAGAAAATTTGAAGAGGTATATTATACTCACACATTTTTTTCTTTTTTCTTTTAACAGAAAAGGAAAAGGCGTGGAAAAATGATGAATTGTAGGAATTTTTACAGACATGTAAACCCAAATTACAAAAACCTATCAGCTCACACCAGTCAGAATGGCCATCAACAGAAATGCTGCAAACAATAAATGCTGACGTGATTGTGGAGAAATGCGTACCCTCGATTCTAAGGGGGACGTGGTAAGAGCCACTAATGAAAGCACAATTGAGGTGCCTTGAAAAGGTCAACGTTGAGCTACCATACCAGTCAATCAATCAAACCCACTGCTGGGTCTATCACCTGAGAAAATGAAAATCAAAAATCACAGGCTGGCAATCCTGCACTCCAGCAATATTTACCATAGGCAACACTTGGAAGCAACGAAAGTGTCCATCAACAGAGGAACGCACCAAGAAGAAGTGGTCCATGTACACACTGGAATATTAGCCATGGAAAACATGGAAGCACTGCTCTTTGAGGCACCACAGATGAGCCTGGAGATAATCACAAAACATGAAGTAGGTCGGAAAGCAAAAGACCTATAGCCTATATTATCACTTATGGCATTATCTACTAACTGACACAGATGAACATATTTCCAAAGAGAAAGACACTCACAGGCTTAGAAAACAAACCATGCTATCTAAAAGGAAAGGTGGGGGGAAATTGAGAAATGAAGATTAGTGTCACTATACATATACAAATACATATTATATACATGTATCAAAAAGACCGAACATATAGCAAGGGAGGTCGACGGAACACTGTAATATTGTACATGGGAAGAGGATCTGTACATTCATAGACATACATAATGTACAAATGAACCAGATTGTGTACACCTAGGACAAACAATATTCTAAACTTTACCCAGATTTAAAAAAAAATGTAAAAACCAAGAAGAAGTAATGAGACATAAACTTATGGGGATTTCTCCTGGCAAATTCCATCCTAATTTACAACCTAGGACAATGACTTCCAGAAAGGCTCTGCTGCCCTAGTACCCAGATTGGGGAATGGAGAAATGCTACCTCCTTGTGGCCGTTTCCCACAACAGCAGCTTTGAACGCACTGCAAAAGGTCACTAAATTTTCACCAACTTGCAGTTCTGTAAATGACACCTGCCCTCCAGAAAATTTCTGGGGTCAAAAATCGACCAAAAATTTCAGAAGAGGGCAACCTTCGAAGAAGACAATTTCAAGAGCTATATTGTACTCACGGTTTTTTCTTTTAAGAAAAAGGCATAGGAATATGATGAATTTTAAAAATTTTAATGACATGCATACCCATATTACAAAAACCTATCAGCTCACAGCAGTCAGAATGGCCATTAGGAAAAATGCTGCAAAAAATAAATGGTGAAGGGAGTGTGGAGAAATGCGTACCCTCGGTTGTAAGGGGGGGCATGTAAAGAGCCACTAAAGAAAACACAATGTAGGTGCTTTGAAAAGGGAAACATTGAGCTACCAGTCAATCAATCACAACCACTGCTTGGCCTATCACCTGAGAAAATGAGAATCAAAAAGTCACAGGCTGGCAAACCTGTACGCCAGCAAGATTAACCATAGCCAGCACTTGGAAACAATGAAAATGTCCATCAACCGAGGAATGCACCAAGAAGAAGTGGTCCACGTACACAATGGAATATTACTCTAATAATAAATACAGATTAAATTTGAAAACAAACAAAAGCAAGGAGACATCAACATTTGTGGGTTTACCCGGGCACGTTGCACTCTAATTTATAACCGAAGAACACCACTGGCCGGTAGGTCTGTTTCCCTAGTACCAGCAAGGGGAACGTAGAAAGGCTGCCGCTCTCTGGCCGTTACCTGCAAAAGCAGGTTTAAAGCCTGAGCTAATGGTCACTTCATATGAACAAGTACTGCAGGGCTGTAAATGAAACCTGCCCTCAAAATGTCTTGAGGGAGAAAATGGCCAAAATATTTCAAATGGTGACACATACTTTAAGAAAACACTTTGAAGAAAGAAGCTCTAATCACAGCTGGAAAAATAAAAAGGACATGTCTTAAAGCTCAATTTCAACGCATTATGAGACACATGCAAATTCAACCACAAAGAGGTATCAGCTCACACCACTCAGAATAACCATCAGCAAAAACTACAAAGAATAAATGCTGAAGGTGCTGGGAAGAAATACATACCCTCCACTTTAAGTGGGACCTAACCTGGAAAGAGCCACTAAGGAGAACAGAAGAGAGGTGCCTTTAAAAGGTAAACATTGAGCTACCATATGATCCAGCAGACCTATTCCTGGACCTATAAACTAAGAAGACAGAATTGGAAGGACACAGGCACGCAAATCTGCATTGCCTAGTATTACAATAGCCAAGATATGGAAGTAACCAAAAAGTCCACAGACAGATGGGTGGACAAAGAAGAACTGCTACCTGTAGAGATGGAATATGAGCTAGTGAAAAAATGAAACAATGCCATTTGGAGCACCATAGATGAGTCTAGAAGTAATCACGCAACTTGGAGTAAGTGAGAAGGCAAAAGACACATATCCTATCATATCACATATAGGTGTTACCTAAAAAATGATACAAACAAAGATATTTCCACAGAGAAACTCTATCATAGATTCATTAAAAAAACTTATGCTTCACCAACTGGAAAGGTGTGAGGATTGGATACATTACCATATTGAGGTTAACAGAGAGATACAAACACATGTGAAATATAGAATCACCAAAGACCTACGCAATACCAAGAGAAGACGACTCAACATTGTGTCATAAGCTACGTGGGAAAAGGATCCGAAGAAGAATAGATATATGTATATGTGTGAAAGAACCACATCTTGCACACCTAGAACAAACAAAACATTGTAATCAAGTTTGCTGTGATAAAAAATAAAAACTAAGTTAAAACTACGAACAAGAAGTAATGAGACATAAACTTAAAGGGCTTTTTCCTCGCACATTCCATTCTAATTTAAAACCTACAACACCACTTCCAGTAAGGCTCTGTTGCCCTAGTAACCAGATTTGGTAAAGGAGAAATGCTGCCGCCTTGTGGCCGATTCCCGCAAGAGCAGCTTTTAACCCACAGCTAATGGTCACTTACCATTCACAAGGACTCAGGGCTGTAAAGGACACCTGCCCTCAAAATTGTGCTGAGGTAGGGAATGGATAAAAAAAAGTTCAAAACAGGCAAAATTTTCCAGAAGATAGTATGAAGAGGTAAGTTTTCCTCGCTGTCTTTTCAAAAAAAGGAAAATGGATAAAAGCTCCATCTCAGGAAGTATTAGACTCATGCAATCTAATCTACAAAAAGGTTTCAACTCAAACCAGTCGACTGACCATTGGCAAAAAGTCTACAAACAATAAATGTTGAAGAGGTTTTAGAGAAATGTGTACCCTCTAGCTGCTGGTGAGATGTAAAGGGGTTAACCGCCAATAATGAGAACAGAAAGGAGCTGCGTTTAAAAGGAAAAATTGAGGTACCATTCAATCCAGCAGGCGCACCAATGGGCCTCTCACCTGAGAAGACCAGAATGAAGAAGACCCGGGCTGCAAAAGCTGCACTGCAGCCTTATTCACAATAGACAAGACAGTGAAGCAACCAAAATGTCCATCAACAGATGAAAGGATAAAGAAGAAGTGGTCCATGTACACAATGAATACTAGCCATGGAAAACAATGAAACACTGCTCTTTGAGGCACCATAGATGATCTTGGAGATAATCACAGAACACGAGGTAAGTCGGAAAGCAAAAGTCCTATATCCTATGATCTCACTTATAGGCGTTATCTAATAACTGACACAAATGAACATACTTCCACAGAGAAAGTCAATCACAGACTTATTTAAAAAAACACTATGCTTATCTAAAAGGAAAGGTGGGGGGAATGGGTAAATGAAGATTAGCGTTACCATACGTGTACAAATACATATTATATACATATATCAAAAAGACCGACCATATAGCAAGGAAGGATTACGGAACACTCTGGAATAATTTACACGGGAAGAGGACCTCTACATAAATAGGTATATAGGATATGTAGATGAACCAGAGTGTGTACACCTTGGACAAGCAACATTCTAACGATTACCCCAATTGAAAAAATTAAAACAACGAACTAGGAGTAAGGAGACATAAACTTATGGGGGGTTGTCCTGGCACATTCCATCCAAATTTAAAACCTAGGCAAACAACTTCCAGAATGGCTCTGCTGCCCTAGTACCCAGATTTGGGAATGGAGAAATGCTGCATCCTTGTGGCCGTTTCCCACAACAGCAGCTTTAAACCCACTGCAAAAGGTCACTAAATATTCACCAATTGCAGGTGTGTAAATGACACCGGCCCTCCAAACAATACTGAGGTCGAAAATCGAGCCAAAAATTCTAGAGTGCCACCTTCCAAAGAGAAAATTTGAAGAGGTATATTATACTCACACATTTTTTTCTTTTTTCTTTTAACAGAAAAGGAAAAGGCGTGGAAAAATGATGAATTGTAGGAATTTTTACAGACATGTAAACCCAAATTACAAAAACCTATCAGCTCACACCAGTCAGAATGGCCATCAACAGAAATGCTGCAAACAATAAATGCTGACGTGATTGTGGAGAAATGCGTACCCTTGATTCTAAGGGGGACGTGGTAAGAGCCACTAATGAAAGCACAATTGAGGTGCCTTGAAAAGGTCAACGTTGAGCTACCATACCAGTCAATCAATCAAACCCACTGCTGGGTCTATCACCTGAGAAAATGAAAATCAAAAATCACAGGCTGGCAATCCTGCACTCCAGCAATATTTACCATAGGCAACACTTGGAAGCAACGAAAGTGTCCATCAACAGAGGAACGCACCAAGAAGAAGTGGTCCATGTACACACTGGAATATTAGCCATGGAAAACATGGAAGCACTGCTCTTTGAGGCACCACAGATGAGCCTGGAGATAATCACAAAACATGAAGTAGGTCGGAAAGCAAAAGACCTATAGCCTATATTATCACTTATGGCATTATCTACTAACTGACACAGATGAACATATTTCCAAAGAGAAAGACACTCACAGGCTTAGAAAACAAACCATGCTATCTAAAAGGAAAGGTGGGGGGAAATTGAGAAATGAAGATTAGTGTCACTATACATATACAAATACATATTATATACATGTATCAAAAAGACCGAACATATAGCAAGGGAGGTCGACGGAACACTGTAATATTGTACATGGGAAGAGGATCTGTACATTCATAGACATACATAATGTACAAATGAACCAGATTGTGTACACCTAGGACAAACAATATTCTAAACTTTACCCAGATTTAAAAAAAAATGTAAAAACCAAGAAGAAGTAATGAGACATAAACTTATGGGGATTTCTCCTGGCAAATTCCATCCTAATTTACAACCTAGGACAATGACTTCCAGAAAGGCTCTGCTGCCCTAGTACCCAGATTGGGGAATGGAGAAATGCTACCTCCTTGTGGCCGTTTCCCACAACAGCAGCTTTGAACGCACTGCAAAAGGTCACTAAATTTTCACCAACTTGCAGTTCTGTAAATGACACCTGCCCTCCAGAAAATTTCTGGGGTCAAAAATCGACCAAAAATTTCAGAAGAGGGCAACCTTCGAAGAAGACAATTTCAAGAGCTATATTGTACTCACGGTTTTTTCTTTTAAGAAAAAGGCATAGGAATATGATGAATTTTAAAAATTTTAATGACATGCATACCCATATTACAAAAACCTATCAGCTCACAGCAGTCAGAATGGCCATTAGGAAAAATGCTGTAAAAAATAAATGGTGAAGGGAGTGTGGAGAAATGCGTACCCTCGGTTGTAAGGGGGGGCATGTAAAGAGCCACTAAAGAAAACACAATGTAGGTGCTTTGAAAAGGGAAACATTGAGCTACCAGTCAATCAATCACAACCACTGCTTGGCCTATCACCTGAGAAAATGAGAATCAAAAAGTCACAGGCTGGCAAACCTGTACGCCAGCAAGATTAACCATAGCCAGCACTTGGAAACAATGAAAATGTCCATCAACCGAGGAATGCACCAAGAAGAAGTGGTCCACGTACACAATGGAATATTACTCTAATAATAAATACAGATTAAATTTGAAAACAAACAAAAGCAAGGAGACATCAACATTTGTGGGTTTACCCGGGCACGTTGCACTCTAATTTATAACCGAAGAACACCACTGGCCGGTAGGTCTGTTTCCCTAGTACCAGCAAGGGGAACGTAGAAAGGCTGCCGCTCTCTGGCCGTTACCTGCAAAAGCAGGTTTAAAGCCTGAGCTAATGGTCACTTCATATGAACAAGTACTGCAGGGCTGTAAATGAAACCTGCCCTCAAAATGTCTTGAGGGAGAAAATGGCCAAAATATTTCAAATGGTGACACATACTTTAAGAAAACACTTTGAAGAAAGAAGCTCTAATCACAGCTGGAAAAATAAAAAGGACATGTCTTAAAGCTCAATTTCAACGCATTATGAGACACATGCAAATTCAACCACAAAGAGGTATCAGCTCACACCACTCAGAATAACCATCAGCAAAAACTACAAAGAATAAATGCTGAAGGTGCTGGGAAGAAATACATACCCTCCACTTTAAGTGGGACCTAACCTGGAAAGAGCCACTAAGGAGAACAGAAGAGAGGTGCCTTTAAAAGGTAAACATTGAGCTACCATATGATCCAGCAGACCTATTCCTGGACCTATAAACTAAGAAGACAGAATTGGAAGGACACAGGCACGCAAATCTGCATTGCCTAGTATTACAATAGCCAAGATATGGAAGTAACCAAAAAGTCCACAGACAGATGGGTGGACAAAGAAGAACTGCTACCTGTAGAGATGGAATATGAGCTAGTGAAAAAATGAAACAATGCCATTTGGAGCACCATAGATGAGTCTAGAAGTAATCACGCAACTTGGAGTAAGTGAGAAGGCAAAAGACACATATCCTATCATATCACATATAGGTGTTACCTAAAAAATGATACAAACAAAGATATTTCCACAGAGAAACTCTATCATAGATTCATTAAAAAAACTTATGCTTCACCAACTGGAAAGGTGTGAGGATTGGATACATTACCATATTGAGGTTAACAGAGAGATACAAACACATGTGAAATATAGAATCACCAAAGACCTACGCAATACCAAGAGAAGACGACTCAACATTGTGTCATAAGCTACGTGGGAAAAGGATCCGAAGAAGAATAGATATATGTATATGTGTGAAAGAACCACATCTTGCACACCTAGAACAAACAAAACATTGTAATCAAGTTTGCTGTGATAAAAAATAAAAACTAAGTTAAAACTACGAACAAGAAGTAATGAGACATAAACTTAAAGGGCTTTTTCCTCGCACATTCCATTCTAATTTAAAACCTACAACACCACTTCCAGTAAGGCTCTGTTGCCCTAGTAACCAGATTTGGTAAAGGAGAAATGCTGCCGCCTTGTGGCCGATTCCCGCAAGAGCAGCTTTTAACCCACAGCTAATGGTCACTTACCATTCACAAGGACTCAGGGCTGTAAAGGACACCTGCCCTCAAAATTGTGCTGAGGTAGGGAATGGATAAAAAAAAGTTCAAAACAGGCAAAATTTTCCAGAAGATAGTATGAAGAGGTAAGTTTTCCTCACTGTCTTTTCAAAAAAAGGAAAAGGGATAAAAGCTCCATCTCAGGAAGTATTAGACTCATGCAATCTAATCTACAAAAAGGTTTCAACTCAAACCAGTCGACTGACCATTGGCAAAAAGTCTACAAACAATAAATGTTGAAGAGGTTTTAGAGAAATGTGTACCCTCTAGCTGCTGGTGAGATGTAAAGGGGTTAACCGCCAATAATGAGAACAGAAAGGAGCTGCGTTTAAAAGGAAAAATTGAGGTACCATTCAATCCAGCAGGCGCACCAATGGGCCTCTCACCTGAGAAGACCAGAATGAAGAAGACCCGGGCTGCAAAAGCTGCACTGCAGCCTTATTCACAATAGACAAGACAGTGAAGCAACCAAAATGTCCATCAACAGATGAAAGGATAAAGAAGAAGTGGTCCATGTACACAATGAATACTAGCCATGGAAAACAATGAAACACTGCTCTTTGAGGCACCATAGATGATCTTGGAGATAATCACAGAACACGAGGTAAGTCGGAAAGCAAAAGTCCTATATCCTATGATCTCACTTATAGGCGTTATCTAATAACTGACACAAATGAACATACTTCCACAGAGAAAGTCAATCACAGACTTATTTAAAAAAACACTATGCTTATCTAAAAGGAAAGGTGGGGGGAATGGGTAAATGAAGATTAGCGTTACCATACGTGTACAAATACATATTATATACATATATCAAAAAGACCGACCATATAGCAAGGAAGGATTACGGAACACTCTGGAATAATTTACACGGGAAGAGGACCTCTACATAAATAGGTATATAGGATATGTAGATGAACCAGAGTGTGTACACCTTGGACAAGCAACATTCTAACGATTACCCCAATTGAAAAAATTAAAACAACGAACTAGGAGTAAGGAGACATAAACTTATGGGGGGTTGTCCTGGCACATTCCATCCAAATTTAAAACCTAGGCAAACAACTTCCAGAATGGCTCTGCTGCCCTAGTACCCAGATTTGGGAATGGAGAAATGCTGCATCCTTGTGGCCGTTTCCCACAACAGCAGCTTTAAACCCACTGCAAAAGGTCACTAAATATTCACCAATTGCAGGTGTGTAAATGACACCGGCCCTCCAAACAATACTGAGGTCGAAAATCGACCCAAAAATTCTAGAGTGCCACCTTCCAAAGAGAAAATTTGAAGAGGTATATTATACTCACACATTTTTTTCTTTTTTCTTTTAACAGAAAAGGAAAAGGCGTGGAAAAATGATGAATTGTAGGAATTTTTACAGACATGTAAACCCAAATTACAAAAACCTATCAGCTCACACCAGTCAGAATGGCCATCAACAGAAATGCTGCAAACAATAAATGCTGACGTGATTGTGGAGAAATGCGTACCCTCGATTCTAAGGGGGACGTGGTAAGAGCCACTAATGAAAGCACAATTGAGGTGCCTTGAAAAGGTCAACGTTGAGCTACCATACCAGTCAATCAATCAAACCCACTGCTGGGTCTATCACCTGAGAAAATGAAAATCAAAAATCACAGGCTGGCAATCCTGCACTCCAGCAATATTTACCATAGGCAACACTTGGAAGCAACGAAAATGTCCATCAACAGAGGAACGCACCAAGAAGAAGTGGTCCATGTACACACTGGAATATTAGCCATGGAAAACATGGAAGCACTGCTCTTTGAGGCACCACAGATGAGCCTGGAGATAATCACAAAACATGAAGTAGGTCGGAAAGCAAAAGACCTATAGCCTATATTATCACTTATGGCATTATCTACTAACTGACACAGATGAACATATTTCCAAAGAGAAAGACACTCACAGGCTTAGAAAACAAACCATGCTATCTAAAAGGAAAGGTGGGGGGAAATTGAGAAATGAAGATTAGTGTCACTATACATATACAAATACATATTATATACATGTATCAAAAAGACCGAACATATAGCAAGGGAGGTCGACGGAACACTGTAATATTGTACATGGGAAGAGGATCTGTACATTCATAGACATACATAATGTACAAATGAACCAGATTGTGTACACCTAGGACAAACAATATTCTAAACTTTACCCAGATTTAAAAAAAAATGTAAAAACCAAGAAGAAGTAATGAGACATAAACTTATGGGGATTTCTCCTGGCAAATTCCATCCTAATTTACAACCTAGGACAATGACTTCCAGAAAGGCTCTGCTGCCCTAGTACCCAGATTGGGGAATGGAGAAATGCTACCTCCTTGTGGCCGTTTCCCACAACAGCAGCTTTGAACGCACTGCAAAAGGTCACTAAATTTTCACCAACTTGCAGTTCTGTAAATGACACCTGCCCTCCAGAAAATTTCTGGGGTCAAAAATCGACCAAAAATTTCAGAAGAGGGCAACCTTCGAAGAAGACAATTTCAAGAGCTATATTGTACTCACGGTTTTTTCTTTTAAGAAAAAGGCATAGGAATATGATGAATTTTAAAAATTTTAATGACATGCATACCCATATTACAAAAACCTATCAGCTCACAGCAGTCAGAATGGCCATTAGGAAAAATGCTGCAAAAAATAAATGGTGAAGGGAGTGTGGAGAAATGCGTACCCTCGGTTGTAAGGGGGGGCATGTAAAGAGCCACTAAAGAAAACACAATGTAGGTGCTTTGAAAAGGGAAACATTGAGCTACCAGTCAATCAATCACAACCACTGCTTGGCCTATCACCTGAGAAAATGAGAATCAAAAAGTCACAGGCTGGCAAACCTGTACGCCAGCAAGATTAACCATAGCCAGCACTTGGAAACAATGAAAATGTCCATCAACCGAGGAATGCACCAAGAAGAAGTGGTCCACGTACACAATGGAATATTACTCTAATAATAAATACAGATTAAATTTGAAAACAAACAAAAGCAAGGAGACATCAACATTTGTGGGTTTACCCGGGCACGTTGCACTCTAATTTATAACTGAAGAACACCACTGGCCGGTAGGTCTGTTTCCCTAGTACCAGCAAGGGGAACGTAGAAAGGCTGCCGCTCTCTGGCCGTTACCTGCAAAAGCAGGTTTAAAGCCTGAGCTAATGGTCACTTCATATGAACAAGTACTGCAGGGCTGTAAATGAAACCTGCCCTCAAAATGTCTTGAGGGAGAAAATGGCCAAAATATTTCAAATGGTGACACATACTTTAAGAAAACACTTTGAAGAAAGAAGCTCTAATCACAGCTGGAAAAATAAAAAGGACATGTCTTAAAGCTCAATTTCAACGCATTATGAGACACATGCAAATTCAACCACAAAGAGGTATCAGCTCACACCACTCAGAATAACCATCAGCAAAAACTACAAAGAATAAATGCTGAAGGTGCTGGGAAGAAATACATACCCTCCACTTTAAGTGGGACCTAACCTGGAAAGAGCCACTAAGGAGAACAGAAGAGAGGTGCCTTTAAAAGGTAAACATTGAGCTACCATATGATCCAGCAGACCTATTCCTGGACCTATAAACTAAGAAGACAGAATTGGAAGGACACAGGCACGCAAATCTGCATTGCCTAGTATTACAATAGCCAAGATATGGAAGTAACCAAAAAGTCCACAGACAGATGGGTGGACAAAGAAGAACTGCTACCTGTAGAGATGGAATATGAGCTAGTGAAAAAATGAAACAATGCCATTTGGAGCACCATAGATGAGTCTAGAAGTAATCACGCAACTTGGAGTAAGTGAGAAGGCAAAAGACACATATCCTATCATATCACATATAGGTGTTACCTAAAAAATGATACAAACAAAGATATTTCCACAGAGAAACTCTATCATAGATTCATTAAAAAAACTTATGCTTCACCAACTGGAAAGGTGTGAGGATTGGATACATTACCATATTGAGGTTAACAGAGAGATACAAACACATGTGAAATATAGAATCACCAAAGACCTACGCAATACCAAGAGAAGACGACTCAACATTGTGTCATAAGCTACGTGGGAAAAGGATCCGAAGAAGAATAGATATATGTATATGTGTGAAAGAACCACATCTTGCACACCTAGAACAAACAAAACATTGTAATCAAGTTTGCTGTGATAAAAAATAAAAACTAAGTTAAAACTACGAACAAGAAGTAATGAGACATAAACTTAAAGGGCTTTTTCCTCGCACATTCCATTCTAATTTAAAACCTACAACACCACTTCCAGTAAGGCTCTGTTGCCCTAGTAACCAGATTTGGTAAAGGAGAAATGCTGCCGCCTTGTGGCCGATTCCCGCAAGAGCAGCTTTTAACCCACAGCTAATGGTCACTTACCATTCACAAGGACTCAGGGCTGTAAAGGACACCTGCCCTCAAAATTGTGCTGAGGTAGGGAATGGATAAAAAAAAGTTCAAAACAGGCAAAATTTTCCAGAAGATAGTATGAAGAGGTAAGTTTTCCTCACTGTCTTTTCAAAAAAAGGAAAAGGGATAAAAGCTCCATCTCAGGAAGTATTAGACTCATGCAATCTAATCTACAAAAAGGTTTCAACTCAAACCAGTCGACTGACCATTGGCAAAAAGTCTACAAACAATAAATGTTGAAGAGGTTTTAGAGAAATGTGTACCCTCTAGCTGCTGGTGAGATGTAAAGGGGTTAACCGCCAATAATGAGAACAGAAAGGAGCTGCGTTTAAAA
Organism: Balaenoptera acutorostrata; assembly: GCF_949987535.1. Lineage (NCBI taxonomy): Eukaryota > Metazoa > Chordata > Mammalia > Artiodactyla > Balaenopteridae > Balaenoptera > Balaenoptera acutorostrata. Next base: position 90,454,524 of record NC_080070.1, on the reverse strand, counting down.
GGAAAAATTGAGGTACCATTCAATCCAGCAGGCGCACCAATGGGCCTCTCACCTGAGAAGACCAGAATGAAGAAGACCCGGGCTGCAAAAGCTGCACTGCAGCCTTATTCACAATAGACAAGACAGTGAAGCAACCAAAATGTCCATCAACAGATGAAAGGATAAAGAAGAAGTGGTCCATGTACACAATGAATACTAGCCATGGAAAACAATGAAACACTGCTCTTTGAGGCACCATAGATGATCTTGGAGATAATCACAGAACACGAGGTAAGTCGGAAAGCAAAAGTCCTATATCCTATGATCTCACTTATAGGCGTTATCTAATAACTGACACAAATGAACATACTTCCACAGAGAAAGTCAATCACAGACTTATTTAAAAAAACACTATGCTTATCTAAAAGGAAAGGTGGGGGGAATGGGTAAATGAAGATTAGCGTTACCATACGTGTACAAATACATATTATATACATATATCAAAAAGACCGACCATATAGCAAGGAAGGATTACGGAACACTCTGGAATAATTTACACGGGAAGAGGACCTCTACATAAATAGGTATATAGGATATGTAGATGAACCAGAGTGTGTACACCTTGGACAAGCAACATTCTAACGATTACCCCAATTGAAAAAATTAAAACAACGAACTAGGAGTAAGGAGACATAAACTTATGGGGGGTTGTCCTGGCACATTCCATCCAAATTTAAAACCTAGGCAAACAACTTCCAGAATGGCTCTGCTGCCCTAGTACCCAGATTTGGGAATGGAGAAATGCTGCATCCTTGTGGCCGTTTCCCACAACAGCAGCTTTAAACCCACTGCAAAAGGTCACTAAATATTCACCAATTGCAGGTGTGTAAATGACACCGGCCCTCCAAACAATACTGAGGTCGAAAATCGACCCAAAAATTCTAGAGTGCCACCTTCCAAAGAGAAAATTTGAAGAGGTATATTATACTCACACATTTTTTTCTTTTTTCTTTTAACAGAAAAGGAAAAGGCGTGGAAAAATGATGAATTGTAGGAATTTTTACAGACATGTAAACCCAAATTACAAAAACCTATCAGCTCACACCAGTCAGAATGGCCATCAACAGAAATGCTGCAAACAATAAATGCTGACGTGATTGTGGAGAAATGCGTACCCTCGATTCTAAGGGGGACGTGGTAAGAGCCACTAATGAAAGCACAATTGAGGTGCCTTGAAAAGGTCAACGTTGAGCTACCATACCAGTCAATCAATCAAACCCACTGCTGGGTCTATCACCTGAGAAAATGAAAATCAAAAATCACAGGCTGGCAATCCTGCACTCCAGCAATATTTACCATAGGCAACACTTGGAAGCAACGAAAATGTCCATCAACAGAGGAACGCACCAAGAAGAAGTGGTCCATGTACACACTGGAATATTAGCCATGGAAAACATGGAAGCACTGCTCTTTGAGGCACCACAGATGAGCCTGGAGATAATCACAAAACATGAAGTAGGTCGGAAAGCAAAAGACCTATAGCCTATATTATCACTTATGGCATTATCTACTAACTGACACAGATGAACATATTTCCAAAGAGAAAGACACTCACAGGCTTAGAAAACAAACCATGCTATCTAAAAGGAAAGGTGGGGGGAAATTGAGAAATGAAGATTAGTGTCACTATACATATACAAATACATATTATATACATGTATCAAAAAGACCGAACATATAGCAAGGGAGGTCGACGGAACACTGTAATATTGTACATGGGAAGAGGATCTGTACATTCATAGACATACATAATGTACAAATGAACCAGATTGTGTACACCTAGGACAAACAATATTCTAAACTTTACCCAGATTTAAAAAAAAATGTAAAAACCAAGAAGAAGTAATGAGACATAAACTTATGGGGATTTCTCCTGGCAAATTCCATCCTAATTTACAACCTAGGACAATGACTTCCAGAAAGGCTCTGCTGCCCTAGTACCCAGATTGGGGAATGGAGAAATGCTACCTCCTTGTGGCCGTTTCCCACAACAGCAGCTTTGAACGCACTGCAAAAGGTCACTAAATTTTCACCAACTTGCAGTTCTGTAAATGACACCTGCCCTCCAGAAAATTTCTGGGGTCAAAAATCGACCAAAAATTTCAGAAGAGGGCAACCTTCGAAGAAGACAATTTCAAGAGCTATATTGTACTCACGGTTTTTTCTTTTAAGAAAAAGGCATAGGAATATGATGAATTTTAAAAATTTTAATGACATGCATACCCATATTACAAAAACCTATCAGCTCACAGCAGTCAGAATGGCCATTAGGAAAAATGCTGTAAAAAATAAATGGTGAAGGGAGTGTGGAGAAATGCGTACCCTCGGTTGTAAGGGGGGGCATGTAAAGAGCCACTAAAGAAAACACAATGTAGGTGCTTTGAAAAGGGAAACATTGAGCTACCAGTCAATCAATCACAACCACTGCTTGGCCTATCACCTGAGAAAATGAGAATCAAAAAGTCACAGGCTGGCAAACCTGTACGCCAGCAAGATTAACCATAGCCAGCACTTGGAAACAATGAAAATGTCCATCAACCGAGGAATGCACCAAGAAGAAGTGGTCCACGTACACAATGGAATATTACTCTAATAATAAATACAGATTAAATTTGAAAACAAACAAAAGCAAGGAGACATCAACATTTGTGGGTTTACCCGGGCACGTTGCACTCTAATTTATAACCGAAGAACACCACTGGCCGGTAGGTCTGTTTCCCTAGTACCAGCAAGGGGAACGTAGAAAGGCTGCCGCTCTCTGGCCGTTACCTGCAAAAGCAGGTTTAAAGCCTGAGCTAATGGTCACTTCATATGAACAAGTACTGCAGGGCTGTAAATGAAACCTGCCCTCAAAATGTCTTGAGGGAGAAAATGGCCAAAATATTTCAAATGGTGACACATACTTTAAGAAAACACTTTGAAGAAAGAAGCTCTAATCACAGCTGGAAAAATAAAAAGGACATGTCTTAAAGCTCAATTTCAACGCATTATGAGACACATGCAAATTCAACCACAAAGAGGTATCAGCTCACACCACTCAGAATAACCATCAGCAAAAACTACAAAGAATAAATGCTGAAGGTGCTGGGAAGAAATACATACCCTCCACTTTAAGTGGGACCTAACCTGGAAAGAGCCACTAAGGAGAACAGAAGAGAGGTGCCTTTAAAAGGTAAACATTGAGCTACCATATGATCCAGCAGACCTATTCCTGGACCTATAAACTAAGAAGACAGAATTGGAAGGACACAGGCACGCAAATCTGCATTGCCTAGTATTACAATAGCCAAGATATGGAAGTAACCAAAAAGTCCACAGACAGATGGGTGGACAAAGAAGAACTGCTACCTGTAGAGATGGAATATGAGCTAGTGAAAAAATGAAACAATGCCATTTGGAGCACCATAGATGAGTCTAGAAGTAATCACGCAACTTGGAGTAAGTGAGAAGGCAAAAGACACATATCCTATCATATCACATATAGGTGTTACCTAAAAAATGATACAAACAAAGATATTTCCACAGAGAAACTCTATCATAGATTCATTAAAAAAACTTATGCTTCACCAACTGGAAAGGTGTGAGGATTGGATACATTACCATATTGAGGTTAACAGAGAGATACAAACACATGTGAAATATAGAATCACCAAAGACCTACGCAATACCAAGAGAAGACGACTCAACATTGTGTCATAAGCTACGTGGGAAAAGGATCCGAAGAAGAATAGATATATGTATATGTGTGAAAGAACCACATCTTGCACACCTAGAACAAACAAAACATTGTAATCAAGTTTGCTGTGATAAAAAATAAAAACTAAGTTAAAACTACGAACAAGAAGTAATGAGACATAAACTTAAAGGGCTTTTTCCTCGCACATTCCATTCTAATTTAAAACCTACAACACCACTTCCAGTAAGGCTCTGTTGCCCTAGTAACCAGATTTGGTAAAGGAGAAATGCTGCCGCCTTGTGGCCGATTCCCGCAAGAGCAGCTTTTAACCCACAGCTAATGGTCACTTACCATTCACAAGGACTCAGGGCTGTAAAGGACACCTGCCCTCAAAATTGTGCTGAGGTAGGGAATGGATAAAAAAAAGTTCAAAACAGGCAAAATTTTCCAGAAGATAGTATGAAGAGGTAAGTTTTCCTCACTGTCTTTTCAAAAAAAGGAAAATGGATAAAAGCTCCATCTCAGGAAGTATTAGACTCATGCAATCTAATCTACAAAAAGGTTTCAACTCAAACCAGTCGACTGACCATTGGCAAAAAGTCTACAAACAATAAATGTTGAAGAGGTTTTAGAGAAATGTGTACCCTCTAGCTGCTGGTGAGATGTAAAGGGGTTAACCGCCAATAATGAGAACAGAAAGGAGCTGCGTTTAAAAGGAAAAATTGAGGTACCATTCAATCCAGCAGGCGCACCAATGGGCCTCTCACCTGAGAAGACCAGAATGAAGAAGACCCGGGCTGCAAAAGCTGCACTGCAGCCTTATTCACAATAGACAAGACAGTGAAGCAACCAAAATGTCCATCAACAGATGAAAGGATAAAGAAGAAGTGGTCCATGTACACAATGAATACTAGCCATGGAAAACAATGAAACACTGCTCTTTGAGGCACCATAGATGATCTTGGAGATAATCACAGAACACGAGGTAAGTCGGAAAGCAAAAGTCCTATATCCTATGATCTCACTTATAGGCGTTATCTAATAACTGACACAAATGAACATACTTCCACAGAGAAAGTCAATCACAGACTTATTTAAAAAAACACTATGCTTATCTAAAAGGAAAGGTGGGGGGAATGGGTAAATGAAGATTAGCGTTACCATACGTGTACAAATACATATTATATACATATATCAAAAAGACCGACCATATAGCAAGGAAGGATTACGGAACACTCTGGAATAATTTACACGGGAAGAGGACCTCTACATAAATAGGTATATAGGATATGTAGATGAACCAGAGTGTGTACACCTTGGACAAGCAACATTCTAACGATTACCCCAATTGAAAAAATTAAAACAACGAACTAGGAGTAAGGAGACATAAACTTATGGGGGGTTGTCCTGGCACATTCCATCCAAATTTAAAACCTAGGCAAACAACTTCCAGAATGGCTCTGCTGCCCTAGTACCCAGATTTGGGAATGGAGAAATGCTGCATCCTTGTGGCCGTTTCCCACAACAGCAGCTTTAAACCCACTGCAAAAGGTCACTAAATATTCACCAATTGCAGGTGTGTAAATGACACCGGCCCTCCAAACAATACTGAGGTCGAAAATCGACCCAAAAATTCTAGAGTGCCACCTTCCAAAGAGAAAATTTGAAGAGGTATATTATACTCACACATTTTTTTCTTTTTTCTTTTAACAGAAAAGGAAAAGGCGTGGAAAAATGATGAATTGTAGGAATTTTTACAGACATGTAAACCCAAATTACAAAAACCTATCAGCTCACACCAGTCAGAATGGCCATCAACAGAAATGCTGCAAACAATAAATGCTGACGTGATTGTGGAGAAATGCGTACCCTCGATTCTAAGGGGGACGTGGTAAGAGCCACTAATGAAAGCACAATTGAGGTGCCTTGAAAAGGTCAACGTTGAGCTACCATACCAGTCAATCAATCAAACCCACTGCTGGGTCTATCACCTGAGAAAATGAAAATCAAAAATCACAGGCTGGCAATCCTGCACTCCAGCAATATTTACCATAGGCAACACTTGGAAGCAACGAAAATGTCCATCAACAGAGGAACGCACCAAGAAGAAGTGGTCCATGTACACACTGGAATATTAGCCATGGAAAACATGGAAGCACTGCTCTTTGAGGCACCACAGATGAGCCTGGAGATAATCACAAAACATGAAGTAGGTCGGAAAGCAAAAGACCTATAGCCTATATTATCACTTATGGCATTATCTACTAACTGACACAGATGAACATATTTCCAAAGAGAAAGACACTCACAGGCTTAGAAAACAAACCATGCTATCTAAAAGGAAAGGTGGGGGGAAATTGAGAAATGAAGATTAGTGTCACTATACATATACAAATACATATTATATACATGTATCAAAAAGACCGAACATATAGCAAGGGAGGTCGACGGAACACTGTAATATTGTACATGGGAAGAGGATCTGTACATTCATAGACATACATAATGTACAAATGAACCAGATTGTGTACACCTAGGACAAACAATATTCTAAACTTTACCCAGATTTAAAAAAAAATGTAAAAACCAAGAAGAAGTAATGAGACATAAACTTATGGGGATTTCTCCTGGCAAATTCCATCCTAATTTACAACCTAGGACAATGACTTCCAGAAAGGCTCTGCTGCCCTAGTACCCAGATTGGGGAATGGAGAAATGCTACCTCCTTGTGGCCGTTTCCCACAACAGCAGCTTTGAACGCACTGCAAAAGGTCACTAAATTTTCACCAACTTGCAGTTCTGTAAATGACACCTGCCCTCCAGAAAATTTCTGGGGTCAAAAATCGACCAAAAATTTCAGAAGAGGGCAACCTTCGAAGAAGACAATTTCAAGAGCTATATTGTACTCACGGTTTTTTCTTTTAAGAAAAAGGCATAGGAATATGATGAATTTTAAAAATTTTAATGACATGCATACCCATATTACAAAAACCTATCAGCTCACAGCAGTCAGAATGGCCATTAGGAAAAATGCTGTAAAAAATAAATGGTGAAGGGAGTGTGGAGAAATGCGTACCCTCGGTTGTAAGGGGGGGCATGTAAAGAGCCACTAAAGAAAACACAATGTAGGTGCTTTGAAAAGGGAAACATTGAGCTACCAGTCAATCAATCACAACCACTGCTTGGCCTATCACCTGAGAAAATGAGAATCAAAAAGTCACAGGCTGGCAAACCTGTACGCCAGCAAGATTAACCATAGCCAGCACTTGGAAACAATGAAAATGTCCATCAACCGAGGAATGCACCAAGAAGAAGTGGTCCACGTACACAATGGAATATTACTCTAATAATAAATACAGATTAAATTTGAAAACAAACAAAAGCAAGGAGACATCAACATTTGTGGGTTTACCCGGGCACGTTGCACTCTAATTTATAACCGAAGAACACCACTGGCCGGTAGGTCTGTTTCCCTAGTACCAGCAAGGGGAACGTAGAAAGGCTGCCGCTCTCTGGCCGTTACCTGCAAAAGCAGGTTTAAAGCCTGAGCTAATGGTCACTTCATATGAACAAGTACTGCAGGGCTGTAAATGAAACCTGCCCTCAAAATGTCTTGAGGGAGAAAATGGCCAAAATATTTCAAATGGTGACACATACTTTAAGAAAACACTTTGAAGAAAGAAGCTCTAATCACAGCTGGAAAAATTAAAAGGACATGTCTTAAAGCTCAATTTCAACGCATTATGAGACACATGCAAATTCAACCACAAAGAGGTATCAGCTCACACCACTCAGAATAACCATCAGCAAAAACTACAAAGAATAAATGCTGAAGGTGCTGGGAAGAAATACATACCCTCCACTTTAAGTGGGACCTAACCTGGAAAGAGCCACTAAGGAGAACAGAAGAGAGGTGCCTTTAAAAGGTAAACATTGAGCTACCATATGATCCAGCAGACCTATTCCTGGACCTATAAACTAAGAAGACAGAATTGGAAGGACACAGGCACGCAAATCTGCATTGCCTAGTATTACAATAGCCAAGATATGGAAGTAACCAAAAAGTCCACAGACAGATGGGTGGACAAAGAAGAACTGCTACCTGTAGAGATGGAATATGAGCTAGTGAAAAAATGAAACAATGCCATTTGGAGCACCATAGATGAGTCTAGAAGTAATCACGCAACTTGGAGTAAGTGAGAAGGCAAAAGACACATATCCTATCATATCACATATAGGTGTTACCTAAAAAATGATACAAACAAAGATATTTCCACAGAGAAACTCTATCATAGATTCATTAAAAAAACTTATGCTTCACCAACTGGAAAGGTGTGAGGATTGGATACATTACCATATTGAGGTTAACAGAGAGATACAAACACATGTGAAATATAGAATCACCAAAGACCTACGCAATACCAAGAGAAGACGACTCAACATTGTGTCATAAGCTACGTGGGAAAAGGATCCGAAGAAGAATAGATATATGTATATGTGTGAAAGAACCACATCTTGCACACCTAGAACAAACAAAACATTGTAATCAAGTTTGCTGTGATAAAAAATAAAAACTAAGTTAAAACTACGAACAAGAAGTAATGAGACATAAACTTAAAGGGCTTTTTCCTCGCACATTCCATTCTAATTTAAAACCTACAACACCACTTCCAGTAAGGCTCTGTTGCCCTAGTAACCAGATTTGGTAAAGGAGAAATGCTGCCGCCTTGTGGCCGATTCCCGCAAGAGCAGCTTTTAACCCACAGCTAATGGTCACTTACCATTCACAAGGACTCAGGGCTGTAAAGGACACCTGCCCTCAAAATTGTGCTGAGGTAGGGAATGGATAAAAAAAAGTTCAAAACAGGCAAAATTTTCCAGAAGATAGTATGAAGAGGTAAGTTTTCCTCACTGTCTTTTCAAAAAAAGGAAAATGGATAAAAGCTCCATCTCAGGAAGTATTAGACTCATGCAATCTAATCTACAAAAAGGTTTCAACTCAAACCAGTCGACTGACCATTGGCAAAAAGTCTACAAACAATAAATGTTGAAGAGGTTTTAGAGAAATGTGTACCCTCTAGCTGCTGGTGAGATGTAAAGGGGTTAACCGCCAATAATGAGAACAGAAAGGAGCTGCGTTTAAAAGGAAAAATTGAGGTACCATTCAATCCAGCAGGCGCACCAATGGGCCTCTCACCTGAGAAGACCAGAATGAAGAAGACCCGGGCTGCAAAAGCTGCACTGCAGCCTTATTCACAATAGACAAGACAGTGAAGCAACCAAAATGTCCATCAACAGATGAAAGGATAAAGAAGAAGTGGTCCATGTACACAATGAATACTAGCCATGGAAAACAATGAAACACTGCTCTTTGAGGCACCATAGATGATCTTGGAGATAATCACAGAACACGAGGTAAGTCGGAAAGCAAAAGTCCTATATCCTATGATCTCACTTATAGGCGTTATCTAATAACTGACACAAATGAACATACTTCCACAGAGAAAGTCAATCACAGACTTATTTAAAAAAACACTATGCTTATCTAAAAGGAAAGGTGGGGGGAATGGGTAAATGAAGATTAGCGTTACCATACGTGTACAAATACATATTATATACATATATCAAAAAGACCGACCATATAGCAAGGAAGGATTACGGAACACTCTGGAATAATTTACACGGGAAGAGGACCTCTACATAAATAGGTATATAGGATATGTAGATGAACCAGAGTGTGTACACCTTGGACAAGCAACATTCTAACGATTACCCCAATTGAAAAAATTAAAACAACGAACTAGGAGTAAGGAGACATAAACTTATGGGGGGTTGTCCTGGCACATTCCATCCAAATTTAAAACCTAGGCAAACAACTTCCAGAATGGCTCTGCTGCCCTAGTACCCAGATTTGGGAATGGAGAAATGCTGCATCCTTGTGGCCGTTTCCCACAACAGCAGCTTTAAACCCACTGCAAAAGGTCACTAAATATTCACCAATTGCAGGTGTGTAAATGACACCGGCCCTCCAAACAATACTGAGGTCGAAAATCGACCCAAAAATTCTAGAGTGCCACCTTCCAAAGAGAAAATTTGAAGAGGTATATTATACTCACACATTTTTTTCTTTTTTCTTTTAACAGAAAAGGAAAAGGCGTGGAAAAATGATGAATTGTAGGAATTTTTACAGACATGTAAACCCAAATTACAAAAACCTATCAGCTCACACCAGTCAGAATGGCCATCAACAGAAATGCTGCAAACAATAAATGCTGACGTGATTGTGGAGAAATGCGTACCCTCGATTCTAAGGGGGACGTGGTAAGAGCCACTAATGAAAGCACAATTGAGGTGCCTTGAAAAGGTCAACGTTGAGCTACCATACCAGTCAATCCATCAAACCCACTGCTGGGTCTATCACCTGAGAAAATGAAAATCAAAAATCACAGGCTGGCAATCCTGCACTCCAGCAATATTTACCATAGGCAACACTTGGAAGCAACGAAAATGTCCATCAACAGAGGAACGCACCAAGAAGAAGTGGTCCATGTACACACTGGAATATTAGCCATGGAAAACATGGAAGCACTGCTCTTTGAGGCACCACAGATGAGCCTGGAGATAATCACAAAACATGAAGTAGGTCGGAAAGCAAAAGACCTATAGCCTATATTATCACTTATGGCATTATCTACTAACTGACACAGATGAACATATTTCCAAAGAGAAAGACACTCACAGGCTTAGAAAACAAACCATGCTATCTAAAAGGAAAGGTGGGGGGAAATTGAGAAATGAAGATTAGTGTCACTATACATATACAAATACATATTATATACATGTATCAAAAAGACCGAACATATAGCAAGGGAGGTCGACGGAACACTGTAATATTGTACATGGGAAGAGGATCTGTACATTCATAGACATACATAATGTACAAATGAACCAGATTGTGTACACCTAGGACAAACAATATTCTAAACTTTACCCAGATTTAAAAAAAAATGTAAAAACCAAGAAGAAGTAATGAGACATAAACTTATGGGGATTTCTCCTGGCAAATTCCATCCTAATTTACAACCTAGGACAATGACTTCCAGAAAGGCTCTGCTGCCCTAGTACCCAGATTGGGGAATGGAGAAATGCTACCTCCTTGTGGCCGTTTCCCACAACAGCAGCTTTGAACGCACTGCAAAAGGTCACTAAATTTTCACCAACTTGCAGTTCTGTAAATGACACCTGCCCTCCAGAAAATTTCTGGGGTCAAAAATCGACCAAAAATTTCAGAAGAGGGCAACCTTCGAAGAAGACAATTTCAAGAGCTATATTGTACTCACGGTTTTTTCTTTTAAGAAAAAGGCATAGGAATATGATGAATTTTAAAAATTTTAATGACATGCATACCCATATTACAAAAACCTATCAGCTCACAGCAGTCAGAATGGCCATTAGGAAAAATGCTGTAAAAAATAAATGGTGAAGGGAGTGTGGAGAAATGCGTACCCTCGGTTGTAAGGGGGGGCATGTAAAGAGCCACTAAAGAAAACACAATGTAGGTGCTTTGAAAAGGGAAACATTGAGCTACCAGTCAATCAATCACAACCACTGCTTGGCCTATCACCTGAGAAAATGAGAATCAAAAAGTCACAGGCTGGCAAACCTGTACGCCAGCAAGATTAACCATAGCCAGCACTTGGAAACAATGAAAATGTCCATCAACCGAGGAATGCACCAAGAAGAAGTGGTCCACGTACACAATGGAATATTACTCTAATAATAAATACAGATTAAATTTGAAAACAAACAAAAGCAAGGAGACATCAACATTTGTGGGTTTACCCGGGCACGTTGCACTCTAATTTATAAGCGAAGAACACCACTGGCCGGTAGGTCTGTTTCCCTAGTACCAGCAAGGGGAACGTAGAAAGGCTGCCACTCTCTGGCCGTTACCTGCAAAAGCAGGTTTAAAGCCTGAGCTAATGGTCACTTCATATGAACAAGTACTGCAGGGCTGTAAATGAAACCTGCCCTCAAAATGTCTTGAGGGAGAAAATGGCCAAAATATTTCAAATGGTGACACATACTTTAAGAAAACACTTTGAAGAAAGAAGCTCTAATCACAGCTGGAAAAATAAAAAGGACATGTCTTAAAGCTCAATTTCAACGCATTATGAGACACATGCAAATTCAACCACAAAGAGGTATCAGCTCACACCACTCAGAATAACCATCAGCAAAAACTACAAAGAATAAATGCTGAAGGTGCTGGGAAGAAATACATACCCTCCACTTTAAGTGGGACCTAACCTGGAAAGAGCCACTAAGGAGAACAGAAGAGAGGTGCCTTTAAAAGGTAAACATTGAGCTACCATATGATCCAGCAGACCTATTCCTGGACCTATAAACTAAGAAGACAGAATTGGAAGGACACAGGCACGCAAATCTGCATTGCCTAGTATTACAATAGCCAAGATATGGAAGTAACCAAAAAGTCCACAGACAGATGGGTGGACAAAGAAGAACTGCTACCTGTAGAGATGGAATATGAGCTAGTGAAAAAATGAAACAATGCCATTTGGAGCACCATAGATGAGTCTAGAAGTAATCACGCAACTTGGAGTAAGTGAGAAGGCAAAAGACACATATCCTATCATATCACATATAGGTGTTACCTAAAAAATGATACAAACAAAGATATTTCCACAGAGAAACTCTATCATAGATTCATTAAAAAAACTTATGCTTCACCAACTGGAAAGGTGTGAGGATTGGATACATTACCATATTGAGGTTAACAGAGAGATACAAACACATGTGAAATATAGAATCACCAAAGACCTACGCAATACCAAGAGAAGACGACTCAACATTGTGTCATAAGCTACGTGGGAAAAGGATCCGAAGAAGAATAGATATATGTATATGTGTGAAAGAACCACATCTTGCACACCTAGAACAAACAAAACATTGTAATCAAGTTTGCTGTGATAAAAAATAAAAACTAAGTTAAAACTACGAACAAGAAGTAATGAGACATAAACTTAAAGGGCTTTTTCCTCGCACATTCCATTCTAATTTAAAACCTACAACACCACTTCCAGTAAGGCTCTGTTGCCCTAGTAACCAGATTTGGTAAAGGAGAAATGCTGCCGCCTTGTGGCCGATTCCCGCAAGAGCAGCTTTTAACCCACAGCTAATGGTCACTTACCATTCACAAGGACTCAGGGCTGTAAAGGACACCTGCCCTCAAAATTGTGCTGAGGTAGGGAATGGATAAAAAAAAGTTCAAAACAGGCAAAATTTTCCAGAAGATAGTATGAAGAGGTAAGTTTTCCTCACTGTCTTTTCAAAAAAAGGAAAAGGGATAAAAGCTCCATCTCAGGAAGTATTAGACTCATGCAATCTAATCTACAAAAAGGTTTCAACTCAAACCAGTCGACTGACCAGTGGCAAAAAGTCTACAAACAATAAATGTTGAAGAGGTTTTAGAGAAATGTGTACCCTCTAGCTGCTGGTGAGATGTAAAGGGGTTAACCGCCAATAATGAGAACAGAAAGGAGCTGCGTTTAAAAGGAAAAATTGAGGTACCATTCAATCCAGCAGGCGCACCAATGGGCCTCTCACCTGAGAAGACCAGAATGAAGAAGACCCGGGCTGCAAAAGCTGCACTGCAGCCTTATTCACAATAGACAAGACAGTGAAGCAACCAAAATGTCCATCAACAGATGAAAGGATAAAGAAGAAGTGGTCCATGTACACAATGAATACTAGCCATGGAAAACAATGAAACACTGCTCTTTGAGGCACCATAGATGATCTTGGAGATAATCACAGAACACGAGGTAAGTCGGAAAGCAAAAGTCCTATAGCCTATGATCTCACTTATAGGCGTTATCTAATAACTGACACAAATGAACATACTTCCACAGAGAAAGTCAATCACAGACTTATTTAAAAAAACACTATGCTTATCTAAAAGGAAAGGTGGGGGGAATGGGTAAATGAAGATTAGCGTTACCATACGTGTACAAATACATATTATATACATATATCAAAAAGACCGACCATATAGCAAGGAAGGATTACGGAACACTCTGGAATAATTTACACGGGAAGAGGACCTCTACATAAATAGGTATATAGGATATGTAGATGAACCAGAGTGTGTACACCTTGGACAAGCAACATTCTAACGATTACCCCAATTGAAAAAATTAAAACAACGAACTAGGAGTAAGGAGACATAAACTTATGGGGGGTTGTCCTGGCACATTCCATCCAAATTTAAAACCTAGGCAAACAACTTCCAGAATGGCTCTGCTGCCCTAGTACCCAGATTTGGGAATGGAGAAATGCTGCATCCTTGTGGCCGTTTCCCACAACAGCAGCTTTAAACCCACTGCAAAAGGTCACTAAATATTCACCAATTGCAGGTGTGTAAATGACACCGGCCCTCCAAACAATACTGAGGTCGAAAATCGACCCAAAAATTCTAGAGTGCCACCTTCCAAAGAGAAAATTTGAAGAGGTATATTATACTCACACATTTTTTTCTTTTTTCTTTTAACAGAAAAGGAAAAGGCGTGGAAAAATGATGAATTGTAGGAATTTTTACAGACATGTAAACCCAAATTACAAAAACCTATCAGCTCACACCAGTCAGAATGGCCATCAACAGAAATGCTGCAAACAATAAATGCTGACGTGATTGTGGAGAAATGCGTACCCTCGATTCTAAGGGGGACGTGGTAAGAGCCACTAATGAAAGCACAATTGAGGTGCCTTGAAAAGGTCAACGTTGAGCTACCATACCAGTCAATCAATCAAACCCACTGCTGGGTCTATCACCTGAGAAAATGAAAATCAAAAATCACAGGCTGGCAATCCTGCACTCCAGCAATATTTACCATAGGCAACACTTGGAAGCAACGAAAATGTCCATCAACAGAGGAACGCACCAAGAAGAAGTGGTCCATGTACACACTGGAATATTAGCCATGGAAAACATGGAAGCACTGCTCTTTGAGGCACCACAGATGAGCCTGGAGATAATCACAAAACATGAAGTAGGTCGGAAAGCAAAAGACCTATAGCCTATATTATCACTTATGGCATTATCTACTAACTGACACAGATGAACATATTTCCAAAGAGAAAGACACTCACAGGCTTAGAAAACAAACCATGCTATCTAAAAGGAAAGGTGGGGGGAAATTGAGAAATGAAGATTAGTGTCACTATACATATACAAATACATATTATATACATGTATCAAAAAGACCGAACATATAGCAAGGGAGGTCGACGGAACACTGTAATATTGTACATGGGAAGAGGATCTGTACATTCATAGACATACATAATGTACAAATGAACCAGATTGTGTACACCTAGGACAAACAATATTCTAAACTTTACCCAGATTTAAAAAAAATGTAAAAACCAAGAAGAAGTAATGAGACATAAACTTATGGGGATTTCTCCTGGCAAATTCCATCCTAATTTACAACCTAGGACAATGACTTCCAGAAAGGCTCTGCTGCCCTAGTACCCAGATTGGGGAATGGAGAAATGCTACCTCCTTGTGGCCGTTTCCCACAACAGCAGCTTTGAACGCACTGCAAAAGGTCACTAAATTTTCACCAACTTGCAGTTCTGTAAATGACACCTGCCCTCCAGAAAATTTCTGGGGTCAAAAATCGACCAAAAATTTCAGAAGAGGGCAACCTTCGAAGAAGACAATTTCAAGAGCTATATTGTACTCACGGTTTTTTCTTTTAAGAAAAAGGCATAGGAATATGATGAATTTTAAAAATTTTAATGACATGCATACCCATATTACAAAAACCTATCAGCTCACAGCAGTCAGAATGGCCATTAGGAAAAATGCTGTAAAAAATAAATGGTGAAGGGAGTGTGGAGAAATGCGTACCCTCGGTTGTAAGGGGGGGCATGTAAAGAGCCACTAAAGAAAACACAATGTAGGTGCTTTGAAAAGGGAAACATTGAGCTACCAGTCAATCAATCACAACCACTGCTTGGCCTATCACCTGAGAAAATGAGAATCAAAAAGTCACAGGCTGGCAAACCTGTACGCCAGCAAGATTAACCATAGCCAGCACTTGGAAACAATGAAAATGTCCATCAACCGAGGAATGCACCAAGAAGAAGTGGTCCACGTACACAATGGAATATTACTCTAATAATAAATACAGATTAAATTTGAAAACAAACAAAAGCAAGGAGACATCAACATTTGTGGGTTTACCCGGGCACGTTGCACTCTAATTTATAACCGAAGAACACCACTGGCCGGTAGGTCTGTTTCCCTAGTACCAGCAAGGGGAACGTAGAAAGGCTGCCGCTCTCTGGCCGTTACCTGCAAAAGCAGGTTTAAAGCCTGAGCTAATGGTCACTTCATATGAACAAGTACTGCAGGGCTGTAAATGAAACCTGCCCTCAAAATGTCTTGAGGGAGAAAATGGCCAAAATATTTCAAATGGTGACACATACTTTAAGAAAACACTTTGAAGAAAGAAGCTCTAATCACAGCTGGAAAAATAAAAAGGACATGTCTTAAAGCTCAATTTCAACGCATTATGAGACACATGCAAATTCAACCACAAAGAGGTATCAGCTCACACCACTCAGAATAACCATCAGCAAAAACTACAAAGAATAAATGCTGAAGGTGCTGGGAAGAAATACATACCCTCCACTTTAAGTGGGACCTAACCTGGAAAGAGCCACTAAGGAGAACAGAAGAGAGGTGCCTTTAAAAGGTAAACATTGAGCTACCATATGATCCAGCAGACCTATTCCTGGACCTATAAACTAAGAAGACAGAATTGGAAGGACACAGGCACGCAAATCTGCATTGCCTAGTATTACAATAGCCAAGATATGTAAGTAACCAAAAAGTCCACAGACAGATGGGTGGACAAAGAAGAACTGCTACCTGTAGAGATGGAATATGAGCTAGTGAAAAAATGAAACAATGCCATTTGGAGCACCATAGATGAGTCTAGAAGTAATCACGCAACTTGGAGTAAGTGAGAAGGCAAAAGACACATATCCTATCATATCACATATAGGTGTTACCTAAAAAATGATACAAACAAAGATATTTCCACAGAGAAACTCTATCATAGATTCATTAAAAAAACTTATGCTTCACCAACTGGAAAGGTGTGAGGATTGGATACATTACCATATTGAGGTTAACAGAGAGATACAAACACATGTGAAATATAGAATCACCAAAGACCTACGCAATACCAAGAGAAGACGACTCAACATTGTGTCATAAGCTACGTGGGAAAAGGATCCGAAGAAGAATAGATATATGTATATGTGTGAAAGAACCACATCTTGCACACCTAGAACAAACAAAACATTGTAATCAAGTTTGCTGTGATAAAAAATAAAAACTAAGTTAAAACTACGAACAAGAAGTAATGAGACATAAACTTAAAGGGCTTTTTCCTCGCACATTCCATTCTAATTTAAAACCTACAACACCACTTCCAGTAAGGCTCTGTTGCCCTAGTAACCAGATTTGGTAAAGGAGAAATGCTGCCGCCTTGTGGCCGATTCCCGCAAGAGCA
The DNA here is from genome assembly GCF_949987535.1 of Balaenoptera acutorostrata. Lineage (NCBI taxonomy): Eukaryota > Metazoa > Chordata > Mammalia > Artiodactyla > Balaenopteridae > Balaenoptera > Balaenoptera acutorostrata. The sequence goes on along the minus strand of NC_080070.1, from coordinate 90,437,199 downwards.
GCTTTTAACCCACAGCTAATGGTCACTTACCATTCACAAGGACTCAGGGCTGTAAAGGACACCTGCCCTCAAAATTGTGCTGAGGTAGGGAATGGATAAAAAAAAATTCAAAACAGGCAAAATTTTCCAGAAGATAGTATGAAGAGGTAAGTTTTCCTCGCTGTCTTTTCAAAAAAAGGAAAATGGATAAAAGCTCCATCTCAGGAAGTATTAGACTCATGCAATCTAATCTACAAAAAGGTTTCAACTCAAACCAGTCGACTGACCATTGGCAAAAAGTCTACAAACAATAAATGTTGAAGAGGTTTTAGAGAAATGTGTACCCTCTAGCTGCTGGTGAGATGTAAAGGGGTTAACCGCCAATAATGAGAACAGAAAGGAGCTGCGTTTAAAAGGAAAAATTGAGGTACCATTCAATCCAGCAGGCGCACCAATGGGCCTCTCACCTGAGAAGACCAGAATGAAGAAGACCCGGGCTGCAAAAGCTGCACTGCAGCCTTATTCACAATAGACAAGACAGTGAAGCAACCAAAATGTCCATCAACAGATGAAAGGATAAAGAAGAAGTGGTCCATGTACACAATGAATACTAGCCATGGAAAACAATGAAACACTGCTCTTTGAGGCACCATAGATGATCTTGGAGATAATCACAGAACACGAGGTAAGTCGGAAAGCAAAAGTCCTATAGCCTATGATCTCACTTATAGGCGTTATCTAATAACTGACACAAATGAACATACTTCCACAGAGAAAGTCAATCACAGACTTATTTAAAAAAACACTATGCTTATCTAAAAGGAAAGGTGGGGGGAATGGGTAAATGAAGATTAGCGTTACCATACGTGTACAAATACATATTATATACATATATCAAAAAGACCGACCATATAGCAAGGAAGGATTACGGAACACTCTGGAATAATTTACACGGGAAGAGGACCTCTACATAAATAGGTATATAGGATATGTAGATGAACCAGAGTGTGTACACCTTGGACAAGCAACATTCTAACGATTACCCCAATTGAAAAAATTAAAACAACGAACTAGGAGTAAGGAGACATAAACTTATGGGGGGTTGTCCTGGCACATTCCACCCAAATTTAAAACCTAGGCAAACAACTTCCAGAATGGCTCTGCTGCCCTAGTACCCAGATTTGGGAATGGAGAAATGCTGCATCCTTGTGGCCGTTTCCCACAACAGCAGCTTTAAACCCACTGCAAAAGGTCACTAAATATTCACCAATTGCAGGTGTGTAAATGACACCGGCCCTCCAAACAATACTGAGGTCGAAAATCGACCCAAAAATTCTAGAGTGCCACCTTCCAAAGAGAAAATTTGAAGAGGTATATTATACTCACACATTTTTTTCTTTTTTCTTTTAACAGAAAAGGAAAAGGCGTGGAAAAATGATGAATTGTAGGAATTTTTACAGACATGTAAACCCAAATTACAAAAACCTATCAGCTCACACCAGTCAGAATGGCCATCAACAGAAATGCTGCAAACAATAAATGCTGACGTGATTGTGGAGAAATGCGTACCCTCGATTCTAAGGGGGACGTGGTAAGAGCCACTAATGAAAGCACAATTGAGGTGCCTTGAAAAGGTCAACGTTGAGCTACCATACCAGTCAATCAATCAAACCCACTGCTGGGTCTATCACCTGAGAAAATGAAAATCAAAAATCACAGGCTGGCAATCCTGCACTCCAGCAATATTTACCATAGGCAACACTTGGAAGCAACGAAAATGTCCATCAACAGAGGAACGCACCAAGAAGAAGTGGTCCATGTACACACTGGAATATTAGCCATGGAAAACATGGAAGCACTGCTCTTTGAGGCACCACAGATGAGCCTGGAGATAATCACAAAACATGAAGTAGGTCGGAAAGCAAAAGACCTATAGCCTATATTATCACTTATGGCATTATCTACTAACTGACACAGATGAACATATTTCCAAAGAGAAAGACACTCACAGGCTTAGAAAACAAACCATGCTATCTAAAAGGAAAGGTGGGGGGAAATTGAGAAATGAAGATTAGTGTCACTATACATATACAAATACATATTATATACATGTATCAAAAAGACCGAACATATAGCAAGGGAGGTCGACGGAACACTGTAATATTGTACATGGGAAGAGGATCTGTACATTCATAGACATACATAATGTACAAATGAACCAGATTGTGTACACCTAGGACAAACAATATTCTAAACTTTACCCAGATTTAAAAAAAAATGTAAAAACCAAGAAGAAGTAATGAGACATAAACTTATGGGGATTTCTCCTGGCAAATTCCATCCTAATTTACAACCTAGGACAATGACTTCCAGAAAGGCTCTGCTGCCCTAGTACCCAGATTGGGGAATGGAGAAATGCTACCTCCTTGTGGCCGTTTCCCACAACAGCAGCTTTGAACGCACTGCAAAAGGTCACTAAATTTTCACCAACTTGCAGTTCTGTAAATGACACCTGCCCTCCAGAAAATTTCTGGGGTCAAAAATCGACCAAAAATTGCAGAAGAGGGCAACCTTCGAAGAAGACAATTTCAAGAGCTATATTGTACTCACGGTTTTTTCTTTTAAGAAAAAGGCATAGGAATATGATGAATTTTAAAAATTTTAATGACATGCATACCCATATTACAAAAACCTATCAGCTCACAGCAGTCAGAATGGCCATTAGGAAAAATGCTGCAAAAAATAAATGGTGAAGGGAGTGTGGAGAAATGCGTACCCTCGGTTGTAAGGGGGGGCATGTAAAGAGCCACTAAAGAAAACACAATGTAGGTGCTTTGAAAAGGGAAACATTGAGCTACCAGTCAATCAATCACAACCACTGCTTGGCCTATCACCTGAGAAAATGAGAATCAAAAAGTCACAGGCTGGCAAACCTGTACGCCAGCAAGATTAACCATAGCCAGCACTTGGAAACAATGAAAATGTCCATCAACCGAGGAATGCACCAAGAAGAAGTGGTCCACGTACACAATGGAATATTACTCTAATAATAAATACAGATTAAATTTGAAAACAAACAAAAGCAAGGAGACATCAACATTTGTGGGTTTACCCGGGCACGTTGCACTCTAATTTATAACTGAAGAACACCACTGGCCGGTAGGTCTGTTTCCCTAGTACCAGCAAGGGGAACGTAGAAAGGCTGCCGCTCTCTGGCCGTTACCTGCAAAAGCAGGTTTAAAGCCTGAGCTAATGGTCACTTCATATGAACAAGTACTGCAGGGCTGTAAATGAAACCTGCCCTCAAAATGTCTTGAGGGAGAAAATGGCCAAAATATTTCAAATGGTGACACATACTTTAAGAAAACACTTTGAAGAAAGAAGCTCTAATCACAGCTGGAAAAATAAAAAGGACATGTCTTAAAGCTCAATTTCAACGCATTATGAGACACATGCAAATTCAACCACAAAGAGGTATCAGCTCACACCACTCAGAATAACCATCAGCAAAAACTACAAAGAATAAATGCTGAAGGTGCTGGGAAGAAATACATACCCTCCACTTTAAGTGGGACCTAACCTGGAAAGAGCCACTAAGGAGAACAGAAGAGAGGTGCCTTTAAAAGGTAAACATTGAGCTACCATATGATCCAGCAGACCTATTCCTGGACCTATAAACTAAGAAGACAGAATTGGAAGGACACAGGCACGCAAATCTGCATTGCCTAGTATTACAATAGCCAAGATATGGAAGTAACCAAAAAGTCCACAGACAGATGGGTGGACAAAGAAGAACTGCTACCTGTAGAGATGGAATATGAGCTAGTGAAAAAATGAAACAATGCCATTTGGAGCACCATAGATGAGTCTAGAAGTAATCACGCAACTTGGAGTAAGTGAGAAGGCAAAAGACACATATCCTATCATATCACATATAGGTGTTACCTAAAAAATGATACAAACAAAGATATTTCCACAGAGAAACTCTATCATAGATTCATTAAAAAAACTTATGCTTCACCAACTGGAAAGGTGTGAGGATTGGATACATTACCATATTGAGGTTAACAGAGAGATACAAACACATGTGAAATATAGAATCACCAAAGACCTACGCAATACCAAGAGAAGACGACTCAACATTGTGTCATAAGCTACGTGGGAAAAGGATCCGAAGAAGAATAGATATATGTATATGTGTGAAAGAACCACATCTTGCACACCTAGAACAAACAAAACATTGTAATCAAGTTTGCTGTGATAAAAAATAAAAATTAAGTTAAAACTACGAACAAGAAGTAATGAGACATAAACTTAAAGGGCTTTTTCCTCGCACATTCCATTCTAATTTAAAACCTACAACACCACTTCCAGTAAGGCTCTGTTGCCCTAGTAACCAGATTTGGTAAAGGAGAAATGCTGCCGCCTTGTGGCCGATTCCCGCAAGAGCAGCTTTTAACCCACAGCTAATGGTCACTTACCATTCACAAGGACTCAGGGCTGTAAAGGACACCTGCCCTCAAAATTGTGCTGAGGTAGGGAATGGATAAAAAAAAATTCAAAACAGGCAAAATTTTCCAGAAGATAGTATGAAGAGGTAAGTTTTCCTCGCTGTCTTTTCAAAAAAAGGAAAATGGATAAAAGCTCCATCTCAGGAAGTATTAGACTCATGCAATCTAATCTACAAAAAGGTTTCAACTCAAACCAGTCGACTGACCATTGGCAAAAAGTCTACAAACAATAAATGTTGAAGAGGTTTTAGAGAAATGTGTACCCTCTAGCTGCTGGTGAGATGTAAAGGGGTTAACCGCCAATAATGAGAACAGAAAGGAGCTGCGTTTAAAAGGAAAAATTGAGGTACCATTCAATCCAGCAGGCGCACCAATGGGCCTCTCACCTGAGAAGACCAGAATGAAGAAGACCCGGGCTGCAAAAGCTGCACTGCAGCCTTATTCACAATAGACAAGACAGTGAAGCAACCAAAATGTCCATCAACAGATGAAAGGATAAAGAAGAAGTGGTCCATGTACACAATGAATACTAGCCATGGAAAACAATGAAACACTGCTCTTTGAGGCACCATAGATGATCTTGGAGATAATCACAGAACACGAGGTAAGTCGGAAAGCAAAAGTCCTATATCCTATGATCTCACTTATAGGCGTTATCTAATAACTGACACAAATGAACATACTTCCACAGAGAAAGTCAATCACAGACTTATTTAAAAAAACACTATGCTTATCTAAAAGGAAAGGTGGGGGGAATGGGTAAATGAAGATTAGCGTTACCATACGTGTACAAATACATATTATATACATATATCAAAAAGACCGACCATATAGCAAGGAAGGATTACGGAACACTCTGGAATAATTTACACGGGAAGAGGACCTCTACATAAATAGGTATATAGGATATGTAGATGAACCAGAGTGTGTACACCTTGGACAAGCAACATTCTAACGATTACCCCAATTGAAAAAATTAAAACAACGAACTAGGAGTAAGGAGACATAAACTTATGGGGGGTTGTCCTGGCACATTCCATCCAAATTTAAAACCTAGGCAAACAACTTCCAGAATGGCTCTGCTGCCCTAGTACCCAGATTTGGGAATGGAGAAATGCTGCATCCTTGTGGCCGTTTCCCACAACAGCAGCTTTAAACCCACTGCAAAAGGTCACTAAATATTCACCAATTGCAGGTCTGTAAATGACACCGGCCCTCCAAACAATACTGAGGTCGAAAATCGACCCAAAAATTCTAGAGTGCCACCTTCCAAAGAGAAAATTTGAAGAGGTATATTATACTCACACATTTTTTTCTTTTTTCTTTTAACAGAAAAGGAAAAGGCGTGGAAAAATGATGAATTGTAGGAATTTTTACAGACATGTAAACCCAAATTACAAAAACCTATCAGCTCACACCAGTCAGAATGGCCATCAACAGAAATGCTGCAAACAATAAATGCTGACGTGATTGTGGAGAAATGCGTACCCTCGATTCTAAGGGGGACGTGGTAAGAGCCACTAATGAAAGCACAATTGAGGTGCCTTGAAAAGGTCAACGTTGAGCTACCATACCAGTCAATCAATCAAACCCACTGCTGGGTCTATCACCTGAGAAAATGAAAATCAAAAATCACAGGCTGGCAATCCTGCACTCCAGCAATATTTACCATAGGCAACACTTGGAAGCAACGAAAATGTCCATCAACAGAGGAACGCACCAAGAAGAAGTGGTCCATGTACACACTGGAATATTAGCCATGGAAAACATGGAAGCACTGCTCTTTGAGGCACCACAGATGAGCCTGGAGATAATCACAAAACATGAAGTAGGTCGGAAAGCAAAAGACCTATAGCCTATATTATCACTTATGGCATTATCTACTAACTGACACAGATGAACATATTTCCAAAGAGAAAGACACTCACAGGCTTAGAAAACAAACCATGCTATCTAAAAGGAAAGGTGGGGGGAAATTGAGAAATGAAGATTAGTGTCACTATACATATACAAATACATATTATATACATGTATCAAAAAGACCGAACATATAGCAAGGGAGGTCGACGGAACACTGTAATATTGTACATGGGAAGAGGATCTGTACATTCATAGACATACATAATGTACAAATGAACCAGATTGTGTACACCTAGGACAAACAATATTCTAAACTTTACCCAGATTTAAAAAAAAATGTAAAAACCAAGAAGAAGTAATGAGACATAAACTTATGGGGATTTCTCCTGGCAAATTCCATCCTAATTTACAACCTAGGACAATGACTTCCAGAAAGGCTCTGCTGCCCTAGTACCCAGATTGGGGAATGGAGAAATGCTACCTCCTTGTGGCCGTTTCCCACAACAGCAGCTTTGAACGCACTGCAAAAGGTCACTAAATTTTCACCAACTTGCAGTTCTGTAAATGACACCTGCCCTCCAGAAAATTTCTGGGGTCAAAAATCGACCAAAAATTTCAGAAGAGGGCAACCTTCGAAGAAGACAATTTCAAGAGCTATATTGTACTCACGGTTTTTTCTTTTAAGAAAAAGGCATAGGAATATGATGAATTTTAAAAATTTTAATGACATGCATACCCATATTACAAAAACCTATCAGCTCACAGCAGTCAGAATGGCCATTAGGAAAAATGCTGCAAAAAATAAATGGTGAAGGGAGTGTGGAGAAATGCGTACCCTCGGTTGTAAGGGGGGGCATGTAAAGAGCCACTAAAGAAAACACAATGTAGGTGCTTTGAAAAGGGAAACATTGAGCTACCAGTCAATCAATCACAACCACTGCTTGGCCTATCACCTGAGAAAATGAGAATCAAAAAGTCACAGGCTGGCAAACCTGTACGCCAGCAAGATTAACCATAGCCAGCACTTGGAAACAATGAAAATGTCCATCAACCGAGGAATGCACCAAGAAGAAGTGGTCCACGTACACAATGGAATATTACTCTAATAATAAATACAGATTAAATTTGAAAACAAACAAAAGCAAGGAGACATCAACATTTGTGGGTTTACCCGGGCACGTTGCACTCTAATTTATAACTGAAGAACACCACTGGCCGGTAGGTCTGTTTCCCTAGTACCAGCAAGGGGAACGTAGAAAGGCTGCCGCTCTCTGGCCGTTACCTGCAAAAGCAGGTTTAAAGCCTGAGCTAATGGTCACTTCATATGAACAAGTACTGCAGGGCTGTAAATGAAACCTGCCCTCAAAATGTCTTGAGGGAGAAAATGGCCAAAATATTTCAAATGGTGACACATACTTTAAGAAAACACTTTGAAGAAAGAAGCTCTAATCACAGCTGGAAAAATAAAAAGGACATGTCTTAAAGCTCAATTTCAACGCATTATGAGACACATGCAAATTCAACCACAAAGAGGTATCAGCTCACACCACTCAGAATAACCATCAGCAAAAACTACAAAGAATAAATGCTGAAGGTGCTGGGAAGAAATACATACCCTCCACTTTAAGTGGGACCTAACCTGGAAAGAGCCACTAAGGAGAACAGAAGAGAGGTGCCTTTAAAAGGTAAACATTGAGCTACCATATGATCCAGCAGACCTATTCCTGGACCTATAAACTAAGAAGACAGAATTGGAAGGACACAGGCACGCAAATCTGCATTGCCTAGTATTACAATAGCCAAGATATGGAAGTAACCAAAAAGTCCACAGACAGATGGGTGGACAAAGAAGAACTGCTACCTGTAGAGATGGAATATGAGCTAGTGAAAAAATGAAACAATGCCATTTGGAGCACCATAGATGAGTCTAGAAGTAATCACGCAACTTGGAGTAAGTGAGAAGGCAAAAGACACATATCCTATCATATCACATATAGGTGTTACCTAAAAAATGATACAAACAAAGATATTTCCACAGAGAAACTCTATCATAGATTCATTAAAAAAACTTATGCTTCACCAACTGGAAAGGTGTGAGGATTGGATACATTACCATATTGAGGTTAACAGAGAGATACAAACACATGTGAAATATAGAATCACCAAAGACCTACGCAATACCAAGAGAAGACGACTCAACATTGTGTCATAAGCTACGTGGGAAAAGGATCCGAAGAAGAATAGATATATGTATATGTGTGAAAGAACCACATCTTGCACACCTAGAACAAACAAAACATTGTAATCAAGTTTGCTGTGATAAAAAATAAAAACTAAGTTAAAACTACGAACAAGAAGTAATGAGACATAAACTTAAAGGGCTTTTTCCTCGCACATTCCATTCTAATTTAAAACCTACAACACCACTTCCAGTAAGGCTCTGTTGCCCTAGTAACCAGATTTGGTAAAGGAGAAATGCTGCCGCCTTGTGGCCGATTCCCGCAAGAGCAGCTTTTAACCCACAGCTAATGGTCACTTACCATTCACAAGGACTCAGGGCTGTAAAGGACACCTGCCCTCAAAATTGTGCTGAGGTAGGGAATGGATAAAAAAAAATTCAAAACAGGCAAAATTTTCCAGAAGATAGTATGAAGAGGTAAGTTTTCCTCGCTGTCTTTTCAAAAAAAGGAAAATGGATAAAAGCTCCATCTCAGGAAGTATTAGACTCATGCAATCTAATCTACAAAAAGGTTTCAACTCAAACCAGTCGACTGACCAGTGGCAAAAAGTCTACAAACAATAAATGTTGAAGAGGTTTTAGAGAAATGTGTACCCTCTAGCTGCTGGTGAGATGTAAAGGGGTTAACCGCCAATAATGAGAACAGAAAGGAGCTGCGTTTAAAAGGAAAAATTGAGGTACCATTCAATCCAGAAGGCGCACCAATGGGCCTCTCACCTGAGAAGACCAGAATGAAGAAGACCCGGGCTGCAAAAGCTGCACTGCAGCCTTATTCACAATAGACAAGACAGTGAAGCAACCAAAATGTCCATCAACAGATGAAAGGATAAAGAAGAAGTGGTCCATGTACACAATGAATACTAGCCATGGAAAACAATGAAACACTGCTCTTTGAGGCACCATAGATGATCTTGGAGATAATCACAGAACACGAGGTAAGTCGGAAAGCAAAAGTCCTATATCCTATGATCTCACTTATAGGCGTTATCTAATAACTGACACAAATGAACATACTTCCACAGAGAAAGTCAATCACAGACTTATTTAAAAAAACACTATGCTTATCTAAAAGGAAAGGTGGGGGGAATGGGTAAATGAAGATTAGCGTTACCATACGTGTACAAATACATATTATATACATATATCAAAAAGACCGACCATATAGCAAGGAAGGATTACGGAACACTCTGGAATAATTTACACGGGAAGAGGACCTCTACATAAATAGGTATATAGGATATGTAGATGAACCAGAGTGTGTACACCTTGGACAAGCAACATTCTAACGATTACCCCAATTGAAAAAATTAAAACAACGAACTAGGAGTAAGGAGACATAAACTTATGGGGGGTTGTCCTGGCACATTCCATCCAAATTTAAAACCTAGGCAAACAACTTCCAGAATGGCTCTGCTGCCCTAGTACCCAGATTTGGGAATGGAGAAATGCTGCATCCTTGTGGCCGTTTCCCACAACAGCAGCTTTAAACCCACTGCAAAAGGTCACTAAATATTCACCAATTGCAGGTCTGTAAATGACACCGGCCCTCCAAACAATACTGAGGTCGAAAATCGACCCAAAAATTCTAGAGTGCCACCTTCCAAAGAGAAAATTTGAAGAGGTATATTATACTCACACATTTTTTTCTTTTTTCTTTTAACAGAAAAGGAAAAGGCGTGGAAAAATGATGAATTGTAGGAATTTTTACAGACATGTAAACCCAAATTACAAAAACCTATCAGCTCACACCAGTCAGAATGGCCATCAACAGAAATGCTGCAAACAATAAATGCTGACGTGATTGTGGAGAAATGCGTACCCTCGATTCTAAGGGGGACGTGGTAAGAGCCACTAATGAAAGCACAATTGAGGTGCCTTGAAAAGGTCAACGTTGAGCTACCATACCAGTCAATCAATCAAACCCACTGCTGGGTCTATCACCTGAGAAAATGAAAATCAAAAATCACAGGCTGGCAATCCTGCACTCCAGCAATATTTACCATAGGCAACACTTGGAAGCAACGAAAATGTCCATCAACAGAGGAACGCACCAAGAAGAAGTGGTCCATGTACACACTGGAATATTAGCCATGGAAAACATGGAAGCACTGCTCTTTGAGGCACCACAGATGAGCCTGGAGATAATCACAAAACATGAAGTAGGTCGGAAAGCAAAAGACCTATAGCCTATATTATCACTTATGGCATTATCTACTAACTGACACAGATGAACATATTTCCAAAGAGAAAGACACTCACAGGCTTAGAAAACAAACCATGCTATCTAAAAGGAAAGGTGGGGGGAAATTGAGAAATGAAGATTAGTGTCACTATACATATACAAATACATATTATATACATGTATCAAAAAGACCGAACATATAGCAAGGGAGGTCGACGGAACACTGTAATATTGTACATGGGAAGAGGATCTGTACATTCATAGACATACATAATGTACAAATGAACCAGATTGTGTACACCTAGGACAAACAATATTCTAAACTTTACCCAGATTTAAAAAAAATGTAAAAACCAAGAAGAAGTAATGAGACATAAACTTATGGGGATTTCTCCTGGCAAATTCCATCCTAATTTACAACCTAGGACAATGACTTCCAGAAAGGCTCTGCTGCCCTAGTACCCAGATTGGGGAATGGAGAAATGCTACCTCCTTGTGGCCGTTTCCCACAACAGCAGCTTTGAACGCACTGCAAAAGGTCACTAAATTTTCACCAACTTGCAGTTCTGTAAATGACACCTGCCCTCCAGAAAATTTCTGGGGTCAAAAATCGACCAAAAATTTCAGAAGAGGGCAACCTTCGAAGAAGACAATTTCAAGAGCTATATTGTACTCACGGTTTTTTCTTTTAAGAAAAAGGCATAGGAATATGATGAATTTAAAAAATTTTAATGACATGCATACCCATATTACAAAAACCTATCAGCTCACAGCAGTCAGAATGGCCATTAGGAAAAATGCTGCAAAAAATAAATGGTGAAGGGAGTGTGGAGAAATGCGTACCCTCGGTTGTAAGGGGGGGCATGTAAAGAGCCACTAAAGAAAACACAATGTAGGTGCTTTGAAAAGGGAAACATTGAGCTACCAGTCAATCAATCACAACCACTGCTTGGCCTATCACCTGAGAAAATGAGAATCAAAAAGTCACAGGCTGGCAAACCTGTACGCCAGCAAGATTAACCATAGCCAGCACTTGGAAACAATGAAAATGTCCATCAACCGAGGAATGCACCAAGAAGAAGTGGTCCACGTACACAATGGAATATTACTCTAATAATAAATACAGATTAAATTTGAAAACAAACAAAAGCAAGGAGACATCAACATTTGTGGGTTTACCCGGGCACGTTGCACTCTAATTTATAACTGAAGAACACCACTGGCCGGTAGGTCTGTTTCCCTAGTACCAGCAAGGGGAACGTAGAAAGGCTGCCGCTCTCTGGCCGTTACCTGCAAAAGCAGGTTTAAAGCCTGAGCTAATGGTCACTTCATATGAACAAGTACTGCAGGGCTGTAAATGAAACCTGCCCTCAAAATGTCTTGAGGGAGAAAATGGCCAAAATATTTCAAATGGTGACACATACTTTAAGAAAACACTTTGAAGAAAGAAGCTCTAATCACAGCTGGAAAAATAAAAAGGACATGTCTTAAAGCTCAATTTCAACGCATTATGAGACTGCAAATGCAACCACAAAGAGGTATCAGCTCACACCACTCAGAATAACCATCAGCAAAAACTACAAAGAATCAATGCTGAAGGTGCTGGGAAGAAATACATACCCTCCACTTTAAGTGGGACCTAACCTGGAAAGAGCCACTAAGGAGAACAGAATAGAGGTGCCTTTAAAAGGTAAACATTGAGCTACCATATGATCCAGCAGACCTATTCCTGGACCTATAAACTAAGAAGACAGAATTGGAAGGACACAGGCACGCAAATCTGCATTGCCTAGTATTACAATAGCCAAGATATGGAAGTAACCAAAAAGTCCACAGACAGATGGGTGGACAAAGAAGAACTGCTACCTGTACAGATGGAATATGAGCTAGTGAAAAAATGAAACAATGCCATTTGCAGCACCATAGATGAGTCTAGAAGTAATCACGCAACTTGGAGTAAGTGAGAAGGCAAAAGACACATATCCTATCATATCACATATAGGTGTTACCTAGAAAATGATACAAACAAAGATATTTCCACAGAGAAACACTATCATAGATTCATTAAAAAAACTTATGCTTCACCAACTGGAAAGGTGTGAGGATTGGATACATTACCATATTGAGGTTAACAGAGAGATACAAACACATGTGAAATATAGAATCACCAAAGACCTACGCAATACCAAGAGAAGACTACTCAACATTGTGTCATAAGCTACGTGGGAAAAGGATCCGAAGAAGAATAGATATATATATATGTGTGAAAGAACCACATCTTGCACACCTAGAGCAAACAAAACATTGTAATCAAGTTTGCTGTGATAAAAAATAAAAATTAAGTTAAAAATACGAACAAGAAGTAATGAGACATAAACTTAAAGGGCTTTTTCCTCGCACATTCCATTCTAATTTAAAACCTAGAACACCACTTCCAGTAAGGCTCTGTTGCCCTAGTAACCAGATTTGGTAAAGGAGAAATGCTGCCGCCTTGTGGCCGATTCCCGCAACAGCAGCTTTTAACCCACAACTAATGGTCACTTACCATTCACAAGGACTCAGGGCTGTAAAGGACACCTGCCCTCAAAATTGTGCTGAAGTAGGGAATGGAGAAAAAAATTCAAAACAGACAAAATTTTCAAGAAGATAGTATGAAGAGGTAAGTTTTCCTCACTGTCTTTTTAAAAAAAGGAAAATGGATAAAAGCTCCACCTCAGGAAGTATTAGACTCTTGCAATCTAATCTACAAAATGTTTTCAACTCAAACCAGTCGAATGACCATTGGCAAAAAGTCTACAAACAATAAATGCTGAAGAGGTTTTAGAGAAATGTGTACCCTCTAGCTGCTGGTGAGATGTAAAGGGGTTAACCGCCAATAATGAGAACAGAAAGGAGCTGCGTTTAAAAGGAAATATTGAGGTACCATTCAATCCAGCAGGCACACCAATGGGCCTCTCACCTGAGAAGACCAGAATGAAGAAGACCCGGGCTGCAAAAGCTGCACTGCAGCCTTATTCACAATAGACAAGACAGTGAAGCTACCAAAATGTCCATCAACAGATGAAAGGATAAAGAAGAAGTGGTCCATGTACACAATGAATACTAGCTATGGAAAACAATGAACCACTGCTCTTTGAGGCACCATAGATGATCTTGGAGATAATCACAGAACACGAGGTAAGTCGGAAAGCAAAAGTCCTATATCCTATGATATCACTTATAGGCGTTATCTAATAACTGACACAAATGAACTTATTTCCACAGAGAAAGTCAATCACAGACTTATTAAAAAAACTATGCTTATCTAAAAGGAAAGGTGGGGGAATGGGTAAATGAAGATTAGCATTACCATATGTATACAAATACATATTATATACATATATCAAAGAGACCGACCATATAGCAAGGAAGGATTACGGAACACTCTGTAATAATTTACACGGGAAGAGGATCTCTACATAAATAGGTATATAGAATATGTAGATGAACCAGAGTGTGTACACCTTGGACAAGCAACATTCTCACCATTACCCCAATTGAAAAAATTAAAACAACGAACTAGGAGTAAGGAGACATAAACTTATGGGGGGTTTTCCTGGCACATTCCATCCAAATTTAAAACCTAGGCAAACAACTTCCAGAATGGCTCTGCTGCCCTAGTACCCAGATTTGGGAATGGAGAAATGCTGCATCCTTGTGGCCGTTTCCCACAACAGCAGCTTTAAACCCACTGCAAAAGGTCACTAAATATTCACCAATTGCAGGTCTGTAAATGACACCGGCCCTCCAAAAAATACTGAGGTCGAAAATCGACCCAAAAATTCTAGAGTGCCACCTTCCAAAGAGAAAATTTGAAGAGGTATATTATACTCACACATTTTTTCTTTTTTCTTTTAACAGAAAAGGAAAAGGCGTGGAAAAATGATGAATTGTAGGAATTTTTACAGACATGTAAACCCAAATTACAAAAACCTATCAGCTCACACCAGTCAGAATGGCCATCAACAAAAATGCTGCAAACAATAAATGCTGACGTGATTGTGGACAAATGCGTACCCTCGATTCTAAGGGGGACGTGGTAAGAGCCACTAATGAAAGCACAATTGAGGTGCCTTGAAAAGGTCAACGTTGAGCTACCATACCAGTCAATCAATCAAACCCACTGCTGGGTCTATCACCTGAGAAAATGAAAATCAAAAATCACAGGCTGGCAATCCTGCACTCCAGCAATATTTACCATAGGCAACACTTGGAAGCAACGAAAATGTCCATCAACAGAGGAACGCACCAAGAAGAAGTGGTCCATGTACACACTGGAATATTAGCCATGGAAAACATGGAAGCACTGCTCTTTGAGGCACCATAGATGAGCCTGGAGATAATCACAAAACATGAAGTAGGTCGGAAAGCAAAAGACCTATAGCCTATATTATCACTTATGGCATTATCTAATAACTGACACAGATGAACATATTTCCAAAGAGAAAGACACTCACAGGCTTAGAAAACAAACTATGCTATCGAAAAGGAAAGGAGGGGGGAAATTGAGAAATGAAGATTAGTGTCACTATACATATACAAATACATATTATATACATGTATCAAAAAGACCGAACATATAGCAAGGGAGGTCGACGGAACACTGTAATATTTTACATGGGAAGAGGATCTGTACATTAATAGACGTACATAATGTACAAATGAACCAGATTGTGTACACCTAGGAGAAACAATATTCTAAACTTTACCCAGATTTAAAAAAAAATGTAAAAACCAAGAAGAAGTAATGAGACATAAACTTATGGGGATTTCTCCTGGCCAATTCCATCCTAATTTACAACCTAGGACAATGACTTCCAGAAAGGCTCTGCTGCCCTAGTACCCAGATTGGGGAATGGAGAAATGCTACCTCCTTGTGGCCGTTTCCCACAACAGCAGCTTTGAACTCACTGCAAAAGTCACTAAATTTTCACCAACTTGCAGTTCTGTAAATGACACCTGCCCTCCAGAACATTTCTGGGGTCAAAAATCGACCAAAAATTTCAGAAGAGGGCAACCTTCGAAGAAGACAATTTCAAGAGGTGTATTATACTCACGGTTTTTTCTTTTAAAAAAAAGGCATAGGAATATGATGGATTTTAAATATTTTAATGACATGCATAGCCATATTACAAAAACCTATCAGCTCACAGCAGTCAGAATGGCCATTAGGAAAAATGCTGCAAAAAATAAATGGTGAAGGGAGTGTGGAGAAATGCGTACCCTTGGTTTTAAGGGGGGCATGTAAAGAGCCACTAATGAAAACACAATGTAGGTGCTTTGAAAAGGGAAACATTGAGCTACCATATGATCCAGTAGGCCCACTCCTCGACCTATAATCTAAAAAGAGAGAATTGGAAAGACAGAGGCAGGCAAATCTGCATTGCACCGTATTACAATAGCTACGAAATGGAAGTAACAAAAAAGTCCACCAACAGATGGGTGGATAAAGAAGAACTGCTCCATGTACAGATGTAATATTCGCTAGTGAAAAAAATGAACCAATGCCATTTGCAGCACCATAGATGAGTCTAGACGTAAACACTCCACATGTAGTAAGTGAGAAAGTAAAAGACACATATCCTATCATATCACTATTAGGAGTTACTTAGAAATTGATACCAATGAAGATATTTACACAGAGAAAGGCAAGCACAGATTCATTAAAAAAAGTATGGTTTCCCAAATAGAAAGTGATGAGGATTAGATACATTACCATATTGGGGTTAACAGAGATATACAAACCATGTGAAATATAAAACCACCAAAGACGTATGGAAGACCAGGGGAAAACTACTCAACATTGTGTCATAACCTACATGGGAAAAGGATGCGAGGAAGAATAGATACATGTATATGTGTGAAAGAACCACATCTTGCACACCTAGAACAAACAAACCATTGTAATCATATTGGCTGGGATAAAAAATAAAAAGTAAATTACAAATATGAACAAGAAGTAATGAGACATAAACTTAAAGGGCTTTTTCCTGGCACATTCCATTGTAATTTAAAACCTAGAAAACCACTTCCATTAAGGCTCTGTTTCCCTAGTAACCAAATTTGGTAAAGGGGAATTGCTGCCACCTTGTGGACATTTCCTGCAAAAGCAGCTTTAAACTCACAGCTAATGGTCACTTAACATTCCCAAGGGCTCATGGCTGTAAAGGACAGCTGCCCTAAAAAATTGTGCTAAGGTAGGGAATGGACAAAAAATTCAAAACAGGAAAATGTTTTAAGAAGAGAGTATGAAGAGTTAAGTTTTACTCCTGCTCTTTTTTAAAAAAAGGAAAATGGGGCTTCCCTGGTATAGCAGTGGTTAAGAATCTGCCTGCCAATGCATGGGACATGGGTTTGAGCCCTGGTCTGGGAAGATCCCACATGCCACAGAGCGGCTAGGCCTGTGAGCCACGAGTACTGAGCCTGTGCGTCTGGAGCCTGTGCTCCGCAATGGGAGAGGCCGCGACAGTGAGAGGCCCGCGCACCGCGATGAAGAGTGGCCCCCCTCGCCGGAACTGGAGAAAGCACTCACAAAAAAACGAAGACCCAACACACCCAAAAATAAATAAATAAATAAATTTATAAAAAAAAGGAAAAGGAAAATGGATAAAAGCTCAACCTCAGGGAGTGTTAGACCTATGCAATCTAATCTACAAAAAGTTTCAACTTACACCAGTCAACTCACCATCAGCAAAAAGTCTACAAACAATAAATGGTGAAGGGGTTTTGGAGAACTGTGTAACCTCTACCTGCTGGTGAGACGTAAAGGGTAACAGCCAATAATGAGAACAGAAAGGAGCTGTGTTTAAAAGTAAAAATGGAGGTACTATTCAATCCAGCAGGCACACCATTGGATCTCTCACCTGAGAAGACAAGAATCGAGAAGACACAGGGCGCAAAAGCTGCAGTGCAGCCTTATTCACAATAACCAAGACAGTTGAGCAATCAAAATGTGCAACAACAGGTGAATGGATAAAGAAGAAGTGGTCCATGTACACAATGGAATATTAACCATGGAAAACAATGATCCTTTGCTCTTTGATGCAGCACAAATGAGTCTGGAGATAATCACGAAACATGAGATAAGTCGGAAAGCAAAAGACCTATATTCTATGATATCACTTATAGGCGTTATCTAATAACTGACACAAATGAACATATTTCCACAGAGAAAGAGACTCACAGAATTCGAAAAGAAACTATGCTCATCTAAAAGGAAAGGTGGGGGGAATGGATAAATTAAGATTAGTGTTACTATATGCATAAAAACACATATTATATACACATCTCCAAAAGGCCGACCATATAGCAAGGGAGGTCTGCAGAACACTCTGTAACATTTTACATGGGAAGAGGATCTGTACTTGAATAGACATATATAATGTACAAATGAACCAGATTGTGTACACCTAGGACAAACAATATTCTAAGATTTACCCCAATTAAAAGAATTTTTAAAACGAAGAAGAAATAATGAGACGTAAACTTATGGGTGTTTCTCCATGCACATTCCAATGTAATTTACAACCTAGGAACACGACTTCCAGAAAGACTCTGCTTCCGAGTACCCAGATTTGGGAATGGAGAAATACTGCCTCCTTCAGGGCACTTCCCACAACAGCAGCTTTAAACCCACTGCTAAAAGTCACTAAATATTTACCAAACTTGCAGTTCAGTAAATGACACCTGCTCTCTAAAAAAATTCTGGGGTGAAAAATCGACAAAAAATTCAAAAGAGGGCAACCTTCCCAGAAGACAATTTCAAGAGTTATACTGTACTCCCAATTGTTTCTTTTTTTTTAAACAGAAAAGAAAACAGCGCAGAAAAATGATGAGTTTTACGAACTTTCAAAGACACGGAAACCCAAATTACAAAAACCTATCAGCTCACAGCAGCCAGAAGGGCCATTAGCATAAATGCTGCAAACAAGAAATGCTGAAGCGATTGTGGGGAAATGCGAACCCTCGATTCTAAGGGGCATGTGGTAAGAGCCACTAATGAAAACACAAAGAAGGTGCTTTGAAAAGGGAAACACGGTGCTACCAGTCAATCAATCACACCCACTGCTGGGCCTATCACCTGAGAAAATGAGAATCAAAAAGTCACAGGCTGGCAATCTTGCACTCCAACAATATTTACCATAGCCACCACTTGGAAGCAATGAAAATGTCCATCAACCGAGGAATGCACAAAGTAGAAGTGGTCCACGTACACAGTGGAAAATTACTCCAATGAAAAATAAAAATTAAATTTAAAATTCCAACAAAAGTAAGGAGACATCAGCTTTTGTGGTTTTGTCCGGGCACACTCCACTCTAATTTATAACCGAGAAACACCACAGGCCGCAAGGGCTTTTCCCTAGTTACCAGGGTGGGGAACATAGATAGGCTGCTACCCTCTGGCAGTTACCTGCAAAAGCAGCTTTAAAGCCTGTGCTAATGGTCATTTCCTAGGAACAAGTACTGCAGGACTGTAAAGGAAACCTGCCCTCAAAATGTCTTGAGGGAGGTAATGGCCAAAACATGTCAAAATGTGACACATACTTAAAGAGAACACTTTGAAGAAATAAGGGGTAATTACAGCTTGAAAAATAAAAAGGACATGCCTTAAAGCTCAATTCAACGCATTATGAGGCACATGCGAATTCAACGACAAAGAGGTATCAGCTCACACTTGTCAAAATAACCATCAGCACGAAAACTACAAACAATAAATGCTGAAGGTGTTGTGGAGGAATGCATACCCTCAACTTTAAGTGGGATGAAACTTGTAAAGAGCCACTAATGAGAACAGAATGGAGGTGCCTTAAAAATGTAAACATTGAGCTACCATATGACACAGCAATCCCACTACTGGGTATACACCCAGAGAAAACCATAATTCAAAAATACACATGCACCCGAATGTTTATTACAGCACTATTTACAATAGCTAGGTCATGGAAGCAACCTAAACGCCCATCAACAGACCAATGGATAAAGAAGTTGTGGTACATATATAGAATGGAATATTACTCAGCCACAAAAAGGTACCAAATTGTTTCATTTGTTGAAACGTGGATGGATCTAGAGACTGCCATACAGAGTGAAGTAAGTCAGAAAGAGAAAAACAAATATCGTATATTAACACAGATATGTGGAACCTAGAAAATTGGTACAGATGAGCCAGTTTGCAGGGCAGAAGTTGAGACACAGATGTAGAGCACAGACATATGGACACCAAGGGGGGGGAAATGCGGTGGGGTGGGAATGGTGTTGTGCTGAATTGGGCGATTGGGATTGACATTTATACACTTAATGTGTATAAAATTGATGACTGATAAGAACCTGCAGTATAGAAAAACAAACAAAACAACTAATACTAAACTTTCATTCGGTTATTTGTATGGAAATATGTTAATATAAATGTTTCAGACATTACATGAAATTTCTAAAAATCTTATATGTTTTGGTATAATGTTATAATTCATAATCCTAGTTATTACTTTAAAATGTATATCTCAGAAATAACTAATTTTCTTGTCAACTGCATTATTATAAACTTTCATCAAATCTTTAACCTTGGTCATTTTTAAGTCTTTTGTCATTTACAGACAGTTCTGGGTGTACTCTGATGCTTTTGCAAATATGTTCCTATAAAAGGGTTTCATCTTCATGAAATTCATGGAAAAGACTCTGACAAGTACAGGTTTCTGGTAACTCTACTGTACTGCTGAACTGAATGAATAAGCATTTTCAGAACTCTAATGATAAAACTAATGAACTCATAAAAGTGCTAACAAAAGATCAAGATGAAAAAAAAATTAATTACATGGGACTGAGTGAACTGATGACGATAAGTATAATTTTTGTTACTTTCTGTTTGAATTTAAAAAAAAATCCCACAAGGACCCAGAGGCAAAGAATATACAAATCAATTTTCACTGCAAAGTAAAGCAGCTGCTACAGTGAAGGACTACTGGACTGAATGTCAATATTATGACATAGTATGTGTGTGTTTCATGTTTGGTAATTGCAATCATTGTTGCTTTTGTTGTGATCATCCATGTACAATGCTTGATGTCAGTCTATTTATCTCTTGTAAAAATAAAATACAGTGTGTGTGTTTGGAAAAAAAACGAATAAGAAGTACTGAGACATAAACTTATGGGGATTTCTCCTGGCAAACTCCATTCTAATTTACAACCTAAGACAACGACTTCCAGAAAGGCTCTGCTGCCCTAGTACCTAGATTGGGGAATGGCGAAATGCTGCCTCCTTTTGGCCGTTTCCCACAACAGCAGCTTTAAACCCACTGCAAACGGTCACTAAATATTCACCAACTTGCAGTTCTGTAAATGACACCTGCCCTCCAAAAAAATTCTGGGGTCAAAAATCGATCAAAAAATTCAAAAGAGGGCAACCTTCGAAGAAGATAATTTCAAGAGGTATATTGTGCTCGCAGATTTTTCTTTTGATAAAAGAAAAAGATGTGGAAAAATGATGAATTTTAGGAATTTTGAAAGATATGCAAACCCAAATTACAAATACCTATTAGATAACAGCAGTCAGAATGGCCATCAGCAAAAATGGTGACAAACAATAAATGCTGAAGTGATTGTGGAGAAATGCGTACCCTCGGTTCTAAGGGGGACGTTGTAAAAGTCACTAATAAAAACACATTGGAGGTGCTTTGAAAAAGTAAACACTGAGTGACCAGTCCATCAATCACACCCACTGCTGGGCCTATCACCAGAGAAAATGAGAATCAAAAAGTCACAGGCTGGCAATCCTGCACTCCAGCAATATTTACCATAGGCAACACTTGGAAGCAACGAAAATGTCCATCAACAGAAGAATGCACCAAGAAGTGGTCCATGTACAAAATAGAATATTAACTCCAATAATAAATATAAATTAAATTTAAAAATCCAACAAAAGTAAGGAGACATCAGCTTTTGTGTGTTTATCTGGGCACATTCTACTCTAATTTACAACCGAGGAACACCACTGGCCGTAAAGTCTGTTTCCCTAGTATCAGCGTGGGGAATGTAGAAAGGTAGCAGCCCTGTGGCCGTTACCTGCAAAAGCAGTTTAAAGCCTGTGCTAATGGTCACTTGATATGAACAAGTACTGTAGGGCTGAAAATGAAACCTGCCCTCAAAATGTCTTGAGGGAGGTAATGGCCAAAACATTTCAAAATTTGACACATACTTTAAGAAACCACTTTGAAGAACTAAGCTGTAATTACAGCTTGAAAAATAAAAATGACTTGCCTTAAAGCTCAATTGCAACGGAATATGAGATACATGCAAATTCAACTGTAAAGAGTTGTCAGCTCACACCCGACAGAATAACCATCAGCAAAAACTACAAAGAATAAAGGCTGAAGGTGCTGTGGAGAAATGCATACCCTCAACTTTAAGTGGGACGTAACCTGGAAAGAGCCACTAATGATAACAGAATGGAGGTACTTTTAAAAGGTAAACACTGAGCTTCCATATGACCTAGCAGACCTATTCCTGGACCTATAACCGACAAAGACAGAATTGGAAGGACACAGGCAGGCAAATCTGCAATGCATACTATTACAATAGCCAATATATGGAAGTAACCAAAAAGTCCACTGACAAATGGGTGGACAAAGAAGAACTGCTACATGTACAGATGGAATATGAGCTAGTGAAAAAATGAAACAATGCCATTTGCAGCACCACAGATGAGTCTAGAGGTAATCACACAACTTGTAGTAAGTGAGAAAGTGAAAGACACATATCCTATCATAACAGATATAGTTGTTACCTAAAAATTGATACAAACGAAGATATTTCCACAGAGAAAGGCAATCACAGATTCATTAAAGAAACTTGTGGTTCACCAAATGGAAAGGTTTGAGGATTGGATACATTACCATATTGAGTTTAACAGAGACATACAAACACATGTGAAATATATAATCACCAAAGACCTACAGAACACCAAGAGAAGACTACTCAACATTGTGTCATAACCTACATGGGAAAAGGATCCGAAGAAGAATAGATATATGTATATGTGTGAAAGAACCACATCTTGCACACCTAGAACAAACAAAACATTGTAATCAAGTTTGCTGTGATAAAAAATAAAAATTAACTTAAAAATACGAACAAGAAGTAATGAGACATAAACTTAAAGGGCTTTTTCCTGGCACATTCCATTCTAATTTGCAACCTAGACCACCACTTCCAGTAAGGCTCTGTTGCCCTAGTAACCAGATTTGGTAAAGGAGAAATGCTGCCGCCTTGTGGCCGTTTCCCGCAAGAGCGGCTTTAAACCCACAGCTAATGGTCACTTAAAATTCACAAGGACTCAGGGCTGTAAAAGACACCTGCCGTCAAAAATTGTGCTAAGGTAGGAAACGGACAAAAAAATTTAATACAGGCAAATTTTTCAATAAAATACTATGAAGAGGTAAGTACTGCTCACTGTCTTTAAAAAAAAAGGAGAATGGATTAAGGTTCAACCTCAGGAATTATTAGACTCATGCAATCTAATCAACAAAAAGGTTTCCAATCACACCAGTCGACTCACCATCAGCAAAAAGTCTACAAACCATAAATGCTGATGCGGTTGTAGAGAATTGTGTATCCTCTAGCTGCTGGTGAGATGCAAATTGGTTAACAGCCAGTAATGAGAACAGAAAAGAGCTGCATTTCAAAGTAAAAATTTAGGTACCATTCAATCCAGCAGGCGCACCATTGTACCTCTCACCTGAGAAGAGAAGTATCGAGAAGACACAGGTTGCAAAAGCTGCAGTGCAGCATTATTCACAATAGCCAAGGCAGTGAAGCGATAAAAATGTCCATCAACAAGTGAATGGATATAGAATAAGTGGTCCAGGTATACAATGGAATATTAGCCATGGAAAACAATGAAACCCTGCTCTTTGAGGCACCACAAATGAGCTTGGATATAATCACAAATCATGAGGTAAGTCGGAAAGCAAAAGACTTATATCCTATGATATCACTTATAGGCGTTATCTAATAACTGACACAAATGAACACAATTCACAGAGAAATACACTTACAAATTT
The DNA here is from genome assembly GCF_949987535.1 of Balaenoptera acutorostrata. Classification (NCBI taxonomy): domain Eukaryota; kingdom Metazoa; phylum Chordata; class Mammalia; order Artiodactyla; family Balaenopteridae; genus Balaenoptera; species Balaenoptera acutorostrata. The sequence continues at coordinate 90,413,332 of NC_080070.1, read as the reverse complement.
AGAAAACCAACTTTGCTCATCTAAAGGGAAAGGTGGGGGGAATGGATAAATGAAGATTAGTGTTACTATATGATATGGATATGATCCAAATACATATTATACACATATTACAAAAAGACCGACCATATAACAAGGGAGGTTTACAGAACACTCTGTAATAATTTACATGGGAAGAGGATCTCTACATAAAAAGATATAAATAATGTGTAAATGAACCAGAGTGTGTACACCTTGGACAAACAACATTCTAACCATTACCCTGATTTAAAAAATTAAAACAACGAAAAAGAATTAATCAGACATAAACTTATGGGGCATTTTCCAGCCCATTCCATTCAAATTTACAACCTAGGAAAACGACTTCCAGAACGGCTCTGCTGCCCTAGTAACCATATTTGGTAATGGAGAAATGCTGCTGCCTTGTGGCCGTTTCGAACAACAGCAGCTTAAACCTAGTGTTAATGGTCCCTAAATATTCACACTCATTGCAGGCCTGTAAATGACACCTACATTTCAAAACAATCCTGGGGTTGAAAATTGACCAAAAAATTCAAAAGAGGGCAACGTTCCAGGAAGACACTTTCAAGACAGATATTGTACTCACACTTTTTTTTTCTTTTTTCTTTTAACAGAAAAGAAAAAGACGTGGAAAAATGATGAATTTTAGAATATTTAACGACATGCATACCCATATTACAAATACCTATCAGCTTACAGCAGTCAGAATGGCCATTAGCAAAAATGCTGCAAAAAATAAATGCTGAAGGGATTGTGGAGAAATGCGTACCCTTGGTTGTAAGGGGGGGCATGTTAAGAGCCACTAATGAAAACACAATGTAGGTGCTTTGAAAAGGGAAACATTGAGCTACCAGTCAATCAATCAAAACCACTGCTGGACCTATCACCTGAGAAAATGAGAATCAAAAAGTCACAGGCTGGCAATCCTTCACTCCAGCAATATATACCATAGCCAACACTTGAAAGCAATGAAAATGTCCATCAACCGAGGAATGCACCAAGAAGAAGTGGTCCATGTACACAATGGAATATTACTCCAATACTAAATATAAATTAAATTTTAAAAAAACAAACAAAAGTAAGGAGACATCAGCATTTGTGGGTTTATCCGGGCACATTGTACTCTAATTTATAACCGAGGAACACCACAGGCTGGAAGTTCTGTTTCCCTAGTTACCAGAGTGGGGAACGTAGAAAGGCTGCCACCCTCTGGCCGTTACCGCAAAAGCAGGTTTAAAGCCTGTGCTAATGGTCACTTCATATGAACAAGTAATGCAGGGCTGTAAATGAAAACTGCCCTCAAAATGTCTCGAGGGAGGTAATGGCCAAAATTTTTCAAAATGTGACACATACTTTAAGAAAACACCTTGAAGAACTAAGCTGTAATCACTGTTTGATAAATAAAAAGGACATGCTTTAAAGCTCAATTTCAACAGATTATGGGACACATGCAAATTCAACCACAAAGCGGTATCAGCTCACACCTGTCAGAATAACCCTCAGCAAGAAAACTACAAACAATAAATACTGAAGGTGTTTTGGAGAAATGCATACCCTCAACTTTAAGTTGGACGTAACCTGGAAAGAGCCACTAATGAGAACTGAATGGTGGTGCCTTTAAAACGTACACACTGAGTTACCATATGATACAGCAAGCCCACTCCTTGGACTATAACATAAGAAGATAGAACTGGAAAGACACAGGCAAGCAAATGTGTATTGCAGCAGTATCACAATAGCCAAGACATGGAGACAACCAAAAAGTCCATCAAGAGGTGCGTGGCCAAAGAAGAACTGGTACACGTACAGATGGAATATTAGCCAGGGGAAAAAATAAAACAATGCCATTTGCAGCACCATGTATGATTCTTGAGGTAATCAGGCAAATTGTACTAAGTCAGAAAGCAAAAGACACATATCCTATAATATCACTTATAGGTCTTAGCTAAAAATTGATACCAATGAAGATATTTCCACAGAGAAATGCAATCACAGATTCACTAAACTAACTTATGGTTCACCAAATGGAAAGGTGTGAGGATTGGATACATTAGGATATTGGGGTTAACATAGATATAGAAAGAAACGTGAAATGTGTAATCACCAAAGACCTACGTAATACCAAAAGAAGATTACTCAACATTGTATCATAACCTACATGGGAAAATGATCCAAAGAAGAATAGATATATGTATAGGTTTAAAAGAACCACATCTTGCACACCTAGAAGAAACAAAACATTTTAATCAAATTTGCACTGATAAAAAATAAAAATTAAATTAAAAAAAGAACAAGAAGTAATGAGAAATAAACTTAAGGGGCTTTTTGCTGGCACATTGCATTCTAATTTACAACCAGAACATGACTTCCATTAAGGCTCTGTCATCACTAATAAAGCAGCTTTATAATCAATGTTGAAGGTAGCTTAAAAGAAGTCTCACTAATTATTGATAGTAACAAGAAAACAAAGAAAAGTAAAAATCTCACTGCAAAAAGTATACATAGAGTAAATCAAGGTAGATCAAACAGTTATTAAACTTCTGTAAAGAAAAAAAGACCACAGTAGTATGTTTTTTTTAAAAAGAGAGGGCCCAAATAAATCTGAAATGAAAGAGTCGATGTTACAACAGACCCCACAGAAATGCAAAGTATCCTAAGATACACACAGGGGAACTCAGGGCTCAGATTGGACAGAGCCCACTCTCCAGTCCCCTGTACATGACTTACAGGAGACTCAGGAACTGAGGAGGGGGTCCCTGAGGAGAGGCTCAAGATAGAATATGGTAGGCATTAACATGGCTCCATTCATCTTAAACATGCCTGAACTACATTCACACGAGATGATTTTGTCCTGTATGTACATCGGCACCTCTAGTCGGAACTGCAGATCTTTGGCTTCACCACCTCTACTGACAGCATTAGCTTCACCTGCTGTGGACCGTCTCCTATAGGATTTCTAGAACCACAAAGCATCGAAGCTTCACAGGACCCAGAGTCTGTGCGACTCCACGCAGAGTCTCAGAGTCTCAACTCCACTCAGATACTCCATTCTTGGAGGGCACACACAAAGTAGTGAGCACATCAGAACCCAGGGGAAGGAGCAGTGACCCCATAAGAGAATGACCAGAACTACCTGATAGTTTTAGAGGGTCTCCTGCAGAGGCAGGTGGTGGCTGTGGCTGTGGCTCACCGTGAGGACAACGACACTGGCAGCAGAAGTTCTGGGAAATACTCCTTGGTGTGAGCCCTCCCAGAGTCCGCCATTAGCCCCACCAAGAGCAAGGTCGGCTCCAGTGCTGGGTCACCTCAGGCGAAACTACCAACAGGGAGGGAACCCAGCCCCATGCATCAGCAGAGAAGTGGATTAAACTTTTTATTAAAGTTTTATTTAATCTGCAGACAAGCAGATTAAAGCTTTGCCCACCAAAGCAACACCCAGCTCTACTCACCACCAGTCCCTCCCATCAGGAAGCTTGCACAAGCCTCTAAGATAGACTCATCCACTGGAGAGCAGACAGCAGAAGCAAGAAGAACTACAATTCTGCAGCCTGTGGAAGGAAAACCACATTCACAGAAAGATAGACAATATGAAAAGGCAGAGGAATTTATACCAGATTAAGGAACAAGATAAAACCCTAGGAAAAAAAACGAAATGAGGTGGAGATAGGGAACCTTCCAGAAAAAGAATTCAGAATAATGATAGTGAACATGATCCAAGACCTTGGCAAAAGAATGGAGGCAAAGATCGAGAAGATGCAAGAAATGCTTAACAAAGACCTAGAAGAATTAATTCTTCTAGGTGTTTGCTCCTTAAAGAAGAAACAAACAGAGGTGAACAATATAATAACTGAAATGAAAAATACACTAGAAGGAATCAGTAGCAGAATAACTGTGACAGAAGAACAGATAAGTGACCTGGAAGACAGAAAGGTGGAAATCACTGCCATGGAACAGAATAAAGAAAAAGAATGAAAATAAATGAAGACACCCTAAGAGTCCTCTGGGACAACATTAAATGCAACAACATTCACATCATAGGGGTCCCAGAAGGAGAAGAGAGAGAGAAAGGACCCGAGAATACATTTGAAGAGATTATAGTCGAAAACTTCCCTAGCATGGGAAAAGAAATAGCCACCCAAGTCCAGGAAGTGCAGAGAGTCCCAGTCAGGATAAATCAAAGGAGAAAAATGCCAAGACACATAGTAACCAAATTGACAAAAATTGAAGACAAAGAAAAATTATTGAAAGCAACAAGGGAAAAATGGCAAATAACATACAAGGGAACTCCCATAAGGATAGCAGCTGATTTCTCAGCAGAAAATCTACAAGCCAGAAGGGAGTGGCATAAATTTAAAGTGATGAAAGGGAAGAACCTACAACCAAGAGTACTCCACCCAGCAAGGATCTCATTCAGATTTGACAGAGAAATCATAAGCCCTACAGACAAGCAAAAGCTAAGAGAATTCAGCACCATGAAACCAGCTCTACACCAAATGCTAAAGGAACTTCTCTAAGTGGGAAACACAAGAGAAGCAAAGGACCCACCAAGACAAACCCATAACAATTAAGAAAATAGTAATAGGAACATACATATCAATGATTACCTTAAACGTGAATGGACTAAATGTTCCAACCAAAAGACACAGGCTCTCTGAATGGATACAAAAACAAGACCCATATATATGCTGTCTACAAGAGACCCATTTCAGACCTAGGGACACATACGGACTGAAAGTGAGGCGATGGAAAAATATATTCTATGCAAATGAAAATCAAAAGAAAGCTGGAGTAGCAATACTCCTATCAGATAAAATAGAATTTAAAATAAAGAATGTTACAAGAGACAAGGAAAGACACTACATAATGGTCAAGGGATCAATCCAAGAAGAAGATATAACAATTATAAATATATCTGTGCCCAACAGAGGAGCACCTCAATACATAAGGCAACTGCTAACAGCTATAAAAGAGGAAATCAACAGTAACACAATAATAGCAGGGGACTTTAACAGCTCACTTACACCAGTGGAGATCATCCAGACAGAAAATTAATAAGGAAACACAAGCTTTAAATGACAAAATAGACCAGATATAGTTAATTGATATTTATAGGACATTCCATCCCAAAACAGCAGATTACACGTTCTTCTCAACTGCACACGGAACATTCTCCAGGATAGATCACATCTTGGGTCACAAATGAAGCCTCAGTAAATTTAAGAAAACTGAAATCATATCAAGCAGCTGTTCCGACCACAATGCTATGAGATTAGAAATCAATAACAGGGACAAAACCGTAAAAAACACAAACACATGGAGGCTAAACAATACGTTACTAAATAACCAAGAGATCACTGAAGAAATCAAAGAGGAAATCAAAAACTACCTAGAGACAAATGACAACAAAAACACGATGATCCAAAACCTATGGGATGCAGCAAAAGCAGTTCTAAGAGGGAAGTTTATAGCAATACAAGCCTACCTCAAGAAACAAGAAAAATCTCAAATAAACAATCTAACCTTACACCTAGAGGAAACAGAGAAAGAAGAACAAAACCCAAAGTTAGTAGAATGAAAGAAATCATAAAGATCAAAGCAGAAATAAATGAAATAGAAGCCAAGAAAATGAAAGCAAAGATCAATCAAACTAAAAGCTGGTTCTTTGAGAAGATAAACAAAAATGATAAACCTTCAGCCAGACTCAAGAAAAAGAGGGAGAGGAATCAAATCAACAAAATTAGAAGTGAAAAAGGAGAAGTTACAACAGACACCACAGGAATACAAAGCATCCTAAGAGACTGCTACAAGCAACTCTATGCCAATAAAATGGACAACCTGGAAGAAATGGACAAATTCTTAGAAAGGGATAACCTTCCAAGACTGAACCAGGAAGAAATAGAAAATATGAACAAACCTATCACGAGCAATGAAATTGAAACTGTGATTAAAAATCTTCCAACAAACAAAAGTCCAGAACCAGATGGCATCACAGGTGAATTCTGTCAAACATTTAGAGAAGAGCTAACACCCAACCTTCTCAAATTCTTCAAAACAATTGCAGGGGAAGGAACACTCCCAAACTCATTCTATGAGACCACCGTCACCCTGATACCAAAACCAGACAAAGATACTACAAGGAAAGAAAATTATAGACCAATATCACTGATGAATATAGATGTAAAAATCCTCAACAAAATACTAGCAAACAGAATCGAACAACACATTAAAAGGATCATACACCATGATCAAGTGGGGTTTATCCCAGGGATGCAAGGATTCTTCAATATACACAAATCAATGTGATACACCATATTAACAAATTGTAGAATAAAACCATATGATCATCTCAATAGATGCAGGAAAAGATTTTGAGAAAATTCAACACCCATTTATGATAAAAACTCTGCAGACTGTGGGCATAGAGGGAATCTACCTCAACATAATAAAGGCCATATATGACAAACGCACAGCAAACATCATTCTCAATGGTGAAAAACTGAAAACGTTTCCTTTAAGATCAGGAACAAGACGAGGATGTCCACTCTCACCACTACTATTCAACATAGTTTTGAAAGTCCTAGCCATGGCAATCAGAGAAGAAAAAGAAATAAAAGGAATACAAAAAGGAAAAGAAGAAGTAAAATTGTCACTGTTTGCAGATGACATCATATCATAGATAGAGAATCCTAAAGATGCCACCAGAAAACCACTGGAGCTAATCAATGAATTTGATAAAGTTGCAGGATACAAAGTTAATGCACAGAAATTGCTTGCATTCCTATACACTAAAAATGAAAGAACAGAAAGAGAAATTAAGGAAACAATCCCATTACCACTGCAAGAAAAATAAAATACCTAGGAATAAACCTACCTAAGGAAGTAAAAGACCTGTACTCAGAAAACTATAAGACACTGATGAAAGAAATCAAAGATGATATAAACAGATGGAGACATATACCATGTTCTTGGATTAGAAGAATCAATATTGTGAAAATGACTATACTACCCAAAGCAATCTACAGATTCAATGCAATCCCTATCAAAATACCTTTGGCACTTTCTACAGAACTAGAAAAAAAATCTTAAAATTTGTCGGGAGACACAAAAGACCCCGGATAGCCAAAGCAGTCTTGAGGGGAAAAAAAAAGAGCTGGAGGAATCAGACTTCCAGACTTCAGACTATATTACAAAGCTACAGTAATCAAGATAATATGGTACTGGCACAAAACCAGAAATATAGATCAATAGAACAGGATAGAAAGCACAGAGTTAAACCCACGTACCTACGGTCCACTAATCTATGACAAAGGAGGCAAGGGTATACAATGGAGAAAAGACCGTGTCTTCAGTAAGTGGTGCTGGGAAAACTGGACAGCTACATGTAAAAGAATGAAATTAGAACACTCCCTAACACCATACACAAAAATAAACTCAAAATGGATTAGAGACCTAAATGTAAGACCAGCCACTATAAAACTCTTAGAGGAAAACATAAGCAGAACAGTCTATGACATAAATCACAGCAAGATCCTTTTTGACCCACCTCCTAGAGAAATGGAAATAAAAACAAAAATTAAAAAATGGGACTTAATGAAATTTAAAATCTTTTGCACAGCAAAGGAAAACATAAGCAAGATGAAAAGACAACCATCAGAATGGGAGAAAATATTTTCAAATGAAGCAAATGGCAAAGGATTAACCTCCAAAAAGCAGCTCCTGTAGCTCAATATCACAAAAGCAAACAACCCAATCCAAAAATGGGCAGAAGACCTAAACAGACATTTCTCCAAAGAAGATATACAGGTTGCCAACAAACACATGAAAGGATGTTGAACATCACTAATTATTAGAGAAATGCAAATCAAAACTACAATGAGGTATCACCTCACACCAGTCAGAATGGCCATCATCAAAAAATCTACCAACAATAAATGCTGGAGAGGCATTTATTGGAGGAAAGGGAACCCTCTTGCACTGTTGGTGGGAATGTAAATTGATATAGCCACTAGGGAGAATGGTACGGGGGTTCCTTAAAAACTAAAAATAGAACAACCGTACAACCCAGCAATCCCACTACTGGACATTTACCCTGAGAAAACCATAATTCAAAAAGAGTCATGTACCACAATGTTCATTGTAGCTCTATTTACAATAGCCAGGACATGGAAGCAACCTAAGTGTCCATCAACAGATAACTGGATAAAGAAGATGCGGCACATATATACAATGGAACATTATTCAGCCATAAAAGAAACGAAATTGAGTTATTTGTAGTGAGGTGGATGGATCTAGAGTCTGTCCTACAGAGTGAAGTAAGTCAGAAAGAGAAAAACAAATACCGTATGCTAACACATATATGGAATCTAAAAGAAAAAAAGATTATGAAGAACCTAGGGGCAGGAAAGGATTAAGGACACAGACGTAGAGAAAGGACTTGAGGACACGGGGAGGGGGAAGGGTAAGCTGGGACAAAGTGAGAGAGTGGTATGGACATATATACACTACCAAATGTAAAATTGATAGCTACTGGGAAGCAGCCACATAGCACAGGGAGATCAGCTCGGTGCTTTGTGACCACCTAAAGGGGTGGGATAAGGGAGTGAGAGGGAGGTGCAAGAGGGAGGGGATATGGTGTTATATGTATACGTATAGCTGATTCACTTTTTTATACAGCAGAAACTAACACACAATTGTAAAGCAATTATACTCCAATAAAGATGTAAAAGAAGAAAAAAGAAATCCCAGAGATAAACCTACACACCTATGGTCCACTAATCTATGACAAAGGAGGCAAGGATATACAATGGAGAAAAGACAGTCTCTTCAAAAAGTGGTGCTGGGGAAAATGGACAGCTACATGTAAAAGAATGAAATTAGAACACTCCCTAACACCATACACAAAAAATAAACTCAAAATGGATTAGAGACCGAAATGTAAGACCGGGCACTATAAAACTCTTAGAGGAAAACATAGGAAGAATACTCTTTGACAAAAATCACAACAAGATCTTTTTTGATCCACCTACTAGAGTAATGGAATAAAAAACAAAAATAAACAAATGGGAGCAAATGAAACCTAAAAGCTTTTGCAAAGCAAAGGAAACTACAAACAAGACGAATAGACAACCTCAGAATGGGAGAAAATATTTGCAAATGAATCAATGGACAAAGGATTAATCTCCAATATATATAAACAGCACATGCAGCTCAACAGTAAACAAACAAGCAACCCAATCCAAAAATGGGCAGATGTCGTAAATAGACATTTGTCCCGAGAAGACATACAGATGGCCAAGAAGCACATGAAAAGCTGCTCAACATCACTAATTATTAGAGAAATATAAACCAAAACTACAATGAGGTATCACCTCACACAAGTTAGAATGGGCATCATCAGAAAATCTACAAACAACAAATGCTGGAGAGGGTGTGGAGAAAAGGGAACCCTCTTACACTATTTGTGGGGATGTAAATTGATACAATCACTATGGAGAACAGTATGGAGGTTCCTTAAAAAACTAAAAATAGAATTACCATATGACCCAGCAATCCCACTACTGGGCATATACCCAGAGAAAACCATAATTCAAAAAGATATTCACACAATGTTCATTGCAGCACTATTTACAATAGCCAGGTCATGGAAGCAACCTAAATGCCCATAGACAGACGAATGGAAAAGATGTGGTACATATATAAAATGGAATATTACTCAGCCATAAAAAGGAATGAAATTAGGTCATTTGTAGAGATGTGGATAGATCTTGAGACTGTCATACAGAGTGAAGTAAGTCAGAAAGAGAAAAACAAATATCATATTTAAGCGCATACATGTGGAACCTAGAAAAATGGTACAGATGAACCGGTTTGCAAGGCAGAAATAGAGTCACAGATGTAGAGAACAAATGTATGGACACCAAGGGGGGAAAGTGGCAGGGTGGTGGTGGTGGGATGAATTGCGAGCCTGGGATTGACATATATACACTTATATGTATAAAATAGATAACCAGTAAGAACCTGCTGTATAAAAAAATGAATAAAATTAAAAATTAAAACATAAATAATATTTAAAAAAAATAAAACAGAAAAAAAGTTCTTTCCTTCCCATAGACGTATTTATATGAATGAATTATTTCCATGCTTATATCTATAAATACAAAAAGAGGAATAAAACCTACCTTGAACCAAAAAAGAAAAAAAAAAAAAACAGAACCCACTGGTCATACAGAGGAAAACACTATCAGGGCACTTGCTCCAGTGGTAAACAATTCTGAAGTTGGTCAGAGGTGGGGAATCGTCTCCCATGCAGCCAGCAGCCCGCCCCGCAAGGAGCGTCCTCATTGCAAAGCTGGGGGACCGTGAGGAGGCGTCTCTGAATAAACGTGAGCTGAGCCCCAGGCCAGCTGCTGCTGAACTTTTCCCACCCTTCCCAGGTAAAACACCTGAATGTGTGCAAAGACTTTAAAGCCTAGAGGAAGGGGCTTGGAGTCACACCAGCGACAGCACGCAGGACAACTTGGTGCCTGCAGGTCAGCCAGGATGGTCCTGGCCCCAGGCGCTCTTCTGGAAGCTTTCCATTTCTCTGCCTGAGGTACCCCTCCTGTCCCGGCCCCCACTGCTATTTTCCTTCCTCACCTCTGCCCGGGTAGAAATTCCAGCAGCAGGTGTGGGTGACACATCCCCTTCTTTAGCAGGTGGCAGCCCGGCAACTCCTGCAGAAAGTCCAGCAGAGCCCCACTCACACGGGGCCACTCATAGAGCCGTGGGCGCTACTCCCTCCCACCAGCACAACCCCGAGACTGCTGACGGGGCAGAGAATATGGCGTCAGGCACAGCTGCAGAGGCTTTTGCTGCCTGGAGGGGTGTTTATATTGACCTCAACCCAGGCACACCTGGGAAGGGCTGGCCGGCAGGGTCAGGCTGCCCAGGTCAGCCAATCTTCGCCCCTCAGGGTCTCAGAGTTGCAGAAAATGGGCTTTGCTGCACTGGCCAGGTCCAAGGAACAGATGTAGGGTCTCGAGAGTCAGGATAGACAAGGGGCGGCAGCCCTGGCTTGTTTTCTAATCATTTTATCTGGTCCATGAGTGGGAGACAACTTCAAGAAGACCCTCTCCTAATGAGAGGAACCCAGGAGTCAGGGAGAGGAGGGGTGGTGGATGGAGACAGAGGCCTGGTGCCCCGGCTGCAGTGGAAGCCCCTGGAAGACCAGGCGGAGGGAGGCCACACAGAGAGAAGCCTAGGGTCACAGACCTGTCGGAGCTGATGTTTGTTAGTTCAAGCCCTGCTCTGAGGTGCTCTGTGTCAGCTCTGAGCGACAGGTGTGCTGGGTGTGCTCTGCAATAAGGGCTATGTGCACGGTTCCTGTGTGCCCAGCCCTGCCGGGGTACCTGTCCAGGTGAGCTCCATATCCAGGGAGGGGCCTGCCCACGAGAGCCCCGTGAGCTGCTGGGTACCTGCCCAGGTGAGCTCCATATCCTGGGAGGGGCCTGATCACGAGAGCCCCGTGGGCTGCTGGGTACCTGCCCAGGTGAGCTCCATATCCTGGCAGGGGCCTGCCCACGAGAGCCCCGTGGGCTGCTGGGTACCTGCCCAGGTGAGCTCCATATCCTGGGAGGGGCCTGCCCACGAGAGCCCCGTGGGCTGCTGGGTACCTGCCCAGGTGAGCTCCATATCCTGGGAGGGGCCTGCCCACGAGAGCCCCGTGGGCTGCTGGGTACCTGCCCAGGTGAGCTCCATATCCTGGGAGGGGCCTGACAATGAGAGCCCCGTGGGCTGCTGGGTACCTGCCCAGGTGAGCTCCATATCCTGGGAGGGGCCTGACAATGAGAGCCCCGTGGGCTGCTGGGTACCTGCACAGGTGAGCACCATATCTTGGGAGGGGCCTGACCATGAGAGCCCCGTGGGCTGCTGGGGACCTGGTAAAGGACGCCAGGACAGTCAGTGAAGCCACAGAGGATATACATCCAGTAATTCCTAATTCCTATACCCTGCTGGTCATTCTACCATCCACCAAGACATGGTATTCTGTATTAGACTTCAATGATGCCTTCTTCTGTATTCCATTAGTCCCAGAGTCACAAGAAATTTTGGCTATGAGTGGCAGGACTCAACGTACAACAAAAATAATACTGCTGGGCCGTCCTGCCCCAGGGGTTCAAAAATTCCCACACCATCTTTGGGGAAATGTTAGCTAAAGCCCTAAAAGATCTACCTCGGGAGAAGGGAACCCTCCTTCAATATGCAGACGACATTCTGATCGCCAGCCCTACTAAGGAGGCCTCTGGACTACCTAGCCAATAAAAGATAGAAGGTGTCCAAGAAAAAGGCTCAAATATCACAGACTAAGGTGACCTGCCTGGGCTTCATTCTCACAGAAGATCGGAGAAGCCCATCCCAGGAAAGGGAAGAAGCCATTTGCAGCCTCACCCGTCCTAAAACTAGAAGACAGCTTAGGGGTTCCTGGGGAGACCGGGGTTTGCTGCATCTGGATCCCTAACTACAGTCTAATAACTGGGCCTCTATATGAAACACTGAAAGGAAAAGATGATGATCCTTTTGAATAGAATCCAGAAGCGGCCTTTCAAGAAAGGAAAGAGCAGTCAATTCAGACCCTTGTCCTGGACCTCCCTAATTTAGCTAAACCCTTTGACCTTTACATTCCTGGTCGAAGGCGAATCGCCCTTGGAGTATTAGTGCAAAAACTGGGACCACTTGAAATGGAACAACGCAAGAATGCCCTCCAGGCATTGGCCAGCCACCCCATCCGACCAGGATACTGGGGGTATCTAAAAACCTGGAAATGAGCAGCCCGCAAGGCCAGCTCCCTCCTAAGGGAAAAGGACGCCACTTGGTGTTCCTAACCACCCACCATGCCCTGAAGTTGCAGGGATCACTCCGTGGGCACAATGACCTCGAGTGAGGAGGCCCTCCAACTCCAACCTCCAGAGAGACAACCTGGGGCAACGGGCCCCCATGACGACTCGTGTGACCATCACTTGACCTAGAGCTTCTCTCAGAAAACCACAAGAGTGTGCCCCAAAAGAACAGACTATTGCTTGCAGGACTTACTGCACCCAGAGCGGAGCTAATAAACTTGGCAGGGGAACCGTAAATAACGCTGCCACCATAGAAAAGCCTACAGACACCACTGTGACGGCGACCAATGAGACCAGCTGGACTCCTGGCTACTTCAAAAGGCCGTTGACTGAGTGGCCGTCATGGTCCTGGATCACCACCGGCCCTGGACTGTCTGGGAGTTGAGCAGGCAGGGCTCTGACACCTGGTGTTGTTTGTATGTTAATTCAGTGGCCTAACTGAAGAAAGCGCAGACTACTGGTCAGAGCATCTAGGCTGGCAGAAACCGTCAGCCTAAGGGGGCCGAACCAATGTGGAACAGGGTAAAACCGGCCCCCCCAGCGTCCCTGCGCATATCTTTCCTGGACCCTTAAAGGTCATTAGAATCTATAAAGCTTCCAACGCTGGTGCTCAGGCAGACGAGCAGTGAGGGAGGAGGCCTGGGGACAATCAACCTCACCTGGAGGCTGCTGGGGAGAAGTCCTGCCCCTCCCCCCGGGTATGAGGACACCCAACTCAGCACGAAGCATTTACAGAAGAGGTGTCTGCACCCTCAGCGCCCCAAGAATGTGGAATGGGACAAGAGGCAGAGGAGGGGTTTGTCACTGGCAAAGCCCATTAAAAATTCCTGGGAGATAAAAATAGAATCTGGGCAATAAAATAAAGTCTAACCTTTTTTTCCTTTGTGCTTTTTCTAATTTCACTTGTTCCTAGGTTTCCACAGGCAGAGGTCCCACACCCGGCACTTCAGATCCGATTTCCTAGTGCAAGATGGCTGGGCCGACACCTCATCTCTCCGGGCCCCGTGCAGACTCCGCCACATAGAGCCTGAGCTCCAGCCAACCCAGCCCTCGAGAGCTCCGCCCCGTCCCTCCTGCTGACGCTGACGGGATCCCTACACAGCAGCCCGGCCCACAGCCCGCGGGGGAGCGCACGCTCTCACCTCTCCATTCTCTGATCAAAATATAAAGTTTTCCTTTGCTTCTGAGCCAAACTCAGTCTCGATCTGTTGGCTCCAATGACACTGGGCAGGGGGACCCTTGTTGGGGCCCACTCTGCAGGATCAGTAACAGAATTTGAGAACATTGTAACTTCAAAGAATAGATGCGTGAGCCAAACTGTTATTAACAAAGAGCAGTGTATAAGGCTCGTGTAAAATAAGATGTTTCTAACACTTCCATTTGATATTTCCATCACTTTATTATAAGCAAGTTCAGTGGAGGGGTTTGTCGTATTTGTCAGGCCAACATTAGAGAAATGCAGTGATTTCTTTCCAAGGATGTGGATCTACTAATCTTGGCTGAAGGTTCAATCTTGTTTTGAATGATTTTCCATTGAAAATGATACCTCTCTTTCAGCTCCTGGATTTCTGCGAAGTATAAAATCTTATATAGTTTATTACCAAAGGGTAAAGGTGGGAGGAGGGATAAATTAACAGTTTCGGATTAACATATACACACTTCTATGTATAAAATATATCATCAACAAGGAACTACTGTATAGCACAGGGAACTATACTCAATATTTTGTAATAACCCCTAAGGGGAAATAATCTGAAAAAAATAGATATCTATATCGACATCATGTATCAACTACAGATAAAAAGGAACCTAAAGGAGGCCGATGGCGAGCGTTTCTGACACTGAAGACTTCACTCACCTAAATTTCGGACTCTGCTTACGGCCCAAGTCCCTTAATGAACATACATGTACCAGTGGCTTAAAAATTCGCCAGATTGGGGTTTGGGGAGACACTGATTTGGAAAAATCCCTGGTGTTCTCCTTACATACATGGGAACTTTCCTACAGCTAAAACATGCCTGTGATACCCAGAAGATGGTACACGGTTGGATCAGGAAGATTTTGGAAAAGGCACCTCATCTCTTAATCTCACGGTGGTCGAGTTCACCCCACCAGCCTCTTTCCTAACAATCTCCCCACTTGAGGATGTCAGCACCTTCAATGTCCTGTTACACAGAGTTGGGAATTTGTCCACAGGATGAAGGGGAAGGAGGAGAAACAATGAGAGACAAGCCCTAGATGTTCGGACAGGCAAATGTCACTCTAATTTCCAATCAGGAAGAAGAATTAAGCAAAGGCTTAGCCTGCCGCCCGAAACCACAGTAGGGGCAGAAGCACACCACCAGTTTTGCGGCCAGCTCCCAAAAAAGCGAGTTGACAAATGAAGCTCAGGAAACTTCAATTCACAAATCTGCAGAATTATAAATTATGACTCTCCAAGCAAGCCGGAAATGCAAATCAGCAATACAAAGAAGTCTCACTTCCCATCGGTCAAAGGGGACCATGCTGAAAAAAGGGTAAAAACCAGAAATGCAGGACAGGCCATGGAGAAAAGGGAGACTTGTTAGGCTGATGGGGGGGAAGCAAACTGTCAACGGCCACTCTGTAGAAGTGTATGGTGTTTCCTAAAACATCTAAAAATCACAGCTAGAGAACATAGGGCACTTCCACTCATGGGCGTATAAATTGGGAAATCTAAAATTCAACAAGACACGGGCACCCCGAAGTTTAGGGCTGCTCTGTTTACAAGAAACTCCAATTCGGTACACCTTAAATATCCCAGGTGAGAGAAAAATGGATAAAGAAGTTGTGGTACTTATGTACAATGGAATATCACTCAGCCATGTAATAAATGTTATAAGGCTAGTAGCAGCATGCTGACTGGATTTACGTACGACGTTTAGAAATGAAATAAGTCACACAGAAAAAGACACTTATTATAAGATATCACTTATAGAGGGAATGTAAACATCACTACAAAGGACCTGTACTACAAAACAGAATAGAGCCACACATTTAGAGAACACACCATGGCTGCTTAACGGAAAGGTGAGGTGGGGTGAGGCATAAAAGAAGGGTTTGAAATTACCACAGATAGCGTTCCATAAACCACATATGTAACAGACAAGCCCTATTCCTTGCTCAGTGAACTGGACTCCAAACCCCCTATTCAACACACAAAAAATATATCTGACTAGTAAGAATCTTAAAACCTATGTATTGATATCTCTCTGTAAGTGAATCAAGTGGGTGTAAAACGGTATAAACACAGCAGTGAAAATCAGCTAAACCCCAATATAAAAATAAATTCCAAAAAAAAAAAACAACAAAGATATTGAAAGAGAGAGAAATTCTTACAGAGATCGTTCTGGGGCTTTGAAACAACTTGGATTGAGCATATCTAGACCCACAGCTGGATTACACATAAGGCTGGAAACTGTTGGGGCTGAGAGGATTGGTGAGATTGGGTGAGCAAACGAAAACCCTTTAAAGTAATACTGCGTGGTACCCATTTCATTTGTTCCAAATCTCCAGGTTCAAGGGAATCATCCTACAGCGAAAACATGCATGGGAAACCCAGATGATGATACACCGTGTGATCTGGAAAGGTTTCTAAAATGCACCTCATTTCACATCTCCTGGTGCTCGGGTTCCCCCCATCCAGCAGCTTTACCAACAATCTCCCCACTTGGAGAATCAGCACCTTTAACCTATTGTTTCATACAGGTTGCAATTTGTCCTGAGGATGAACGGGATGAGGGGGAACCCATGAGAGACTAGCTCTAGGTGTTGGGACAGGCACAGGTCACTCTAATTTCCCATCAGGAAGAAGAATTAACCACAGGCTCATCCTACCCCATGGAACCAGAATAGTGCCTGAAGCAATCCTGCGGTTTTTCAGCCAGCTCTCAAAAAAGCCATTTGAAAAATGTAGCTCAGGGACACTGGAATTCACAACCTTGCAGGGTTATAAATGATAACTCTCATCCAAAAATATACCAAGGGGAGGCAACGAACAGTATTTGAAAGCAAGGCAGAATTGCAGGAAACAGATTTCAGGAGGAAGATACGAATTGTCTTTAAAGCACATGAAAAGCGGGAAAACGTGGACAATGATGCACTTGGCCAAAAAGAGCGTATGCCTTTTTTCCTGAATATATTTAGGAAAAACGCATACGCTCTTTTTGGCCAATCAAGCAACCCGGAAAGGAAAATCAGCACTACAAAGAAGTCTCACTTCCCATAGGTCAAAAGGGCCATCCTTAAAAAGTGTAAAAACCAGACATGCAGGCAGGACAGGCCAGGGAGAAAAGGGAGCCTTGTTAGGCTGATGGGCGGAATGACAAATGCCAATGGTAACTCGGGTATGGTGTTTCCTGAAACATCTAAAAAACACAGCTAGAGAGCATAGGGCTCTTCCACTCATAGGTGTATACAATGGGAAATCTGAAAATCAACAAGACACGGGCACCCCAAAGTTTAGGGCTGCTCTGTTTACAAGAACCTCCACTTCGGTACACCTTAAATATCCCAGAAAAGAGAAAAATGGATAAATAAGTTGTGGTACTTATGTACAATGGAATATCACTCAGCCATGAAATCAATGTCATAAGGCTAGTAGCAGCAGGCTGAGTGGATTTACGTACAACGATTCTAAGTGAAATAAGTCACACAGAAAAAGGCACTTATCATAAGATATCACTTATACAGTGAATGTAAAAATCGCTACACATGACCTGTACTACAAAACAGAGCAGAGTCACACATTTAGAAAACGAACTATGGCTACTTAACGGGAAACGTGAGGTGGCGTGAGACATAAAACAAGGGTTTGAAATTAGCACAGATAGCGTTCCATAAACCACATATGTAACAGACAAGCCTTAATCTTTTCTAAGTGAACTGGACTCCACACCCCCTATTCAAGGCACAAGAATATATTTGACTAGTAAGAATCTTAAAACCTATGTATTGATACAGCTTTGTAAGTGAATCAAGTGGGTGTAAAGTGGCATAAACACAGCAGTGAAAATCAGCTAAACCCAGTTATAAAAAAAACCCAACAAAGACAGTGAAAGAGAGAGAAATTCGTACATAGTACGTTCAGGGGCAGTGAAGCAACCTGGAATGACCATATCAAGACCCACAGCTGGATTAGACATAAGGCTGGACACTCTTGGGGCCGAGAGGATTGGTGAGGTTGGGTGAGCAAACGCAGACCCTTTAAAGTAATACTGTGTTGTACCCATTCTATGGGTCCTAAAATCTCCAGGTTCAAAGGAATCTTCCTACAGCGAAAAAATGCATGGGAAACCCAGTGGATGGTATACAGTGTGATTGGGAAAGGCTTCTGAAACGCACCTCATTTCTCATCTCCTGGTGCTCGGGTTCACCATTCCAGGCGCTTTAGTAACAATCTCCCCACTGGAGAATCAGCACCTTTAACTTCCTGTCTCGTACAGGTTGCAATTTGTCCTGAGGATGAATGCTAAGAGGGGGAACCCATGAAAGAGTAGCTCTACGTGTTGTGACAGGCACACATCACTCTAATTTCCCATCAGAAAGAAGAATTAACCACAGGCTCAGCCTGCCCCACAGAACAAGAATAGGGCCTAAAGCAATCCCGCAGTTTTGCGGCGAGCTACCAAAAAAGCGAGTTGAAAAATGGAGCTCAGGGGCACTGCAATTCACTAACCTGCAGAGTTATAAATGATCACTCTCGTCAAAAAATATATTGAGGGGAGGCAATGAAGACGATTTGAAAGAAGGCAGAATTGCAGGAAACAGATTTCAGGAGGTAGATTCAAATCGCCTTTAAAGCACATGAAAAGCGGCAAAACAACGACAATGCTGCACTTGGCCAAAAAGGGCTAAGGCGTTTTTTCCTGAATATACTCAGGAAAAAACGGATACGCCCTTTTCAGCCAACCAAGCAAGCCGGAAAAGCAAATCAGCACTACAAAGATGTCACCCTTGCCATGGGTCAAAGGGGCCATCCTAGAAAAGTACAGAATCCATGAATGCAGGACAGGCCAGGGAGAAAAGGGAGCCTTGTTAGGCTGATGGGCGGGATGTAAATTGCCAACGGCCACTCTGGAGAAGTGTATGGTGTTTCCTAAAACATCTAAAAAACACAGCTTGAGAGCATAGGGCACTTCCACTCCTGGGCATATAAAATGGGAAAATTAACAATCAACAACACACGGGCACCCCACAATTTAGGGCTGCTCTGTTTACAAGAACCTCCACTTCAGTACACCTTAAATTCGCCACAATAGAGAAAAATGGATAAAGAAGTTGTGCTACTTATGTACAATGGAATAGCACTCAGCCATGAAATCAATGTCATACGGCTAGTAGCAGCATGATGAGTGGATTTAGGTACGATGATTCTAAGTGAAATAAGTCACACAGAAAAAGACACTTATCATAAGATATCACTTATAGAGGGAATGTAAAAACCGCTACACTTGAACTGAATTACAAAACAAAACAGAGGCACACGTTTAGAAAACACACAATGGCTGCTTAACGGGAAAGGAGAGGTGGGGTGATGCATAAAACATGGGTTTGAAATTAGCACAGATACCATTCCATAAACCCAATATGTAATACAAAAGACCTACTCCTTGCTCAGTGAACTGGACTCAACACCCCCTATTCACCGACCAAGAATATATCTGACTGGTAAGAATCTTAAAACCTATGTATTGATATCTCTCTGTAAGTGAGTCAAGTGGGTGTAAAGCGCCATAAACACAGCAGTGGAAAGCAGCTAAACCCCATTATAAAAATCAGTCACTTTTAAAATCCCGTGAAACAAATACAGTGAAAGAGAGAGAAATTCTTACCAAATTAGTTCAGGGGCTGTGATGCCACCTGGATTGATCATATCTAGACCCACAGCTGATTGAGACATAAGGGTGGACACTCAGGGGCTGAGAGGTTTGGTGAGATTGGGGGAGCAAACGCAGACCCTTTAAAGGTATACCCCGTGGTACCCATCCCATGTTTCCCAAATCTCCAGGTTCAAGGGCATCTTCCTACATCGAAAACATGCATGAGAAACCCAGAAGATGGTACACCGTGTGATCGGGAAAGGTTTCTAAAACGCACCTCATTTCTCATCTCCTTGTGCTCGGGTTCGCCATTCCAGCCTCTTTACTAGCAACCTGCCTCCTTGGAGAATCAGCACCTTTAACCTCCTGTTCCGTACAGGTGGCAATTTGTCCTGACGATGAACGGGAAGAGGGGGAACCAATGAGCGACTAGCTCTAGGTGTTGGGACAGGCACAGGCCACTCTATTTTCCCATCAGGAAGAAGAATTAACCACAGGCTCAGCCTGCCGCCCGGAACCAGAATAGGGCCTGAAGCAATCCTGCGCTTTTGCGGCCAGCTCCCAAGAAAGCGAGTTGAAAAATGGAGCTCAGGGGCACTGCAATTCACAAACCTGCAGAGTTGTAAATGATAACTCTCGTCCACAAATATATTGAGGGAAGGCAACGAAGAGGATTTGAAAGCAAGGCTCAATTGCAGGAAAAAGATTTCAGGAGGTAGATTCGAATCGCCTTCAAAGCACAAGAAAAGCGGCAAAACCACCAAAATGATGACCTTGGCCAAAAAGTGCGTATGCGTTTTTTTGCTGAATATATTCAGGAAAAAACGCATACGCCCTTTTTGGCCAACCAAGCAACCTGGAAAGGCAAATCAGCCCTACCAAGAAGTCTCGCTTCCCATCGGTCAAAAGGGCCATGCTGAATAAAGTGTCAAAACCAGAAATGCAAACAGGCCAAGGAGAAACGGGAGCCTTGCTACGCTGATGGGCGGGATGAAAATTGGCAACAGCCACTCTGGAGAAGTGTACGGTGTGTCCTGAAACATCTAAAAAACTCAGCTTAGAGAGCATAGGGCACTTCCACTCATGGGCGTATAAATTGGGAAAACTAAAAATCAGCAAGACACAGGCACACCAAAGTTTAGGGCTGCTCTGTTGACAAGAACCTCCACTTCTTTACACCTTAAACATTCCAGGAAAGAGAAAAATGGATAAAGAAGTTGTGGTCCTTATATACAATGGAATATCACTCAGCCATGAAATCAACGTCATAAGGCTAGTAGCAGCATGATGAGTGGATTTAGGTACGACGATTCTAAGTGAAATAAGTCACACAGAAAAAGACACTGATCATAAGATATCACTTATAGAGGGAATGTAAAAACCGCTACACTTGAACTGATTTACAAAACAGAACAGAGTCGCACGTTTAGAAAACACACTATGGCTGCTTAACGGGAAAAGAGAGGTGGGGTGATGCATAACACAAGGGTTTGAAATTAGCTCAGATACCGTTCCATAAACCCAATATGTAATAAACAAGAACTACTCCTTGCTCAGTGAACTGGACTCAACACCCCCTATTAACCGCCCAAGAATATAACTGACTAGTAAGAATCTTAAAACCTATGTATTGATATCTCTCTGGAAGTGAGTCAAGTGGGTTTAAAGCGGCATAAACACAGCAGTGAAAGGCAGCTAAACCCCATTATAAAAATCAATCCCTTTTAAAAACCCGTGAAACAAAGACAGTGAAAGAGAGAGAAATTCTTACCAAATTCGTTCAGGGGCTGTGATGCCACCTGGATTGACCATATCTAGACCCATAGCTGATTGAGACATAAGGGTGGACACTCAGGGGCTGAGAGGTTTGGTGAGATTGGGGGAGCAAACGCAGACCCTTTAAAGGAATACTGCGTGGTACCCATCCCATGTTTCCCAAATCTCCAGGTTCAAGGGCATCTTCCTACATCGAAAACATGCATGAGAAACCCAGAAGATGGTACACCGTGTGATCGGGAAAGGTTTCTAAAACGCACCTCATTTCTCATCTCCTTGTGCTCGGGTTCGCCATTCCAGCCGCTTTTCTAGCAATCTCCGTCCTTGGAGAATCAGCACCTTTAACCTCCTGTTCTGTACAGATTGCAATTTGTCCTGAGGATGAACGGGAAGAGGGGGAATCAATGAGAGACTAGCTCTAGGTGTTGGGACAGGCACAGGCCACTGTATTTTCCCATCAGGAAGAATAATGAACCACAGGCTCAGCCTGCCTCCCGGAACCAGAATAGGGCCTGAAGCAATCCTGCGCTTTTGCGGCCAGCTCCCAAGAAAGCGAGTTGTAAATTGGAGCTCAGGGGCACTGCAATTCACAAACCTGCAGAATTATAAATGATAACTCTCGGCCACAAATATATTGAGGGAAGGCAACGAAGAGAATTTGAATGCAAGGCAGAATTGCAGGAAACAGATTTCAGGAGGTAGATTCGAATCGCCTTCAAAGCACAGGAAAAGCGGCAAAACCTCCACAATGATGCCCTTGGCCAAAAAGGGCGTATGCGTTTTTTCCTGAATATATTCAGGAAAAAACGCATACGCCCTTTTTGGCCAACCAAGCAACCTGGAAAGGCAAATCAGCGCTACAAAGAAGTCTCGCTTCCCATCGGTCAAAAGGGCCATGCTGAATAAAGTGTCAAAACCAGAAATGCAGGACAGGCCAAGGAGAAACGGGAGCCTTGCTATGCTGATGGGCGGGACGTAAATTGCCAGCAGCCACTCTGGAGAAGTGTACGGAGTGTCCTGAAACATCTAAAAAACTCAGTTTAGAGAGCATAGGGCACTTCCACTCATGGGCGTATAAATTGGGAAAACTAAAAATCAGCAAGACAGCGGCACCCCAAAGTTGAGGGCTGCTCTGTTGACAAGACCCTCCACTTCATTACACCTTAAATATCCCAGGAAAGAGAAAAATGGATAAAGAAGTTGTGGTCCTTATGTACAATGGAATATCACTCAGCCATGAAATCAACGTCATAAGGCTGGTAGCAGCATGATGAGTGGATTTAGCTACGACGATTCTAAGTGAAATAAGTCACACAGAAAAAGACACTGATCATAAGATATCACTTATAGAGGGAATGTAAAAACCGCTACACTTGAACTGAATTACAAAACAGAACAGAGTCACACGTTTAGAAAACACACAATGGCTGCTTAATGGGAAAGGAGAGGTGGGGTGATGCATAAAACAAGGGTTTGAAATTAGCACAGATACCGTTCCATAAACCCAATATGTAATAGACAAGACCTACTCCTTGCTCAGTGAACTGGACTCAACACCCCCTATTCACCGCCCAAGAATATATCTGACTAGTAAGAATCTTAAAACCTATGTATTGATATCTCTCTCTAAGTGAGTCAAGTGGGTGTAAAGCGCCATAAACACAGCAGTGAAAAGCAGCTAAACCCCATTATAAAAATCAATCCCTTTTAAAAACCCGTGAAACAAAGACAGTGAAAGAGAGAGAAATTCTTACCAAATTCGTTCAGGGGCTGTGATGCCACCTGATTTGACCATATCTAGACCCACAGCTGATTGAGACATAAGGGTGGACACTCAGGGGCTGAGAGGTTTGGTGAGGTTGGGGGAGCAAACGCAGACCCTTTAAAGTACTACTGCGTGGTAACCATCCCATGGGTCCCAAATCTCCAGGTTCAAGGGCATCTTCCTACATCGAAAACATGCATGAGAAACCCAGAAGATGGTACACCGTGTGATCGGGAAAGGTTTCCAAAACGCACCTCATTTCTCATCTCCTTGTGCTCGGGTTCGCCATTCCAGCCTCTTTACTAGCAATCTCCCTCCTTGGAGAATCAGCACCTTTAACCTCCAGTTCCGTACAGCTGGCAATTTGTCCTGAGGATCAACGGGAAGAGGGGGAACCAATGAGAGACTAGCTCTAGGTGTTGGGACAGGCACAGCTCACTCTATTTTCCCATCAGGAAGAAGAATTAACCACAGGCTCAGCCTGCGCCCGGAACCAGAATAGGGCCTGAAGCAATCCTGCGCTTTTGCGGCCAGCTCCCAAGAAAGCGAGTTGTAAAATGGAGCTCAGGGGCACTGCAATTCACAAACCTGCAGAGTTATAAATGATAACTTTCGTCCACAAATATATTGAGGGAAGGCAACGAAGAGGATTTGAAAGCAAGGCAGAATTGCAGGAAACAGATTTCAGGAGGTAGATTCGAATCGCCTTCAAAGCACAGGAAAAGCGGCAAAACCTCCACAATGATGCCCTTGGCCTAAAAGGGCGTATGCGTTTTTTTCTGAATATATTCAGGAAAAAACGCATACACCCTTTTTGGCCAACCAAGCAACCGGGAAAGGCAAATCAGCGCTACAAAGAAGTCTCGCTTCCCATCGGTCAAAAGGGCCATGCTGAATAAAGTGTCAAAACCAGAAATGCAGGACAGCCCAAGGAGAAGCGGGAGCCTTGCTACGCTGATGGGCGGGATGTAAATTGCCAACAGCCACTCTGGAGAAGTGTACGGTGTGTCCTGAAACATCTAAAAAACTCAGTTTAGAGAGCACAGGGCACTTCCACTCATGGGCGTATAAATTGGGAAAACTAAAAATCAGCAAGACACAGGCATCCCAAAGTTTAGGGCTGCTGTGTTGACAAGAACCTCCACTCCCTTACACCTTAAATATCCCAGGAAAGAGAAAAACGGATAAAGAAGTTGTGGTCCTTATGTACAATGGAATATCACTCAGCCATGAAATCAACGTCATGAGGCTAGTAGCAGGATGATGAGTGGATTTAGCTACGACGATTCTAAGTGAAATAGGTCACACAGAAAAAGACAGTGATCATAAGATATCACTTATAGAGGGAATGTAAAAACCGCTACACTTGAACTGAATTACAAAACAGAACAGAGTCACACGTTTAGAAAACACACAATGGCTGCTTAATGGGAAAGGAGAGGTGGGGTGATGCATAAAACAAGGGTTTGAAATTAGCACAGATACCGTTCCATAAACCCAATATGTAATAGACAAGACCTACTCCTTGCTCAGTGAACTGGACTCAACACCCCCTATTCACCGCCCAAGAATATATCTGACTAGTAAGAATCTTAAAACCTATGTATTGATATCTCTCTGTAAGTGAGTCAAGCGGGTGTAAAGCGCCATAAACACAGCAGTAAAAAGCAGCTAAACCCCATTATAAAAATCAATCCCTTTTAAAAACCCATGAAACAAAGACAGTGAAAGAGAGAGAAATTCTTACCAAATTCGTTCAGGGGCTGTGATGCCACCTGGTTTGACCATATCTAGACCCACAGCTGATTGAGCCATAAGGGTGGACACTCAGGGGCTGAGAGGTTTGGTGAGGTTGGGGGAGCAAACGCAGACCCTTTAAAGTACTACTGCGTGGTAACCATCCCATGGGTTCCAAATCTCCAGGTTCAAGGGCATCTTCCTACATCGAAAACATGCATGAGAAACCCAGAAGATGGTACACCGTGTGATCGGGAAAGGTTTCCAAAACGCACCTCATTTCTCATCCCCTTGTGCTCGGGTTCGCCATTCCAGCCGCTTTACTAGCAATCTCCCTCCTTGGAGAATCAGCACCTTTAACCTCCTTTTCCGTACAGGTTGCAATTTGTCCTGAGGATGAACGGGAAGAGGGGGAACCAATGAGAGACTGGCTCTAGGTGTTGGGACAGGCACAGGTCACTCTATTTTCCCATCAGGAAGAAGAATTAACCACAGGCTCAGCCTGTGCCCGGAACCGGAATAGGTCCTGAAGCAATCCTGCGCTTTTGCGGCCAGCTCCCAAGAAAGCGAGTTGAAAAATGGAGCTCAGGGGCCCTGCAATTCAGAAACCTGAAGAGTTAAAAATGATAACTCTCCTCCACAAATATATTGAGGGAAGGCAACGAAGAGGATTTGAAAGCAAGGCAGAATTGCAGGAAACAGATTTCAGGAGGTAGATTCGAATCGCCTTCAAAGCACAGGAAAAGCGGCAAAACCTCCACAATGATGCCCTTGGCCTAAAAGGGCGTATGCGGTTTTTCCTGAATATATTCAGGAAAAAACGCATACGCCCTTTTTGGCCAACCAAGCAACCTGGAAAGGCAAATCAGCGCTACAAAGAAGTCTCGCTTCCCATCGGTCAAAAGGGCCATGCTGAATAAAGTGTCAAAACCAGAAATGCAGGACAGGCCAAGGAGAAACGGGAGCCTTGCTACGCTGATGGGCGGGATGTAAATTGCCAACAGCCACTCTGGAGAAGTGTACGGTGTGTCCTGAAACATCTAAAAAACTCAGTTTAGAGAGCATAGGACACTTCCACTCATGGGCGTATAAATTGGGAAAACTAAAAATCAGCAAGACACAGGCATCCCAAAGTTTAGGGCTGCTCTGTTGACAAGAACCTCCACTTCGTTACACCTTAAACATTCCAGGAAAGAGAAAAATGGATAAAGAAGTTGTGGTCCTTATATACAATGGAATATCACTCAGCCATGAAATCAACGTCATAACGCTAGTAGCAGCATGATGAGTGGATTTAGGTACGACGATTCTAAGTGAAATAAGTCACACAGAAAAAGACACTGATCCTAAGATATCACTTATAGAGGGAATGTAAAAACCGCTACACTTGAACTGAATTACAAAACAGAACAGAGTCACACGTTTAGAAAACACACTATGGCTGCTTAACGGGAAAGGAGAGGTGGGGTGATGCATAAAACAAGGGTTTGAAATTAGCTCAGATACCGTTCCATAAACCCAATATGTAATAGACAAGACCTACTCCTTGCTCAGTGAACTGGACTCAACACCCCCTATTCACCGCCCAAGAATATAACTGACTAGTAAGAATCTTAAAACCTATGTATTGATATCTCTCTGGAAGTGAATCATGTGGGAGTAAAGCGGCATAAACACAGCAGTGAAAGGCAGCTACACCCCATTATAAAAATCAAATACTTTAAAAAAACCCGTGAAACAAAGACAGTGAAAGAGAGAGAAATTCTTACCAAATTCTTTCAGGGGCTGTGATGCCACCTGGATTGACCATACCTAGACCCACAGGTGATTGAGACATAAGGGTGGACACTCAGGGGCTGAGAGGTTTGGTGAGGTTGGGGGAGGAAACGCAGACCCTTTAAAGGAATACTGCGTGGTACCCATCCCATGGGT
Organism: Balaenoptera acutorostrata; assembly: GCF_949987535.1. Taxonomy (NCBI): domain Eukaryota; kingdom Metazoa; phylum Chordata; class Mammalia; order Artiodactyla; family Balaenopteridae; genus Balaenoptera; species Balaenoptera acutorostrata. The sequence goes on along the minus strand of NC_080070.1, from coordinate 90,386,390 downwards.
CTCAAATCTCCAGGCTCAAGGGCATCTTCCTACATCGAAAACATGCATGAGAAACCCAGAAGATGGTACACCGTGTGATCGGGAAATGTTTCTAAACCGCACCTCATTTCTAATCTCCTTGTGCTCGGGTTCGCCATTCCAGCCGCTTTACTAGCAATCTCCCTCCTTGAAGAATCAGCACCTTTAACCTCCTGTTCCGTATAGTTTGCAATTTGTCCTGAGGATGAACGGGAAGAGGGGGAACCAATGAGAGACTAGCTCTAGGTGTTGGGACAGGCACAGCTCACTCTATTTTCCCATCAGGAAGAAGAATTAACCACAGGCTCAGCCTGCGCCCGGAACCAGAATACGGCCTGAAGCAATCCTGCGATTTTGCGGTCAGCCTTCAAGAAAGCGAGTTGAAAAATGGAGCTCAGGGGCACTGCAATTCACAAACCTGCAGAGTTATAAATGATAACTCTAGTCCACAAATATATCGAGGGAAGGCAACGAAGAGGATTTGAAAGCAAGGCACAATTGCAGGAAACAGATTTCAGGAGGTAGATTCGAATCGCCTTTAAAGCACAGGAAAAGCGGCGAAACCTCGACAATGATGCCCTTGGCCAAAAAGGTTGTATGCGTTTTTTCCTGAATATATTCAGGAAAAAACGCATACGCCCTTTTTGGCCAACCAAGCAACCTGGAAAGGCAAATCAGCGCTACAAAGAAGTCTCGCTTCCCATCGGTCAAAAGGGCCATGCTGAATAAAGTGTCAAAACCAGAAATGCAGGACAGGCCATGGAGAAACGGGAGCCTTGCTACGCTGATGGGCGGGATGTAAATTGCCAACAGCCACTCTGGAGAAGTGTACGGTGTGTCCTGAAACATCTAAAAAACTCAGCTTACAGAGCATAGGGCACTTCCACTCATGGGCGTATAAATTGGGAAAACTAAAAATCAGCAAGACACAGGCATCCCAAAATTTAGGGCTGCTCTGTTGACAAGAACCTCCACTTCGTTACAGCTTAAATATCCCAGGAAAGAGAAAAATGGATAAAGAAGTTTTGGTCCCTATGTACAATGGAATATCACTCAGCCATGAAAACAACCTCATAAGGCTGGTAGCAGCATGATGAGTGGATTTAGGTACGACGATTCTAAGTGAAATAAGTCACACAGAAAAAGACACTTATCACAAGATATCACTTATAGAGGGAATGTAAAAACCGCTACACTTGAACTGAATTACAAAACAGAACAGAGTCACACGTTTAGAAAACACACTATGGCTGCTTAACGGGAAAGGTGAGATGGGGTGATGCATAAAACAAGGGTTTCAAATTAGCTCAGATACCGTTCCATAAACCCAATATGTAATAGACAAGACCTACTCCTTGCTCAGTGAACTGGACTCAAGACCCCCTATTCACCGCCCAAGAATATATCTGACTAGTAAGCATCTTAAAACCTATGTATTGATATCTCTGTGTAAGTGAGTCTAGTGGGTGTAAAGCAGCATAAACACAGCAGTGAAAAGCAGCTAAACCCTATTATAAAAATCAATTATTTTTAAAAACCCGTGAAACAAAGACAGTGAAAGACAGAGAAATTCTTACCAAATTCGTTCAGGGGCTGTGATGCCACCTGGATTGACCATATCTAGACCCACAGCTGATTGAGACATAAGGGTGGACACTCAGGGGCTGAGAGGTTTGGTGAGGTTGGGGGAGCAAACGCAGACCCTTTAAAGGAATACTGCGTGGTACCCACCCCATGGGTCCCAAATCTCCAGGTTCAAGGGCATCTTACTATATCGAAAACATGCATGAGAAACCCAGAAGATGGTACACCGTGTGATCGGGAAAGGTTTCTGAAACGCTCCTCATTTCTCATCTCCTTGGGCTCGGGTTCGCCATTCCAGCCGCTTTACTAGCAATCTCCCTCCTTGGAGAATCAGCACCTTTAACCTCCTGTTCCGTACAGGTTGCAATTTGTCCTGAGGATGAACGGGAAGAGGGGGAACCAATGAGAGACTAGCTCTAGGTGTTGGGACAGGCACAGCTCACTCTATTTTCCCATCAGGAAGAAGAATTAACCACAGGCTCAGCCTGCGCCCGGAACCAGAATAGGGCCTGAAGCAATCCTGCGCTTTTGCGGCCAGCCTTCAAGAAAGCGAGTTGAAAAATGGAGCTCAGGGGCACTGCAATTCACAAACCTGCAGAGTTATAAATGATAACTCTCGTCCACAAATATATCGAGGGAAGGCAACGAAGAGGATTTGAAAGCAAGGCAGAATTGCAGGAAACAGATTTCAGGAGGTAGATTCGAATCGCCTTCAAAGCACAGGAAAAGCGGCGAAACCTCGACAATGATGCCCTTGGCCAAAAAGGGCGTATGCGTTTTTTCCTGAATATATTCAGGAAAAAACGCATACGCCCTTTTTGGCCAACCAAGCAACCTGGAAAGGCAAATCAGCGCTACAAAGAAGTCTCGCTTCCCATCGGTCAAAAGGGCCATGCTGAATAAAGTGTCAAAACCAGAAATGCAGGACAGGCCATGGAGAAATGGGAGCCTTGCTACGCTGATGGGCGGGATGTAAATTATCAACAGCCACTCTGGAGAAGTGTACGGTGTGTCCTGAAACATCTAAAAAACTAAGCTTACAGAGCATAGGGCACTTCCACTCATGGGCGTATAAATTGGGAAAACTAAAAATCAGCAAGACACAGGCATCCCAAAGTTTAGGGCTGCTCTGTTGACAAGAACCTCCACTTCGTTACACCTTAAATATCCCAGGAAAGAGAAAAATGGATAAAGAAGTTGTGGTCCTTCTGTACAATGGAATATCACTCAGCCATGAAATCAACCTCATAAGGCTAGTAGCAGCATGATGAGTGGATTTAGGTACGACGATTCTAAGTGAAATAAGTTACACAGAAAAAGACACTTATCAGAAGATATCACTTATAGAGGGAATGTAAAAACCGCTACACTTGAACTGAATTACAAAACAGAACAGAGTCACACGTTTAGAAAACACACTATGGCTGCTTAACGGGAAAGGTGAGATGGGGTGATGCATAAAACAAGGGTTTCAAATTAGCTCAGATACCGTTCCATAAACCCAATATGTAATAGACAAGACCTACTCCTTGCTCAGTGAACTGGACTCAAGACCCCCTATTCACCGCCCAAGAATATATCTGACTAGTAAGCATCTTAAAACCTATGTATTGATATCTCTGTGTAAGTGAGTCTAGTGGGTGTAAAGCAGCATAAACACAGCAGTGAAAAGCAGCTAAACCCTATTATAAAAATCAATTATTTTTAAAAACCCGTGAAACAAAGACAGTGAAAGACAGAGAAATTCTTACCAAATTCGTTCAGGGGCTGTGATGCCACCTGGATTGACCATATCTAGACCCACAGCTGATTGAGACATAAGGGTGGACACTCAGGGGCTGAGAGGTTTGGTGAGGTTGGGGGAGCAAACGCAGACCCTTTAAAGGACTACTGCGTGGTACCCACCCCATGGGTCCCAAATCTCCAGGTTCAAGGGCATCTTCCTATATCGAAAACATGCATGAGAAACCCAGAAGATGGTACACCGTGTGATCGGGAAAGGTTTCTAAAACGCTCCGCATTTCTCATCTCCTTGGGCTCGGGTTCGCCATTCCAGCCGCTTTACTAGCAATCTCCCTCCTTGGAGAATCAGCACCTTTAACCTCCTGTTCCGTACAGGTTGCAATTTGTCCTGAGGATGAACGGGAAGAGGGGGAACCAATGAGAGACTAGCTCTAGGTGTTGGGACAGGCACAGCTCACTCTATTTTCCCATCAGGAAGAAGAATTAACCACAGGCTCAGCCTGCGCCCGGAACCAGAATAGGGCCTGAAGCAATCCTGCGCTTTTGCGGCCAGCCTTCAAGAAAGCGAGTTGAAAAATGGAGCTCAGGGGCACTGCAATTCACAAACCTGCAGAGTTATAAATGATAACTCTCGTCCACAAATATATCGAGGGAAGGCAACGAAGAGGATTTGAAAGCAAGGCAGAATTGCAGGAAACAGATTTCAGGAGGTAGATTCGAATCGCCTTTAAAGCACAGGAAAAGCGGCGAAACCTCGACAATGATGCCCTTGGCCAAAAAGGGCGTATGCGTTTTTTCCTGAATATATTCAGGAAAAAACGCATACGCCCTTTTTGGCCAACCAAGCAACCTGGAAAGGCAATTCAGCGCTACAAAGAAGTCTCGCTTCCCATCGGTCAAAAGGGCCATGCTGAATAAAGTGTCAAAACCAGAAATGCAGGACAGGCCATGGAGAAACGGGAGCCTTGCTACGCTGATGGGCGGGATGTAAATTGCCAACAGCCACTCTGGAGAAGTGTACGGTGTGTCCTGAAACATCTAAAAAACTCAGCTTACAGAGCATAGGGCACTTCCACTCATGGGCTTATAATTTGGGAAAACTAAAAATCAGCAAGACACAGGAACCCCAAAGTTTAGGGCTGCTCTGTTGACAAGAACCTCCACTTCGTTACACCTTAAATATCCCAGGAAAGAGGAAAATGGATAAAGAAGTTGTGGTCCTTATGTACAAAGGAATATCACTCAGCCATGAAATCAACGTCATAAGGCTAGTAGCAGCATGATGAGTGGATTTAGGTACGACGATTCTAAGTGAAATAAGTCACACAGAAAAAGACACTGATCCTAAGATATCACTTATAGAGGGAATGTAAAAACCGCTACACTTGAACTGAATTACAAAACAGAACAGAGTCACACGTTTAGAAAACACACTATGGCTGCTTAACGGGAAAGGAGAGGTGGGGTGATGCATAAAACAAGGGTTTGAAATTAGCTCAGATACCATTCCATAAACCCAATATGTAATAGACAAGACCTACACCTTGCTCAGTGAACTGGACTCAACACCCCCTATTCACCGCCCTAGAATATATCTGACTAGTAAGAATCTTAAAACCTATGTATTGATATCTCTCTGTAAGTGAGACTTGTGGATGTAAAGCGGCATAAACACAGCAGTGGAAAGCAGCTAAACCCCATTACAAAAATCAATTACTGGGCTTCCCTGGTTGCGCAGTGGTTGAGAATCTGCCTGCTAATGCAGGAAACACGGGTTCAAGCCCTGGTCTGGGAAGATCCCACATGCCGTGGAGCAACTAGGCCCGTGAGCCACAACTACTGAGCCTGCGCGTCTGGAGCCTGTGCTCCGCAACAAGAGAGGCCACAATAGTGAGAGGCCCGCGCACCGCGATGAAGAGTGGCCCCCACTTGCCACAACTGGAGAAAGCCCTAGCACAGAAACGAAGACCCAACATAGCAATCAATCAATCAATCAATCACTAAAGAAATCTTAAAAAAAAATTTGCTTATATTAAAAAAAAAACCATTACTTTAAAAAACCCGTGAAACAAAGACAGTGAAAGAGAGAGAAATTCTTACCAAATTCGTTCAGGGTCTGTGATGCCACCTGGATTGACCATACCTAGACCCACAGGTGATTGAGACATAAGGGTGGACACTCAGGGGCTGAGAGGTTTGGTGAGGTTGGGGGAGCAAACGCAGACCCTTTAAAGGAATACTGCGTGGTACCCATCCCATGGGTCCGAAATCTCCAGGTTCAAGGGCATCTTCCTACATCGAAAACATGCATGAGAAACCCAGAAGATGGTACACCGTGTGATCGGGAAACGTTTCTAAAACGCACCTCATTTCTCATCTCCTTGGGCTCGGGTTCGCCATTCCAGCCGCTTTACTAGCACTCTCCCTCCTTGGAGAATCAGCACCTTTAACCTCCTGTTCCGTACACGTTGCAATTTGTCCTGAGGATGAACGGGAAGAGGGGGAACCAATGAGAGACTAGCTCTAGGTGTTGGGACAGGCACAGCTCACTCTATTTTCCCATCAGGAAGAAGAATTAACCACAGGCTCACCCTGCGCCCGGAACCAGAATAGGGCCTGAAGCAATCCTGCGCTTTTGCGGCCAGCCTTCAAGAAAGCGAGTTGAAAAATGGAGCTCAGGGGCACTGCAATTCACAAACATGCAGAGTTATAAATGATAACTCTCGTCCACAAATATATCGAGGGAAGGCAACGAAGAGGATTTGAAAGCAAGGCAGAATTGCAGGAAACAGATTTCAGGAGGTAGATTCGAATCGCCTTTAAAGCACAGGAAAAGCGGCGAAACCTCGACAATGATGCCCTTGGCCAAAAAGGGCGTATGCGTTTTTTCCTGAATATATTCAGGAAAAAACGCATACGCCCTTTTTGGCCAACCAAGCAACCTGGAAAGGCAAATCAGCGCTACAAAGAAGTCTCGCTTCCCATCGGTCAAAAGGGCCATGCTGAATAAAGTGTCAAAACCAGAAATGCAGGACAGGCCATGGAGAAACGGGAGCCTTGCTACGCTGATGGGCGGGATGTAAATTGCCAACAGCCACTCTGGAGAGGTGTACGGTGTGTCCTGAAACATCTAAAAAACTCAGCTTACAGAGCATAGGGCACTTCCACTCATGGGCGTATAAATTGGGAAAACTAAAAATCAGCAAGACACAGGCATCCCAAAGTTTAGGGCTGCTCTGTTGACAAGAACCTCCACTTCGTTACACCTTAAATATCCCAGGAAAGAGGAAAATGGATAAAGAAGTTGTGGTCCTTATGTACAAAGGAATATCACTCAGCCATGAAATCAACGTCATAAGGCTAGTAGCACCATGATGAGTGGATTTAGGTACGACGATTCTAAGTGAAATAAGTCACACAGAAAAAGACACTGATCCTAAGATATCACTTATAGAGGCAATGTAAAAACCGCTACACTTGAACTGAATTACAAAACAGAACACAGTCACACGTTTAGAAAACACACTATGGCTGCTTAACGGGAAAGGAGAGGTGGGGTGATGCATAAAACAAGGGTTTGAAATTAGCTCAGATACCATTCCATAAACCCAATATGTAATAGACAAGACCTACTCCTTGCTCAGTGAACTGGACACAACACCCCCTATTCACCGCCCTAGAATATATCTGACTAGTAAGAATCTTAAAACCTATGTATTGATATCTCTCTGTAAGTGAGTCAAGTGGGTGTAAAGCGGCAGAAACACAGCAGTAAAAAGCAGCTAAACCCCATTATAAAAATCAAATACTTTAAAATACCCGTGAACAAAGACCGTGAAAGAGAGAGAAATACTTTCCAAATTCGTTCAGAGGCTGTGATGCCACCTGGATTGACCATACCTAGACCCACAGCTGATTGAGACATAAGGGTGGACACTCAGGGGCTGAGAGGTTTGGTGAGGTTGGGGGAGCAAACGCAGACCCTTTAAAGGAATACTGCGTGGTACCCATTCCATGGGTCCCAAATCTCCAGGTTCAAGGGCATCTTCCTACATCGAAAACATGCATGAGAAACCCAGAAAATGGTACACCGTGTGATCGGGAAAGGTTTCTAAAACGCTCCTCATTTCTCATCTCCTTGGGCTCGGGTTCGCCATTCCAGCCGCTTTACTAGCAATCTCCCTCCTTGGAGAATCAACACCTTTAACCTCTTGTTCCGTACACGTTGCAATTTGTCCTGAGGATGAACGGGAAGAGGGGGAACCAATGAGAGACTGGCTCTAGGTGTTGGGACAGGCACAGGCCACTCTATTTTCCCATCAGGAAGAAGAATTAACCACAGGCTCAGCCTGCGCCCGGAACCAGAATAGGGCGTGAAGCAATCCTGCGCTTTTGCGGCCAGCTCCCAAGAAAGCGAGTTGAAAAATGGAGCTCAGGGGCACTGCAATTCACAAACCTGCAGAGTTATAAATGATAACTCTTGTCCACAAATATATCGAGGGAAGGCAACGAAGAGGATTTGAAAGCAAGGCAGAATTGCAGGAAACAGATTTCAGGAGGTAGATTCGAATCGCCTTCAAAGCACAGGAAAAGAGGCAAAACCTCCACAATGATGCCCTTGGCCAAAAAGAGCGTATGCGTTTTTTCCTGAATATATTCAGGAAAAAACGCATACGCCCTTTTTGGCCAACCAAGCAACCTGGAAAGGCAAATCAGCGCTACAAAGAAGTCTCGCTTCCCATCGGTCAAAAGGGCCATGCTGAATAAAGTGTCAAAACCAGAAATGCAGGACAGGCCATGGAGAAACGGGAGCCTTGCTACGCTGATGGGCGGGATGTAAATTCCCAACAGCCACTCTGGAGAAGTGTACGGTGTGTCCTGAAACATCTAAAAAACTAAGCTTACAGAGCATAGGGCACTTCCACTCATGGGCGTATAAATTGGGAAAACTAAAAATCAGCAAGACACAGGCATCCCAAAGTTTAGGGCTGCTCTGTTGACAAGAACCTCCACTTCGTTACACCTTAAATATCCCAGGAAAGAGAAAAATGGATAAAGAAGTTGTGGTCCTTCTGTACAATGGAATATCACTCAGCCATGAAATCAACCTCATAAGGCTAGTAGCAGCATGATGAGTGGATTTAGGTACGACGATTCTAAGTGAAATAAGTTACACAGAAAAAGACACTTATCAGAAGATATCACTTATAGAGGGAATGTAAAAACCGCTACACTTGAACTGAATTACAAAACAGAACAGAGTCACACGTTTAGAAAACACACTATGGCTGCTTAACGGGAAAGGTGAGATGGGGTGATGCATAAAACAAGGGTTTCAAATTAGCTCAGATACCGTTCCATAAACCCAATATGTAATAGACAAGACCTACTCCTTGCTCAGTGAACTGGACTCAAGACCCCCTATTCACCGCCCAAGAATATATCTGACTAGTAAGCATCTTAAAACCTATGTATTGATATCTCTGTGTAAGTGAGTCTAGTGGGTGTAAAGCAGCATAAACACAGCAGTGAAAAGCAGCTAAACCCTATTATAAAAATCAATTATTTTTAAAAACCCGTGAAACAAAGACAGTGAAAGACAGAGAAATTCTTACCAAATTCGTTCAGGGGCTGTGATGCCACCTGGATTGACCATATCTAGACCCACAGCTGATTGAGACATAAGGGTGGACACTCAGGGGCTGAGAGGTTTGGTGAGGTTGGGGGAGCAAACGCAGACCCTTTAAAGGAATACTGCGTGGTACCCATCCCATGGGTCCCAAATCTCCAGGTTCAAGGGCATCTTCCTACATCGAAAACATGCATGAGAAACCCAGAAGATGGTACACCGTGTGATCGGGAAAGGTTTCTAAAACGCTCCTCATTTCTCATCTCCTTGGGCTCGGGTTCGCCATTCCAGCCGCTTTACTAGCAATCTCCCTCCTTGGAGAATCAACACCTTTAACCTCTTGTTCCGTACAGGTTGCAATTTGTCCTGAGGATGAACGGGAAGTGGGGGAACCAATGAGAGACTGGCTCTAGGTGTTGGGACAGGCACAGGCCACTCTATTTTCCCATCAGGAAGAAGAATTAACCATAGGCTCAGCCTGCGCCCGGAACCAGAATAGGGCCTGAAGCAATCCTGCGCTTTTGGGGCCAGCTCCCAAGAAAGCGAGTTGAAAAATGGAGCTCAGGGGCACTGCAATTCAAAAACCTGCAGAGTTATAAATGATAACTCTCGTGCACAAATATATCGAGGGAAGGCAACGAAGAGGATTTGAAAGCAAGGCAGAATTGCAGGAAACAGATTTCAGGAGGTAGATTCGAATCGCCTTCAAAGCACAGGAAAAGCGGCAAAACCTCGACAATGATGCCCTTGGCCAAAAAGGGCGTATGCGTTTTTTCCTGAATATATTCAGGAAAAAACGCATACGCCCTTTTTGGCCAACCAAGCAACCTGGAAAGGCAAATCAGCGCTACAAAGCAGTCTCGCTTCCCATCGGTCAAAAGGGCCATGCTGAATAAAGTGTCAAAACCAGAAATGCAGGACAGGCCAAGGAGAAACGGGAGCCTTGCTACGCTGATGGGCGGGATGTAAATTCCCAATAGCCACTCTGGAGAAGTGTACGGTGTGTCCTGAAACATCTAAAAAACTCAGTTTAGAGAGCATAGGGCACTTCCACTCATGGGCGTATAAATTGGGAAGACTAAAAATCAGCAAGACACAGGCACCCCAAAGTTTAGGGCTGCTCTGTTGACAAGAACCTCCACTTCGTTACACCTTAAATATCCCAGGAAAGAGAAAAATGGATAAAGAAGTTGTGGTCCTTATGTACAAAGGAATATCACTCAGCCATGAAATCAACGTCATAAGGCTAGTAGCAGCATGATGAGTGGATTTAGGTACGACGATTCTAAGTGAAATAAGTCACACAGAAAAAGACAGTGATCCTAAGATATCACTTATAGACGGAATGTAAAAACCGCTACACTTGAACTGAATTACAAAACAGAACAGAGTCACACGTTTAGAAAACACACTATGGCTGCTTAACGGGAAAGGAGAGGTGGGGTGATGCATAAAACAAGGGTTTGAAATTAGCTCAGATACCATTCCATAAACCCAATATGTAATAGACAAGACCTACACCTTGCTCAGTGAACTGGACTCAACACCCCCTATTCACCGCCCTAGAATATATCTGACTAGTAAGAATCTTAAAACCTATGTATTGATATCTCTCTGTAAGTGAGACTTGTGGATGTAAAGCGGCATAAACACAGCAGTGGAAAGCAGCTAAACCCCATTACAAAAATCAATTACTGGGCTTCCCTGGTTGCGCAGTGGTTGAGAATCTGCCTGCTAATGCAGGAAACACGGGTTCAAGCCCTGGTCTGGGAAGATCCCACATGCCGTGGAGCAACTAGGCCCGTGAGCCACAACTACTGAGCCTGCGCGTCTGGAGCCTGTGCTCCGCAACAAGAGAGGCCACAATAGTGAGAGGCCCGCGGACCGCGATGAAGAGTGGCCCCCACTTGCCACAACTGGAGAAAGCCCTAGCACAGAAACGAAGACCCAACATAGCAATCAATCAATCAATCAATCACTAAAGAAATCTTAAAAAAAAATTTGCTTATATTAAAAAAAAAACCATTACTTTAAAAAACCCGTGAAACAAAGACAGTGAAAGAGAGAGAAATTCTTACCAAATTCGTTCAGGGTCTGTGATGCCACCTGGATTGACCATACCTAGACCCACAGGTGATTGAGACATAAGGGTGGACACTCAGGGGCTGAGAGGTTTGGTGAGGTTGGGGGAGCAAACGCAGACGCTTTAAAGGAATACTGCGTGGTACCCATCCCATGGGTCCCAAATCTCCAGGTTCAAGGCCATCTTCCTACATCGAAAACATGCATGAGAAACCCAGAAGATGGTACACCGTGTGATCGGGAAAGGTTTCGAAAACGCTCCTCATTTCTCATCTCCTTGGGCTCGGGTTCGCCATTCCAGCCGCTTTACTAGCAATCTCCCTCCTTGGAGAATCTGCACCTTTAACCTCCTGTTCCGTACAGGTTGCAATTTGTCCTGAGGATGAACGGGAAGAGGGGGAACCAATGAGAGACTAGCTCTAGGTGTTGGGACAGGCACAGCTCACTCTATTTTCCCATCAGGAAGAAGAATTAACCACAGGCTCAGCCTGCGCCCGGAACCAGAATAGGGCCTGAAGCAATCCTGCGCTTTTGCGGCCAGCCTTCAAGAAAGCGAGTTGAAAAATGGAGCTCAGGGGCACTGCAATTCACAAACCTGCAGAGTTATAAATGATAACTCTCGTCCACAAATATATCGAGGGAAGGCAACGAAGAGGATTTGAAAGTAAGGCAGAATTGCAGGAAACAGATTTCAGGAGGTAGATTCGAATCGCCTTTAAAGCACAGGAAAAGCGGCGAAACCTCGACAATGATGCCCTTGGCCAAAAAGGGCGTATGCGTTTTTTCCTGAATATATTCAGGAAAAAACGCATACGCCCTTTTTGGCCAACCAAGCAACCTGGAAAGGCAAATCAGCGCTACAAAGAAGTCTCGCTTCCCATCGGTCAAAAGGGCCATGCTGAATAAAGTGTCAAAACCAGAAATGCAGGACAGGCCATGGAGAAACGGGAGCCTTGCTACGCTGATGGGCGGGATGTAAATTGCCAACAGCCACTCTGGAGAAGTGTACGGTGTGTCCTGAAACATCTAAAAAACTCAGCTTACAGAGCATAGGGCACTTCCACTCATGGGCGTATAAATTGGGAAAACTAAAAATCAGCAAGACACAGGCATCCCAAAGTTTAGGGCTGCTCTGTTGACAAGAACCTCCACTTCGTTACACCTTAAATATCCCAGGAAAGAGGAAAATGGATAAAGAAGTTGTGGTCCTTATGTACAAAGGAATATCACTCAGCCATGAAATCAACCTCATAAGGCTAGTAGCAGCATGATGAGTGGATTTAGGTACGACGATTCTAAGTGAAATAAGTCACACAGAAAAAGACACTGATCCTAAGATATCACTTATAGAGGCAATGTAAAAACCGCTACACTTGAACTGAATTACAAAACAGAACAGAGTCACACGTTTAGAAAACACACTATGGCTGCTTAACGGGAAAGGAGAGGTGGGGTGATGCATAAAACAAGGGTTTGAAATTAGCTCAGATACCATTCCATAAACCCAATATGTAATAGACAAGACCTACTCCTTGCTCAGTGAACTGGACACAACACCCCCTATTCACCGCCCTAGAATATATCTGACTAGTAAGAATCTTAAAACCTATGTATTGATATCTCTCTGTAAGTGAGTCAAGTGGGTGTAAAGCGGCAGAAACACAGCAGTGAAAAGCAGCTAAACCCCATTATAAAAATCAAATACTTTAAAATACCCGTGAACAAAGACCGTGAAAGAGAGAGAAATTCTTACCAAATTCGTTCAGAGGCTGTGATGCCACCTGGATTGACCATACATAGACCCACAGCTGATTGAGACATAAGGGTGGACACTCAGGGGCTGAGAGGTTTGGTGAGGTTGGGGGAGCAAACGCAGACCCTTTAAAGGAATACTGCGTGGTACCCATCCAATGGGTCCCAAATCTCCAGGTTCAAGGGCATCTTCCTACATCGAAAACATGCATCAGAAACCCAGAAGATGGTACACCGTGTGATCGGGAAAGGTTTCTAAAACGCTCCTCATTTCTCATCTCCTTGGGCTCGGGTTCGCCATTCCAGCCGCTTTACTAGCAATCTCCCTCCTTGGAGAATCAACACCTTTAACCTCTTGTTCCGTACACGTTGCAATTTGTCCTGAGGATGAACGGGAAGAGGGGGAACCAATGAGAGACTGGCTCTAGGTGTTGGGACAGGCACAGGCCACTCTATTTTCCCATCAGGAAGAAGAATTAACCACAGGCTCAGCCTGCGCCCGGAACCAGAATAGGGCCTGAAGCAATCCTGCGCTTTTGCGGCCAGCTCCCAAGAAAGCGAGTTGAAAAATGGAGCTCAGGGGCCCTGCAATTCAGAAACCTGCAGAGTTATAAATGATAACTCTTGTCCACAAATATATCGAGGGAAGGCAACGAAGAGGATTTGAAAGCAAGGCAGAATTGCAGGAAACCGATTTCAGGAGGTAGATTCGAATCGCCTTCAAAGCACAGGAAAAGAGGCAAAACCTCCACAATGATGCCCTTGGCCAAAAAGGGCGTATGCGTTTTTTCCTGAATATATTCAGGAAAAAACGCATACGCCCTTTTTGGCCAACCAAGCAACCTGGAAAGGCAAATCAGCGCTACAAAGAAGTCTCGCTTCCCATCGGTCAAAAGGGCCATGCTGAATAAAGTGTGAAAACCAGAAATGCAGGACAGGCCAAGGAGAAACGGGAGCCTTGCTACGCTGATGGGCGGGATGTAAATTCCCAACAGCCACTCTGGAGAAGTGTACGGTGTGTCCTGAAACATCTAAAAAACTCAGTTTAGAGAGCATAGGGCACTTCCACTCATGGGCGTATAAATTGGGAAGACTAAAAATCAGCAAGACACAGGCACCCCAAAGTTTAGGGCTGCTCTGTTGACAAGAACCTCCACTTCGTTACACCTTAAATATCCCAGGAAAGAGAAAAATGGATAAAGAAGTTGTGGTCCTTATGTACAATGGAATATCACTCAGCCATGAAATCAACGTCATAAGGCTAGTAGCAGCATGATGAGTGGATTTAGCTACGACGATTCTAAGTGAAATAAGTCACACAGAAAAAGACACTGATCCTAAGATATCACTTATAGAGGGAATGTAAAAACCGCTACACTTGAACTGAATTACAAAACAGAACAGAGTCACACGTTTAGAAAACACACTATGGCTGCTTAATGGGAAAGGTGAGATGGAGTGATGCATAAAACAAGGGTTTCAAATTAGCTCAGATACCGTTCCATAAACCCAATATGTAATAGACAAGACCTACTCCTTGCTCAGTGAACTGGACTCAAGACCCCCTATTCACCGCCCAAGAATATATCTGACTAGTAAGAATCTTAAAACCTATGTATTGATATCTCTCTGTAAGTGAGTCTAGTGGGTGTAAAGCAGCATAAACACAGCAGTGAAAAGCAGCTAAACCCCATTATAAAAATCAATTACTTTTAAAAACCCGTGAAACGAAGACAGTGAAAGAGAGAGAAATTCTTACCAAATTCGTTCAGGGGCTGTGATGCCACCTGTATTCACCATATCTAGACCCACAGCTGATTGAGACATAAGGGTGGACACTCAGGGGCTGAGAGGTTTGGTGAGGTTGGGGGAGCAAACGCAGACCCTTTAAAGGAATACTGCGTGGTACCCATCCCATGGGTCCCAAATCTCCAGGTTCAAGGGCATCTTCCTACATCGAAAACATGCATCAGAAACCCAGAAAATGGTACACCGTGTGATCGGGAAAGGTTTCTAAAACGCTCCTCATTTCTCATCTCCTTGGGCTCGGGTTTGCCATTCCAGCTGCTTTACTAGCAATCTCCCTCCTTGGAGAATCAACACCTTTAACCTCTTGTTCCGTACACGTTGCAATTTGTCCTGAGGATGAACGGGAAGAGGGGGAACCAATGAGAGACTGGCTCTAGGTGTTGGGACAGGCACAGGTCACTCTATTTTCCCATCAGGAAGAAGAATTAACCATAGGCTCAGCCTGCGCCCGGAACCAGAATAGGGCCTGAAGCAATCCTGCGCTTTTGCGGCCAGCTCCCAAGAAAGCGAGTTGAAAAATGGAGCTCAGGGGCACTGCAATTCACAAACCTGCAGAGTTATAAATGATAACTCTTGTCCACAAATATATCGAGGGAAGGCAACGAAGAGGATTTGAAAGCAAGGCAGAATTGCAGGAAACAGATTTCAGGAGGTAGATTCGAATCGCCTTCAAAGCACAGGAAAAGAGGCAAAACCTCCACAATGATGCCCTTGGCCAAAAAGAGCGTATGCGTTTTTTCCTGAATATATTCAGGAAAAAACGCATACGCCCTTTTTGGCCAACCAAGCAACCTGGAAAGGCAAATCAGCGCTACAAAGAAGTCTCGCTTCCCATCGGTCAAAAGGGCCATGCTGAATAAAGTGTCAAAACCAGAAATGCAGGACAGGCCAAGGAGAAACGGGAGCCTTGCTACGCTGATGGCCGGGATGTAAATTGCCAACAGCCACTCTGGAGAAGTGTACGGTGTGTCCTGAAACATCTAAAAAACTCAGCTTACAGAGCATAGGGCACTTCCACTCATGGGCGTATAAATTGGGAAGACTAAAAATCAGCAAGACACAGGCACCCCAAAGTTTAGGGCTGCTCTGTTGACAAGAACCTCCACTTCGTTACACCTTAAATATCCCAGGAAAGAGAAAAATGGATAAAGAAGTTGTGGTCCTTATGTACAATGGAATATCACTCAGCCATGAAATCAACGTCATAAGGCTAGTAGCAGCATGATGAGTGGATGTAGGTACGACGATTCTAAGTGAAATAAGTCACACAGAAAAAGACACTGATCCTAAGATATCACTTATAGAGGCAAAGTAAAAACCGCTACACTTGAACTGAATTACAAAACAGAACAGAGTCACACGTATAGAAAACACACTATGGCTGCTTAACGGGAAAGGTGAGATGGAGTGATGCATAAAACAAGGGTTTCAAATTAGCTCAGATACCGTTCCATAAACCCAATATGTAATAGACAAGACCTACTCCTTGCTCAGTGAACTGGACTCAAGACCCCCTATTCACCGCCCAAGAATATATCTGACTAGTAAGAATCTTAAAACCTATGTATTGATATCTCTCTGTAAGTGAGTCTAGTGGGTGTAAAGCAGCATAAACACAGCAGTGAAAAGCAGCTAAACCCCATTATAAAAATCAATTACTTTTAAAAACCCGTGAAACGAAGACAGTGAAAGAGAGAGAAATTCTTACCAAATTCGTTCAGGGGCTGTGATGCCACCTGTATTGACCATATCTAGACCCACAGCTGATAGAGACATAAGGGTGGACACTCAGGGGCTGAGAGGTTTGGTGAGGTTGGGGGAGCAAACGCAGACCCTTTAAAGGAATACTGCGTGGTACCCATCCCATGGGTCCCAAATCTCCAGGTTCAAGGGCATCTTCCTACATCGAAAACATGCATGAGAAACCCAGAAGATGGTACACCGTGTGATCGGGAAAGGTTTCTAAAACGCTCCTCATTTCTGATCTCCTTGGGCTCGGGTTCGCCATTCCAGCCGCTTTACTAGCAATCTCCCTCCTTGGAGAATCTGCACCTTTAACCTCCTGTTCCGTACAGGTTGCAATTTGTCCTGAGGATGAACGGGAAGAGGGGGAACCAATGAGAGACTAGCTCTAGGTGTTGGGACAGGCACAGCTCACTCTATTTTCCCATCAGGAAGAAGAATTAACCACAGGCTCAGCCTGCGCCCGGAACCAGAATAGGGCCTGAAGCAATCCTGCGCTTTTGCGGCCAGCCTTCAAGAAAGCGAGTTGAAAAATGGAGCTCAGGGGCACTGCAATTCACAAACCTGCAGAGTTATAAATGATAACTCTCGTCCACAAATATATCGAGGGAAGGCAACGAAGAGGATTTGAAAGCAAGGCACAATTGCAGGAAACAGATTTCAGGAGGTAGATTCGAATCGCCTTTAAAGCACAGGAAAAGCGGCGAAACCTCGACGATGATGCCCTTGGCCAAAAAGGGCGTATGCATTTTTTCCTGAATATATTCAGGAAAAAACGCATACGCCCTTTTTGGCCAACCAAGCAACCTGGAAAGGCAAATCAGCGCTACAAAGAAGTCTCGCTTCCCATCGGTCAAAAGGGCCATGCTGAATAAAGTGTCAAAACCAGAAATGCAGAACAGGCCATGGAGAAACGGGAGCCTTGCTACGCTGATGGGCGGGATGTAAATTGCCAACAGCCACTCTGGAGAAGTGTACGGTGTGTCCTGAAACATCTAAAAAACTCAGCTTACAGAGCATAGGGCACTTCCACTCATGGGCGTATAAATTGGGAAAACTAAAAATCAGCAAGACACAGGCACCCCAAAGTTTAGGGCTGCTCTGTTGACAAGAACCTCCACTTCGTTACACCTTAAATATCCCAGGAAAGAGGAAAATGGATAAAGAAGTTGTGGTCCTTATGTACAATGGAATATCACTCAGCCATGAAATCAACGTCATAAGGCTAGTAGCAGCATGATGAGTGGATTTAGGTACGACGATTCTAAGTGAAATAAGTCACACAGAAAAAGACACTGATCCTAAGATATCACTTATAGAGGCAATGTAAAAACCGCTACACTTGAACTGAATTACAAAACAGAACAGAGTCACACGTTTAGAAAACACACTATGGCTGCTTAACGGGAAAGGTGAGATGGGGTGATGCATAAAACAAGGGTTTCAAATTAGCTCAGATACCGTTCCATAAACCCAATATGTAATAGAGAAGACCTACTCATTGCTCAGTGAACTGGACTCAAGACCCCCTATTCACCGCCCAAGAATATATCTGACTAGTAAGAATCTTAAAACCTATGTATTGATATCTCTCTGTAAGTGAGTCTAGTGGGTGTAAAGCAGCATAAACACAGCAGTGAAAAGCAGCTAAACCCCATTATAAAAATCAATTACTTTTAAAAACCCGTGAAACGAAGACAGTGAAAGAGAGAGAAATTCTTACCAAATTCGTTCAGGGGCTGTGATGCCACCTGTATTGACCATATCTAGACCCACAGCTGATAGAGACATAAGGGTGGACACTCAGGGGCTGAGAGGTTTGGTGAGGTTGGGGGAGCAAACGCAGACCCTTTAAAGGAATACTGCGTGGTACCCATCCCATGGGTCCCAAATCTCCAGGTTCAAGGGCATCTTCCTACATCGAAAACATGCATGAGAAACCGAGAAGATGGTACACCGTGTGATCGGGAAAGGTTTCGAAAACGCTCCTCATTTCTGATCTCCTTGGGCTCGGGTTCGCCATTCCAGCCGCTTTACTAGCAATCTCCCTCCTTGGAGAATCTGCACCTTTAACCTCCTGTTCCGTACAGGTTGCAATTTGTCCTGAGGATGAACGGGAAGAGGGGGAACCAATGAGAGACTAGCTCTAGGTGTTGGGACAGGCACAGCTCACACTATTTTCCCATCAGGAAGAAGAATTAACCACAGGCTTAGCCTGCGCCCGGAACCAGAATAGGGCCTGAAGCAATCCTGCGCTTTTGCGGCCAGCCTTCAAGAAAGCGAGTTGAAAAATGGAGCTCAGGGGCACTGCAATTCACAAACCTGCAGAGTTATAAATGATAACTCTCGTCCACAAATATATCGAGGGAAGGCAACGAAGAGGATTTGAAAGCAAGGCACAATTGCAGGAAACAGATTTCAGGAGGTAGATTCGAATCGCCTTTAAAGCACAGGAAAAGCGGCGAAACCTCGACAATGATGCCCTTGGCCAAAAAGGGCGTATGCGTTTTTTCCTGAATATATTCAGGAAAAAACGCATACGCCCTTTTTGGCCAACCAAGCAACCTGGAAAGGCAAATCAGCGCTACAAAGAAGTCTCGCTTCCCATCGGTCAAAAGGGCCATGCTGAATAAAGTGTCAAAACCAGAAATGCAGGACAGGCCATGGAGAAACGGGAGCCTTGCTACGCTGATGGGCGGGATGTAAATTGCCAACAGCCACTCTGGAGAAGTGTACGGTGTGTCCTGAAACATCTAAAAAACTCAGCTTACAGAGCATAGGGCACTTCCACTCATGGGCGTATAAATTGGGAAAACTAAAAATCAGCAAGACACAGGCACCCCAAAGTTTAGGGCTGCTCTGTTGACAAGAACCTCCACTTCGTTACTCCTTAAATATCCCAGGAAAGAGGAAAATGGATAAAGAAGTTGTGGTCCTTATGTACAATGGAATATCACTCAGCCATGAAATCAACGTCATAAGGCTAGTAGCAGCATGATGAGTGGATTTAGGTACGACGATTCTAAGTGAAATAAGTCACACAGAAAAATACACTGATCCTAAGATATCACTTATAGAGGCAATGTAAAAACCGCTACACTTGAACTGAATTACAAAACAGAACAGATTCACACGTTTAGAAAACACACTATGGCTGCTTAACGGGAAAGGTGAGATGAGGTGATGCATAAAACAAGGGTTTCAAATTAGCTCAGATACCGTTCCATAAACCCAATATGTAATAGACAAGACCTACTCCTTGCTCAGTGAACTGGACTCAAGACCCCCTATTCACCGCCCAAGAATATATCTGACTAGTAAGAATCTTAAAACCTATGTATTGATATCTCTCTGTAAGTGAGTCTAGTGGGTGTAAAGCAGCATAAACACAGCAGTGAAAAGCAGCTAAACCCCATTATAAAAATCAATTACTTTTAAAAACCCGTGAAACGAAGACAGTGAAAGAGAGAGAAATTCTTACCAAATTCGTTCAGGGGCTGTGATGCCACCTGTATTGACCATATCTAGACCCACAGCTGATAGAGACATAAGGTTGGACACTCAGGGGCTGAGAGGTTTGGTGAGGTTGGGGGAGCAAACGCAGACGCTTTAAAGGAATACTGCGTGGTACCCATCCCATGGGTCCCAAATCTCCAGGTTCAAGGCCATCTTCCTACATCGAAAACATGCATGAGAAACCCAGAAGATGGTACACCGTGTGATCGGGAAAGGTTTCGAAAACGCTCCTCATTTCTCATCTCCTTGGGCTCGGGTTCGCCATTCCAGCCGCTTTACTAGCAATCTCCCTCCTTGGAGAATCTGCACCTTTAACCTCCTGTTCCGTACAGGTTGCAATTTGTCCTGAGGATGAACGGGAAGAGGGGGAACCAATGAGAGACTAGCTCTAGGTGTTGGGACAGGCACAGCTCACTCTATTTTCCCATCAGGAAGAAGAATTAACCACAGGCTCAGCCTGCGCCCGGAACCAGAATAGGGCCTGAAGCAATCCTGCGCTTTTGCGGCCAGCCTTCAAGAAAGCGAGTTGAAAAATGGAGCTCAGGGGCACTGCAATTCACAAACCTGCAGAGTTATAAATGATAACTCTCGTCCACAAATATATCGAGGGAAGGCAACGAAGAGGATTTGAAAGTAAGGCAGAATTGCAGGAAACAGATTTCAGGAGGTAGATTCGAATCGCCTTTAAAGCACAGGAAAAGCGGCGAAACCTCGACAATGATGCCCTTGGCCAAAAAGGGCGTATGCGTTTTTTCCTGAATATATTCAGGAAAAAACGCATACGCCCTTTTTGGCCAACCAAGCAACCTGGAAAGGCAAATCAGCGCTACAAAGAAGTCTCGCTTCCCATCGGTCAAAAGGGCCATGCTGAATAAAGTGTCAAAACCAGAAATGCAGGACAGGCCATGGAGAAACGGGAGCCTTGCTACGCTGATGGGCGGGATGTAAATTGCCAACAGCCACTCTGGAGAAGTGTACGGTGTGTCCTGAAACATCTAAAAAACTCAGCTTACAGAGCATAGGGCACTTCCACTCATGGGCGTATAAATTGGGAAAACTAAAAATCAGCAAGACACAGGCATCCCAAAGTTTAGGGCTGCGCTGTTGACAAGAACCTCCACTTCGTTACACCTTAAATATCCCAGGAAAGAGGAAAATGGATAAAGAAGTTGTGGTCCTTATGTACAAAGGAATATCACTCAGCCATGAAATCAACGTCATAAGGCTAGTAGCAGCATGATGAGTGGATTTAGGTACGACGATTCTAAGTGAAATAAGTCACACAGAAAAAGACACTGATCCTAAGATATCACTTATAGAGGCAATGTAAAAACCGCTACACTTGAACTGAATTACAAAACAGAACAGAGTCACACGTTTAGAAAACACACTATGGCTGCTTAACGGGAAAGGAGAGGTGGGGTGATGCATAAAACAAGGGTTTGAAATTAGCTCAGATACCATTCCATAAACCCAATATGTAATAGACAAGACCTACTCCTTGCTCAGTGAACTGGACACAACACCCCCTATTCACCGCCCTAGAATATATCTGACTAGTAAGAATCTTAAAACCTATGTATTTATATCTCTCTGTAAGAGAGATTTGTGGATGTAAAGCGGCTTAAACACAGCAGTGAAAAGCATCTAAACCCCATTACAAAAATCAATTACTGGGCTTCCCTGGTTGCGCAGTGTCTGAGAATCTGCCTGCTAATGCAGGAAACACGGGTTCGAGCCCTGGTCTGGGAAGATCCCACATGCCGTGGAGCAACTAGGCCCGTGAGCCAGAACTACTGAGCCTGCGCGTCTGGAGCCTGTGCTCCGCAACAAGAGAGGCCACAATAGTGAGAGGCCCGCGCACCGCGATGAAGAGTGGCCCCCACTTGCCACAACTGGAGAAAGCCCAAGCACAGAAACGAAGACCCAACATAGCAATCAATCAATCAATCAATCACTAAAGAAATCTTAAAAAAAAAATTTGCTTATATTTAAAAAAAAAACCATTACTTTAAAAAACCCGTGAAACAAAGACAGTGAAAGAGAGAGAAATTCTTACCAAATTCGTTCAGGGGCTGTGATGCCACCTGGATTGACCATACCTAGACCCACAGCTGATTGAGACATAAGGGTGGACACTCAGGGGCTGAGAGGTTTGGTGAGGTTGGGGGAGCAAACGCAGACCCTTTAAAGGAATACTGCGTGGTACCCATCCCATGGGTCCCAAATCTCCAGGTTCAAGGGCATCTTCCTACATCGAAAACATGCATGAGAAACCCAGAAGATGGTACACCGTGTGATCGGGAAAGGTTTCTAAAACGCT
Source organism: Balaenoptera acutorostrata (assembly GCF_949987535.1). NCBI lineage: Eukaryota > Metazoa > Chordata > Mammalia > Artiodactyla > Balaenopteridae > Balaenoptera > Balaenoptera acutorostrata. Next base: position 90,364,191 of record NC_080070.1, on the reverse strand, counting down.
CCTCATTTCTCATCTCCTTGGGCTCGGGTTCGCCATTCCAGCCGCTTTACTAGCAATCTCCCTCCTTGGAGAATCTGCACCTTTAACCTCCTGTTCCGTACAGGTTGCAATTTGTCCTGAGGATGAACGGGAAGAGGGGGAACCAATGAGAGACTAGCTCTAGGTGTTGGGACAGGCACAGCTCACTCTATTTTCCCATCAGGAAGAAGAATTAACCACAGGCTCAGCCTGCGCCCGGAACCAGAATAGGGCCTGAAGCAATCCTGCGCTTTTGCGGCCAGCCTTCAAGAAAGCGAGTTGAAAAATGGAGCTCAGGGGCACTGCAATTCACAAACCTGCAGAGTTATAAATGATAACTCTCGTCCACAAATATATCGAGGGGAGGCAACGAAGAGGATTTGAAAGCAAGGCAGAATTGCAGGAAACAGATTTCAGGAGGTAGATTCGAATCGCCTTTAAAGCACAGGAAAAGCGGCGAAACCTCGACAATGATGCCCTTGGCCAAAAAGAGCGTATGCGTTTTTTCCTGAATATATTCAGGAAAAAACGCATACGCCCTTTTTGGCCAACCAAGCAACCTGGAAAGGCAAATCAGCGCTACAAAGAAGTCTCGCTTCCCATCGGTCAAAAGGGCCATGCTGAATAAAGTGTCAAAACCAGAAATGCAGGACAGGCCATGGAGAAACGGGAGCCTTGCTACGCTGATGGGCGGGATGTAAATTGCCAACAGCCACCCTGGAGAAGTGTACGGTGTGTCCTGAAACATCTAAAAACTCAGCTTACAGAGCATAGGGCACTTCCACTCATGGGCTTATAAATTGGGAAAACTAAAAATCAGCAAGACACAGGCACCCCAAAGTTTAAGGCTGCTCTGTTGACAAGAACCTCCACTTCGTTACACCTTAAATATCCCAGGAAAGAGGAAAATGGATAAAGAAGTTGTGGTCCTTATGTACAAAGGAATATCACTCAGCCATGAAATCAACGTCATAAGGCTAGTAGCAGCATGATGAGTGGATTTAGGTACGACGATTCTAAGTGAAATAAGTCACACAGAAAAAGACACTGATCCTAAGATATCACTTATAGAGGCAATGTAAAAACCGCTACACTTGAACTGAATTACAAAACAGAACAGAGTCACACGTTTAGAAAACACACTATGGCTGCTTAACGGGAAAGGAGAGGTGGGGTGATGCATAAAACAAGGGTTTCAAATTAGCTCAGATACCGTTCCATAAACCCAATATGTAATAGACAAGACCTACTCCTTGCTCAGTGAACTGGACTCAAGACCCCCTATTCACCGCCCAAGAATATATCTGACTAGTAAGACTGTTAAAACCTATGTATTGATATCTCTCTGTAAGTGAGACTTGTGGATGTAAAGCGGCATAAACACAGCAGTGAAAAGCAGCTAAACCCCATTACAAAAATCAATTACTGGGCTTCCCTGGTTGCGCAGTGTCTGAGAATCTGCCTGCTAATGCAGGAAACACGGGTTCGAGCCCTGGTCTGGGAAGATCCCACATGCCGTGGAGCAACTAGGCCCGTGAGCCACAACTACTGAGCCTGCGCGTCTGGAGCCTGTGCTCCGCAACAAGAGAGGCCAAAATAGTGAGAGGCCCGCGCACCAAGATGAAGAGTGGCCCCCACTTGCCACAACTGGAGAAAGCCCTAGCACAGAAACGAAGACCCAACATAACAATCAATTAATCAATGAATCACTAAAGAAATCTTAAAAAAAAAATTTGCTTATATTTAAAAAAAAACATTACTTTAAAAAACCCGTGAAACAAAGACAGTGAAAGAGAGAGAAATTCTTACCAAATTCGTTCAGGGGCTGTGATGCCACCTGGATTGACCATACCTAGACCCACAGGTGATTGAGACATAAGGGTGGACACTCAGGGGCTGAGAGGTTTGGTGAGGTTGGGGGAGCAAACGCAGACCCTTTAAAGGAATACTGCGTGGTACCCATCCCATGGGTCCCAAATCTCCAGGTTCAAGGGCATCTTCCTACATCGAAAACATGCATGAGAAACCCAAAAGGTGGTACACCATGTGATCGGGAAAGGTTTCTAAAACGCTCCTCATTTCTCATCTCCTTGGGCTCGGGTTCGCCATTCCAGCCGCTTTACTAGCAATCTCCCTCCTTGGAGAATCAGCACCTTTAACCTCCTGTTCCGTACAGGTTGCAATTTGTCCTGAGGATGAACGGGAAGAGGGGGAACCAAGGAGAGACTAGCTCTAGGTGTTGGGACAGGCACAGCTCACTCTATTTTCCCATCAGGAAGAAGAATTAACCACAGGCTCAGCCTGCGCCTGGAACCAGAATAGGGCCTGAAGCAATCCTGCGCTTTTGCGGCCAGCCTTCAAGAAAGGGAGTTGAAAAATGGAGCTCAGGGGCACTGCAATTCACAAACCTGCAGAGTTATAAATGATAACTCTCGTCCACAAATATATCGAGGGAAGGCAACGAAGAGGATTTGAAAGCAAGGCACAATTGCAGGAAACAGATTTCAGGAGGTAGATTCGAATCGCCTTTAAAGCACAGGAAAAGCGGCGAAACCTCGACAATGATGCCCTTGGCCAAAAAGGGCGTATGCGTTTTTTCCTGAATATATTCAGGAAAAAACGCATACGCCCTTTTTGGCCAACCAAGCAACCTGGAAAGGCAAATCAGCGCTACAAAGAAGTCTCGCTTCCCATCGGTCAAAAGGGCCATGCTGAATAAAGTGTCAAAACCAGAAATGCAGGACAGGCCATGGAGAAACGGGAGCCTTGCTACGCTGATGGGCGGGATGTAAATTGCCAACAGCCACTCTGGAGAAGTGTACGGTGTGTCCTGAAACATCTAAAAAACTCAGCTTACAGAGCATAGGGAACTTCCACTCATGGGCTTATAAATTGGGAAAACTAAAAATCAGCAAGACACAGGCACCCCAAAGTTTAGGGCTGCTCTGTTGACAAGAACCTCCAGTTCGTTACACCTTAAATATCCCAGGAAAGAGGAAAATGGATAAAGAAGTTGTGGTCCTTATGTACAAAGGAATATCACTCAGCCATGAAATCAACGTCATAAGGCTAGTAGCAGCATGATGAGTGGATTTAGGTACGACGATTCTAAGTGAAATAAGTCACACAGAAAAAGACACTGATCCTAAGATATCACTTATAGAGGCAATGTAAAAACCGCTACACTTGAACTGAATTACAAAACAGAACAGAGTCACACGTTTAGAAAACACACTATGGCTGCTTAACGGGAAAGGTGAGATGGGGTGATGCATAAAACAAGGGTTTCAAATTAGCTCAGATACCGTTCCATAAACCCAATATGTAATAGACAAGACCTACTCCTTGCTCAGTGAACTGGACTCAAGACACCCTATTCACCGCCCAAGAATATATCTGACTAGTAAGAATCTTAAAACCTATGTATTGATATCTCTCTGTAAGTGAGTCTAGTGGGTGTAAAGCAGCATAAACACAGCAGTGAAAAGCAGCTAAGCCCCATTATAAAAATCAATTACTTTTAAAAACCCGTGAAACGAAGACAGTGAAAGAGAGAGAAATTCTTACCAAATTCGTTCAGGGGCTGTGATGCCACCTGTATTGACCATATCTAGACCCACAGCTGATTGAGACATAAGGGTGGACACTCAGGGGCTGAGAGGTTTGGTGAGGTTGGGGGAGCAAACGCAGACCCTTTAAAGGAATACTGCGTGGTACCCATCCCATGGGTCCCAAATCTCCAGGTTCAAGGGCATCTTCCTACATCGAAAACATGCATGAGAAACCCAGAAGATGGTACACCGTGTGATCGGGAAAGGTTTCTAAAACGCTCCTCATTTCTGATCTCCTTGGGCTCGGGTTCGCCATTCCAGCCGCTTTACTAGCAATCTCCCTCCTTGGAGAATCTGCACCTTTATCCTCCTGTTCCGTACAGGTTGCAATTTGTCCTGAGGATGAACGGGAAGAGGGGGAACCAATGAGAGACTAGCTCTAGGTGTTGGGACAGGTACAGCTCACTCTATTTTCCCATCAGGAAGAAGAATTAACCACAGGCTCAGCCTGCGCCCGGAACCAGAATAGGGCCTTAAGCAATCCTGCGCTTTTGCGGCCAGCCTTCAAGAAAGCGAGTTGAAAAATGGAGCTCAGGGGCACTGCAATTCACAAACCTGCAGAGTTATAAATGATAACTCTCGTGCACAAATATATTGAGGGAAGGCAATGAAGAGGATTTGAAAGCAAGGCACAATTGCAGGAAACAGATTTCAGGAGGTAGATTCGAATCGCCTTTAAAGCACAGGAAAAGCGGCAAAACCTCGACAATGATGCCCTTGGCCAAAAAGGGCGTATGCGTTTTTTCCTGAATATATTCCGGAAAAAACGCATACGCCCTTTTTGGCCAACCAAGCAACCTGGAAAGGCAAATCAGCGCTACAAAGAAGTCTCGCTTCCCATCGGTCAAAAGGGCCATGCTGAATAAAGTGTCAAAACCAGAAATGCAGGACAGGCCATGGAGAAACGGGAGCCTTGCTACGCTGATGGGCGGGATGTAAATTGCCAACAGCCACCCTGGAGAAGTGTACGGTGTGTCCTGAAACATCTAAAAAACTCAGCTTACAGAGCATAGGGCACTTCCACTCATGGGCTTATAAATTGGGAAAACTAAAAATCAGCAAGACACAGGCACCCCAAAGTTTAAGGCTGCTCTGTTGACAAGAACCTCCACTTCGTTACACCTTAAATATCCCAGGAAAGAGGAAAATGGATAAAGAAGTTGTGGTCCTTATGTACAAAGGAATATCACTCAGCCATGAAATCAACGTCATAAGGCTAGTAGCAGCATGATGAGTGGATTTAGGTACGACGATTCTAAGTGAAATAAGTCACACAGAAAAAGACACTGATCCTAAGATATCACTTATAGAGGCAATGTAAAAACCGCTACACTTGGACTGAATTACAAAACAGAACAGAGTCACACGTTTAGAAAACACACTATGGCTGCTTAACGGGAAAGGAGAGGTGGGGTGATGCATAAAACAAGGGTTTCAAATTAGCTCAGATACCGTTCCATAAACCCAATATGTAATAGACAAGACCTACTCCTTGCTCAGTGAACTGGACTCAACACCCCCTATTCACCGCCCAAGAATATATCTGACTAGTAAGACTGTTAAAATTTATGTATTGATATCTCTCTGTAAGTGAGACTTGTGGATGTAAAGCGGCATAAACACAGCAGTGAAAAGCAGCTAAACCCCATTACAAAAATCAATTACTGGGCTTCCCTGGTTGCGCAGTGTCTGAGAATCTGCCTGCTAATGCAGGAAACACGGGTTCGAGCCCTGGTCTGGGAAGATCCCACATGCCGTGGAGCAACTAGGCCCGTGAGCCACAACTACTGAGCCTGCGCGTCTGGAGCCTGTGCTCCGCAACAAGAGAGGCCAAAATAGTGAGAGGCCCGCGCACCAAGATGAAGAGTGGCCCCCACTTGCCACAACTGGAGAAAGCCCTAGCACAGAAACGAAGACCCAACCTAACAATCAATTAATCAATGAATCACTAAAGAAATCTTAAAAAAAAAATTTGCTTATATTTAAAAAAAAACATTACTTTAAAAAACCCGTGAAACAAAGACAGTGAAAGAGAGAGAAATTCTTACCAAATTCGTTCAGGGGCTGTGATGCCACCTGGATTGACCATACCTAGACCCACAGGTGATTGAGACATAAGGGTGGACACTCAGGGGCTGAGAGGTTTGGTGAGGTTGGGGGAGCAAACGCAGACCCTTTAAAGGAATACTGCGTGGTACCCATCCCATGGGTCCCAAATCTCCAGGTTCAAGGGCATCTTCCTACATCGAAAACATGCATGAGAAACCCAAAAGGTGGTACACCATGTGATCGGGAAAGGTTTCTAAAACGCTCCTCATTTCTCATCTCCTTGGGCTCGGGTTCGCCATTCCAGCCGCTTTACTAGCAATCTCCCTCCTTGGAGAATCAGCACCTTTAACCTCCTGTTCCGTACAGGTTGCAATTTGTCCTGAGGATGAACGGGAAGAGGGGGAACCAAGGAGAGACTAGCTCTAGGTGTTGGGACAGGCACAGCTCACTCTATTTTCCCATCAGGAAGAAGAATTAACCACAGGCTCAGCCTGCGCCTGGAACCAGAATAGGGCCTGAAGCAATCCTGCGCTTTTGCGGCCAGCCTTCAAGAAAGGGAGTTGAAAAATGGAGCTCAGGGGCACTGCAATTCACAAACCTGCAGAGTTATAAATGATAACTCTCGTCCACAAATATATCGAGGGAAGGCAACGAAGAGGATTTGAAAGCAAGGCACAATTGCAGGAAACAGATTTCAGGAGGTAGATTCGAATCGCCTTTAAAGCACAGGAAAAGCGGCGAAACCTCGACAATGATGCCCTTGGCCAAAAAGGGCGTATGCGTTTTTTCCTGAATATATTCAGGAAAAAACGCATACGCCCTTTTTGGCCAACCAAGCAACCTGGAAAGGCAAATCAGCGCTACAAAGAAGTCTCGCTTCCCATCGGTCAAAAGGGCCATGCTGAATAAAGTGTCAAAACCAGAAATGCAGGACAGGCCATGGAGAAACGGGAGCCTTGCTACGCTGATGGGCGGGATGTAAATTGCCAACAGCCACTCTGGAGAAGTGTACGGTGTGTCCTGAAACATCTAAAAAACTCAGCTTACAGAGCATAGGGCACTTCCACTCATGGGCGTATAAATTGGGAAAACTAAAAATCAGCAAGACACAGGCATCCCAAAGTTTAGGGCTGCTCTGTTGACAAGAACCTCCACTTCGTTACACCTTAAATATCCCAGGAAAGAGGAAAATGGATAAAGAAGTTGTGGTCCTTATGTACAAAGGAATATCACTCAGCCATGAAATCAACGTAATAAGGCTAGTAGCAGCATGATGAGTGGATTTAGGTACGACGATTCTAAGTGAAATAAGTCACACAGAAAAAGACACTGATCCTAAGATATCACTTATAGAGGCAATGTAAAAACCGCTACACTTGAACTGAATTACAAAACAGAACAGAGTCACACGTTTAGAAAACACACTATGGCTGCTTAACGGGAAAGGAGAGGTGGGGTGATGCATAAAACAAGGGTTTGAAATTAGCTCAGATACCATTCCATAAACCCAATATGTAATAGACAAGACCTACTCCTTGCTCAGTGAACTGGACACAACACCCCCTATTCACCGCCCTAGAATATATCTGACTAGTAAGAATCTTAAAACCTATGTATTGATATCTCTCTGTAAGTGAGTCAAGTGGGTGTAAAGCGGCAGAAACACAGCAGTGAAAAGCAGCTAAACCCCATTATAAAAATCAAATACTTTAAAATACCCGTGAACAAAGACCGTGAAAGAGAGAGAAATTCTTACCAAATTCGTTCAGAGGCTGTGATGCCACCTGGATTGACCATACCTAGACCCACAGCTGATTGAGACATAAGGGTGGACACTCAGGGGCTGAGAGGTTTGGTGAGGTTGGGGGAGCAAACGCAGACCCTTTAAAGGAATACTGCGTGGTACCCATCCAATGGGTCCCAAATCTCCAGGTTCAAGGGCATCTTCCTACATCGAAAACATGCATCAGAAACCCAGAAGATGGTACACCGTGTGATCGGGAAAGGTTTCTAAAACGCTCCTCATTTCTCATCTCCTTGGGCTCGGGTTCGCCATTCCAGCCGCTTTACTAGCAATCTCCCTCCTTGGAGAATCAACACCTTTAACCTCTTGTTCCGTACACGTTGCAATTTGTCCTGAGGATGAACGGGAAGAGGGGGAACCAATGAGAGACTGGCTCTAGGTGTTGGGACAGGCACAGGCCACTCTATTTTCCCATCAGGAAGAAGAATTAACCACAGGCTCAGCCTGCGCCCGGAACCAGAATAGGGCCTGAAGCAATCCTGCGCTTTTGCGGCCAGCTCCCAAGAAAGCGAGTTGAAAAATGGAGCTCAGGGGCCCTGCAATTCAGAAACCTGCAGAGTTATAAATGATAACTCTTGTCCACAAATATATCGAGGGAAGGCAACGAAGAGGATTTGAAAGCAAGGCAGAATTGCAGGAAACCGATTTCAGGAGGTAGATTCGAATCGCCTTCAAAGCACAGGAAAAGAGGCAAAACCTCCACAATGATGCCCTTGGCCAAAAAGGGCGTATGCGTTTTTTCCTGAATATATTCAGGAAAAAACGCATACGCCCTTTTTGGCCAACCAAGCAACCTGGAAAGGCAAATCAGCGCTACAAAGAAGTCTCGCTTCCCATCGGTCAAAAGGGCCATGCTGAATAAAGTGTGAAAACCAGAAATGCAGGACAGGCCAAGGAGAAACGGGAGCCTTGCTACGCTGATGGGCGGGATGTAAATTCCCAACAGCCACTCTGGAGAAGTGTACGGTGTGTCCTGAAACATCTAAAAAACTCAGTTTAGAGAGCATAGGGCACTTCCACTCATGGGCGTATAAATTGGGAAGACTAAAAATCAGCAAGACACAGGCACCCCAAAGTTTAGGGCTGCTCTGTTGACAAGAACCTCCACTTCGTTACACCTTAAATATCCCAGGAAAGAGAAAAATGGATAAAGAAGTTGTGGTCCTTATGTACAATGGAATATCACTCAGCCATGAAATCAACGTCATAAGGCTAGTAGCAGCATGATGAGTGGATTTAGCTACGACGATTCTAAGTGAAATAAGTCACACAGAAAAAGACACTGATCCTAAGATATCACTTATAGAGGGAATGTAAAAACCGCTACACTTGAACTGAATTACAAAACAGAACAGAGTCACACGTTTAGAAAACACACTATGGCTGCTTAATGGGAAAGGTGAGATGGAGTGATGCATAAAACAAGGGTTTCAAATTAGCTCAGATACCGTTCCATAAACCCAATATGTAATAGACAAGACCTACTCCTTGCTCAGTGAACTGGACTCAAGACCCCCTATTCACCGCCCAAGAATATATCTGACTAGTAAGAATCTTAAAACCTATGTATTGATATCTCTCTGTAAGTGAGTCTAGTGGGTGTAAAGCAGCATAAACACAGCAGTGAAAAGCAGCTAAACCCCATTATAAAAATCAATTACTTTTAAAAACCCGTGAAACGAAGACAGTGAAAGAGAGAGAAATTCTTACCAAATTCGTTCAGGGGCTGTGATGCCACCTGTATTGACCATATCTAGACCCACAGCTGATTGAGACATAAGGGTGGACACTCAGGGGCTGAGAGGTTTGGTGAGGTTGGGGGAGCAAACGCAGACCCTTTAAAGGAATACTGCGTGGTACCCATCCCATGGGTCCCAAATCTCCAGGTTCAAGGGCATCTTCCTACATCGAAAACATGCATGAGAAACCCAGAAGATGGTACACCGTGTGATCGGGAAAGGTTTCTAAAACGCTCCTCATTTCTGATCTCCTTGGGCTCGGGTTCGCCATTCCAGCCGCTTTACTAGCAATCTCCCTCCTTGGAGAATCTGCACCTTTAACCTCCTGTTCCGTACAGGTTGCAATTTGTCCTGAGGATGAACGGGAAGAGGGGGAACCAATGAGAGACTAGCTCTAGGTGTTGGGACAGGCACAGCTCACTCTATTTTCCCATCAGGAAGAAGAATTAACCAGAGGCTCAGCCTGCGCCCGGAACCAGAATAGGGCCTGAAGCAATCCTGCGCTTTTGCGGCCAGCCTTCAAGAAAGCGAGTTGAAAAATGGAGCTCAGGGGCACTGCAATTCACAAACCTGCAGAGTTATAAATGATAACTCTCGTCCACAAATATATCGAGGGAAGGCAACGAAGAGGATTTGAAAGCAAGGCACAATTGCAGGAAACAGATTTCAGGAGGTAGATTCGAATCGCCTTTAAAGCACAGGAAAAGCGGCGAAACCTCGACAATGATGCCCTTGGCCAAAAAGGGCGGATGCGTTTTTTCCTGAATATATTCAGGAAAAAACGCATCCGCCCTTTTTGGCCAACCAAGCAACCTGGAAAGGCAAATCAGCGCTACAAAGAAGTCTCGCTTCCCATCGGTCAAAAGGGCCATGCTGAATAAAGTGTCAAAACCAGAAATGCAGGACAGGCCATGGAGAAACGGGAGCCTTGCTACGCTGATGGGCGGGATGTAAATTGCCAACAGCCACTCTGGAGAAGTGTACGGTGTGTCCTGAAACATCTAAACAACTCAGCTTACAGAGCATAGGGCACTTCCACTCATGGGCGTATAAATTGGGAAAACTAAAAATCAGCAAGACACAGGCACCCCAAAGTTTAGGGCTGCTCTGTTGACAAGAACCTCCACTTCGTTACACCTTAAATATCCCAGGAAAGAGGAAAATGGATAAAGAAGTTGTGGTCCTTATGTACAAAGGAATATCACTCAGCCATGAAATCAACGTCATAAGGCTAGTAGCAGCATGATGAGTGGATTTAGGTACGACGATTCTAAGTGAAATAAGTCACACAGAAAAAGACACTGATCCTAAGATATCACTTATAGAGGCAATGTAAAAACCGCTACACTTGAACTGAATTACAAAACAGAACAGAGTCACACGTTTAGAAAACACACTATGGCTGCTTAACGGGAAAGGAGAGGTGGGGTGATGCATAAAACAAGGGTTTGAAATTAGCTCAGATACCATTCCATAAACCCAATATGTAATAGACAAGACCTACTCCTTGCTCAGTGAACTGGACACAACACCCCCTATTCACCGCCCTAGAATATATCTGACTAGTAAGAATCTTAAAACCTATGTATTGATATCTCTCTGTAAGTGAGTCAAGTGGGTGTAAAGCGGCAGAAACACAGCAGTGAAAAGCAGCTAAACCCCATTATAAAAATCAAATACTTTAAAATACCCGTGAACAAAGACCGTGAAAGAGAGAGAAATTCTTACCAAATTCGTTCAGAGGCTGTGATGCCACCTGGATTGACCATACATAGACCCACAGCTGATTGAGACATAAGGGTGGACACTCAGGGGCTGAGAGGTTTGGTGAGGTTGGGGGAGCAAACGCAGACCCTTTAAAGGAATACTGCGTGGTACCCATCCCATGGGTCCCAAATCTCCAGGTTCAAGGGCATCTTCCTACATCGAAAACATGCATCAGAAACCCAGAAGATGGTACACCGTGTGATCGGGAAAGGTTTCTAAAACGCTCCTCATTTCTCATCTCCTTGGGCTCGGGTTCGCCATTCCAGCCGCTTTACTAGCAATCTCCCTCCTTGGAGAATCTGCACCTTTAACCTCCTGTTCCGTACAGGTTGCAATTTGTCCTGAGGATGAACGGGAAGAGGGGGAACCAATGAGAGACTAGCTCTAGGTGTTGGGACAGGCACAGCTCACTCTATTTTCCCATCAGGAAGAAGAATTAACCAGAGGCTCAGCCTGCGCCCGGAACCAGAATAGGGCCTGAAGCAATCCTGCGCTTTTGCGGCCAGCCTTCAAGAAAGCGAGTTGAAAAATGGAGCTCAGGGGCACTGCAATTCACAAACCTGCAGAGTTATAAATGATAACTCTCGTCCACAAATATATCGAGGGAAGGCAACGAAGAGGATTTGAAAGCAAGGCACAATTGCAGGAAACAGATTTCAGGAGGTAGATTCGAATCGCCTTTAAAGCACAGGAAAAGCGGCGAAACCTCGACAATGATGCCCTTGGCCAAAAAGGGCGGATGCGTTTTTTCCTGAATATATTCAGGAAAAAACGCATCCGCCCTTTTTGGCCAACCAAGCAACCTGGAAAGGCAAATCAGCGCTACAAAGAAGTCTCGCTTCCCATCGGTCAAAAGGGCCATGCTGAATAAAGTGTCAAAACCAGAAATGCAGGACAGGCCATGGAGAAACGGGAGCCTTGCTACGCTGATGGGCGGGATGTAAATTGCCAACAGCCACTCTGGAGAAGTGTACGGTGTGTCCTGAAACATCTAAAAAACTCAGCTTACAGAGCATAGGGCACTTCCACTCATGGGCGTATAAATTGGGAAAACTAAAAATCAGCAAGACACAGGCATCCCAAAGTTTAGGGCTGCTCTGTTGACAAGAACCTCCACTTCGTTACACCTTAAATATCCCAGGAAAGAGGAAAATGGATAAAGAAGTTGTGGTCCTTATGTACAAAGGAATATCACTCAGCCATGAAATCAACGTCATAAGGCTAGTAGCAGCATGATGAGTGGATTTAGGTACGACGATTCTAAGTGAAATAAGTCACACAGAAAAAGACACTGTTCCTAAGATATCACTTATAGAGGCAATGTAAAAACCGCTACACTTGAACTGAATTACAAAACAGAACAGAGTCACACGTTTAGAAAACACACTATGGCTGCTTAACGGGAAAGGAGAGGTGGGGTGATGCATAAAACAAGGGTTTGAAATTAGCTCAGATACCATTCCATAAACCCAATATGTAATAGACAAGACCTACTCCTTGCTCAGTGAACTGGACACAACACCCCCTATTCACCGCCTTAGAATATATCTGACTAGTAAGAATCTTAAAACCTATGTATTGATATCTCTCTGTAAGTGAGTCAAGTGGGTGTAAAGCGGCAGAAACACAGCAGTGAAAAGCAGCTAAACCCCATTATAAAAATCAAATACTTTAAAATACCCGTGAACAAAGACCGTGAAAGAGAGAGAAATTCTTACCAAATTCGTTCAGAGGCTGTGATGCCACCTGGATTTACCATACATAGACCCACAGCTGATTGAGACATAAGGGTGGACACTCAGGGGCTGAGAGATTTGGTGAGGTTGGGGGAGCAAACGCAGACCCTTTAAAGGAATACTGCGTGGTACCCATCCAATGGGTCCCAAATCTCCAGGTTCAAGGGCATCTTCCTACATCGAAAACATGCATCAGAAACCCAGAAGATGGTACACCGTGTGATCGGGAAAGGTTTCTAAAACGCTCCTCATTTCTCATCTCCTTGGGCTCGGGTTCGCCATTCCAGCCGCTTTACTAGCAATCTCCCTCCTTGGAGAATCAACACCTTTAACCTCTTGTTCCGTACACGTTGCAATTTGTCCTGAGGATGAACGGGAAGAGGGGGAACCAATGAGAGACTGGCTCTAGGTGTTGGGACAGGCACAGGCCACTCTATTTTCCCATCAGGAAGAAGAATTAACCACAGGCTCAGCCTGCGCCCGGAACCAGAATAGGGCCTGAAGCAATCCTGCGCTTTTGCGGCCAGCTCGCAAGAAAGCGAGTTGAAAAATGGAGCTCAGGGGCCCTGCAATTCAGAAACCTGCAGAGTTATAAATGATAACTCTTGTCCACAAATATATCGAGGGAAGGCAACGAAGAGGATTTGAAAGCAAGGCAGAATTGCAGGAAACAGATTTCAGGAGGTAGATTCGAATCGCCTTCAAAGCACAGGAAAAGAGGCAAAACCTCCACAATGATGCCCTTGGCCAAAAAGGGCGTATGCGTTTTTTCCTGAATATATTCAGGAAAAAACGCATACGCCCTTTTTGGCCAACCAAGCAACCTGGAAAGGCAAATCAGCGCTACAAAGAAGTCTCGCTTCCCATCGGTCAAAAGGGCCATGCTGAATAAAGTCTGAAAACCAGAAATGCAGGACAGGCCAAGGAGAAACGGGAGCCTTGCTACGCTGATGGGCGGGATGTAAATTCCCAACAGCCACTATGGAGAAGTGTACGGTGTGTCCTGAAACATCTAAAAAACTCAGTTTAGAAAGCATAGGGCACTTCCACTCATGGGCGTATAAATTGGGAAGACTAAAAATCAGCAAGACACAGGCACCCCAAAGTTTAGGGCTGCTCTGTTGACAAGAACCTCCACTTCGTTACACCTTAAATATCCCAGGAAAGAGAAAAATGGATAAAGAAGTTGTGGTCCTTATGTACAATGGAATATCACTCAGCCATGAAATCAACGTCATAAGGCTAGTAGCAGCATGATGAGTGGATTTAGCTACGACGATTCTAAGTGAAATAAGTCACACAGAAAAAGACACTGATCCTAAGATATCACTTATAGAGGGAATGTAAAAACCGCTACACTTGAACTGAATTACAAAACAGAACAGAGTCACACGTTTAGAAAACACACTATGGCTGCTTAATGGGAAAGGTGAGATGGAGTGATGCATAAAACAAGGGTTTCAAATTAGCTCAGATACCGTTCCATAAACCCAATATGTAATAGACAAGACCTACTCCTTGCTCAGTGAACTGGACTCAAGACCCCCTATTCACCGCCCAAGAATATATCTGACTAGTAAGAATCTTAAAACCTATGTATTGATATCTCTCTGTAAGTGAGTCTAGTGGGTGTAAAGCAGCATAAACACAGCAGTGAAAAGCAGCTAAACCCCATTATAAAAATCAATTACTTTTAAAAACCCGTGAAACGAAGACAGTGAAAGAGAGAGAAATTCTTACCAAATTCGTTCAGGGGCTGTGATGCCACCTGTATTGACCATATCTAGACCCACAGCTGATTGAGACATAAGGGTGGACACTCAGGGGCTGAGAGGTTTGGTGAGGTTGGGGGAGCAAACGCAGACCCTTTAAAGGAATACTGCGTGGTACCCATCCCATGGGTCCCAAATCTCCAGGTTCAAGGGCATCTTCCTACATCGAAAACATGCATCAGAAACCCAGAAGATGGTACACCGTGTGATCGGGAAAGGTTTCTAAAACGCTCCTCATTTCTCATCTCCTTGGGCTCGGGTTCGCCATTCCAGCCGCTTTACTAGCAATCTCCCTCCTTGGAGAATCAACACCTTTAACCTCTTGTTCCGTACACGTTGCAATTTGTCCTGAGGATGAACGGGAAGAGGGGGAACCAATGAGAGACTGGCTCTAGGTGTTGGGACAGGCACAGGCCACTCTATTTTCCCATCAGGAAGAAGAATTAACCACAGGCTCAGCCTGCGCCCGGAACCAGAATAGGGCCTGAAGCAATCCTGCGCTTTTGCGGCCAGCTCGCAAGAAAGCGAGTTGAAAAATGGAGCTCAGGGGCCCTGCAATTCAGAAACCTGCAGAGTTATAAATGATAACTCTTGTCCACAAATATATCGAGGGAAGGCAACGAAGAGGATTTGAAAGCAAGGCAGAATTGCAGGAAACAGATTTCAGGAGGTAGATACGAATCGCCTTCAAAGCACAGGAAAAGAGGCAAAACCTCCACAATGATGCCCTTGGCCAAAAAGGGCGTATGCGTTTTTTCCTGAATATATTCAGGAAAAAACGCATACGCCCTTTTTGGCCAACCAAGCAACCTGGAAAGGCAAATCAGCGCTACAAAGAAGTCTCGCTTCCCATCGGTCAAAAGGGCCATGCTGAATAAAGTCTGAAAACCAGAAATGCAGGACAGGCCAAGGAGAAACGGGAGCCTTGCTACGCTGATGGGCGGGATGTAAATTCCCAACAGCCACTATGGAGAAGTGTACGGTGTGTCCTGAAACATCTAAAAAACTCAGTTTAGAAAGCATAGGGCACTTCCACTCATGGGCGTATAAATTGGGAACACTAAAAATCAGCAAGACACAGGCACCCCAAAGTTTAGGGCTGCTCTGTTGACAAGAACCTCCACTTCGTTACACCTTAAATATCCCAGGAAAGAGAAAAATGGATAAAGAAGTTGTGGTCCTTATGTACAATGGAATATCACTCAGCCATGAAATCAACGTCATAAGGCTAGTAGCAGCATGATGAGTGGATTTAGCTACGACGATTCTAAGTGAAATAAGTCACACAGAAAAAGACACTGATCCTAAGATATCACTTATAGAGGGAATGTAAAAACCGCTACACTTGAACTGAATTACAAAACAGAACAGAGTCACACGTTTAGAAAACACACTATGGCTGCTTAATGGGAAAGGTGAGATGGAGTGATGCATAAAACAAGGGTTTCAAATTAGCTCAGATACCGTTCCATAAACCCAATATGTAATAGACAAGACCTACTCCTTGCTCAGTGAACTGGACTCAAGACCCCCTATTCACCGCCCAAGAATATATCTGACTAGTAAGAATCTTAAAACCTATGTATTGATATCTCTCTGTAAGTGAGTCTAGTGGGTGTAAAGCAGCATAAACACAGCAGTGAAAAGCAGCTAAACCCCATTATAAAAATCAATTACTTTTAAAAACCCGTGAAACGAAGACAGTGAAAGAGAGAGAAATTCTTACCAAATTCGTTCAGGGGCTGTGATGCCACCTGTATTGACCATATCTAGACCCACAGCTGATTGAGACATAAGGGTGGACACTCAGGGGCTGAGAGGTTTGGTGAGGTTGGGGGAGCAAACGCAGACCCTTTAAAGGAATACTGCGTGGTACCCATCCCATGGGTCCCAAATCTCCAGGTTCAAGGGCATCTTCCTACATCGAAAACATGCATCAGAAACCCAGAAGATGGTACACCGTGTGATCGGGAAAGGTTTCTAAAACGCTCCTCATTTCTCATCTCCTTGGGCTCGGGTTCGCCATTCCAGCCGCTTTACTAGCAATCTCCCTCCTTGGAGAATCAACACCTTTAACCTCTTGTTCCGTACACGTTGCAATTTGTCCTGAGGATGAACGGGAAGAGGGGGAACCAATGAGAGACTGGCTCTAGGTGTTGGGACAGGCACAGGCCACTCTATTTTCCCATCAGGAAGAAGAATTAACCACAGGCTCAGCCTGCGCCCGGAACCAGAATAGGGCCTGAAGCAATCCTGCGCTTTTGCGGCCAGCTCCCAAGAAAGCGAGTTGAAAAATGGAGCTCAGGGGCCCTGCAATTCAGAAACCTGCAGAGTTATAAATGATAACTCTTGTCCACAAATATATCGAGGGAAGGCAACGAAGAGGATTTGAAAGCAAGGCAGAATTGCAGGAAACAGATTTCAGGAGGTAGATACGAATCGCCTTCAAAGCACAGGAAAAGAGGCAAAACCTCCACAATGATGCCCTTGGCCAAAAAGGGCGTATGCGTTTTTTCCTGAATATATTCAGGAAAAAACGCATACGCCCTTTTTGGCCAACCAAGCAACCTGGAAAGGCAAATCAGCGCTACAAAGAAGTCTCGCTTCCCATCGGTCAAAAGGGCCATGCTGAATAAAGTGTGAAAACCAGAAATGCAGGACAGGCCAAGGAGAAACGGGAGCCTTGCTACGCTGATGGGCGGGATGTAAATTCCCAACAGCCACTCTGGAGAAGTGTACGGTGTGTCCTGAAACATCTAAAAAACTCAGTTTAGAAAGCATAGGGCACTTCCACTCATGGGCGTATAAATTGGGAAGACTAAAAATCAGCAAGACACAGGCACCCCAAAGTTTAGGGCTGCTCTGTTGACAAGAACCTCCACTTCGTTACACCTTAAATATCCCAGGAAAGAGAAAAATGGATAAAGAAGTTGTGGTCCTTATGTACAATGGAATATCACTCAGCCATGAAATCAACGTCATAAGGCTAGTAGCAGCATGATGAGTGGATTTAGCTACGACGATTCTAAGTGAAATAAGTCACACAGAAAAAGACACTGATCATAAGATATCACTTATAGAGGGAATGTAAAAACCGCTACACTTGAACTGAATTACAAAACAGAACAGAGTCACACGTTTAGAAAACACACTATGGCTGCTTAATGGGAAAGGTGAGATGGAGTGATGCATAAAACAAGGGTTTCAAATTAGCTCAGATACCGTTCCATAAACCCAATATGTAATAGACAAGACCTACTCCTTGCTCAGTGAACTGGACTCAAGACCCCCTATTCACCGCCCAAGAATATATCTGACTAGTAAGAATCTTAAAACTTATGTATTGATATCTCTCTGTAAGTGAGTCTAGTGGGTGTAAAGCAGCATAAACACAGCAGTGAAAAGCAGCTAAACCCCATTATAAAAATCAATTACTTTTAAAAACCCGTGAAACGAAGACAGTGAAAGAGAGAGAAATTCTTACCAAATTCGTTCAGGGGCTGTGATGCCACCTGTATTGACCATATCTAGACCCACAGCTGATTGAGACATAAGGGTGGACACTCAGGGGCTGAGAGGTTTGGTGAGGTTGGGGGAGCAAACGCAGACCCTTTAAAGGAATACTGCGTGGTACCCATCCCATGGGTCCCAAATCTCCAGGTTCAAGGGCATCTTCCTACATCGAAAACATGCATGAGAAACCCAGAAGATGGTACACCGTGTCATCGGGAAAGGTTTCTAAAACGCTCCTCATTTCTCATCTCCTTGGGCTCGGGTTCGCCATTCCAGCCGCTTTACTAGCAATCTCCCTCCTTGGAGAATCAACACCTTTAACCTCTTGTTCCGTACACGTTGCAATTTGTCCTGAGGATGAACGGGAAGAGGGGGAACCAATGAGAGACTGGCTCTAGGTGTTGGGACAGGCACAGGCCACTCTATTTTCCCATCAGGAAGAAGAATTAACCAGAGGCTCAGCCTGCGCCCGGAACCAGAATAGGGCCTGAAGCAATCCTGCGCTTTTGCGGCCAGCCTTCAAGAAAGCGAGTTGAAAAATGGAGCTCAGGGGCACTGCAATTCACAAACCTGCAGAGTTATAAATGATAACTCTCGTCCACAAATATATCGAGGGAAGGCAACGAAGAGGATTTGAAAGCAAGGCAGAATTGCAGGAAACAGATTTCAGGAGGTAGATTCGAATCGCCTTTAAAGCACAGGAAAAGCGGCGAAACCTCGACAATGATGCCCTTGGCCAAAAAGGGCGTATGCGTTTTTTCCTGAATATATTCAGGAAAAAACGCATACGCCCTTTTTGGCCAACCAAGCAACCTGGAAAGGCAAATCAGCGCTACAAAGAAGTCTCGCTTCCCATCGGTCAAAAGGGCCATGCTGAATAAAGTGTCAAAACCAGAAATGCAGGACAGGCCATGGAGAAACGGGAGCCTTGCTACGCTGATGGGCGGGATGTAAATTGCCAACAGCCACTCTGGAGAAGTGTACGGTGTGTCCTGAAACATCTAAAAAACTCAGCTTACAGAGCATAGGGCACTTCCACTCATGGGCGTATAAATTGGGAAAACTAAAAATCAGCAAGACACAGGCATCCCAAAGTTTAGGGCTGCTCTGTTGACAAGAACCTCCACTTCGTTACACCTTAAATATCCCAGGAAAGAGGAAAATGGATAAAGAAGTTGTGGTCCTTATGTACAAAGGAATATCACTCAGCCATGAAATCAACGTCATAAGGCTAGTAGCAGCATGATGAGTGGATTTAGGTACGACGATTCTAAGTGAAATAAGTCACACAGAAAAAGACACTGATCCTAAGATATCACTTATAGAGGCAATGTAAAAACCGCTACACTTGAACTGAATTACAAAACAGAACAGAGTCACACGTTTAGAAAACACACTATGGCTGCTTAACGGGAAAGGAGAGGTGGGGTGATGCATAAAACAAGGGTTTGAAATTAGCTCAGATACCATTCCATAAACCCAATATGTAATAGACAAGACCTACTCCTTGCTCAGTGAACTGGACACAACACCCCCTATTCACCGCCCTAGAATATATCTGACTAGTAAGAATCTTAAAACCTATGTATTGATATCTCTCTGTAAGTGAGTCAAGTGGGTGTAAAGCGGCAGAAACACAGCAGTGAAAAGCAGCTAAACCCCATTATAAAAATCAAATACTTTAAAATACCCGTGAACAGAGACCGTGAAAGAGAGAGAAATTCCTACAAAATTCGTTCAGGGGCTGTGATGCCACCTGGATTGACCATATCTAGACCCACAGCTGATTGAGACATAAGGGTGGACACTCAGGGGCTGAGAGGTTTGGTGAGGTTGGGGGAGCAAACGCAGACCCTTTAAAGGAATACTGCGTGGTACCCATCCCATGGGTCCCAAATCTCCAGGTTCAAGGGCATCTTCCTACATCGAAAACATGCATGAGAAACCCAGAAGATGGTACACCGTGTGATCGGGAAAGGTTTCTAAAACGCTCCTCATTTCTCATCTCCTTGGGCTCGGGTTCGCCATTCCAGCCGCTTTACTAGCAATCTCCCTCCTTGGAGAATCAACACCTTTAACCTCTTGTTCCGTACACGTTGCAATTTGTCCTGAGGATGAACGGGAAGAGGGGGAACCAATGAGAGACTGGCTCTAGGTGTTGGGACAGGCACAGGCCACTCTATTTTCCCATCAGGAAGAAGAATTAACCACAGGCTCAGCCTGCGCCCGGAACCAGAATAGGGCCTGAAGCAATCCTGCGCTTTTGCGGCCAGCCTTCAAGAAAGCGAGTTGAAAAATGGAGCTCAGGGGCACTGCAATTCACAAACCTGCAGAGTTATAAATGATAACTCTTGTCCACAAATATATCGAGGGAAGGCAACGAAGAGGATTTGAAAGCAAGGCACAATTGCAGGAAACAGATTTCAGGAGGTAGATTCGAATCGCCTTCAAAGCACAGGAAAAGCGGTGAAACCTCGACAATGATGCCCTTGGCCAAAAAGGGCGTATGCGTTTTTTCCTGAATATATTCCGGAAAAAACGCATACGCCCTTTTTGGCCAACCAAGCAACCTGGAAAGGCAAATCACCGCTACAAAGAAGTCTCGCTTCCCATCGGTCAAAAGGGCCATGCTGAATAAAGTGTCAAAACCAGAAATGCAGGACAGGCCATGGAGAAACGGGAGCCTTGCTACGCTGATGGGCGGGATGTAAATTGCCAACAGCCACTCTGGAGAAGTGTAAGGTGTGTCCTGAAACATCTAAAAAACTCAGCTTACAGAGCATAGGGCACTTCCACTCATGGGCGTATAAATTGGGAAAACTAAAATTCAGCAAGACACAGGCACCCCAAAGTTTAGGGCTGCTCTGTTGACAAGAACCTCCACTTCGTTACACCTTAAATATCCCAGGAAAGAGGAAAATGGATAAAGAAGTTGTGGTCCTTATGTACAAAGGAATATCACTCAGCCATGAAATCAACCTCATAAGGCTAGTAGCAGCATGATGAGTGGATTTAGGTACGACGATTCTAAGTGAAATAAGTCACACAGAAAAAGACACTTATCAGAAGATATCACTTATAGAGGGAATGTAAAAACCGCTACACTTGAACTGAATTACAAAACAGAACACAGTCACACGTTTAGAAAACACACTATGGCTGCTTAACGGGAAAGGAGAGGTGGGGTGATGCATAAAAAAAGGGTTTGAAATTAGCTCAGATACCATTCCATAAACCCAATATGTAATAGACAAGACCTACTCCTTGCTCAGTGAACTGGACTCAACACCCCCATTCACCGCCCAAGAATATATCTGAGTAGTAAGAATGTTAAAACCTATGTATTGATATCTCTCTGTAAGTGAGACTTGTGGATGTAAAGCGGCATAAACACAGCAGTGAAAAGCATCTAAACCCCATTACAAAAATCAATTACTGGGCTTCCCTGGTTGCGCAGTGTCTGAGAATCTGCCTGCTAATGCAGGAAACACGGGTTCGAGCCCTGGTCTGGGAAGATCCCACATGCCGTGGAGCAACTAGGCCCGTGAGCCAGAACTACTGAGCCTGCGCGTCTGGAGCCTGTGCTCCGCAACAAGAGAGGCCACAATAGTGAGAGGCCCGCGCACCGCGATGAAGAGTGGCCCCCACTTGCCACAACTGGAGAAAGCCCAAGCACAGAAACGAAGACCCAATATAGCAATCAATCAATCAATCAATCACTAAAGAAATCTTAAAAAAAAATTTGCTTATATTTAAAAAAAAAACCATTACTTTAAAAAA
Source organism: Balaenoptera acutorostrata (assembly GCF_949987535.1). Classification (NCBI taxonomy): domain Eukaryota; kingdom Metazoa; phylum Chordata; class Mammalia; order Artiodactyla; family Balaenopteridae; genus Balaenoptera; species Balaenoptera acutorostrata. The sequence goes on along the minus strand of NC_080070.1, from coordinate 90,342,402 downwards.
CCCGTGAAACAAAGACAGTGAAAGAGAGAGAAATTCTTACCAAATTCGTTCAGGGGCTGTGATGCCACCTGGATTGACCATACCTAGACCCACAGGTGATTGAGACATAAGGGTGGACACTCAGGGGCTGAGAGGTTTGGTGAGGTTGGGGGAGCAAACGCAGACCCTTTAAAGGAATACTGCGTGGTACCCATCCCATGGGTCCCAAATCTCCAGGTTCAAGGGCATCTTCCTACATTGAAAACATGCATAAGAAACCCAGAAGATGGTACACCGTGTGATCGGGAAAGGTTTCTAAAACGCTCCTCATTTCTCATCTCCTTGGGCTCGGGTTCGCCATTCCAGCCGCTTTACTAGCAATCTCCCTCCTTGGAGAATCTGCACCTTTAACCTCCTGTTCCGTACAGGTTGCAATTTGTCCTGAGGATGAACGGGAAGAGGGGGAACCAATGAGAGACTAGCTCTAGGTGTTGGGACAGGCACAGCTCACTCTATTTTCCCATCAGGAAGAAGAATTAACCACAGGCTCAGCCTGCGCCCGGAACCAGAATAGGGCCTGAAGCAATCCTGCGCTTTTGCGGCCAGCCTTCAAGAAAGCGAGTTGAAAAATGGAGCTCAGGGGCACTGCAATTCACAAACCTGCAGAGTTATAAATGATAACTCTCGTCCACAAATATATCGAGGGGAGGCAACGAAGAGGATTTGAAAGCAAGGCAGAATTGCAGGAAACAGATTTCAGGAGGTAGATTCGAATCGCCTTTAAACCACAGGAAAAGCGGCGAAACCTCGACAATGATGCCCTTGGCCAAAAAGGGCGTATGCGTTTTTTCCTGAATATATTCAGGAAAAAACGCATACGCCCTTTTTGGCCAACCAAGCAACCTGGAAAGGCAAATCAGCGCTACAAAGAAGTCTCGCTTCCCATCGGTCAAAAGGGCCATGCTGAATAAAGTGTCAAAACCAGAAATACAGGACAGGCCATGGAGAAACGGGAGCCTTGCTACGCTGATGGGCGGGATGTAAATTGCCAACAGCCACCCTGGAGAAGTGTACGGTGTGTCCTGAAACATCTAAAAACTCAGCTTACAGAGCATAGGGCACTTCCACTCATGGGCTTATAAATTGGGAAAACTAAAAATCAGCAAGACACAGGCACCCCAAAGTTTAAGGCTGCTCTGTTGACAAGAACCTCCACTTCGTTACACCTTAAATATCCCAGGAAAGAGGAAAATGGATAAAGAAGTTGTTGTCCTTATGTACAAAGGAATATCACTCAGCCATGAAATCAACGTCATAAGGCTAGTAGCAGCATGATGAGTGGATTTAGGTACGACGATTCTAAGTGAAATAAGTCACACAGAAAAAGACACTGATCCTAAGATATCACTTATAGAGGCAATGTAAAAACCGCTACACTTGAACTGAATTACAAAACAGAACAGAGTCACACGTTTAGAAAACACACTATGGCTGCTTAACGGGAAAGGAGAGGTGGGGTGATGCATAAAACAAGGGTTTCAAATTAGCTCAGATACCGTTCCATAAACCCAATATGTAATAGACAAGACCTACTCCTTGCTCAGTGAACTGGACTCAAGACCCCCTATTCACCGCCCAAGAATATATCTGACTAGTAAGACTGTTAAAACCTATGTATTGATATCTCTCTGTAAGTGAGACTTGTGGATGTAAAGCGGCATAAACACAGCAGTGAAAAGCAGCTAAACCCCATTACAAAAATCAATTACTGGGCTTCCCTGGTTGCGCAGTGTCTGAGAATCTGCCTGCTAATGCAGGAAACACGGGTTCGAGCCCTGGTCTGGGAAGATCCCACATGCCGTGGAGCAACTAGGCCCGTGAGCCACAACTACTGAGCCTGCGCGTCTGGAGCCTGTGCTCCGCAACAAGAGAGGCCAAAATAGTGAGAGGCCCGCGCACCAAGATGAAGAGTGGCCCCCACTTGCCACAACTGGAGAAAGCCCTAGCACAGAAACGAAGACCCAACATAACAATCAATTAATCAATGAATCACTAAAGAAATCTTAAAAAAAAAATTTGCTTATATTTAAAAAAAAACATTACTTTAAAAAACCCGTGAAACAAAGACAGTGAAAGAGAGAGAAATTCTTACCAAATTCGTTCAGGGGCTGTGATGCCACCTGGATTGACCATACCTAGACCCACAGGTGATTGAGACATAAGGGTGGACACTCAGGGGCTGAGAGGTTTGGTGAGGTTGGGGGAGCAAACGCAGACCCTTTAAAGGAATACTGCGTGGTACCCATCCCATGGGTCCCAAATCTCCAGGTTCAAGGGCATCTTCCTACATCGAAAACATGCATGAGAAACCCAAAAGGTGGTACACCATGTGATCGGGAAAGGTTTCTAAAACGCTCCTCATTTCTCATCTCCTTGGGCTCGGGTTCGCCATTCCAGCCGCTTTACTAGCAATCTCCCTCCTTGGAGAATCAGCACCTTTAACCTCCTGTTCCGTACAGGTTGCAATTTGTCCTGAGGATGAACGGGAAGAGGGGGAACCAAGGAGAGACTAGCTCTAGGTGTTGGGACAGGCACAGCTCACTCTATTTTCCCATCAGGAAGAAGAATTAACCACAGGCTCAGCCTGCGCCTGGAACCAGAATAGGGCCTGAAGCAATCCTGCACTTTTGCGGCCAGCCTTCAAGAAAGGGAGTTGAAAAATGGAGCTCAGGGGCACTGCAATTCACAAACCTGCAGAGTTATAAATGATAACTCTCGTCCACAAATATATCGAGGGAAGGCAACGAAGAGGATTTGAAAGCAAGGCACAATTGCAGGAAACAGATTTCAGGAGGTAGATTCGAATCGCCTTTAAAGCACAGGAAAAGCGGCGAAATCTCGACAATGATGCCCTTGGCCAAAAAGGGCGTATGCGTTTTTTCCTGAATATATTCAGGAAAAAACGCATACGCCCTTTTTGGCCAACCAAGCAACCTGGAAAGGCAAATCAGCGCTACAAAGAAGTCTCGCTTCCCATCGGTCAAAAGGGCCATGCTGAATAAAGTGTCAAAACCAGAAATGCAGGACAGGCCATGGAGAAACGGGAGCCTTGCTACGCTGATGGGCGGGATGTAAATTGCCAACAGCCACTCTGGAGAAGTGTACGGTGTGTCCTGAAACATCTAAAAAACTCAGCTTACAGAGCATAGGGAACTTCCACTCATGGGCTTATAAATTGGGAAAACTAAAAATCAGCAAGACACAGGCACCCCAAAGTTTAGGGCTGCTCTGTTGACAAGAACCTCCAGTTCGTTACACCTTAAATATCCCAGGAAAGAGGAAAATGGATAAAGAAGTTGTGGTCCTTATGTACAAAGGAATATCACTCAGCCATGAAATCAACGTCATAAGGCTAGTAGCAGCATGATGAGTGGATTTAGGTACGACGATTCTAAGTGAAATAAGTCACACAGAAAAAGACACTGATCCTAAGATATCACTTATAGAGGCAATGTAAAAACCGCTACACTTGAACTGAATTACAAAACAGAACAGAGTCACACGTTTAGAAAACACACTATGGCTGCTTAACGGGAAAGGTGAGATGGGGTGATGCATAAAACAAGGGTTTCAAATTAGCTCAGATACCGTTCCATAAACCCAATATGTAATAGACAAGACCTACTCCTTGCTCAGTGAACTGGACTCAAGACACCCTATTCACCGCCCAAGAATATATCTGACTAGTAAGAATCTTAAAACCTATGTATTGATATCTCTCTGTAAGTGAGTCTAGTGGGTGTAAAGCAGCATAAACACAGCAGTGAAAAGCAGCTAAACCCCATTATAAAAATTAATTACTTTTAAAAACCCGTGAAACGAAGACAGTGAAAGAGAGAGAAATTCTTACCAAATTCGTTCAGGGGCTGTGATGCCACCTGTATTGACCATATCTAGACCCACAGCTGATTGAGACATAAGGGTGGACACTCAGGGGCTGAGAGGTTTGGTGAGGTTGGGGGAGCAAACGCAGACCCTTTAAAGGAATACTGCGTGGTACCCATCCCATGGGTCCCAAATCTCCAGGTTCAAGGGCATCTTCCTACATCGAAAACATGCATGAGAAACCCAGAAGATGGTACACCGTGTGATCGGGAAAGGTTTCTAAAACGCTCCTCATTTCTGATCTCCTTGGGCTCGGGTTCGCCATTCCAGCCGCTTTACTAGCAATCTCCCTCCTTGGAGAATCTGCACCTTTAACCTCCTGTTCCGTACAGGTTGCAATTTGTCCTGAGGATGAACGGGAAGAGGGGGAACCAATGAGAGACTAGCTCTAGGTGTTGGGACAGGCACAGCTCACTCTATTTTCCCATCAGGAAGAAGAATTAACCACAGGCTCAGCCTGCGCCCGGAACCAGAATAGGGCCTTAAGCAATCCTGCGCTTTTGCGGCCAGCCTTCAAGAAAGCGAGTTGAAAAATGGAGCTCAGGGGCACTGCAATTCACAAACCTGCAGAGTTATAAATGATAACTCTCGTGCACAAATATATTGAGGGAAGGCAATGAAGAGGATTTGAAAGCAAGGCACAATTGCAGGAACCAGATTTCAGGAGGTAGATTCGAATCGCCTTTAAAGCACAGGAAAAGCGGCAAAACCTCGACAATGATGCCCTTGGCCAAAAAGGGCGTATGCGTTTTTTCCTGAATATATTCCGGAAAAAACGCATACGCCCTTTTTGGCCAACCAAGCAACCTGGAAAGGCAAATCAGCGCTACAAAGAAGTCTTGCTTCCCATCGGTCAAAAGGGCCATGCTGAATAAAGTGTCAAAACCAGAAATGCAGGACAGGCCATGGAGAAACGGGAGCCTTGCTACGCTGATGGGCGGGATGTAAATTGCCAACAGCCACCCTGGAGAAGTGTACGGTGTGTCCTGAAACATCTAAAAAACTCAGCTTACAGAGCATAGGGCACTTCCACTCATGGGCTTATAAATTGGGAAAACTAAAAATCAGCAAGACACAGGCACCCCAAAGTTTAAGGCTGCTCTGTTGACAAGAACCTCCACTTCGTTACACCTTAAATATCCCAGGAAAGAGGAAAATGGATAAAGAAGTTGTGGTCCTTATGTACAAAGGAATATCACTCAGCCATGAAATCAACGTCATAAGGCTAGTAGCAGCATGATGAGTGGATTTAGGTACGACGATTCTAAGTGAAATAAGTCACACAGAAAAAGACACTGATCCTAAGATATCACTTATAGAGGCAATGTAAAAACCGCTACACTTGAACTGAATTACAAAACAGAACAGAGTCACACGTTTAGAAAACACACTATGGCTGCTTAACGGGAAAGGAGAGGTGGGGTGATGCATAAAACAAGGGTTTCAAATTAGCTCAGATACCGTTCCATAAACCCAATATGTAATAGACAAGACCTACTCCTTGCTCAGTGAACTGGACTCAACACCCCCTATTCACCGCCCAAGAATATATCTGACTAGTAAGACTGTTAAAACCTATGTATTGATATCTCTCTGTAAGTGAGACTTGTGGATGTAAAGCGGCATAAACACAGCAGTGAAAAGCAGCTAAACCCCATTACAAAAATCAATTACTGGGCTTCCCTGGTTGCGCAGTGTCTGAGAATCTGCCTGCTAATGCAGGAAACACGGGTTCGAGCCCTGGTCTGGGAAGATCCCACATGCCGTGGAGCAACTAGGCCCGTGAGCCACAACTACTGAGCCTGCGCGTCTGGAGCCTGTGCTCCGCAACAAGAGAGGCCAAAATAGTGAGAGGCCCGCGCACCAAGATGAAGAGTGGCCCCCACTTGCCACAACTGGAGAAAGCCCTAGCACAGAAACGAAGACCCAACATAACAATCAATTAATCAATGAATCACTAAAGAAATCTTAAAAAAAAAATTTGCTTATATTTAAAAAAAAACATTACTTTAAAAAACCCGTGAAACAAAGACAGTGAAAGAGAGAGAAATTCTTACCAAATTCGTTCAGGGGCTGTGATGCCACCTGGATTGACCATACCTAGACCCACAGGTGATTGAGACATAAGGGTGGACACTCAGGGGCTGAGAGGTTTGGTGAGGTTGGGGGAGCAAACGCAGACCCTTTAAAGGAATACTGCGTGGTACCCATCCCATGGGTCCCAAATCTCCAGGTTCAAGGGCATCTTCCTACATCGAAAACATGCATGAGAAACCCAAAAGGTGGTACACCATGTGATCGGGAAAGGTTTCTAAAACGCTCCTCATTTCTCATCTCCTTGGGCTCGGGTTCGCCATTCCAGCCGCTTTACTAGCAATCTCCCTCCTTGGAGAATCAGCACCTTTAACCTCCTGTTCCGTACAGGTTGCAATTTGTCCTGAGGATGAACGGGAAGAGGGGGAACCAAGGAGAGACTAGCTCTAGGTGTTGGGACAGGCACAGCTCACTCTATTTTCCCATCAGGAAGAAGAATTAACCACAGGCTCAGCCTGCGCCTGGAACCAGAATAGGGCCTGAAGCAATCCTGCGCTTTTGCGGCCAGCCTTCAAGAAAGGGAGTTGAAAAATGGAGCTCAGGGGCACTGCAATTCACAAACCTGCAGAGTTATAAATGATAACTCTCGTCCACAAATATATCGAGGGAAGGCAACGAAGAGGATTTGAAAGCAAGGCACAATTGCAGGAAACAGATTTCAGGAGGTAGATTCGAATCGCCTTTAAAGCACAGGAAAAGCGGCGAAACCTCGACAATGATGCCCTTGGCCAAAAAGGGCGTATGCGTTTTTTCCTGAATATATTCAGGAAAAAACGCATACGCCCTTTTTGGCCAACCAAGCAACCTGGAAAGGCAAATCAGCGCTACAAAGAAGTCTCGCTTCCCATCGGTCAAAAGGGCCATGCTGAATAAAGTGTCAAAACCAGAAATGCAGGACAGGCCATGGAGAAACGGGAGCCTTGCTACGCTGATGGGCGGGATGTAAATTGCCAACAGCCACTCTGGAGAAGTGTACGGTGTGTCCTGAAACATCTAAAAAACTCAGCTTACAGAGCATAGGGAACTTCCACTCATGGGCTTATAAATTGGGAAAACTAAAAATCAGCAAGACACAGGCACCCCAAAGTTTAGGGCTGCTCTGTTGACAAGAACCTCCAGTTCGTTACACCTTAAATATCCCAGGAAAGAGGAAAATGGATAAAGAAGTTGTGGTCCTTATGTACAAAGGAATATCACTCAGCCATGAAATCAACGTCATAAGGCTAGTAGCAGCATGATGAGTGGATTTAGGTACGACGATTCTAAGTGAAATAAGTCACACAGAAAAAGACACTGATCCTAAGATATCACTTATAGAGGCAATGTAAAAACCGCTACACTTGAACTGAATTACAAAACAGAACAGAGTCACACGTTTAGAAAACACACTATGGCTGCTTAACGGGAAAGGTGAGATGGGGTGATGCATAAAACAAGGGTTTCAAATTAGCTCAGATACCGTTCCATAAACCCAATATGTAATAGACAAGACCTACTCCTTGCTCAGTGAACTGGACTCAAGACACCCTATTCACCGCCCAAGAATATATCTGACTAGTAAGAATCTTAAAACCTATGTATTGATATCTCTCTGTAAGTGAGTCTAGTGGGTGTAAAGCAGCATAAACACAGCAGTGAAAAGCAGCTAAACCCCATTATAAAAATTAATTACTTTTAAAAACCCGTGAAACGAAGACAGTGAAAGAGAGAGAAATTCTTACCAAATTCGTTCAGGGGCTGTGATGCCACCTGTATTGACCATATCTAGACCCACAGCTGATTGAGACATAAGGGTGGACACTCAGGGGCTGAGAGGTTTGGTGAGGTTGGGGGAGCAAACGCAGACCCTTTAAAGGAATACTGCGTGGTACCCATCCCATGGGTCCCAAATCTCCAGGTTCAAGGGCATCTTCCTACATCGAAAACATGCATGAGAAACCCAGAAGATGGTACACCGTGTGATCGGGAAAGGTTTCTAAAACGCTCCTCATTTCTGATCTCCTTGGGCTCGGGTTCGCCATTCCAGCCGCTTTACTAGCAATCTCCCTCCTTGGAGAATCTGCACCTTTAACCTCCTGTTCCGTACAGGTTGCAATTTGTCCTGAGGATGAACGGGAAGAGGGGGAACCAATGAGAGACTAGCTCTAGGTGTTGGGACAGGCACAGCTCACTCTATTTTCCCATCAGGAAGAAGAATTAACCACAGGCTCAGCCTGCGCCCGGAACCAGAATAGGGCCTTAAGCAATCCTGCGCTTTTGCGGCCAGCCTTCAAGAAAGCGAGTTGAAAAATGGAGCTCAGGGGCACTGCAATTCACAAACCTGCAGAGTTATAAATGATAACTCTCGTGCACAAATATATTGAGGGAAGGCAATGAAGAGGATTTGAAAGCAAGGCACAATTGCAGGAACCAGATTTCAGGAGGTAGATTCGAATCGCCTTTAAAGCACAGGAAAAGCGGCAAAACCTCGACAATGATGCCCTTGGCCAAAAAGGGCGTATGCGTTTTTTCCTGAATATATTCCGGAAAAAACGCATACGCCCTTTTTGGCCAACCAAGCAACCTGGAAAGGCAAATCAGCGCTACAAAGAAGTCTCGCTTCCCATCGGTCAAAAGGGCCATGCTGAATAAAGTGTCAAAACCAGAAATGCAGGACAGGCCATGGAGAAACGGGAGCCTTGCTACGCTGATGGGCGGGATGTAAATTGCCAACAGCCACCCTGGAGAAGTGTACGGTGTGTCCTGAAACATCTAAAAAACTCAGCTTACAGAGCATAGGGCACTTCCACTCATGGGCTTATAAATTGGGAAAACTAAAAATCAGCAAGACACAGGCACCCCAAAGTTTAAGGCTGCTCTGTTGACAAGAACCTCCACTTCGTTACACCTTAAATATCCCAGGAAAGAGGAAAATGGATAAAGAAGTTGTGGTCCTTATGTACAAAGGAATATCACTCAGCCATGAAATCAACGTCATAAGGCTAGTAGCAGCATGATGAGTGGATTTAGGTACGACGATTCTAAGTGAAATAAGTCACACAGAAAAAGACACTGATCCTAAGATATCACTTATAGAGGCAATGTAAAAACCGCTACACTTGAACTGAATTACAAAACAGAACAGAGTCACACGTTTAGAAAACACACTATGGCTGCTTAACGGGAAAGGAGAGGTGGGGTGATGCATAAAACAAGGGTTTCAAATTAGCTCAGATACCGTTCCATAAACCCAATATGTAATAGACAAGACCTACTCCTTGCTCAGTGAACTGGACTCAACACCCCCTATTCACCGCCCAAGAATATATCTGACTAGTAAGACTGTTAAAACCTATGTATTGATATCTCTCTGTAAGTGAGACTTGTGGATGTAAAGCGGCATAAACACAGCAGTGAAAAGCAGCTAAACCCCATTACAAAAATCAATTACTGGGCTTCCCTGGTTGCGCAGTGTCTGAGAATCTGCCTGCTAATGCAGGAAACACGGGTTCGAGCCCTGGTCTGGGAAGATCCCACATGCCGTGGAGCAACTAGGCCCGTGAGCCACAACTACTGAGCCTGCGCGTCTGGAGCCTGTGCTCCGCAACAAGAGAGGCCAAAATAGTGAGAGGCCCGCGCACCAAGATGAAGAGTGGCCCCCACTTGCCACAACTGGAGAAAGCCCTAGCACAGAAACGAAGACCCAACATAACAATCAATTAATCAATGAATCACTAAAGAAATCTTAAAAAAAAATTTTGCTTATATTTAAAAAAAAACATTACTTTAAAAAACCCGTGAAACAAAGACAGTGAAAGAGAGAGAAATTCTTACCAAATTCGTTCAGGGGCTGTGATGCCACCTGGATTGACCATACCTAGACCCACAGGTGATTGAGACATAAGGGTGGACACTCAGGGGCTGAGAGGTTTGGTGAGGTTGGGGGAGCAAACGCAGACCCTTTAAAGGAATACTGCGTGGTACCCATCCCATGGGTCCCAAATCTCCAGGTTCAAGGGCATCTTCCTACATCGAAAACATGCATGAGAAACCCAAAAGGTGGTACACCATGTGATCGGGAAAGGTTTCTAAAACGCTCCTCATTTCTCATCTCCTTGGGCTCGGGTTCGCCATTCCAGCCGCTTTACTAGCAATCTCCCTCCTTGGAGAATCAGCACCTTTAACCTCCTGTTCCGTACAGGTTGCAATTTGTCCTGAGGATGAACGGGAAGAGGGGGAACCAAGGAGAGACTAGCTCTAGGTGTTGGGACAGGCACAGCTCACTCTATTTTCCCATCAGGAAGAAGAATTAACCACAGGCTCAGCCTGCGCCTGGAACCAGAATAGGGCCTGAAGCAATCCTGCGCTTTTGCGGCCAGCCTTCAAGAAAGGGAGTTGAAAAATGGAGCTCAGGGGCACTGCAATTCACAAACCTGCAGAGTTATAAATGATAACTCTCGTCCACAAATATATCGAGGGAAGGCAACGAAGAGGATTTGAAAGCAAGGCACAATTGCAGGAAACAGATTTCAGGAGGTAGATTCGAATCGCCTTTAAAGCACAGGAAAAGCGGCGAAACCTCGACAATGATGCCCTTGGCCAAAAAGGGCGTATGCGTTTTTTCCTGAATATATTCAGGAAAAAACGCATACGCCCTTTTTGGCCAACCAAGCAACCTGGAAAGGCAAATCAGCGCTACAAAGAAGTCTCGCTTCCCATCGGTCAAAAGGGCCATGCTGAATAAAGTGTCAAAACCAGAAATGCAGGACAGGCCATGGAGAAACGGGAGCCTTGCTACGCTGATGGGCGGGATGTAAATTGCCAACAGCCACTCTGGAGAAGTGTACGGTGTGTCCTGAAACATCTAAAAAACTCAGCTTACAGAGCATAGGGAACTTCCACTCATGGGCTTATAAATTGGGAAAACTAAAAATCAGCAAGACACAGGCACCCCAAAGTTTAGGGCTGCTCTGTTGACAAGAACCTCCAGTTCGTTACACCTTAAATATCCCAGGAAAGAGGAAAATGGATAAAGAAGTTGTGGTCCTTATGTACAAAGGAATATCACTCAGCCATGAAATCAACGTCATAAGGCTAGTAGCAGCATGATGAGTGGATTTAGGTACGACGATTCTAAGTGAAATAAGTCACACAGAAAAAGACACTGATCCTAAGATATCACTTATAGAGGCAATGTAAAAACCGCTACACTTGAACTGAATTACAAAACAGAACAGAGTCACACGTTTAGAAAACACACTATGGCTGCTTAACGGGAAAGGTGAGATGGGGTGATGCATAAAACAAGGGTTTCAAATTAGCTCAGATACCGTTCCATAAACCCAATATGTAATAGACAAGACCTACTCCTTGCTCAGTGAACTGGACTCAAGACACCCTATTCACCGCCCAAGAATATATCTGACTAGTAAGAATCTTAAAACCTATGTATTGATATCTCTCTGTAAGTGAGTCTAGTGGGTGTAAAGCAGCATAAACACAGCAGTGAAAAGCAGCTAAACCCCATTATAAAAATTAATTACTTTTAAAAACCCGTGAAACGAAGACAGTGAAAGAGAGAGAAATTCTTACCAAATTCGTTCAGGGGCTGTGATGCCACCTGTATTGACCATATCTAGACCCACAGCTGATTGAGACATAAGGGTGGACACTCAGGGGCTGAGAGGTTTGGTGAGGTTGGGGGAGCAAACGCAGACCCTTTAAAGGAATACTGCGTGGTACCCATCCCATGGGTCCCAAATCTCCAGGTTCAAGGGCATCTTCCTACATCGAAAACATGCATGAGAAACCCAGAAGATGGTACACCGTGTGATCGGGAAACGTTTCTAAAACGCTCCTCATTTCTGATCTCCTTGGGCTCGGGTTCGCCATTCCAGCCGCTTTACTAGCAATCTCCCTCCTTGGAGAATCTGCACCTTTAACCTCCTGTTCCGTACAGGTTGCAATTTGTCCTGAGGATGAACGGGAAGAGGGGGAACCAATGAGAGACTAGCTCTAGGTGTTGGGACAGGCACAGCTCACTCTATTTTCCCATCAGGAAGAAGAATTAACCACAGGCTCAGCCTGCGCCCGGAACCAGAATAGGGCCTTAAGCAATCCTGCGCTTTTGCGGCCAGCCTTCAAGAAAGCGAGTTGAAAAATGGAGCTCAGGGGCACTGCAATTCACAAACCTGCAGAGTTATAAATGATAACTCTCGTGCACAAATATATTGAGGGAAGGCAATGAAGAGGATTTGAAAGCAAGGCACAATTGCAGGAAACAGATTTCAGGAGGTAGATTCGAATCGCCTTTAAAGCACAGGAAAAGCGGCAAAACCTCGACAATGATGCCCTTGGCCAAAAAGGGCGTATGCGTTTTTTCCTGAATATATTCCGGAAAAAACGCATACGCCCTTTTTGGCCAACCAAGCAACCTGGAAAGGCAAATCAGCGCTACAAAGAAGTCTCGCTTCCCATCGGTCAAAAGGGCCATGCTGAATAAAGTGTCAAAACCAGAAATGCAGGACAGGCCATGGAGAAACGGGAGCCTTGCTACGCTGATGGGCGGGATGTAAATTGCCAACAGCCACCCTGGAGAAGTGTACGGTGTGTCCTGAAACATCTAAAAAACTCAGCTTACAGAGCATAGGGCACTTCCACTCATGGGCTTATAAATTGGGAAAACTAAAAATCAGCAAGACACAGGCACCCCAAAGTTTAAGGCTGCTCTGTTGACAAGAACCTCCACTTCGTTACACCTTAAATATCCCAGGAAAGAGGAAAATGGATAAAGAAGTTGTGGTCCTTATGTACAAAGGAATATCACTCAGCCATGAAATCAACGTCATAAGGCTAGTAGCAGCATGATGAGTGGATTTAGGTACGACGATTCTAAGTGAAATAAGTCACACAGAAAAAGACACTGATCCTAAGATATCACTTATAGAGGCAATGTAAAAACCGCTACACTTGAACTGAATTACAAAACAGAACAGAGTCACACGTTTAGAAAACACACTATGGCTGCTTAACGGGAAAGGAGAGGTGGGGTGATGCATAAAACAAGGGTTTCAAATTAGCTCAGATACCGTTCCATAAACCCAATATGTAATAGACAAGACCTACTCCTTGCTCAGTGAACTGGACTCAAGACCCCCTATTCACCGCCCAAGAATATATCTGACTAGTAAGACTGTTAAAACCTATGTATTGATATCTCTCTGTAAGTGAGACTTGTGGATGTAAAGCGGCATAAACACAGCAGTGAAAAGCAGCTAAACCCCATTACAAAAATCAATTACTGGGCTTCCCTGGTTGCGCAGTGTCTGAGAATCTGCCTGCTAATGCAGGAAACACGGGTTCGAGCCCTGGTCTGGGAAGATCCCACATGCCGTGGAGCAACTAGGCCCGTGAGCCACAACTACTGAGCCTGCGCGTCTGGAGCCTGTGCTCCGCAACAAGAGAGGCCAAAATAGTGAGAGGCCCGCGCACCAAGATGAAGAGTGGCCCCCACTTGCCACAACTGGAGAAAGCCCTAGCACAGAAACGAAGACCCAACATAACAATCAATTAATCAATGAATCACTAAAGAAATCTTAAAAAAAAAATTTGCTTATATTTAAAAAAAAACATTACTTTAAAAAACCCGTGAAACAAAGACAGTGAAAGAGAGAGAAATTCTTACCAAATTCGTTCAGGGGCTGTGATGCCACCTGGATTGACCATACCTAGACCCACAGGTGATTGAGACATAAGGGTGGACACTCAGGGGCTGAGAGGTTTGGTGAGGTTGGGGGAGCAAACGCAGACCCTTTAAAGGAATACTGCGTGGTACCCATCCCATGGGTCCCAAATCTCCAGGTTCAAGGGCATCTTCCTACATCGAAAACATGCATGAGAAACCCAAAAGGTGGTACACCATGTGATCGGGAAAGGTTTCTAAAACGCTCCTCATTTCTCATCTCCTTGGGCTCGGGTTCGCCATTCCAGCCGCTTTACTAGCAATCTCCCTCCTTGGAGAATCAGCACCTTTAACCTCCTGTTCCGTACAGGTTGCAATTTGTCCTGAGGATGAACGGGAAGAGGGGGAACCAAGGAGAGACTAGCTCTAGGTGTTGGGACAGGCACAGCTCACTCTATTTTCCCATCAGGAAGAAGAATTAACCACAGGCTCAGCCTGCGCCTGGAACCAGAATAGGGCCTGAAGCAATCCTGCGCTTTTGCGGCCAGCCTTCAAGAAAGGGAGTTGAAAAATGGAGCTCAGGGGCACTGCAATTCACAAACCTGCAGAGTTATAAATGATAACTCTCGTCCACAAATATATCGAGGGAAGGCAACGAAGAGGATTTGAAAGCAAGGCACAATTGCAGGAAACAGATTTCAGGAGGTAGATTCGAATCGCCTTTAAAGCACAGGAAAAGCGGCGAAACCTCGACAATGATGCCCTTGCCCAAAAAGGGCGTATGCGTTTTTTCCTGAATATATTCAGGAAAAAACGCATACGCCCTTTTTGGCCAACCAAGCAACCTGGAAAGGCAAATCAGCGCTACAAAGAAGTCTCGCTTCCCATCGGTCAAAAGGGCCATGCTGAATAAAGTGTCAAAACCAGAAATGCAGGACAGGCCATGGAGAAACGGGAGCCTTGCTACGCTGATGGGCGGGATGTAAATTGCCAACAGCCACTCTGGAGAAGTGTACGGTGTGTCCTGAAACATCTAAAAAACTCAGCTTACAGAGCATAGGGAACTTCCACTCATGGGCTTATAAATTGGGAAAACTAAAAATCAGCAAGACACAGGCACCCCAAAGTTTAGGGCTGCTCTGTTGACAAGAACCTCCAGTTCGTTACACCTTAAATATCCCAGGAAAGAGGAAAATGGATAAAGAAGTTGTGGTCCTTATGTACAAAGGAATATCACTCAGCCATGAAATCAACCTCATAAGGCTAGTAGCAGCATGATGAGTGGATTTAGGTACGACGATTCTAAGTGAAATAAGTCACACAGAAAAAGACACTGATCCTAAGATATCACTTATAGAGGCAATGTAAAAACCGCTACACTTGAACTGAATTACAAAACAGAACAGAGTCACACGTTTAGAAAACACACTATGGCTGCTTAACGGGAAAGGTGAGATGGGGTGATGCATAAAACAAGGGTTTGAAATTAGCTCAGATACCGTTCCATAAACCCAATATGTAATAGACAAGACCTACTCCTTGCTCAGTGAACTGGACTCAAGACCCCCTATTCACCGCCCAAGAATATATCTGACTAGTAAGAATCTTAAAACCTATGTATTGATATCTCTCTGTAAGTGAGTCTAGTGGGTGTAAAGCAGCATAAACACAGCAGTGAAAAGCAGCTAAACCCCATTATAAAAATCAATTACTTTTAAAAACCCGTGAAACAAAGACAGTGAAAGAGAGAGAAATTCTTACCAAATTCGTTCACGGGCTGTGATGCCACCTGGATTGACCATATCTAGACCCACAGGTGATTGAGACATAAGGGTGGACACTCAGGGGCTGAGAGGTTTGGTGAGGTTGGGGGAGCAAACGCAGACCCTTTAAAGGAATACTGCGTGGTACCCATCCCATGGGTCCCAAATCTCCAGGTTCAAGGGCATCTTCCTACATCGAAAACATGCATGAGAAACCCAAAAGGTGGTACACCATGTGATCGGGAAAGGTTTCTAAAACGCTCCTCATTTCTCATCTCCTTGGGCTCGGGTTCGCCATTCCAGCCGCTTTACTAGCAATCTCCCTCCTTGGAGAATCAGCACCTTTAACCTCCTGTTCCGTACAGGTTGCAATTTGTCCTGAGGATGAACGGGAAGAGGGGGAACCAAGGAGAGACTAGCTCTAGGTGTTGGGACAGGCACAGCTCACTCTATTTTCCCATCAGGAAGAAGAATTAACCACAGGCTCAGCCTGCGCCTGGAACCAGAATAGGGCCTGAAGCAATCCTGCGCTTTTGCGGCCAGCCTTCAAGAAAGGGAGTTGAAAAATGGAGCTCAGGGGCACTGCAATTCACAAACCTGCAGAGTTATAAATGATAACTCTCGTCCACAAATATATCGAGGGAAGGCAACGAAGAGGATTTGAAAGCAAGGCACAATTGCAGGAAACAGATTTCAGGAGGTAGATTCGAATCGCCTTTAAAGCACAGGAAAAGCGGCGAAACCTCGACAATGATGCCCTTGGCCAAAAAGGGCGTATGCGTTTTTTCCTGAATATATTCAGGAAAAAACGCATACGCCCTTTTTGGCCAACCAAGCAACCTGGAAAGGCAAATCAGCGCTACAAAGAAGTCTCGCTTCCCATCGGTCAAAAGGGCCATGCTGAATAAAGTGTCAAAACCAGAAATGCAGGACAGGCCATGGAGAAACGGGAGCCTTGCTACGCTGATGGGCGGGATGTAAATTGCCAACAGCCACCCTGGAGAAGTGTACGGTGTGTCCTGAAACATCTAAAAAACTCAGCTTACAGAGCATAGGGCACTTCCACTCATGGGCTTATAAATTGGGAAAACTAAAAATCAGCAAGACACAGGCACCCCAAAGTTTAAGGCTGCTCTGTTGACAAGAACCTCCACTTCGTTACACCTTAAATATCCCAGGAAAGAGGAAAATGGATAAAGAAGTTGTGGTCCTTATGTACAAAGGAATATCACTCAGCCATGAAATCAACGTCATAAGGCTAGTAGCAGCATGATGAGTGGATTTAGGTACGACGATTCTAAGTGAAATAAGTCACACAGAAAAAGACACTGATCCTAAGATATCACTTATAGAGGCAATGTAAAAACCGCTACACTTGAACTGAATTACAAAACAGAACAGAGTCACACGTTTAGAAAACACACTATGGCTGCTTAACGGGAAAGGAGAGGTGGGGTGATGCATAAAACAAGGGTTTCAAATTAGCTCAGATACCGTTCCATAAACCCAATATGTAATAGACAAGACCTACTCCTTGCTCAGTGAACTGGACTCAACACCCCCTATTCACCGCCCAAGAATATATCTGACTAGTAAGACTGTTAAAACCTATGTATTGATATCTCTCTGTAAGTGAGACTTGTGGATGTAAAGCGGCATAAACACAGCAGTGAAAAGCAGCTAAACCCCATTACAAAAATCAATTACTGGGCTTCCCTGGTTGCGCAGTGTCTGAGAATCTGCCTGCTAATGCAGGAAACACGGGTTCGAGCCCTGGTCTGGGAAGATCCCACATGCCGTGGAGCAACTAGGCCCGTGAGCCACAACTACTGAGCCTGCGCGTCTGGAGCCTGTGCTCCGCAACAAGAGAGGCCAAAATAGTGAGAGGCCCGCGCACCAAGATGAAGAGTGGCCCCCACTTGCCACAACTGGAGAAAGCCCTAGCACAGAAACGAAGACCCAACATAACAATCAATTAATCAATGAATCACTAAAGAAATCTTAAAAAAAAAATTTGCTTATATTTAAAAAAAAACATTACTTTAAAAAACCCGTGAAACAAAGACAGTGAAAGAGAGAGAAATTCTTACCAAATTCGTTCAGGGGCTGTGATGCCACCTGGATTGACCATACCTAGACCCACAGGTGATTGAGACATAAGGGTGGACACTCAGGGGCTGAGAGGTTTGGTGAGGTTGGGGGAGCAAACGCAGACCCTTTAAAGGAATACTGCGTGGTACCCATCCCATGGGTCCCAAATCTCCAGGTTCAAGGGCATCTTCCTACATCGAAAACATGCATGAGAAACCCAAAAGGTGGTACACCATGTGATCGGGAAAGGTTTCTAAAACGCTCCTCATTTCTCATCTCCTTGGGCTCGGGTTCGCCATTCCAGCCGCTTTACTAGCAATCTCCCTCCTTGGAGAATCAGCACCTTTAACCTCCTGTTCCGTACAGGTTGCAATTTGTCCTGAGGATGAACGGGAAGAGGGGGAACCAAGGAGAGACTAGCTCTAGGTGTTGGGACAGGCACAGCTCACTCTATTTTCCCATCAGGAAGAAGAATTAACCACAGGCTCAGCCTGCGCCTGGAACCAGAATAGGGCCTGAAGCAATCCTGCGCTTTTGCGGCCAGCCTTCAAGAAAGGGAGTTGAAAAATGGAGCTCAGGGGCACTGCAATTCACAAACCTGCAGAGTTATAAATGATAACTCTCGTCCACAAATATATCGAGGGAAGGCAACGAAGAGGATTTGAAAGCAAGGCACAATTGCAGGAAACAGATTTCAGGAGGTAGATTCGAATCGCCTTTAAAGCACAGGAAAAGCGGCGAAACCTCGACAATGATGCCCTTGGCCAAAAAGGGCGTATGCGTTTTTTCCTGAATATATTCAGGAAAAAACGCATACGCCCTTTTTGGCCAACCAAGCAACCTGGAAAGGCAAATCAGCGCTACAAAGAAGTCTCGCTTCCCATCGGTCAAAAGGGCCATGCTGAATAAAGTGTCAAAACCAGAAATGCAGGACAGGCCATGGAGAAACGGGAGCCTTGCTACGCTGATGGGCGGGATGTAAATTGCCAACAGCCACTCTGGAGAAGTGTACGGTGTGTCCTGAAACATCTAAAAAACTCAGCTTACAGAGCATAGGGAACTTCCACTCATGGGCTTATAAATTGGGAAAACTAAAAATCAGCAAGACACAGGCACCCCAAAGTTTAGGGCTGCTCTGTTGACAAGAACCTCCAGTTCGTTACACCTTAAATATCCCAGGAAAGAGGAAAATGGATAAAGAAGTTGTGGTCCTTATGTACAAAGGAATATCACTCAGCCATGAAATCAACGTCATAAGGCTAGTAGCAGCATGATGAGTGGATTTAGGTACGACGATTCTAAGTGAAATAAGTCACACAGAAAAAGACACTGATCCTAAGATATCACTTATAGAGGCAATGTAAAAACCGCTACACTTGAACTGAATTACAAAACAGAACAGAGTCACACGTTTAGAAAACACACTATGGCTGCTTAACGGGAAAGGTGAGATGGGGTGATGCATAAAACAAGGGTTTGAAATTAGCTCAGATACCGTTCCATAAACCCAATATGTAATAGACAAGACCTACTCCTTGCTCAGTGAACTGGACTCAAGACCCCCTATTGACCGCCCAAGAATATATCTGACTAGTAAGAATCTTAAAACCTATGTATTGATATCTCTCTGTAAGTGAGTCTAGTGGGTGTAAAGCAGCATAAACACAGCAGTGAAAAGCAGCTAAACCCCATTATAAAAATCAATTACTTTTAAAAACCCGTGAAACGAAGACAGTGAAAGAGAGAGAAATTCTTACCAAATTCGTTCAGGGGGTGTGATGCCACCTGTATTGACCATATCTAGACCCACAGCTGATTGAGACATAAGGGTGGACACTCAGGGGCTGAGAGGTTTGGTGAGGTTGGGGGAGCAAACGCAGACCCTTTAAAGGAATACTGCGTGGTACCCATCCCATGGGTCCCAAATCTCCAGGTTCAAGGGCATCTTCCTACATCGAAAACATGCATGAGAAACCCAGAAGATGGTACACCGTGTGATCGGGAAAGGTTTCTAAAACGCTCCTCATTTCTGATCTCCTTGGGCTCGGGTTTGCCATTCCAGCCGCTTTACTAGCAATCTCCCTCCTTGGAGAATCTGCACCTTTAACCTCCTGTTCCGTACAGGTTGCAATTTGTCCTGAGGATGAACGGGAAGAGGGGGAACCAATGAGAGACTAGCTCTAGGTGTTGGGACAGGCACAGCTCACTCTATTTTCCCATCAGGAAGAAGAATTAACCACAGGCTCAGCCTGCGCCCGGAACCAGAATAGGGCCTGAAGCAATCCTGCGCTTTTGCGGCCAG
The DNA here is from genome assembly GCF_949987535.1 of Balaenoptera acutorostrata. NCBI lineage: Eukaryota > Metazoa > Chordata > Mammalia > Artiodactyla > Balaenopteridae > Balaenoptera > Balaenoptera acutorostrata. The sequence goes on along the minus strand of NC_080070.1, from coordinate 90,322,568 downwards.
CCTTCAAGAAAGCGAGTTGAAAAATGGAGCTCAGGGGCACTGCAATTCACAAACCTGCAGAGTTATAAATGATAACTCTCGTCCACAAATATATCGAGGGAAGGCAACGAAGAGGATTTGAAAGCAAGGCACAATTGCAGGAAACAGATTTCAGGAGGTAGATTCGAATCGCCTTTAAAGCACAGGAAAAGCGGCGAAACCTCGACAATGATGCCCTTGGCCAAAAAGGGCGTATGCGTTTTTTCCTGAATATATTCAGGAAAAAACGCATACGCCCTTTTTGGCCAACCAAGCAACCTGGAAAGGCAAATCAGCGCTACAAAGAAGTCTCGCTTCCCATCGGTCAAAAGGGCCATGCTGAATAAAGTGTCAAAACCAGAAATGCAGGACAGGCCATGGAGAAACGGGAGCCTTGCTACGCTGATGGGCGGGATGTAAATTGCCAACAGCCACTCTGGAGAAGTGTACGGTGTGTCCTGAAACATCTAAACAACTCAGCTTACAGAGCATAGGGCACTTCCACTCATGGGCGTATAAATTGGGAAAACTAAAAATCAGCAAGACACAGGCACCCCAAAGTTTAGGGCTGCTCTGTTGACAAGAACCTCCACTTCGTTACACCTTAAATATCCCAGGAAAGAGGAAAATGGATAAAGAAGTTGTGGTCCTTATGTACAAAGGAATATCACTCAGCCATGAAATCAACCTCATAAGGCTAGTAGCAGCATGATGAGTGGATTTAGGTACGACGATTCTAAGTGAAATAAGTCACACAGAAAAAGACACTGATCCTAAGATATCACTTATAGAGGCAATGTAAAAACCGCTACACTTGAACTGAATTACAAAACAGAACAGAGTCACACGTTTAGAAAACACACTATGGCTGCTTAACGGGAAAGGTGAGATGGGGTGATGCATAAAACAAGGGTTTGAAATTAGCTCAGATACCGTTCCATAAACCCAATATGTAATAGACAAGACCTACTCCTTGCTCAGTGAACTGGACTCAAGACCCCCTATTCACCGCCCAAGAATATATCTGACTAGTAAGAATCTTAAAACCTATGTATTGATATCTCTCTGTAAGTGAGTCTAGTGGGTGTAAAGCAGCATAAACACAGCAGTGAAAAGCAGCTAAACCCCATTATAAAAATCAATTACTTTTAAAAACCCGTGAAACGAAGACAGTGAAAGAGAGAGAAATTCTTACCAAATTCGTTCAGGGGGTGTGATGCCACCTGTATTGACCATATCTAGACCCACAGCTGATTGAGACATAAGGGTGGACACTCAGGGGCTGAGAGGTTTGGTGAGGTTGGGGGAGCAAACGCAGACCCTTTAAAGGAATACTGCGTGGTACCCATCCCATGGGTCCCAAATCTCCAGGTTCAAGGGCATCTTCCTACATCGAAAACATGCATGAGAAACCCAGAAGATGGTACACCGTGTGATCGGGAAAGGTTTCTAAAACGCTCCTCATTTCTGATCTCCTTGGGCTCGGGTTTGCCATTCCAGCCGCTTTACTAGCAATCTCCCTCCTTGGAGAATCTGTACCTTTAACCTCCTGTTCCGTACAGGTTGCAATTTGTCCTGAGGATGAACGGGAAGAGGGGGAACCAATGAGAGACTAGCTCTAGGTGTTGGGACAGGCACAGCTCACTCTATTTTCCCATCAGGAAGAAGAATTAACCAGAGGCTCAGCCTGCGCCCGGAACCAGAATAGGGCCTGAAGCAATCCTGCGCTTTTGCGGCCAGCCTTCAAGAAAGCGAGTTGAAAAATGGAGCTCAGGGGCACTGCAATTCACAAACCTGCAGAGTTATAAATGATAACTCTCGTCCACAAATATATCGAGGGAAGGCAACGAAGAGGATTTGAAAGCAAGGCACAATTGCAGGAAACAGATTTCAGGAGGTAGATTCGAATCGCCTTTAAAGCACAGGAAAAGTGGCGAAACCTCGACAATGATGCCCTTGGCCAAAAAGGGCGTATGCGTTCTTTCCTGAATATATTCAGGAAAAAACGCATACGCCCTTTTTGGCCAACCAAGCAACCTGGAAAGGCACATCAGCGCTACAAAGAAGTCTCGCTTCCCATCGGTCAAAAGGGCCATGCTGAATAAAGTGTCAAAACCAGAAATGCAGGACAGGCCATGGAGAAACGGGAGCCTTGCTACGCTGATGGGCGGGATGTAAATTGCCAACAGCCACTCTGGAGAAGTGTACGGTGTGTCCTGAAACATCTAAAAAACTCAGCTTACAGAGCATAGGGCACTTCCACTCATGGGCTTATAAATTGGGAAAACTAAAAATCAGCAAGACACAGGCACCCCAAAATTTAGGGCTGCTCTGTTGACAAGAACCTCCACTTCGTTACACCTTAAATATCCCAGGAAAGAGGAAAATGGATAAAGAAGTTGTGGTCCTTATGTACAAAGGAATATCACTCAGCCATGAAATCAACGTCATAAGGCTAGTAGCAGCATGATGAGTGGATTTAGGTACGACGATTCTAAGTGAAATAAGTCACAGAGAAAAAGACACTTATCAGAAGATATCACTTATAGAGGGAATGTAAAAACCGCTACACTTGAACTGAATTACAAAACAGAACAGAGTCACACGTTTAGAAAACACACTATGGCTGCTTAACGGGAAAGGTGAGATGGGGTGATGCATAAAACAAGGGTTTCAAATTAGCTCAGATACCGTTCCATAAACCCAATATGTAATAGACAAGACCTACTCCTTGCTCAGTGAACTGGACTCAAGACCCCCTATTCACCGCCCAAGAATATATCTGACTAGTAAGAATCTTAAAACTTATGTATTGATATCTCTCTGTAAGTGAGTCTAGTGGGTGTAAAGCAGCATAAACACAGCAGTGAAAAGCAGCTAAACCCCATTATAAAAATCAATTACTTTTAAAAACCCGTGAAACAAAGACAGTGAAAGAGAGAGAAATTCTTACCAAATTCGTTCACGGGCTGTGATGCCACCTGGATTGACCATACCTAGACCCACAGGTGATTGAGACATAAGGGTGGACACTCAGGGGCTGAGAGGTTTGGTGAGGTTGGGGGAGCAAACGCAGACCCTTTAAAGGAATACTGCGTGGTACCCATCCCATGGGTCCCAAATCTCCAGGTTCAAGGGCATCTTCCTACATCGAAAACATGCATGAGAAACCCAGAAGATGGTACACCGTGTGATCGGGAAACGTTTCTAAAACGCTCCTCATTTCTGATCTCCTTGGGCTCGGGTTCGCCATTCCAGCCGCTTTACTAGCAATCTCCCTCCTTGGAGAATCAGCACCTTTAACCTCCTGTTCCGTACAGGTTGCAATTTGTCCTGAGGATGAACGGGAAGAGGGGGAACCAATGAGAGACTAGCTCTAGGTGTTGGGACAGGCACAGCTCACTCTATTTTCCCATCAGGAAGAAGAATTAACCACAGGCTCAGCCTGCGCCCGGAACCAGAATAGGGCCTGAAGCAATCCTGCGCTTTTGCGGCCAGCCTTCAAGAAAGCGAGTTGAAAAATGGAGCTCAGGGGCACTGCAATTCACAAACCTGCAGAGTTATAAATGATAACTCTCGTCCACAAATATATCGAGGGAAGGCAACGAAGAGGATTTGAAAGCAAGGCACAATTGCAGGAAACAGATTTCAGGAGGTAGATTCGAATCGCCTTTAAAGCACAGGAAAAGCGGCGAAACCTCGACAATGATGCCCTTGGCCAAAAAGGGCGTATGCGTTTTTTCCTGAATATATTCAGGAAAAAACGCATACGCCCTTTTTGGCCAACCAAGCAACCTGGAAAGGCAAATCAGCGCTACAAAGAAGTCTCGCTTCCCATCGGTCAAAAGGGCCATGCTGAATAAAGTGTCAAAACCAGAAATGCAGGACAGGCCATGGAGAAACGGGAGCCTTGCTACGCTGATGGGCGGGATGTAAATTGCCAACAGCCACTCTGGAGAAGTGTACGGTGTGTCCTGAAACATCTAAAAAACTCAGCTTACAGAGCATAGGGAACTTCCACTCATGGGCTTATAAATTGGGAAAACTAAAAATCAGCAAGACACAGGCACCCCAAAGTTTAGGGCTGCTCTGTTGACAAGAACCTCCAGTTCGTTACACCTTAAATATCCCAGGAAAGAGGAAAATGGATAAAGAAGTTGTGGTCCTTATGTACAAAGGAATATCACTCAGCCATGAAATCAACCTCATAAGGCTAGTAGCAGCATGATGAGTGGATTTAGGTACGACGATTCTAAGTGAAATAAGTCACACAGAAAAAGACACTGATCCTAAGATATCACTTATAGAGGCAATGTAAAAACCGCTACACTTGAACTGAATTACAAAACAGAACAGAGTCACACGTTTAGAAAACACACTATGGCTGCTTAACGGGAAAGGTGAGATGGGGTGATGCATAAAACAAGGGTTTGAAATTAGCTCAGATACCGTTCCATAAACCCAATATGTAATAGACAAGACCTACTCCTTGCTCAGTGAACTGGACTCAAGACCCCCTATTCACCGCCCAAGAATATATCTGACTAGTAAGAATCTTAAAACCTATGTATTGATATCTCTCTGTAAGTGAGTCTAGTGGGTGTAAAGCAGCATAAACACAGCAGTGAAAAGCAGCTAAACCCCATTATAAAAATCAATTACTTTTAAAAACCCGTGAAACGAAGACAGTGAAAGAGAGAGAAATTCTTACCAAATTCGTTCAGGGGGTGTGATGCCACCTGTATTGACCATATCTAGACCCACAGCTGATTGAGACATAAGGGTGGACACTCAGGGGCTGAGAGGTTTGGTGAGGTTGGGGGAGCAAACGCAGACCCTTTAAAGGAATACTGCGTGGTACCCATCCCATGGGTCCCAAATCTCCAGGTTCAAGGGCATCTTCCTACATCGAAAACATGCATGAGAAACCCAGAAGATGGTACACCGTGTGATCGGGAAAGGTTTCTAAAACGCTCCTCATTTCTGATCTCCTTGGGCTCGGGTTTGCCATTCCAGCCGCTTTACTAGCAATCTCCCTCCTTGGAGAATCTGCACCTTTAACCTCCTGTTCCGTACAGGTTGCAATTTGTCCTGAGGATGAACGGGAAGAGGGGGAACCAATGAGAGACTAGCTCTAGGTGTTGGGACAGGCACAGCTCACTCTATTTTCCCATCAGGAAGAAGAATTAACCACAGGCTCAGCCTGCGCCCGGAACCAGAATAGGGCCTGAAGCAATCCTGCGCTTTTGCGGCCAGCCTTCAAGAAAGCGAGTTGAAAAATGGAGCTCAGGGGCACTGCAATTCACAAACCTGCAGAGTTATAAATGATAACTCTCGTCCACAAATATATCGAGGGAAGGCAACGAAGAGGATTTGAAAGCAAGGCACAATTGCAGGAAACAGATTTCAGGAGGTAGATTCGAATCGCCTTTAAAGCACAGGAAAAGCGGCGAAACCTCGACAATGATGCCCTTGGCCAAAAAGGGCGTATGCGTTTTTTCCTGAATATATTCCGGAAAAAACGCATACGCCCTTTTTGGCCAACCAAGCAACCTGGAAAGGCAAATCAGCGCTACAAAGAAGTCTCGCTTCCCATCGGTCAAAAGGGCCATGCTGAATAAAGTGTCAAAACCAGAAATGCAGGACAGGCCATGGAGAAACGGGAGCCTTGCTACGCTGATGGGCGGGATGTAAATTGCCAACAGCCACTCTGGAGAAGTGTACGGTGTGTCCTGAAACATCTAAACAACTCAGCTTACAGAGCATAGGGCACTTCCACTCATGGGCGTATAAATTGGGAAAACTAAAAATCAGCAAGACACAGGCACCCCAAAGTTTAGGGCTGCTCTGTTGACAAGAACCTCCACTTCCTTACACCTTAAATATCCCAGGAAAGAGGAAAATGGATAAAGAAGTTGTGGTCCTTATGTACAAAGGAATATCACTCAGCCATGAAATCAACCTCATAAGGCTAGTAGCAGCATGATGAGTGGATTTAGGTACGACGATTCTAAGTGAAATAAGTCACACAGAAAAAGACACTGATCCTAAGATATCACTTATAGAGGCAATGTAAAAACCGCTACACTTGAACTGAATTACAAAACAGAACAGAGTCACACGTTTAGAAAACACACTATGGCTGCTTAACGGGAAAGGTGAGATGGGGTGATGCATAAAACAAGGGTTTGAAATTAGCTCAGATACCGTTCCATAAACCCAATATGTAATAGACAAGACCTACTCCTTGCTCAGTGAACTGGACTCAAGACCCCCTATTGACCGCCCAAGAATATATCTGACTAGTAAGAATCTTAAAACCTATGTATTGATATCTCTCTGTAAGTGAGTCTAGTGGGTGTAAAGCAGCATAAACACAGCAGTGAAAAGCAGCTAAACCCCATTATAAAAATCAATTACTTTTAAAAACCCGTGAAACGAAGACAGTGAAAGAGAGAGAAATTCTTACCAAATTCGTTCAGGGGGTGTGATGCCACCTGTATTGACCATATCTAGACCCACAGCTGATTGAGACATAAGGGTGGACACTCAGGGGCTGAGAGGTTTGGTGAGGTTGGGGGAGCAAACGCAGACCCTTTAAAGGAATACTGCGTGGTACCCATCCCATGGGTCCCAAATCTCCAGGTTCAAGGGCATCTTCCTACATCGAAAACATGCATGAGAAACCCAGAAGATGGTACACCGTGTGATCGGGAAAGGTTTCTAAAACGCTCCTCATTTCTGATCTCCTTGGGCTCGGGTTTGCCATTCCAGCCGCTTTACTAGCAATCTCCCTCCTTGGAGAATCTGTACCTTTAACCTCCTGTTCCGTACAGGTTGCAATTTGTCCTGAGGATGAACGGGAAGAGGGGGAACCAATGAGAGACTAGCTCTAGGTGTTGGGACAGGCACAGCTCACTCTATTTTCCCATCAGGAAGAAGAATTAACCAGAGGCTCAGCCTGCGCCCGGAACCAGAATAGGGCCTGAAGCAATCCTGCGCTTTTGCGGCCAGCCTTCAAGAAAGCGAGTTGAAAAATGGAGCTCAGGGGCACTGCAATTCACAAACCTGCAGAGTTATAAATGATAACTCTCGTCCACAAATATATCGAGGGAAGGCAACGAAGAGGATTTGAAAGCAAGGCACAATTGCAGGAAACAGATTTCAGGAGGTAGATTCGAATCGCCTTTAAAGCACAGGAAAAGTGGCGAAACCTCGACAATGATGCCCTTGGCCAAAAAGGGCGTATGCGTTCTTTCCTGAATATATTCAGGAAAAAACGCATACGCCCTTTTTGGCCAACCAAGCAACCTGGAAAGGCACATCAGCGCTACAAAGAAGTCTCGCTTCCCATCGGTCAAAAGGGCCATGCTGAATAAAGTGTCAAAACCAGAAATGCAGGACAGGCCATGGAGAAACGGGAGCCTTGCTACGCTGATGGGCGGGATGTAAATTGCCAACAGCCACTCTGGAGAAGTGTACGGTGTGTCCTGAAACATCTAAAAAACTCAGCTTACAGAGCATAGGGCACTTCCACTCATGGGCTTATAAATTGGGAAAACTAAAAATCAGCAAGACACAGGCACCCCAAAATTTAGGGCTGCTCTGTTGACAAGAACCTCCACTTCGTTACACCTTAAATATCCCAGGAAAGAGGAAAATGGATAAAGAAGTTGTGGTCCTTATGTACAAAGGAATATCACTCAGCCATGAAATCAACGTCATAAGGCTAGTAGCAGCATGATGAGTGGATTTAGGTACGACGATTCTAAGTGAAATAAGTCACAGAGAAAAAGACACTTATCAGAAGATATCACTTATAGAGGGAATGTAAAAACCGCTACACTTGAACTGAATTACAAAACAGAACAGAGTCACACGTTTAGAAAACACACTATGGCTGCTTAACGGGAAAGGTGAGATGGGGTGATGCATAAAACAAGGGTTTGAAATTAGCTCAGATACCGTTCCATAAACCCAATATGTAATAGACAAGACCTACTCCTTGCTCAGTGAACTGGACTCAAGACCCCCTATTCACCGCCCAAGAATATATCTGACTAGTAAGAATCTTAAAACCTATGTATTGATATCTCTCTGTAAGTGAGTCTAGTGGGTGTAAAGCAGCATAAACACAGCAGTGAAAAGCAGCTAAACCCCATTATAAAAATCAATTACTTTTAAAAACCCGTGAAACAAAGACAGTGAAAGAGAGAGAAATTCTTACCAAATTCGTTCACGGGCTGTGATGCCACCTGGATTGACCATACCTAGACCCACAGGTGATTGAGACATAAGGGTGGACACTCAGGGGCTGAGAGGTTTGGTGAGGTTGGGGGAGCAAACGCAGACCCTTTAAAGGAATACTGCGTGGTACCCATCCCATGGGTCCCAAATCTCCAGGTTCAAGGGCATCTTCCTACATCGAAAACATGCATGAGAAACCCAGAAGATGGTACACCGTGTGATCGGGAAACGTTTCTAAAACGCTCCTCATTTCTGATCTCCTTGGGCTCGGGTTCGCCATTCCAGCCGCTTTACTAGCAATCTCCCTCCTTGGAGAATCAGCACCTTTAACCTCCTGCTCCGTACAGGTTGCAATTTGTCCTGAGGATGAACGGGAAGAGGGGGAACCAATGAGAGACTAGCTCTAGGTGTTGGGACAGGCACAGCTCACTCTATTTTCCCATCAGGAAGAAGAATTAACCACAGGCTCAGCCTGCGCCCGGAACCAGAATAGGGCCTGAAGCAATCCTGCGCTTTTGCGGCCAGCCTTCAAGAAAGCGAGTTGAAAAATGGAGCTCAGGGGCACTGCAATTCACAAACCTGCAGAGTTATAAATGATAACTCTCGTCCACAAATATATCGAGGGAAGGCAACGAAGAGGATTTGAAAGCAAGGCACAATTGCAGGAAACAGATTTCAGGAGGTAGATTCGAATCGCCTTTAAAGCACAGGAAAAGCGGCGAAACCTCGACAATGATGCCCTTGGCCAAAAAGGGCGTATGCGTTTTTTCCTGAATATATTCAGGAAAAAACGCATACGCCCTTTTTGGCCAACCAAGCAACCTGGAAAGGCAAATCAGCGCTACAAAGAAGTCTCGCTTCCCATCGGTCAAAAGGGCCATGCTGAATAAAGTGTCAAAACCAGAAATGCAGGACAGGCCATGGAGAAACGGGAGCCTTGCTACGCTGATGGGCGGGATGTAAATTGCCAACAGCCACTCTGGAGAAGTGTACGGTGTGTCCTGAAACATCTAAAAAACTCAGCTTACAGAGCATAGGGCACTTCCACTCATGGGCTTATAAATTGGGAAAACTAAAAATCAGCAAGACACAGGCACCCCAAAATTTAGGGCTGCTCTGTTGACAAGAACCTCCACTTCGTTACACCTTAAATATCCCAGGAAAGAGGAAAATGGATAAAGAAGTTGTGGTCCTTATGTACAAAGGAATATCACTCAGCCATGAAATCAACGTCATAAGGCTAGTAGCAGCATGATGAGTGGATTTAGGTACGACGATTCTAAGTGAAATAAGTCACAGAGAAAAAGACACTTATCAGAAGATATCACTTATAGAGGGAATGTAAAAACCGCTACACTTGAACTGAATTACAAAACAGAACAGAGTCACACGTTTAGAAAACACACTATGGCTGCTTAACGGGAAAGGTGAGATGGGGTGATGCATAAAACAAGGGTTTGAAATTAGCTCAGATACCGTTCCATAAACCCAATATGTAATAGACAAGACCTACTCCTTGCTCAGTTAACTGGACTCAAGACCCCCTATTCACCGCCCAAGAATATATCTGACTAGTAAGAATCTTAAAACTTATGTATTGATATCTCTCTGTAAGTGAGTCTAGTGGGTGTAAAGCAGCATAAACACAGCAGTGAAAAGCAGCTAAACCCCATTATAAAAATCAATTACTTTTAAAAACCCGTGAAACAAAGACAGTGAAAGAGAGAGAAATTCTTACCAAATTCGTTCACGGGCTGTGATGCCACCTGGATTGACCATACCTAGACCCACAGGTGATTGAGACATAAGGGTGGACACTCAGGGGCTGAGAGGTTTGGTGAGGTTGGGGGAGCAAACGCAGACCCTTTAAAGGAATACTGCGTGGTACCCATCCCATGGGTCCCAAATCTCCAGGTTCAAGGGCATCTTCCTACATCGAAAACATGCATGAGAAACCCAGAAGATGGTACACCGTGTGATCGGGAAACGTTTCTAAAACGCTCCTCATTTCTGATCTCCTTGGGCTCGGGTTCGCCATTCCAGCCGCTTTACTAGCAATCTCCCTCCTTGGAGAATCAGCACCTTTAACCTCCTGTTCCGTACAGGTTGCAATTTGTCCTGAGGATGAACGGGAAGAGGGGGAACCAATGAGAGACTAGCTCTAGGTGTTGGGACAGGCACAGCTCACTCTATTTTCCCATCAGGAAGAAGAATTAACCACAGGCTCAGCCTGCGCCCGGAACCAGAATAGGGCCTGAAGCAATCCTGCGCTTTTGCGGCCAGCCTTCAAGAAAGCGAGTTGAAAAATGGAGCTCAGGGGCACTGCAATTCACAAACCTGCAGAGTTATAAATGATAACTCTCGTCCACAAATATATCGAGGGAAGGCAACGAAGAGGATTTGAAAGCAAGGCACAATTGCAGGAAACAGATTTCAGGAGGTAGATTCGAATCGCCTTTAAAGCACAGGAAAAGTGGCGAAACCTCGACAATGATGCCCTTGGCCAAAAAGGGCGTATGCGTTTTTTCCTGAATATATTCAGGAAAAAACGCATACGCCCTTTTTGGCCAACCAAGCAACCTGGAAAGGCAAATCAGCGCTACAAAGAAGTCTCGCTTCCCATCGGTCAAAAGGGCCATGCTGAATAAAGTGTCAAAACCAGAAATGCAGGACAGGCCATGGAGAAACGGGAGCCTTGCTACGCTGATGGGCGGGATGTAAATTGCCAACAGCCACTCTGGAGAAGTGTACGGTGTGTCCTGAAACATCTAAAAAACTCAGCTTACAGAGCATAGGGCACTTCCACTCATGGGCGTATAAATTGGGAAAACTAAAAATCAGCAAGACACAGGCACCCCAAAGTTTAGGGCTGCTCTGTTGACAAGAACCTCCACTTCGTTACACCTTAAATATCCCAGGAAAGAGGAAAATGGATAAAGAAGTTGTGGTCCTTATGTACAAAGGAATATCACACAGCCATGAAATCAACCTCATAAGGCTAGTAGCAGCATGATGAGTGGATTTAGGTACGACGATTCTAAGTGAAATAAGTCACAGAGAAAAAGACACTTATCAGAAGATATCACTTATAGAGGGAATGTAAAAACCGCTACACTTGAACTGAATTACAAAACAGAACAGAGTCACACGTTTAGAAAACACACTATGGCTGCTTAACGGGAAAGGTGAGATGGGGTGATGCATAAAACAAGGGTTTGAAATTAGCTCAGATACCGTTCCATAAACCCAATATGTAATAGACAAGACCTACTCCTTGCTCAGTGAACTGGACTCAAGACCCCCTATTCACCGCCCAAGAATATATCTGACTAGTAAGAATCTTAAAACCTATGTATTGATATCTCTCTGTAAGTGAGTCTAGTGGGTGTAAAGCAGCATAAACACAGCAGTGAAAAGCAGCTAAACCCCATTATAAAAATCAATTACTTTTAAAAACCCGTGAAACAAAGACAGTGAAAGAGAGAGAAATTCTTACCAAATTCGTTCACGGGCTGTGATGCCACCTGGATTGACCATACCTAGACCCACAGGTGATTGAGACATAAGGGTGGACACTCAGGGGCTGAGAGGTTTGGTGAGGTTGGGGGAGCAAACGCAGACCCTTTAAAGGAATACTGCGTGGTACCCATCCCATGGGTCCCAAATCTCCAGGTTCAAGGGCATCTTCCTACATCGAAAACATGCATGAGAAACCCAGAAGATGGTACACCGTGTGATCGGGAAACGTTTCTAAAACGCTCCTCATTTCTCATCTCCTTGGGCTCGGGTTCGCCATTCCAGCCGCTTTACTAGCAATCTCCCTCCTTGGAGAATCAGCACCTTTAACCTCCTGTTCCGTACAGGTTGCAATTTGTCCTGAGGATGAACGGGAAGAGGGGGAACCAATGAGAGACTAGCTCTAGGTGTTGGGACAGGCACAGCTCACTCTATTTTCCCATCAGGAAGAAGAATTAACCACAGGCTCAGCCTGCGCCCGGAACCAGAATAGGGCCTGAAGCAATCCTGCGCTTTTGCGGCCAGCCTTCAAGAAAGCGAGTTGAAAAATGGAGCTCAGGGGCACTGCAATTCACAAACCTGCAGAGTTATAAATGATAACTCTCGTCCACAAATATATCGAGGGAAGGCAACGAAGAGGATTTGAAAGCAAGGCACAATTGCAGGAAACAGATTTCAGGAGGTAGATTCGAATCGCCTTTAAAGCACAGGAAAAGCGGCGAAACCTCGACAATGATGCCCTTGGCCAAAAAGGGCGTATGCGTTCTTTCCTGAATATATTCAGGAAAAAACGCATACGCCCTTTTTGGCCAACCAAGCAACCTGGAAAGGCAAATCAGCGCTACAAAGAAGTCTCGCTTCCCATCGGTCAAAAGGGCCATGCTGAATAAAGTGTCAAAACCAGAAATGCAGGACAGGCCATGGAGAAACGGGAGCCTTGCTACGCTGATGGGCGGGATGTAAATTGCCAACAGCCACTCTGGAGAAGTGTACGGTGTGTCCTGAAACATCTAAAAAACTCAGCTTACAGAGCATAGGGCACTTCCACTCATGGGCTTATAAATTGGGAAAACTAAAAATCAGCAAGACACAGGCACCCCAAAGTTTAGGGCTGCTCTGTTGACAAGAACCTCCACTTCGTTACACCTTAAATATCCCAGGAAAGAGGAAAATGGATAAAGAAGTTGTGGTCCTTATGTACAAAGGTATATCACTCAGCCATGAAATCAACGTCATAAGGCTAGTAGCAGCATGATGAGTGGATTTAGGTACGACGATTCTAAGTGAAATAAGTCACAGAGAAAAAGACACTTATCAGAAGATATCACTTATAGAGGGAATGTAAAAACCGCTACACTTGAACTGAATTACAAAACAGAACAGAGTCACACGTTTAGAAAACACACTATGGCTGCTTAACGGGAAAGGTGAGATGGGGTGATGCATAAAACAAGGGTTTGAAATTAGCTCAGATACCGTTCCATAAACCCAATATGTAATAGACAAGACCTACTCCTTGCTCAGTGAACTGGACTCAAGACCCCCTATTCACCGCCCAAGAATATATCTGACTAGTAAGAATCTTAAAACCTATGTATTGATATCTCTCTGTAAGTGAGTCTAGTGGGTGTAAAGCAGCATAAACACAGCAGTGAAAAGCAGCTAAACCCCATTATAAAAATCAATTACTTTTAAAAACCCGTGAAACAAAGACAGTGAAAGAGAGAGAAATTCTTACCAAATTCGTTCACGGGCTGTGATGCCACCTGGATTGACCATACCTAGACCCACAGGTGATTGAGACATAAGGGTGGACACTCAGGGGCTGAGAGGTTTGGTGAGGTTGGGGGAGCAAACGCAGACCCTTTAAAGGAATACTGCGTGGTACCCATCCCATGGGTCCCAAATCTCCAGGTTCAAGGGCATCTTCCTACATCGAAAACATGCATGAGAAACCCAGAAGATGGTACACCGTGTGATCGGGAAACGTTTCTAAAACGCTCCTCATTTCTGATCTCCTTGGGCTCGGCTTCGCCATTCCAGCCGCTTTACTAGCAATCTCCCTCCTTGGAGAATCAGCACCTTTAACCTCCTGTTCCGTACAGGTTGCAATTTGTCCTGAGGATGAACGGGAAGAGGGGGAACCAATGAGAGACTAGCTCTAGGTGTTGGGACAGGCACAGCTCACTCTATTTTCCCATCAGGAAGAAGAATTAACCACAGGCTCAGCCTGCGCCCGGAACCAGAATAGGGCCTGAAGCAATCCTGCGCTTTTGCGGCCAGCCTTCAAGAAAGCGAGTTGAAAAATGGAGCTCAGGGGCACTGCAATTCACAAACCTGCAGAGTTATAAATGATAACTCTCGTCCACAAATATATCGAGGGAAGGCAACGAAGAGGATTTGAAAGCAAGGCACAATTGCAGGAAACAGATTTCAGGAGGTAGATTCGAATCGCCTTTAAAGCACAGGAAAAGCGGCGAAACCTCGACAATGATGCCCTTGGCCAAAAAGGGCGTATGCGTTTTTTCCTGAATATATTCAGGAAAAAACGCATACGCCCTTTTTGGCCAACCAAGCAACCTGGAAAGGCAAATCAGCGCTACAAAGAAGTCTCGCTTCCCATCGGTCAAAAGGGCCATGCTGAATAAAGTGTCAAAACCAGAAATGCAGGACAGGCCATGGAGAAACGGGAGCCTTGCTACGCTGATGGGCGGGATGTAAATTGCCAACAGCCACTCTGGAGAAGTGTACGGTGTGTCCTGAAACATCTAAAAAACTCAGCTTACAGAGCATAGGGCACTTCCACTCATGGGCGTATAAATTGGGAGAACTAAAAATCAGCAAGACACAGGCACCCCAAAGTTTAGGGCTGCTCTGTTGACAAGAACCTCCACTTCGTTACACCTTAAATATCCCAGGAAAGAGGAAAATGGATAAAGAAGTTGTGGTCCTTATGTACAAAGGAATATCACACAGCCATGAAATCAACCTCATAAGGCTAGTAGCAGCATGATGAGTGGATTTAGGTACGACGATTGTAAGTGAAATAAGTCACAGAGAAAAATACACTTATCAGAAGATATCACTTATAGAGGGAATGTAAAAACCGCTACACTTGAACTGAATTACAAAACAGAACAGAGTCACACGTTTAGAAAACACACTATGGCTGCTTAACGGGAAAGGTGAGATGGGGTGATGCATAAAACAAGGGTTTGAAATTAGCTCAGATACCGTTCCATAAACCCAATATGTAATAGACAAGACCTACTCCTTGCTCAGTGAACTGGACTCAAGACCCCCTATTCACCGCCCAAGAATATATCTGACTAGTAAGAATCTTAAAACCTATGTATTGATATCTCTCTGTAAGTGAGTCTAGTGGGTGTAAAGCAGCATAAACACAGCAGTGAAAAGCAGCTAAACCCCATTATAAAAATCAATTACTTTTAAAAACCCGTGAAACAAAGACAGTGAAAGAGAGAGAAATTCTTACCAAATTCGTTCACGGGCTGTGATGCCACCTGGATTGACCATACCTAGACCCACAGGTGATTGAGACATAAGGGTGGACACTCAGGGGCTGAGAGGTTTGGTGAGGTTGGGGGAGCAAACGCAGACCCTTTAAAGGAATACTGCGTGGTACCCATCCCATGGGTCCCAAATCTCCAGGTTCAAGGGCATCTTCCTGCATCGAAAACATGCATGAGAAACCCAGAAGATGGTACACCGTGTGATCGGGAAACGTTTCTAAAACGCTCCTCATTTCTCATCTCCTTGGGCTCGGGTTCGCCATTCCAGCCGCTTTACTAGCAATCTCCCTCCTTGGAGAATCAGCACCTTTAACCTCCTGTTCCGTACAGGTTGCAATTTGTCCTGAGGATGAACGGGAAGAGGGGGAACCAATGAGAGACTAGCTCTAGGTGTTGGGACAGGCACAGCTCACTCTATTTTCCCATCAGGAAGAAGAATTAACCACAGGCTCAGCCTGCGCCCGGAACCAGAATAGGGCCTGAAGCAATCCTGCGCTTTTGCGGCCAGCCTTCAAGAAAGCGAGTTGAAAAATGGAGCTCAGGGGCACTGCAATTCACAAACCTGCAGAGTTGTAAATGATAACTCTCGTCCACAAATATATCGAGGGAAGGCAACGAAGAGGATTTGAAAGCAAGGCAGAATTGCAGGAAACAGATTTCAGGAGGTAGATTCGAATCGCCTTTAAAGCACAGGAAAAGCGGCGAAACCTCGACAATGAT
This sequence comes from Balaenoptera acutorostrata, assembly GCF_949987535.1. Classification (NCBI taxonomy): domain Eukaryota; kingdom Metazoa; phylum Chordata; class Mammalia; order Artiodactyla; family Balaenopteridae; genus Balaenoptera; species Balaenoptera acutorostrata. Next base: position 90,306,534 of record NC_080070.1, on the reverse strand, counting down.
GCCCTTGGCCAAAAAGGGCGTATGCGTTTTTTCCTGAATATATTCAGGAAAAAACGCATACGCCCTTTTTGGCCAACCAAGCAACCTGGAAAGGCAAATCAGCGCTACAAAGAAGTCTCGCTTCCCATCGGTCAAAAGGGCCATGCTGAATAAAGTGTCAAAACCAGAAATGCAGGACAGGCCATGGAGAAACGGGAGCCTTGCTACGCTGATGGGCGGGATGTAAATTGCCAACAGCCACTCTGGAGAAGTGTACGGTGTGTCCTGAAACATCTAAACAACTCAGCTTACAGAGCATAGGGCACTTCCACTCATGGGCGTATAAATTGGGAAAACTAAAAATCAGCAAGACACAGGCACCCCAAAGTTTAGGGCTGCTCTGTTGACAAGAACCTCCACTTCGTTACACCTTAAATATCCCAGGAAAGAGGAAAATGGATAAAGAAGTTGTGGTCCTTATGTACAAAGGAATATCACTCAGCCATGAAATCAACCTCATAAGGCTAGTAGCAGCATGATGAGTGGATTTAGGTACGACGATTCTAAGTGAAATAAGTCACACAGAAAAAGACACTGATCCTAAGATATCACTTATAGAGGCAATGTAAAAACCGCTACACTTGAACTGAATTACAAAACAGAACAGAGTCACACGTTTAGAAAACACACTATGGCTGCTTAACGGGAAAGGTGAGATGGGGTGATGCATAAAACAAGGGTTTCAAATTAGCTCAGATACCGTTCCATAAACCCAATATGTAATAGACAAGACCTACTCCTTGCTCAGTGAACTGGACTCAAGACCCCCTATTCACCGCCCAAGAATATATCTGACTAGTAAGAATCTTAAAACCTATGTATTGATATCTCTCTGTAAGTGAGTCTAGTGGGTGTAAAGCAGCATAAACACAGCAGTGAAAAGCAGCTAAACCCCATTATAAAAATCAATTACTTTTAAAAACCCGTGAAACAAAGACAGTGAAAGAGAGAGAAATTCTTACCAAATTCGTTCACGGGCTGTGATGCCACCTGGATTGACCATACCTAGACCCACAGGTGATTGAGACATAAGGGTGGACACTCAGGGGCTGAGAGGTTTGGTGAGGTTGGGGGAGCAAACGCAGACCCTTTAAAGGAATACTGCGTGGTACCCATCCCATGGGTCCCAAATCTCCAGGTTCAAGGGCATCTTCCTACATCGAAAACATGCATGAGAAACCCAGAAGATGGTACACCGTGTGATCGGGAAACGTTTCTAAAACGCTCGTCATTTCTGATCTCCTTGGGCTCGGGTTCGCCATTCCAGCCGCTTTACTAGCAATCTCCCTCCTTGGAGAATCAGCACCTTTAACCTCCTGTTCCGTACAGGTTGCAATTTGTCCTGAGGATGAACGGGAAGAGGGGGAACCAATGAGAGACTAGCTCTAGGTGTTGGGACAGGCACAGCTCACTCTATTTTCCCATCAGGAAGAAGAATTAACCACAGGCTCAGCCTGCGCCCGGAACCAGAATAGGGCCTGAAGCAATCCTGCGCTTTTGCGGCCAGCCTTCAAGAAAGCGAGTTGAAAAATGGAGCTCAGGGGCACTGCAATTCACAAACCTGCAGAGTTGTAAATGATAACTCTCGTCCACAAATATATCGAGGGAAGGCAACGAAGAGGATTTGAAAGCAAGGCAGAATTGCAGGAAACAGATTTCAGGAGGTAGATTCGAATCGCCTTTAAAGCACAGGAAAAGCTGCGAAACCTCGACAATGATGCCCTTGGCCAAAAAGGGCGTATGCGTTTTTTCCTGAATATATTCAGGAAAAAACGCATACGCCCTTTTTGGCCAACCAAGCAACATGGAAAGGCAAATCAGCGCTACAAAGAAGTCTCGCTTCCCATCGGTCAAAAGGGCCATGCTGAATAAAGTGTCAAAACCAGAAATGCAGGACAGGCCATGGAGAAACGGGAGCCTTGCTACGCTGATGGGCGGGATGTAAATTGCCAACAGCCACTCTGGAGAAGTGTACGGTGTGTCCTGAAACATCTAAACAACTCAGCTTACAGAGCATAGGGCACTTCCACTCATCGGCGTATAAATTGGGAAAACTAAAAATCAGCAAGACACAGGCACCCCAAAGTTTAGGGCTGCTCTGTTGACAAGAACCTCCAATTCGTTACACCTTAAATATCCCAGGAAAGAGGAAAATGGATAAAGAAGTTGTGGTCCTTATGTACAAAGGAATATCACTCAGCCATGAAATCAACCTCATAAGGCTAGTAGCAGCATGATGAGTGGATTTAGGTACGACGATTCTAAGTGAAATAAGTCACACAGAAAAAGACACTGATCCTAAGATATCACTTATAGAGGCAATGTAAAAACCGCTACACTTGAACTGAATTACAAAACAGAACAGAGTCACACGTTTAGAAAACACACTATGGCTGCTTAACGGGAAAGGTGAGATGGGGTGATGCATAAAACAAGGGTTTCAAATTAGCTCAGATACCGTTCCATAAACCCAATATGTAATAGACAAGACCTACTCCTTGCTCAGTGAACTGGACTCAAGACCCCCTATTCACCGCCCAAGAATATATCTGACTAGTAAGAATCTTAAAACCTATGTATTGATATCTCTCTGTAAGTGAGTCTAGTGGGTGTAAAGCAGCATAAACACAGCAGTGAAAAGCAGCTAAACCCCATTATAAAAATGAATTACTTTTAAAAACCCGTGAAACGAAGACAGTGAAAGAGAGAGAAATTCTTACCAAATTCGTTCAGGGGCTGTGATGCCACCTGTATTGACCATATCTAGACCCACAGCTGATTGAGACATAAGGGTGGACACTCAGGGGCTGAGAGGTTTGGTGAGGTTGGGGGAGCAAACGCAGACCCTTTAAAGGAATACTGCGTGGTACCCATCCCATGGGTCCCAAATCTCCAGGTTCAAGGGCATCTTCCTACATCGAAAACATGCATGAGAAACCCAGAAGATGGTACAACGTGTGATCGGGAAAGGTTTCTAAAACGCTCCTCATTTCTCATCTCCTTGGGCTCGGGTTCGCCATTCCAGCCGCTTTACTAGCAATCTCCCTCCTTGGAGAATCAGCACCTTTAACCTCCTGTTCCGTACAGGTTGCAATTTGTCCTGAGGATGAACGGGAAGAGGGGGAACCAATGAGAGACTAGCTCTAGGTGTTGGGACAGGCACAGCTCACTCTATTTTCCCATCAGGAAGAAGAATTAACCACAGGCTCAGCCTGCGCCCGGAACCAGAATAGGGCCTGAAGCAATCCTGCGCTTTTGCGGCCAGCCTTCAAGAAAGCGAGTTGAAAAATGGAGGTCAGGGGCACTGCAATTCACAAAGCTGCAGAGTTATAAATGATAACTCTCGTCCACAAATATATCGAGGGAAGGCAACGAAGAGGATTTGAAAGCAAGGCACAATTGCAGGAAACAGATTTCAGGAGGTAGATTCGAATCGCCTTTAAAGCACAGGAAAAGCGGCGAAACCTCGACAATGATGCCCTTGGCCAAAAAGGGCGTATGCGTTTTTTCCTGAATATATTCAGGAAAAAACGCATACGCCCTTTTTGGCCAACCAAGCAACCTGGAAAGGCAAATCAGCGCTACAAAGAAGTCTCGCTTCCCATCGGTCAAAAGGGCCATGCTGAATAAAGTGTCAAAACCAGAAATGCAGGACAGGCCATGGAGAAACGGGAGCCTTGCTACGCTGATGGGCGGGATGTAAATTGCCAACAGCCACTCTGGAGAAGTGTACGGTGTGTCCTGAAACATCTAAAAAACTCAGCTTACAGAGCATAGGGCACTTCCACTCATGGGCGTATAAATTGGGAAAACTAAAAATCAGCAAGACACAGGCACCCCAAAGTTTAGGGCTGCTCTGTTGACAAGAACCTCCACTTCGTTACACCTTAAATATCCCAGGAAAGAGGAAAATGGATAAAGAAGTTGTGGTCCTTATGTACAAAGGAATATCACTCAGCCATGAAATCAACGTCATAAGGCTAGTAGCAGCATGATGAGTGGATATAGGTACGACGATTCTAAGTGAAATAAGTCACACAGAAAAAGACACTGATCCTAAGATATCACTTATAGAGGCAATGTAAAAACCGCTACACTTGAACTGAATTACAAAACAGAACAGAGTCACACGTTTAGAAAACACACTATGGCTGCTTAACGGGAAAGGTGAGATGGGGTGATGCATAAAACAAGGGTTTCAAATTAGCTCAGATACCGTTCCATAAACCCAATATGTAATAGACAAGACCTACTCCTTGCTCAGTGAACTGGACTCAAGACCCCCTATTGACCGCCCAAGAATATATCTGACTAGTAAGAATCTTAAAACCTATGTATTGATATCTCTCTGTAAGTGAGTCTAGTGGGTGTAAAGCAGCATAAACACAGCAGTGAAAAGCAGCTAAACCCCATTATAAAAATCAATTACTTTTAAAAACCCGTGAAACGAAGACAGTGAAAGAGAGAGAAATTCTTACCAAATTCGTTCAGGGGCTGTGATGCCACCTGTATTGACCATATCTAGACCCACAGCTGATTGAGACATAAGGGTGGACACTCAGGGGCTGAGAGGTTTGGTGAGATTGGGGGAGCAAACGCAGACCCTTTAAAGGAATACTGCGTGGTACCCATCCCATGGGTCCCAAATCTCCAGGTTCAAGGGCATCTTCCTACATCGAAAACATGCATGAGAAACCCAGAAGATGGTACAACGTGTGATCGGGAAAGGTTTCTAAAACGCTCCTCATTTCTCATCTCCTTGGGCTCGGGTTCGCCATTCCAGCCGCTTTACTAGCAATCTCCCTCCTTGGAGAATCAGCACCTTTAACCTCCTGTTCCGTACAGGTTGCAATTTGTCCTGAGGATGAACGGGAAGAGGGGGAACCAATGAGAGACTAGCTCTAGGTGTTGGGACAGGCACAGCTCACTCTATTTTCCCATCAGGAAGAAGAATTAACCACAGGCTCAGCCTGCGCCCGGAACCAGAATAGGGCCTGAAGCAATCCTGCGCTTTTGCGGCCAGCCTTCAAGAAAGCGAGTTGAAAAATGGAGCTCAGGGGCACTGCAATTCACAAACCTGCAGAGTTATAAATGATAACTCTCGTCCACAAATATATCGAGGGAAGGCAACGAAGAGGATTTGAAAGCAAGGCAGAATTGCAGGAAACAGATTTCAGGAGGTAGATTCGAATCGCCTTTAAAGCACAGGAAAAGCGGCGAAACCTCGACAATGATGCCCTTGGCCAAAAAGGGCGTATGCGTTTTTTCCTGAATATATTCAGGAAAAAACGCATACGCCCTTTTTGGCCAACCAAGCAACCTGGAAAGGCAAATCAGCACTACAAAGAAGTCTCGCTTCCCATCGGTCAAAAGGGCCATGCTGAATAAAGTGTCAAAACCAGAAATGCAGGACAGGCCATGGAGAAACGGGAGCCTTGCTACGCTGATGGGCGGGATGTAAATTGCCAACAGCCACTCTGGAGAAGTGTACGGTGTGTCCTGAAACATCTAAACAACTCAGCTTACAGAGCATAGGGCACTTCCACTCATGGGCTTATAAATTGGGAAAACTAAAAATCAGCAAGACACAGGCACCCCAAAGTTTAGGGCTGCTCTGTTGACAAGAACCTCCACTTCGTTACACCTTAAATATCCCAGGAAAGAGGAAAATGGATAAAGAAGTTGTGGTCCTTATGTACAAAGGAATATCACACAGCCATGAAATCAACCTCATAAGGCTAGTAGCAGCATGATGAGTGGATTTAGGTACGACGATTCTAAGTGAAATAAGTCACACAGAAAAAGACACTGATCCTAAGATATCACTTATAGAGGCAATGTAAAAACCGCTACACTTGAACTGAATTACAAAACAGAACAGAGTCACACGTTTAGAAAACACACTATGGCTGCTTAACGGGAAAGGTGAGATGGGGTGATGCATAAAACAAGGGTTTCAAATTAGCTCAGATACCGTTCCATAAACCCAATATGTAATAGACAAGACCTACTCCTTGCTCAGTGAACTGGACTCAAGACCCCCTATTCACCGCCCAAGATATATATCTGACTAGTAAGAATCTTAAAACCTATGTATTGATATCTCTCTGTAAGTGAGTCTAGTGGGTGTAAAGCAGCATAAACACAGCAGTGAAAAGCAGCTAAACCCCATTATAAAAATCAATTACTTTTAAAAACCCGTGAAACGAAGACAGTGAAAGAGAGAGAAATTCTTACCAAATTCGTTCAGGGGCTGTGATGCCACCTGTATTGACCATATCTAGACCCACAGCTGATTGAGACATAAGGGTGGACACTCAGGGGCTGAGAGGTTTGGTGAGGTTGGGGGAGCAAACGCAGACCCTTTAAAGGAATACTGCGTGGTACCCATCCCATGGGTCCCAAATCTCCAGGTTCAAGGGCATCTTCCTACATCGAAAACATGCATGAGAAACCCAGAAGATGGTACACCGTGTGATCGGGAAACGTTTCTAAAACGCTCCTCATTTCTCATCTCCTTGGGCTCGGGTTCGCCATTCCAGCCGCTTTACTAGCAATCTCCCTCCTTGGAGAATCAGCACCTTTAACCTCCTGTTCCGTACAGGTTGCAATTTGTCCTGAGGATGAACGGGAAGAGGGGGAACCAATGAGAGACTAGCTCTAGGTGTTGGGACAGGCACAGCTCACTCTATTTTCCCATCAGGAAGAAGAATTAACCACAGGCTCAGCCTGCGCCCGGAACCAGAATAGGGCCTGAAGCAATCCTGCGCTTTTGCGGCCAGCCTTCAAGAAAGCGAGTTGAAAAATGGAGCTCAGGGGCACTGCAATTCACAAACCTGCAGAGTTATAAATGATAACTCTCGTCCACAAATATATCGAGGGAAGGCAACGAAGAGGATTTGAAAGCAAGGCACAATTGCAGGAAACAGATTTCAGGAGGTAGATTCGAATCGCCTTTAAAGCACAGGAAAAGCTGCGAAACCTCGACAATGATGCCCTTGGCCAAAAAGGGCGTATGCGTTTTTTCCTGAATATATTCAGGAAAAAACGCATACGCCCTTTTTGGCCAACCAAGCAACCTGGAAAGGCACATCAGCGCTACAAAGAAGTCTCGCTTCCCATCGGTCAAAAGGGCCATGCTGAATAAAGTGTCAAAACCAGAAATGCAGGACAGGCCATGGAGAAACGGGAGCCTTGCTACGCTGATGGGCGGGATGTAAATTGCCAACAGCCACTCTGGAGAAGTGTACGGTGTGTCCTGAAACATCTAAAAAACTCAGCTTACAGAGCATAGGGCACTTCCACTCATGGGCTTATAAATTGGGAAAACTAAAAATCAGCAAGACACAGGCACCCCAAAGTTTAGGGCTGCTCTGTTGACAAGAACCTCCACTTCGTTACACCTTAAATATCCCAGGAAAGAGGAAAATGGATAAAGAAGTTGTGGTCCTTATGTACAAAGGAATATCACTCAGCCATGAAATCAACGTCATAAGGCTAGTAGCAGCATGATGAGTGGATTTAGGTACGACGATTGTAAGTGAAATAAGTCACAGAGAAAAAGACACTTATCAGAAGATATCACTTATAGAGGGAATGTAAAAACCGCTACACTTGAACTGAATTACAAAACAGAACAGAGTCACACGTTTAGAAAACACACTATGGCTGCTTAACGGGAAAGGTGAGATGGGGTGATGCATAAAACAAGCTTTTGAAATTAGCTCAGATACCGTTCCATAAGCCCAATATGTAATAGACAAGACCTACTCCTTGCTCAGTGAACTGGACTCAAGACCCCCTATTCACCGCCCAAGAATATATCTGACTAGTAAGAATCTTAAAACCTATGTATTGATATCTCTCTGTAAGTGAGTCTAGTGGGTGTAAAGCAGCATAAACACAGCAGTGAAAAGCAGCTAAACCCCATTATAAAAATCAATTACTTTTAAAAACCCGTGAAACAAAGACAGTGAAAGAGAGAGAAATTCTTACCAAATTCGTTCACGGGCTGTGATGCCACCTGGATTGACCATACCTAGACCCACAGGTGATTGAGACATAAGGGTGGACACTCAGGGGCTGAGAGGTTTGGTGAGGTTGGGGGAGCAAACGCAGACCCTTTAAAGGAATACTGCGTGGTACCCATCCCATGGGTCCCAAATCTCCAGGTTCAAGGGCATCTTCCTACATCGAAAACATGCATGAGAAACCCAGAAGATGGTACACCGTGTGATCGGGAAACGTTTCTAAAACGCACCTCATTTCTCATCTCCTTGGGCTCGGGTTCGCCATTCCAGCCGCTTTACTAGCAATCTCCCTCCTTGGAGAATCAGCACCTTTAACCTCCTGTTCCGTACAGGTTGCAATTTGTCCTGAGGATGAACGGGAAGAGGGGGAACCAATGAGAGACTAGCTCTAGGTGTTGGGACAGGCACAGCTCACTCTATTTTCCCATCAGGAAGAAGAATTAACCACAGGCTCAGCCTGCGCCCGGAACCAGAATAGGGCCTGAAGCAATCCTGCGCTTTTGCGGCCAGCCTTCAAGAAAGCGAGTTGAAAAATGGAGCTCAGGGGCACTGCAATTCACAAACCTGCAGAGTTATAAATGATAACTCTCGTCCACAAATATATCGAGGGAAGGCAACGAAGAGGATTTGAAAGCAAGGCACAATTGCAGGAAACAGATTTCAGGAGGTAGATTCGAATCGCCTTTAAAGCACAGGAAAAGCGGCGAAACCTCGACAATGATGCCCTTGGCCAAAAAGGGCGTATGCGTTTTTTCCTGAATATATTCAGGAAAAAACGCATACGCCCTTTTTGGCCAACCAAGCAACCTGGAAAGGCAAATCAGCGCTACAAAGAAGTCTCGCTTCCCATCGGTCAAAAGGGCCATGCTGAATAAAGTGTCAAAACCAGAAATGCAGGACAGGCCATGGAGAAACGGGAGCCTTGCTACGCTGATGGGCGGGATGTAAATTGCCAACAGCCACTCTGGAGAAGTGTACGGTGTGTCCTGAAACATCTAAACAACTCAGCTTACAGAGCATAGGGCACTTCCACTCATGGGCGTATAAATTGGGAAAACTAAAAATCAGCAAGACACAGGCACCCCAAAGTTTAGGGCTGCTCTGTTGACAAGAACCTCCACTTCGTTACACCTTAAATATCCCAGGAAAGAGGAAAATGGATAAAGAAGTTGTGGTCCTTATGTACAAAGGAATATCACTCAGCCATGAAATCAACCTCATAAGGCTAGTAGCAGCATGATGAGTGGATTTAGGTACGACGATTCTAAGTGAAATAAGTCACACAGAAAAAGACACTGATCCTAAGATATCACTTATAGAGGCAATGTAAAAACCGCTACACTTGAACTGAATTACAAAACAGAACAGAGTCACACGTTTAGAAAACACACTATGGCTGCTTAACGGGAAAGGTGAGATGGGGTGATGCATAAAACAAGGGTTTCAAATTAGCTCAGATACCGTTCCATAAACCCAATATGTAATAGACAAGACCTACTCCTTGCTCAGTGAACTGGACTCAAGACCCCCTATTCACCGCCCAAGAATATATCTGACTAGTAAGAATCTTAAAACCTATGTATTGATATCTCTCTGTAAGTGAGTCTAGTGGGTGTAAAGCAGCATAAACACAGCAGTGAAAAGCAGCTAAACCCCATTATAAAAATCAATTACTTTTAAAAACCCGTGAAACAAAGACAGTGAAAGAGAGAGAAATTCTTACCAAATTCGTTCACGGGCTGTGATGCCACCTGGATTGACCATACCTAGACCCACAGGTGATTGAGACATAAGGGTGGACACTCAGGGGCTGAGAGGTTTGGTGAGGTTGGGGGAGCAAACGCAGACCCTTTAAAGGAATACTGCGTGGTACCCATCCCATGGGTCCCAAATCTCCAGGTTCAAGGGCATCTTCCTACATCGAAAACATGCATGAGAAACCCAGAAGATGGTACACCGTGTGATCGGGAAACGTTTTTAAAACGCACCTCATTTCTCATCTCCTTGGGCTCGGGTTCGCCATTCCAGCCGCTTTACTAGCAATCTCCCTCCTTGGAGAATCAGCACCTTTAACCTCCTGTTCCGTACAGGTTGCAATTTGTCCTGAGGATGAACGGGAAGAGGGGGAACCAATGAGAGACTAGCTCTAGGTGTTGGGACAGGCACAGCTCACTCTATTTTCCCATCAGGAAGAAGAATTAACCACAGGCTCAGCCTGCGCCCGGAACCAGAATAGGGCCTGAAGCAATCCTGCGCTTTTGCGGCCAGCCTTCAAGAAAGCGAGTTGAAAAATGGAGCTCAGGGGCACTGCAATTCACAAACCTGCAGAGTTATAAATGATAACTCTCGTCCACAAATATATCGAGGGAAGGCAACGAAGAGGATTTGAAAGCAAGGCACAATTGCAGGAAACAGATTTCAGGAGGTAGATTCGAATCGCCTTTAAAGCACAGGAAAAGCGGCGAAACCTCGACAATGATGCCCTTGGCCAAAAAGGGCGTATGCGTTTTTTCCTGAATATATTCAGGAAAAAACGCATACGCCCTTTTTGGCCAACCAAGCAACCTGGAAAGGCAAATCAGCGCTACAAAGAAGTCTCGCTTCCCATCGGTCAAAAGGGCCATGCTGAATAAAGTGTCAAAACCAGAAATGCAGGACAGGCCATGGAGAAACGGGAGCCTTGCTACGCTGATGGGCGGGATGTAAATTGCCAACAGCCACTCTGGAGAAGTGTAAGGTGTGTCCTGAAACATCTAAACAACTCAGCTTACAGAGCACAGGGCACTTCCACTCATGGGCGTATAAATTGGGAAAACTAAAAATCAGCAAGACACAGGCATCCCAAAGTTTAGGGCTGCTCTGTTGACAAGAACCTCCACTTCGTTACACCTTAAATATCCCAGGAAAGAGGAAAATGGATAAAGAAGTTGTGGTCCTTATGTACAAAGGAATATCACTCAGCCATGAAATCAACGTCATAAGGCTAGTAGCAGCATGATGAGTGGATTTAGGTACGACGATTCTAAGTGAAATAAGTCACACAGGAAAAGACACTGATCCTAAGATATCACTTATAGAGGGAATGTAAAAACCGCTACACTTGAACTGAATTACAAAACAGAACAGAGTCACACGTTTAGAAAACACACTATGGCTGCTTAACGGGAAAGGAGAGGTGGGGTGATGCATAAAACAAGGGTTTCAAATTAGCTCAGATACCATTCCATAAACCCAATATGTAATAGACAAGACCTACTCCTTGCTCAGTGAACTGGACTCAACACCCCCTATTCACCGCCCTAGAATATATCTGAGTAGTAAGAATCTTAAAACCTATGTATTGATATCTCTCTGTAAGTGAGACTTGTGGATGTAAAGCGGCATAAACACAGCAGTGGAAAGCAGCTAAACCCCATTACAAAAATCAATTACTGGGCTTCCCGGGTTGCGCAGTGGTTGAGAATCTGCCTGCTAATGCAGGAAACACGGGTTCGAGCCCTGGTCTGGGAAGATCCCACATGCCGTGGAGCAACTAGGCCCGTGAGCCACAACTACTGAGCCTGCGCGTCTGGAGCCTGTGCTCCGCAACAAGAGAGGCCACAATAGTGAGAGGCCCGCGCACCGCGATGAAGAGTGGCCCCCACTTGCCACAACTGGAGAAAGCCCTAGCACAGAAACGAAGACCCAACATAGCAATCAATCAATCAATCAATCACTAAAGAAATCTTAAAAAAAAATTTGCTTATATTAAAAAAAAAACCATTACTTTAAAAAACCCGTGAAACAAAGACAGTGAAACAGAGAGAAATTCTTACCAAATTCGTTCAGGGGCTGTGATGCCACCTGGATTGACCATACCTAGACCCACAGGTGATTGAGACATAAGGGTGGACACTCAGGGGCTGAGAGGTTTGGTGAGGTTGGGGGAGCAAACGCAGACCCTTTAAAGGAATACTGCGTGGTACCCATCCCATGGGTCCCAAATCTCCAGGTTCAACGGCATCTTCCTACATCGAAAACATGCATGAGAAACCCAGAAGATGGTACACCGTGTGATCTGGAAACGTTTCTAAAACGCACCTCATTTCTCATCTCCTTGTGCTCGGGTTCGCCATTCCAGCCGCTTTACTAGCAATCTCCCTCCTTGGAGAATCAGCACCTTTAACCTCCTGTTCCGTACAGGTTGCAATTTGTCCTGAGGATGAACGGGAAGAGGGGGAACCAATGAGAGACTAGCTCTAGGTGTTGGGACAGGCACAGCTCACTCTATTTTCCCATCAGGAAGAAGAATTAACCACAGGCTCAGCCTGCGCCCGGAACCAGAATAGGGCCTGAAGCAATCCTGCGCTTTTGCGGCCAGCCTTCAAGAAAGCGAGTTGAAAAATGGAGCTCAGGGGCACTGCAATTCACAAACCTGCAGAGTTATAAATGATAACTCTCGTCCACAAATATATCGAGGGAAGGCAACGAAGAGGATTTGAAAGCAAGGCACAATTGCAGGAAACAGATTTCAGGAGGTAGATTCGAATCGCCTTTAAAGCACAGGAAAAGCGGCGAAACCTCGACAATGATGCCCTTGGCCAAAAAGGGCGTATGCGTTTTTTCCTGAATATATTCAGGAAAAAACGCATACGCCCTTTTTGGCCAACCAAGCAACCTGGAAAGGAAAATCAGCGCTACAAAGAAGTCTCGCTTCCCATCGGTCAAAAGGGCCATGCTGAATAAAGTGTCAAAACAAGAAATGCAGGACAGGCCATGGAGAAATGGGAGCCTTGCTACGCTGATGGGCGGGATGTAAATTGCCAACAGCCACTCTGGAGAAGTGTACGGTGTGTCCTGAAACATCTAAAAAACTCAGCTTACAGAGCATAGGGCACTTCCACTCATGGGCGTATAAATTGGGAAAACTAAAAATCAGCAAGACACAGGCATCCCAAAGTTTAGGGCTGCTCTGTTGACAAGAACCTCCACTTCGTTACACCTTAAATATCCCAGGAAAGAGAAAAATGGATAAAGAAGTTGTGGTCCTTATGTACAATGGAATATCACTCAGCCATGAAATCAACCTCATAAGGCTAGTAGCAGCATGATATGTGGATTTAGGTACGACGATTCTAAGTGAAATATGTCACACAGAAAAAGACACTTATCAGAAGATATCACTTATAGAGGGAATGTAAAAACCGCTACACTTGAACTGAATTACTAAACAGAACAGAGTCACACGTTTAGAAAACACACTATGGCTGCTTAACGGGAAAGGTGAGATGGGGTGATGCATAAAACAAGGGTTTCAAATTAGCTCAGATACCGTTCCATAAACCCAATATGTAATAGACAAGACCTACTCCTTGCTCAGTGAAGTGGACTCAAGACCCCCTATTCACCACCCAAGAATATATCTGACTAGTAAGAATCTTAAAACCTATGTATTGATATCTCTCTGTAAGTGAGTCTAGTGGGTGTAAAGCAGCATAAACACAACAGTGAAAAGCAGCTAAACCCCATTAAAAAAATCAATTACTTTTAAAAACCCGTGAAACAAAGACAGTGAAAGAGAGAGAAATTCTTACCAAATTCGTTCAGGGGCTGTGTTGCCACCTGTATTGACCATATCTAGACCCACAGGTGATTGAGACATAAGGGTGGACACTCAGGGGCTGAGAGGTTTGGTGAGGTTGGGGGAGCAAACGCAGACCCTTTAAAGGAATACTGTGTGGTACCCATCCCATGGGTCCCAAATCTCCAGGTTCAAGGGCATCTTCCTACATCGAAAACATGCATGAGAAACCCAGAAGATGGTACACCGTGTGATCGGGAAACGTTTCTAAAACGCTCCTCATTTCTCATCTCCTTGGGCTCGGGTTCGCCATTCCAGCCGCTTTACTAGCAATCTCCCTCCTTGGAGAATCAGCACCTTTAACCTCCTGTTCCGTACAGGTTGCAATTTGTCCTGAGGATGAACGGGAAGAGGGGGAACCAATGAGAGACTAGCTCTAGGTGTTGGGACAGGCACAGCTCACTCTATTTTCCCATCAGGAAGAAGAATTAACCACAGGCTCAGCCTGCGCCCGGAACCAGAATAGGGCCTGAAGCAATCCTGCGCTTTTGCGGCCAGCCTTCAATAAAGCGAGTTGAAAAATGGAGCTCAGGGGCACTGCAATTCACAAACCTGCAGAGTTATGAATGATAACTCTCGTCCACAAATATATCGAGGGAAGGCAACGAAGAGGATTTGAAAGCAAGGCAGAATTGCAGGAAACAGATTTCAGGAGGTAGATTCGAATCGCCTTTAAAGCACTGGAAAAGCGGCGAATCCTCGACAATGATGCCCTTGGCCAAAAAGGGCGTATGCGTTTTTTCCTGAATATATTCAGGAAAAAACGCATACGCCCTTTTTGGCCAACCAAGCAACCTGGAAAGGCAAATCAGCGCTACAAAGAAGTCTCGCTTCCCATCGGTCAAAAGGGCCATGCTGAATAAAGTGTCAAAACCAGAAATGCAGGACAGGCCATGGAGAAACGGGAGCCTTGCTACGCTGATGGGCGGGATGTAAATTGCCAACAGCCACTCTGGAGAAGTGTACGGTGTGTCCTGAAACATCTAAACAACTCAGCTTACAGAGCATAGGGCACTTCCACTTATGGGCGTATAAATTGGGAAAACTAAAAATCAGCAAGACACAGGCATCCCAAAGTTTAGGGCTGCTCTGTTGACAAGAACCTCCACTTCGTTACACCTTAAATATCCCAGGAAAGAGGAAAATGGATAAAGAAGTTGTGGTCCTTATGTACAAATGAATATCACTCAGCCATGAAATCAACGTCATAAGGCTAGTAGCAGCATGATGAGTGGATTTAGGTACGACGATTCTAAGTGAAATAAGTCACACAGAAAAAGACACTGATCCTAAGATATCACTTATAGAGGCAATGTAAAAACCGCTACACTTGAACTGAATTACAAAACAGAACAGAGTCACACGTTTAGAAAACACACTATGGCTGCTTAACGGGAAAGGTGAGATGGGGTGATGCATAAAACAAGGGTTTCAAATTAGCTCAGATACCGTTCCATAAACCCAATATGTAATAGACAAGACCTACTCCTTGCTCAGTGAACTGGACTCAAGACCCCCTATTGACCGCCCAAGAATATATCTGACTAGTAAGAATCTTAAAACCTATGTATTGATATCTCTCTGTAAGTGAGTCTAGTGGGTGTAAAGCAGCATAAACACAGCAGTGAAAAGCAGCTAAACCCCATTATAAAAATCAATTACTTTTAAAAACCCGTGAAACGAAGACAGTGAAAGAGAGAGAAATTCTTACCAAATTCGTTCAGAGGCTGTGATGCCACCTGTATTGACCATATCTAGACCCACAGCTGATTGAGACATAAGGGTGGACACTCAGGGGCTGAGAGGTTTGGTGAGGTTGGGGGAGCAAACGCAGACCCTTTAAAGGAATACTGCGTGGTACCCATCCCATGGGTCCCAAATATCCAGGTTCAAGGGCATCTTCCTACATCGAAAACATGCATCAGAAACCCAGAAGATGGTACACCGTGTGATCGGGAAACGTTTCTAAAACGCTCCACATTTCTGATCTCCTTGGGCTCGGGTTCGCCATTCCAGCCGCTTTACTAGCAATCTCCCTCCTTGGAGAATCTGCACCTTTAACCTCCTGTTCCGTACAGGTTGCAATTTGTCCTGAGGATGAACGGGAAGAGGGGGAACCAATGAGAGACTAGCTCTAGGTGTTGGGACAGGCACAGCTCACTCTATTTTCCCATCAGGAAGAAGAATTAACCACAGGCTCAGCCTGCGCCCGGAACCAGAATAGGGCCTGAAGCAATCCTGCGCTTTTGCGGCCAGCCTTCAAGAAAGCGAGTTGAAAAATGGAGCTCAGGGGCACTGCAATTCACAAACCTGCAGAGTTATAAATGATAACTCTCGTGCACAAATATATTGAGGGAAGGCAACGAAGAGGATTTGAAAGCAAGGCAGCATTGCAGGAAACAGATTTCAGGAGGTAGATTCGAATCGCCTTTAAAGCACAGGAAAAGCGGCAAAACCTCGACAATGATGCCCTTGGCCAAAAAGGGCGTATGCGTTTTTTCCTGAATATATTCCGGAAAAAACGCATACGCCCTTTTTGGCCAACCAAGCAACCTGGAAAGGCAAATCAGCGCTACAAAGAAGTCTCGCTTCCCATCGGTCAAAAGGGCCATGCTGAATAAAGTGTCAAAACCAGAAATGCAGGACAGGCCATGGAGAAACGGGAGCCTTGCTACGCTGATGGGCGGGATGTAAATTGCCAACAGCCACTCTGGAGAAGTGTACGGTGTGTCCTGAAACATCTAAACAACTCAGCTTACAGAGCATAGGGCACTTCCACTCATGGGCGTATAAATTGGGAAAACTAAAAATCAGCAAGACACAGGCACCCCAAAGTTTAGGGCTGCTCTGTTGACAAGAACCTCCACTTCGTTACACCTTAAATATCCCAGGAAAGAGGAAAATGGATAAAGAAGTTGTGGTCCTTATGTACAAAGGAATATCACTCAGCCATGAAATCAACATCATAAGGCTAGTAGCAGCATGATGAGTGGATTTAGGTACGACGATTCTAAGTGAAATAAGTCACACAGAAAAAGACACTGATCCTAAGATATCACTTATAGAGGGAATGTAAAAACCGCTACACTTGAACTGAATTACAAAACAGAATAGAGTCACACGTTTAGAAAACACACTATGGCTGCTTAACGGGAAAGCAGAGGTGGGGTGATGCATAAAACAAGGGTTTCAAATTAGCTCAGATACCGTTCCATAAACCCAATATGTAATAGACAAGACCTACTCCTTGCTCAGTGAACTGGACTCAACACCCCTTATTCACCGCCCAAGAATATATCTGACTAGTAAGAATGTTAAAACCTATGTATTGATATCTCTCTGTAAGTGAGACTTGTGGATGTAAAGCGGCATAAACACAGCAGTGAAAAGCAGCTAAACCCCATTACAAAAATCAATTACTGGGCTTCCCTGGTTGTGCAGTGTCTGAGAATCTGCCTGCTAATGCAGGAAACACGGGTTCGAGCCCTGGTCTGGGAAGATCCCACATGCCGTGGAGCAACTAGGCCCGTGAGCCACAACTACTGAGCCTGCGCGTCTGGAGCCTGTGCTCCGCAACAAGAGAGGCCACAATAGTGAGAGGCCCGCACACCGCGATGAAGAGTGGCCCCCACTTGCCACAACTGGAGAAAGCCCTAGCACAGAAACGAAGACCCAACATAGCAATCAATCAATCAATCAATCACTAAAGAAATCTTAAAAAAAAATTTGCTTATATTAAAAAAAAAACCATTACTTTAAAAAACCCGTGAAACAAAGACAGTGAAACAGAGAGAAATTCTTACCAAATTCGTTCAGGGGCTGTGATGCCACCTGGATTGACCATACCTAGACCCACAGGTGATTGAGACATAAGGGTGGACACTCAGGGGCTGAGAGGTTTGGTGAGGTTGGGGGAGCAAACGCAGACCCTTTAAAGGAATACTGCGTGGTACCCATCCCATGGGTCCCAAATCTCCAGGTTCAAGGGCATCTTCCTACATCGAAAACATGCATGAGAAACCCAGAAGATGGTACACCGTGTGATCGGGAAACGTTTCTAAAACGCACCTCATTTCTCATCTCCTTGTGCTCGGGTTCGCCATTCCAGCCGCTTTACTAGCAATCTCCCTCCTTGGAGAATCAGCACCTTTAACCTCCTGTTCCGTACAGGTTGCAATTTGTCCTGAGGATGAACGGGAAGAGGGGGAACCAATGAGAGACTAGCTCTAGGTGTTGGGACAGGCACAGCTCACTCTATTTTCCCATCAGGAAGAAGAATTAACCACAGGCTCAGCCTGCGCCCGGAACCAGAATAGGGCCTGAAGCAATCCTGCGCTTTTGCGGCCAGCCTTCAAGAAAGCGAGTTGAAAAATGGAGCTCAGGGCCACTGCAATTCACAAACCTGCAGAGTTATAAATGATAACTCTCGTCCACAAATATATCGAGGGAAGGCAACGAAGAGGATTTGAAAGCAAGGCAGAATTGCAGGAAACAGATTTCAGGAGGTAGATTCGAATCGCCTTTAAAGCACAGGAAAAGCGGCGAAACCTCGACAATGATGCCCTTGGCCAAAAAGGGCGTATGCGTTTTTTCCTGAATATATTCAGGAAAAAACGCATACGCCCTTTTTGGCCAACCAAGCAACCTGGAAAGGCAAATCAGCGCTACAAAGAAGTCTCGCTTCCCATCGGTCAAAAGGGCCATGCTGAATAAAGTGTCAAAACCAGAAATGCAGGACAGGCCATGGAGAAACGGGAGCCTTGCTACGCTGATGGGCGGGATGTAAATTGCCAACAGCCACCCTGGAGAAGTGTACGGTGTGTCCTGAAACATCTAAAAAACTCAGCTTACAGAGCATAGGGCACTTCCACTTATGGGCGTATAAATTGGGAAAACTAAAAATCAGCAAGACACAGGCATCCCAAAGTTTAGGGCTGCTCTGTTGACAAGAACCTCCACTTCGTTACACCTTAAATATCCCAGGAAAGAGGAAAATGGATAAAGAAGTTGTGGTCCTTATGTACAAAGGAATATCACTCAGCCATGAAATCAACGTCATAAGGCTAGTAGCAGCATGATGAGTGGATTTAGGTACGACGATTCTAAGTGAAATAAGTCACACAGAAAAAGACACTGATCCTAAGATATCACTTATAGAGGCAATGTAAAAACCGCTACACTTGAACTGAATTACAAAACAGAACAGAGTCACACGTTTAGAAAACACACTATGGCTGCTTAACGGGAAAGGTGAGATGGGGTGATGCATAAAACAAGGGTTTCAAATTAGCTCAGATACCGTTCCATAAACCCAATATGTAATAGACAAGACCTACTCCTTGCTCAGTGAACTGGACTCAAGACCCCCTATTGACCGCCCAAGAATATATCTGACTAGTAAGAATCTTAAAACCTATGTATTGATATCTCTCTGTAAGTGAGTCTAGTGGGTGTAAAGCAGCATAAACACAGCAGTGAAAAGCAGCTAAACCCCATTATAAAAATCAATTACTTTTAAAAACCCGTGAAACGAAGACAGTGAAAGAGAGAGAAATTCTTACCAAATTCGTTCAGGGGCTGTGATGCCACCTGTATTGACCATATCTAGACCCACAGCTGATTGAGACATAAGGGTGGACACTCAGGGGCTGAGAGGTTTGGTGAGGTTGGGGGAGCAAACGCAGACCCTTTAAAGGAATACTGCGTGGTACCCATCCCATGGGTCCCAAATATCCAGGTTCAAGGGCATCTTCCTACATCGAAAACATGCATGAGAAACCCAGAAGATGGTACACCGTGTGATCGGGAAACATTTCTAAAACGCTCCACATTTCTGATCTCCTTGGGCTCGGGTTCGCCATTCCAGCCGCTTTACTAGCAATCTCCCTCCTTGGAGAATCTGCACCTTTAACCTCCTGTTCCGTACAGGTTGCAATTTGTCCTGAGGATGAACGGGAAGAGGGGGAACCAATGAGAGACTAGCTCTAGGTGTTGGGACAGGCACAGCTCACTCTATTTTCCCATCAGGAAGAAGAATTAACCACAGGCTCAGCCTGCGCCCGGAACCAGAATAGGGCCTGAAGCAATCCTGCGCTTTTGCGGCCAGCCTTCAAGAAAGCGAGTTGAAAAATGGAGCTCAGGGGCACTGCAATTCACAAACCTGCAGAGTTATAAATGATAACTCTCGTGCACAAATATATTGAGGGAAGGCAACGAAGAGGATTTGAAAGCAAGGCAGCATTGCAGGAAACAGATTTCAGGAGGTAGATTCGAATCGCCTTTAAAGCACAGGAAAAGCGGCAAAACCTCGACAATGATGCCCTTGGCCAAAAAGGGCGTATGCGTTTTTTCCTGAATATATTCCGGAAAAAACGCATACGCCCTTTTTGGCCAACCAAGCAACCTGGAAAGGCAAATCAGCGCTACAAAGAAGTCTCGCTTCCCATCGGTCAAAAGGGCCATGCTGAATAAAGTGTCAAAACCAGAAATGCAGGACAGGCCATGGAGAAACGGGAGCCTTGCTACGCTGATGGGCGGGATGTAAATTGCCAACAGCCACTCTGGAGAAGTGTACGGTGTGTCCTGAAACAACTAAACAACTCAGCTTACAGAGCATAGGGCACTTCCACTCATGGGCGTATAAATTGGGAAAACTAAAAATCAGCAAGACACAGGCACCCCAAAGTTTAAGGCTGCTCTGTTGACAAGAACCTCCACTTCGTTACACCTTAAATATCCCAGGAAAGAGGAAAATGCATAAAGAAGTTGTGGTCCTTATGTACAAAGGAATATCACTCAGCCATGAAATCAACATCATAAGGCTAGTAGCAGCATGATGAGTGGATTTAGGTACGACGATTCTAAGTGAAATAAGTCACACAGAAAAAGACACTGATCCTAAGATATCACTTATAGAGGGAATGTAAAAACCGCTACACTTGAACTGAATTACAAAACAGAATAGAGTCACACGTTTAGAAAACACACTATGGCTGCTTAACGGGAAAGGAGAGGTGGGGTGATGCATAAAACAAGGGTTTCAAATTAGCTCAGATACCGTTCCATAAACCCAATATGTAATAGACAAGACCTACTCCTTGCTCAGTGAACTGGACTCAACACCCCTTATTCACCGCCCAAGAATATATCTGACTAGTAAGAATGTTAAAACCTATGTATTGATATCTCTCTGTAAGTGAGACTTGTGGATGTAAAGCGGCATAAACACAGCAGTGAAAAGCAGCTAAACCCCATTACAAAAATCAATTACTGGGCTTCCCTGGTTGTGCAGTGTCTGAGAATCTGCCTGCTAATGCAGGAAACACGGGTTCGAGCCCTGGTCTGGGAAGATCCCACATGCCGTGGAGCAACTAGGCCCGTGAGCCACAACTACTGAGCCTGCGCGTCTGGAGCCTGTGCTCCGCAACAAGAGAGGCCACAATAGTGAGAGGCCCGCACACCGCGATGAAGAGTGGCCCCCACTTGCCACAACTGGAGAAAGCCCTAGCACAGAAACGAAGACCCAACATAGCAATCAATCAATCAATCAATCACTAAAGAAATCTTAAAAAAAAATTTGCTTATATTAAAAAAAAAACCATTACTTTAAAAAACCCGTGAAACAAAGACAGTGAAACAGAGAGAAATTCTTACCAAATTCGTTCAGGGGCTGTGATGCCACCTGGATTGACCATACCTAGACCCACAGGTGATTGAGACATAAGGGTGGACACTCAGGGGCTGAGAGGTTTGGTGAGGTTGGGGGAGCAAACGCAGACCCTTTAAAGGAATACTGCGTGGTACCCATCCCATGGGTCCCAAATCTCCAGGTTCAAGGGCATCTTCCTACATCGAAAACATGCATGAGAAACCCAGAAGATGGTACACCGTGTGATCGGGAAACGTTTCTAAAACGCACCTCATTTCTCATCTCCTTGTGCTCGGGTTCGCCATTCCAGCCGCTTTACTAGCAATCTCCCTCCTTGGAGAATCAGCACCTTTAACCTCCTGTTCCGTACAGGTTGCAATTTGTCCTGAGGATGAACGGGAAGAGGGGGAACCAATGAGAGACTAGCTCTAGGTGTTGGGACAGGCACAGCTCACTCTATTTTCCCATCAGGAAGAAGAATTAACCACAGGCTCAGCCTGCGCCCGGAACCAGAATAGGGCCTGAAGCAATCCTGCGCTTTTGCGGCCAGCCTTCAAGAAAGCGAGTTGAAAAATGGAGCTCAGGGGCACTGCAATTCACAAACCTGCAGAGTTATAAATGATAACTCTCGTCCACAAATATATCGAGGGAAGGCAACGAAGAGGATTTGAAAGCAAGGCAGAATTGCAGGAAACAGATTTCAGGAGGTAGATTCGAATCGCCTTTAAAGCACAGGAAAAGCGGCGAAACCTCGACAATGATGCCCTTGGCCAAAAAGGGCGTATGCGTTTTTTCCTGAATATATTCAGGAAAAAACGCATACGCCCTTTTTGGCCAACCAAGCAACCTGGAAAGGCAAATCAGCGCTACAAAGAAGTCTCGCTTCCCATCGGTCAAAAGGGCCATGCTGAATAAAGTGTCAAAATCAGAAATGCAGGACAGGCCATGGAGAAACGGGAGCCTTGCTACGCTGATGGGCGGGATGTAAATTGCCAACAGCCACTCTGGAGAAGTGTACGGTGTGTCCTGAAACATCTAAAAAACTCAGCTTACAGAGCATAGGGCACTTCCACTTATGGGCGTATAAATTGGGAAAACTAAAAATCAGCAAGACACAGGCATCCCAAAGTTTAGGGCTGCTCTGTTGACAAGAACCTCCACTTCGTTACACCTTAAATATCCCAGGAAAGAGGAAAATGGATAAAGAAGTTGTGGTCCTTATGTACAAAGGAATATCACTCAGCCATGAAATCAACGTCATAAGGCTAGTAGCAGCATGATGAGTGGATTTAGGTACGACGATTCTAAGTGAAATAAGTCACACAGAAAAAGACACTGATCCTAAGATATCACTTATAGAGGCAATGTAAAAACCGCTACACTTGAACTGAATTACAAAACAGAACAGAGTCACACGTTTAGAAAACACACTATGGCTGCTTAACGGGAAAGGTGAGATAGGGTGATGCATAAAACAAGGGTTTCAAATTAGCTCAGATACCGTTCCATAAACCCAATATGTAATAGACAAGACCTACTCCTTGCTCAGTGAACTGGACTCAAGACCCCCTATTGACCGCCCAAGAATATATCTGACTAGTAAGAATCTTAAAACCTATGTATTGATATCTCTCTGTAAGTGAGTCTAGTGGGTGTAAAGCAGCATAAACACAGCAGTGAAAAGCAGCTAAACCCCATTATAAAAATCAATTACTTTTAAAAACCCGTGAAACGAAGACAGTGAAAGAGAGAGAAATTCTTACCAAATTCGTTCAGGGGCTGTGATGCCACCTGGATTGACCATATCTAGACCCACAGCTGATTGAGACATAAGGGTGGACACTCAGGGGCTGAGAGGTTTGGTGAGGTTGGGGGAGCAAACGCAGACCCTTTAAAGGAATACTGCGTGGTACCCATCCCATGGGTCCCAAATATCCAGGTTCAAGGGCATCTTCCTACATCGAAAACATGCATCAGAAACCCAGAAGATGGTACACCGTGTGATCGGGAAACGTTTCTAAAACGCTCCACATTTCTGATCTCCTTGGGCTCGGGTTCGCCATTCCAGCCGCTTTACTAGCAATCTCCCTCCTTGGAGAATCTGCACCTTTAACCTCCTGTTCCGTACAGGTTGCAATTTGTCCTGAGGATGAACGGGAAGAGGGGGAACCAATGAGAGACTAGCTCTAGGTATTGGGACAGGCACAGCTCACTCTATTTTCCCATCAGGAAGAAGAATTAACCACAGGCTCAGCCTGCGCCCGGAACCAGAATAGGGCCTGAAGCAATCCTGCGCTTTTGCGGCCAGCCTTCAAGAAAGCGAGTTGAAAAATGGAGCTCAGGGGCACTGCAATTCACAAACCTGCAGAGTTATAAATGATAACTCTCGTGCACAAATATATTGAGGGAAGGCAACGAAGAGGATTTGAAAGCAAGGCAGCATTGCAGGAAACAGATTTCAGGAGGTAGATTCGAATCGCCTTTAAAGCACAGGAAAAGCGGCAAAACCTCGACAATGATGCCCTTGGCCAAAAAGGGCGTATGCGTTTTTTCCTGAATATATTCCGGAAAAAACGCATACGCCCTTTTTGGCCAACCAAGCAACCTGGAAAGGCAAATCAGCGCTACAAAGAAGTCTCGCTTCCCATCGGTCAAAAGGGCCATGCTGAATAAAGTGTCAAAACCAGAAATGCAGGACAGGCCATGGAGAAACGGGAGCCTTGCTACGCTGATGGGCGGGATGTAAATTGCCAACAGCCACTCTGGAGAAGTGTACGGTGTGTCCTGAAACAACTAAACAACTCAGCTTACAGAGCATAGGGCACTTCCACTCATGGGCGTATAAATTGGGAAAACTAAAAATCAGCAAGACACAGGCACCCCAAAGTTTAAGGCTGCTCTGTTGACAAGAACCTCCACTTCGTTACACCTTAAATATCCCAGGAAAGAGGAAAATGGATAAAGAAGTTGTGGTCCTTATGTACAAAGGAATATCACTCAGCCATGAAATCAACCTCATAAGGCTAGTAGCAGCATGATGAGTGGATTTAGGTACGACGATTCTAAGTGAAATAAGTCACACAGAAAAAGACACTGATCCTAAGATATCACTTATAGAGGGAATGTAAAAACCGCTACACTTGAACTGAATTACAAAACAGAATAGAGTCACACGTTTAGAAAACACACTATGGCTGCTTAACGGGAAAGGAGAGGTGGGGTGATGCATAAAACAAGGGTTTCAAATTAGCTCAGATACCGTTCCATAAACCCAATATGTAATAGACAAGACCTACTCCTTGCTCAGTGAACTGGACTCAACACCCCTTATTCACCGCCCAAGAATATATCTGACTAGTAAGAATGTTAAAACCTATGTATTGATATCTCTCTGTAAGTGAGACTTGTGGATGTAAAGCGGCATAAACACAGCAGTGAAAAGCAGCTAAACCCCATTACAAAAATCAATTACTGGGCTTCCCTGGTTGTGCAGTGTCTGAGAATCTGCCTGCTAATGCAGGAAACACGGGTTCGAGCCCTGGTCTGGGAAGATCCCACATGCCGTGGAGCAACTAGGCCCGTGAGCCACAACTACTGAGCCTGCGCGTCTGGAGCCTGTGCTCCGCAACAAGAGAGGCCACAATAGTGAGAGGCCCGCACACCGCGATGAAGAGTGGCCCCCACTTGCCACAACTGGAGAAAGCCCTAGCACAGAAACGAAGACCCAACATAGCAATCAATCAATCAATCAATCACTAAAGAAATCTTAAAAAAAAATTTGCTTATATTAAAAAAAAAACCATTACTTTAAAAAACCCGTGAAACAAAGACAGTGAAACAGAGAGAAATTCTTACCAAATTCGTTCAGGGGCTGTGATGCCACCTGGATTGACCATACCTAGACCCACAGGTGATTGAGACATAAGGGTGGACACTCAGGGGCTGAGAGGTTTGGTGAGGTTGGGGGAGCAAACGCAGACCCTTTAAAGGAATACTGCGTGGTACCCATCCCATGGGTCCCAAATCTCCAGGTTCAAGGGCATCTTCCTACATCGAAAACATGCATGAGAAACCCAGAAGATGGTACACCGTGTGATCGGGAAACGTTTCTAAAACGCACCTCATTTCTCATCTCCTTGTGCTCGGGTTCGCCATTCCAGCCGCTTTACTAGCAATCTCCCTCCTTGGAGAATCAGCACCTTTAACCTCCTGTTCCGTACAGGTTGCAATTTGTCCTGAGGATGAACGGGAAGAGGGGGAACCAATGAGAGACTAGCTCTAGGTGTTGGGACAGGCACAGCTCACTCTATTTTCCCATCAGGAAGAAGAATTAACCACAGGCTCAGCCTGCGCCCGGAACCAGAATAGGGCCTGAAGCAATCCTGCGCTTTTGCGGCCAGCCTTCAAGAAAGCGAGTTGAAAAATGGAGCTCAGGGGCACTGCAATTCACAAACCTGCAGAGTTATAAATGATAACTCTCGTCCACAAATATATCGAGGGAAGGCAACGAAGAGGATTTGAAAGCAAGGCAGAATTGCAGGAAACAGATTTCAGGAGGTAGATTCGAATCGCCTTTAAAGCACAGGAAAAGCGGCGAAACCTCGACAATGATGCCCTTGGCCAAAAAGGGCGAATGCGTTTTTTCCTGAATATATTCAGGAAAAAACGCATACGCCCTTTTTGGCCAACCAAGCAACCTGGAAAGGCAAATCAGCGCTACAAAGAAATCTCGCTTCCCATCGGTCAAAAGGGCCATGCTGAATAAAGTGTCAAAACCAGAAATGCAGGACAGGCCATGGAGAAACGGGAGCCTTGCTACGCTGATGGGCGGGATGTAAATTGCCAACAGCCACCCTGGAGAAGTGTACGGTGTGTCCTGAAACATCTAAAAAACTCAGCTTACAGAGCATAGGGCACTTCCACTTATGGGCGTATAAATTGGGAAAACTAAAAATCAGCAAGACACAGGCATCCCAAAGTTTAGGGCTGCTCTGTTGACAAGAACCTCCACTTCGTTACACCTTAAATATCCCAGGAAAGAGGAAAATGGATAAAGAAGTTGTGGTCCTTATGTACAAAGGAATATCACTCAGCCATGAAATCAACGTCATAAGGCTAGTAGCAGCATGATGAGTGGATTTAGGTACGACGATTCTAAGTGAAATAAGTCACACAGAAAAAGACACTGATC
This sequence comes from Balaenoptera acutorostrata, assembly GCF_949987535.1. Taxonomy (NCBI): domain Eukaryota; kingdom Metazoa; phylum Chordata; class Mammalia; order Artiodactyla; family Balaenopteridae; genus Balaenoptera; species Balaenoptera acutorostrata. Next base: position 90,280,006 of record NC_080070.1, on the reverse strand, counting down.
CTAAGATATCACTTATAGAGGCAATGTAAAAACCGCTACACTTGAACTGAATTACAAAACAGAACAGAGTCACACGTTTAGAAAACACACTATGGCTGCTTAACGGGAAAGGTGAGATGGGGTGATGCATAAAACAAGGGTTTCAAATTAGCTCAGATACCGTTCCATAAACCCAATATGTAATAGACAAGACCTACTCCTTGCTCAGTGAACTGGACTCAAGACCCCCTATTGACCGCCCAAGAATATATCTGACTAGTAAGAATCTTAAAACCTATGTATTGATATCTCTCTGTAAGTGAGTCTAGTGGGTGTAAAGCAGCATAAACACAGCAGTGAAAAGCAGCTAAACCCCATTATAAAAATCAATTACTTTTAAAAACCCGTGAAACGAAGACAGTGAAAGAGAGAGAAATTCTTACCAAATTCGTTCAGGGGCTGTGATGCCACCTGTATTGACCATATCTAGACCCACAGCTGATTGAGACATAAGGGTGGACACTCAGGGGCTGAGAGGTTTGGTGAGGTTGGGGGAGCAAACGCAGACCCTTTAAAGGAATACTGCGTGGTACCCATCCCATGGGTCCCAAATATCCAGGTTCAAGGGCATCTTCCTACATCGAAAACATGCATCAGAAACCCAGAAGATGGTACACCGTGTGATCGGGAAACGTTTCTAAAACGCTCCACATTTCTGATCTCCTTGGGCTCGGGTTCGCCATTCCAGCCGCTTTACTAGCAATCTCCCTCCTTGGAGAATCTGCACCTTTAACCTCCTGTTCCGTACAGGTTGCAATTTGTCCTGAGGATGAACGGGAAGAGGGGGAACCAATGAGAGACTAGCTCTAGGTGTTGGGACAGGCACAGCTCACTCTATTTTCCCATCAGGAAGAAGAATTAACCACAGGCTCAGCCTGCGCCCGGAACCAGAATAGGGCCTGAAGCAATCCTGCGCTTTTGCGGCCAGCCTTCAAGAAAGCGAGTTGAAAAATGGAGCTCAGGGGCACTGCAATTCACAAACCTGCAGAGTTATAAATGATAACTCTCGTGCACAAATATATTGAGGGAAGGCAACGAAGAGGATTTGAAAGCAAGGCAGCATTGCAGGAAACAGATTTCAGGAGGTAGATTCGAATCGCCTTTAAAGCACAGGAAAAGCGGCAAAACCTCGACAATGATGCCCTTGGCCAAAAAGGGCGTATGCGTTTTTTCCTGAATATATTCCGGAAAAAACGCATACGCCCTTTTTGGCCAACCAAGCAACCTGGAAAGGCAAATCAGCGCTACAAAGAAGTCTCGCTTCCCATCGGTCAAAAGGGCCATGCTGAATAAAGTGTCAAAACCAGAAATGCAGGACAGGCCATGGAGAAACGGGAGCCTTGCTACGCTGATGGGCGGGATGTAAATTGCCAACAGCCACTCTGGAGAAGTGTACGGTGTGTCCTGAAACATCTAAACAACTCAGCTTACAGAGCATAGGGCACTTCCACTCATGGGCGTATAAATTGGGAAAACTAAAAATCAGCAAGACACAGGCACCCCAAAGTTTAAGGCTGCTCTGTTGACAAGAACCTCCACTTCGTTACACCTTAAATATCCCAGGAAAGAGGAAAATGGATAAAGAAGTTGTGGTCCTTATGTACAAAGGAATATCACTCAGCCATGAAATCAACATCATAAGGCTAGTAGCAGCATGATGAGTGGATTTAGGTACGACGATTCTAAGTGAAATAAGTCACACAGAAAAAGACACTGATCCTAAGATATCACTTATAGAGGGAATGTAAAAACCGCTACACTTGAACTGAATTACAAAACAGAATAGAGTCACACGTTTAGAAAACACACTATGGCTGCTTAACGGGAAAGGAGAGGTGGGGTGATGCATAAAACAAGGGTTTCAAATTAGCTCAGATACCGTTCCATAAACCCAATATGTAATAGACAAGACCTACTCCTTGCTCAGTGAACTGGACTCAACACCCCTTATTCACCGCCCAAGAATATATCTGACTAGTAAGAATGTTAAAACCTATGTATTGATATCTCTCTGTAAGTGAGACTTGTGGATGTAAAGCGGCATAAACACAGCAGTGAAAAGCAGCTAAACCCCATTACAAAAATCAATTACTGGGCTTCCCTGGTTGTGCAGTGTCTGAGAATCTGCCTGCTAATGCAGGAAACACGGGTTCGAGCCCTGGTCTGGGAAGATCCCACATGCCGTGGAGCAACTAGGCCCGTGAGCCACAACTACTGAGCCTGCGCGTCTGGAGCCTGTGCTCCGCAACAAGAGAGGCCACAATAGTGAGAGGCCCGCACACCGCGATGAAGAGTGGCCCCCACTTGCCACAACTGGAGAAAGCCCTAGCACAGAAACGAAGACCCAACATAGCAATCAATCAATCAATCAATCACTAAAGAAATCTTAAAAAAAAATTTGCTTATATTAAAAAAAAACCATTACTTTAAAAAACCCGTGAAACAAAGACAGTGAAACAGAGAGAAATTCTTACCAAATTCGTTCAGGGGCTGTGATGCCACCTGGATTGACCATACCTAGACCCACAGGTGATTGAGACATAAGGGTGGACACTCAGGGGCTGAGAGGTTTGGTGAGGTTGGGGGAGCAAACGCAGACCCTTTAAAGGAATACTGCGTGGTACCCATCCCATGGGTCCCAAATATCCAGGTTCAAGGGCATCTTCCTACATCGAAAACATGCATGAGAAACCCAGAAGATGGTACACCGTGTGATCGGGAAACGTTTCTAAAACGCACCTCATTTCTCATCTCCTTGTGCTCGGGTTCGCCATTCCAGCCGCTTTACTAGCAATCTCCCTCCTTGGAGAATCAGCACCTTTAACCTCCTGTTCCGTACAGGTTGCAATTTGTCCTGAGGATGAACGGGAAGAGGGGGAACCAATGAGAGACTAGCTCTAGGTGTTGGGACAGGCACAGCTCACTCTATTTTCCCATCAGGAAGAAGAATTAACCACAGGCTCAGCCTGCGCCCGGAACCAGAATAGGGCCTGAAGCAATCCTGCGCTTTTGCGGCCAGCCTTCAAGAAAGCGAGTTGAAAAATGGAGCTCAGGGGCACTGCAATTCACAAACCTGCAGAGTTATAAATGATAACTCTCGTCCACAAATATATCGAGGGAAGGCAACGAAGAGGATTTGAAAGCAAGGCACAATTGCAGGAAACAGATTTCAGGAGGTAGATTCGAATCGCCTTTAAAGCACAGGAAAAGCGGCGAAACCTCGACAATGATGCCCTTGGCCAAAAAGGGCGTATGCGTTTTTTCCTGAATATATTCAGGAAAAAACGCATACGCCCTTTTTGGCCAACCAAGCAACCTGGAAAGGCAAATCAGCGCTACAAAGAAGTCTCGCTTCCCATCGGTCAAAAGGGCCATGCTGAATAAAGTGTCAAAACCAGAAATGCAGGACAGGCCATGGAGAAACGGGAGCCTTGCTACGCTGATGGGCGGGATGTAAATTGCCAACAGCCACCCTGGAGAAGTGTACGGTGTGTCCTGAAACATCTAAAAAACTCAGCTTACAGAGCATAGGGCACTTCCACTTATGGGCGTATAAATTGGGAAAACTAAAAATCAGCAAGACACAGGCATCCCAAAGTTTAGGGCTGCTCTGTTGACAAGAACCTCCACTTCGTTACACCTTAAATATCCCAGGAAAGAGGAAAATGGATAAAGAAGTTGTGGTCCTTATGTACAAAGGAATATCACTCAGCCATGAAATCAACGTCATAAGGCTAGTAGCAGCATGATGAGTGGATTTAGGTACGACGATTCTAAGTGAAATAAGTCACACAGAAAAAGACACTGATCCTAAGATATCACTTATAGAGGCAATGTAAAAACCGCTACACTTGAACTGAATTACAAAACAGAACAGAGTCACACGTTTAGAAAACACACTATGGCTGCTTAACGGGAAAGGTGAGATGGGGTGATGCATAAAACAAGGGTTTCAAATTAGCTCAGATACCGTTCCATAAACCCAATATGTAATAGACAAGACCTACTCCTTGCTCAGTGAACTGGACTCAAGACCCCCTATTGACCGCCCAAGAATATATCTGACTAGTAAGAATCTTAAAACCTATGTATTGATATCTCTCTGTAAGTGAGTCTAGTGGGTGTAAAGCAGCATAAACACAGCAGTGAAAAGCAGCTAAACCCCATTATAAAAATCAATTACTTTTAAAAACCCGTGAAACGAAGACAGTGAAAGAGAGAGAAATTCTTACCAAATTCGTTCAGGGGCTGTGATGCCACCTGGATTGACCATATCTAGACCCACAGCTGATTGAGACATAAGGGTGGACACTCAGGGGCTGAGAGGTTTGGTGAGGTTGGGGGAGCAAACGCAGACCCTTTAAAGGAATACTGCGTGGTACCCATCCCATGGGTCCCAAATATCCAGGTTCAAGGGCATCTTCCTACATCGAAAACATGCATCAGAAACCCAGAAGATGGTACACCGTGTGATCGGGAAACGTTTCTAAAACGCTCCACATTTCTGATCTCCTTGGGCTCGGGTTCGCCATTCCAGCCGCTTTACTAGCAATCTCCCTCCTTGGAGAATCTGCACCTTTAACCTCCTGTTCCGTACAGGTTGCAATTTGTCCTGAGGATGAACGGGAAGAGGGGGAACCAATGAGAGACTAGCTCTAGGTGTTGGGACAGGCACAGCTCACTCTATTTTCCCATCAGGAAGAAGAATTAACCACAGGCTCAGCCTGCGCCCGGAACCAGAATAGGGCCTGAAGCAATCCTGCGCTTTTGCGGCCAGCCTTCAAGAAAGCGAGTTGAAAAATGGAGCTCAGGGGCACTGCAATTCACAAACCTGCAGAGTTATAAATGATAACTCTCGTGCACAAATATATTGAGGGAAGGCAACGAAGAGGATTTGAAAGCAAGGCAGCATTGCAGGAAACAGATTTCAGGAGGTAGATTCGAATCGCCTTTAAAGCACAGGAAAAGCGGCAAAACCTCGACAATGATGCCCTTGGCCAAAAAGGGCGTATGCGTTTTTTCCTGAATATATTCCGGAAAAAACGCATACGCCCTTTTTGGCCAACCAAGCAACCTGGAAAGGCAAATCAGCGCTACAAAGAAGTCTCGCTTCCCATCGGTCAAAAGGGCCATGCTGAATAAAGTGTCAAAACCAGAAATGCAGGACAGGCCATGGAGAAACGGGAGCCTTGCTACGCTGATGGGCGGGATGTAAATTGCCAACAGCCACTCTGGAGAAGTGTACGGTGTGTCCTGAAACATCTAAACAACTCAGCTTACAGAGCATAGGGCACTTCCACTCATGGGCGTATAAATTGGGAAAACTAAAAATCAGCAAGACACAGGCACCCCAAAGTTTAAGGCTGCTCTGTTGACAAGAACCTCCACTTCGTTACACCTTAAATATCCCAGGAAAGAGGAAAATGGATAAAGAAGTTGTGGTCCTTATGTACAAAGGAATATCACTCAGCCATGAAATCAACCTCATAAGGCTAGTAGCAGCATGATGAGTGGATTTAGGTACGACGATTCTAAGTGAAATAAGTCACACAGAAAAAGACACTGATCCTAAGATATCACTTATAGAGGGAATGTAAAAACCGCTACACTTGAACTGAATTACAAAACAGAATAGAGTCACACGTTTAGAAAACACACTATGGCTGCTTAACGGGAAAGGAGAGGTGGGGTGATGCATAAAACAAGGGTTTCAAATTAGCTCAGATACCGTTCCATAAACCCAATATGTAATAGACAAGACCTACTCCTTGCTCAGTGAACTGGACTCAACACCCCTTATTCACCGCCCAAGAATATATCTGACTAGTAAGAATGTTAAAACCTATGTATTGATATCTCTCTGTAAGTGAGACTTGTGGATGTAAAGCGGCATAAACACAGCAGTGAAAAGCAGCTAAACCCCATTACAAAAATCAATTACTGGGCTTCCCTGGTTGTGCAGTGTCTGAGAATCTGCCTGCTAATGCAGGAAACACGGGTTCGAGCCCTGGTCTGGGAAGATCCCACATGCCGTGGAGCAACTAGGCCCGTGAGCCACAACTACTGAGCCTGCGCGTCTGGAGCCTGTGCTCCGCAACAAGAGAGGCCACAATAGTGAGAGGCCCGCACACCGCGATGAAGAGTGGCCCCCACTTGCCACAACTGGAGAAAGCCCTAGCACAGAAACGAAGACCCAACATAGCAATCAATCAATCAATCAATCACTAAAGAAATCTTAAAAAAAAATTTGCTTATATTAAAAAAAAACCATTACTTTAAAAAACCCGTGAAACAAAGACAGTGAAACAGAGAGAAATTCTTACCAAATTCGTTCAGGGGCTGTGATGCCACCTGGATTGACCATACCTAGACCCACAGGTGATTGAGACATAAGGGTGGACACTCAGGGGCTGAGAGGTTTGGTGAGGTTGGGGGAGCAAACGCAGACCCTTTAAAGGAATACTGCGTGGTACCCATCCCATGGGTCCCAAATCTCCAGGTTCAAGGGCATCTTCCTACATCGAAAACATGCATGAGAAACCCAGAAGATGGTACACCGTGTGATCGGGAAACGTTTCTAAAACGCACCTCATTTCTCATCTCCTTGTGCTCGGGTTCGCCATTCCAGCCGCTTTACTAGCAATCTCCCTCCTTGGAGAATCAGCACCTTTAACCTCCTGTTCCGTACAGGTTGCAATTTGTCCTGAGGATGAACGGGAAGAGGGGGAACCAATGAGAGACTAGCTCTAGGTGTTGGGACAGGCACAGCTCACTCTATTTTCCCATCAGGAAGAAGAATTAACCACAGGCTCAGCCTGCGCCCGGAACCAGAATAGGGCCTGAAGCAATCCTGCGCTTTTGCGGCCAGCCTTCAAGAAAGCGAGTTGAAAAATGGAGCTCAGGGGCACTGCAATTCACAAACCTGCAGAGTTATAAATGATAACTCTCGTCCACAAATATATCGAGGGAAGGCAACGAAGAGGATTTGAAAGCAAGGCAGAATTGCAGGAAACAGATTTCAGGAGGTAGATTCGAATCGCCTTTAAAGCACAGGAAAAGCGGCGAAACCTCGACAATGATGCCCTTGGCCAAAAAGGGCGTATGCGTTTTTTCCTGAATATATTCAGGAAAAAACGCATACGCCCTTTTTGGCCAACCAAGCAACCTGGAAAGGCAAATCAGCGCTACAAAGAAGTCTCGCTTCCCATCGGTCAAAAGGGCCATGCTGAATAAAGTGTCAAAACCAGAAATGCAGGACAGGCCATGGAGAAACGGGAGCCTTGCTACGCTGATGGGCGGGATGTAAATTGCCAACAGCCACCCTGGAGAAGTGTACGGTGTGTCCTGAAACATCTAAAAAACTCAGCTTACAGAGCATAGGGCACTTCCACTTATGGGCGTATAAATTGGGAAAACTAAAAATCAGCAAGACACAGGCATCCCAAAGTTTAGGGCTGCTCTGTTGACAAGAACCTCCACTTCGTTACACCTTAAATATCCCAGGAAAGAGGAAAATGGATAAAGAAGTTGTGGTCCTTATGTACAAAGGAATATCACTCAGCCATGAAATCAACGTCATAAGGCTAGTAGCAGCATGATGAGTGGATTTAGGTACGACGATTCTAAGTGAAATAAGTCACACAGAAAAAGACACTGATCCTAAGATATCACTTATAGAGGCAATGTAAAAACCGCTACACTTGAACTGAATTACAAAACAGAACAGAGTCACACGTTTAGAAAACACACTATGGCTGCTTAACGGGAAAGGTGAGATGGGGTGATGCATAAAACAAGGGTTTCAAATTAGCTCAGATACCGTTCCATAAACCCAATATGTAATAGACAAGACCTACTCCTTGCTCAGTGAACTGGACTCAAGACCCCCTATTGACCGCCCAAGAATATATCTGACTAGTAAGAATCTTAAAACCTATGTATTGATATCTCTCTGTAAGTGAGTCTAGTGGGTGTAAAGCAGCATAAACACAGCAGTGAAAAGCAGCTAAACCCCATTATAAAAATCAATTACTTTTAAAAACCCGTGAAACGAAGACAGTGAAAGAGAGAGAAATTCTTACCAAATTCGTTCAGGGGCTGTGATGCCACCTGGATTGACCATATCTAGACCCACAGCTGATTGAGACATAAGGGTGGACACTCAGGGGCTGAGAGGTTTGGTGAGGTTGGGGGAGCAAACGCAGACCCTTTAAAGGAATACTGCGTGGTACCCATCCCATGGGTCCCAAATATCCAGGTTCAAGGGCATCTTCCTACATCGAAAACATGCATCAGAAACCCAGAAGATGGTACACCGTGTGATCGGGAAACGTTTCTAAAACGCTCCACATTTCTGATCTCCTTGGGCTCGGGTTCGCCATTCCAGCCGCTTTACTAGCAATCTCCCTCCTTGGAGAATCTGCACCTTTAACCTCCTGTTCCGTACAGGTTGCAATTTGTCCTGAGGATGAACGGGAAGAGGGGGAACCAATGAGAGACTAGCTCTAGGTATTGGGACAGGCACAGCTCACTCTATTTTCCCATCACGAAGAAGAATTAACCACAGGCTCAGCCTGCGCCCGGAACCAGAATAGGGCCTGAAGCAATCCTGCGCTTTTGCGGCCAGCCTTCAAGAAAGCGAGTTGAAAAATGGAGCTCAGGGGCACTGCAATTCACAAACCTGCAGAGTTATAAATGATAACTCTCGTGCACAAATATATTGAGGGAAGGCAACGAAGAGGATTTGAAAGCAAGGCAGCATTGCAGGAAACAGATTTCAGGAGGTAGATTCGAATCGCCTTTAAAGCACAGGAAAAGCGGCAAAACCTCGACAATGATGCCCTTGGCCAAAAAGGGCGTATGCGTTTTTTCCTGAATATATTCAGGAAAAAACGCATACGCCCTTTTTGGCCAACCAAGCAACCTGGAAAGGCAAATCAGCGCTACAAAGAAGTCTCGCTTCCCATCGGTCAAAAGGGCCATGCTGAATAAAGTGTCAAAACCAGAAATGCAGGACAGGCCATGGAGAAACGGGAGCCTTGCTACGCTGATGGGCGGGATGTAAATTGCCAACAGCCACCCTGGAGAAGTGTACGGTGTGTCCTGAAACATCTAAAAAACTCAGCTTACAGAGCATAGGGCACTTCCACTTATGGGCGTATAAATTGGGAAAACTAAAAATCAGCAAGACACAGGCATCCCAAAGTTTAGGGCTGCTCTGTTGACAAGAACCTCCACTTCGTTACACCTTAAATATCCCAGGAAAGAGGAAAATGGATAAAGAAGTTGTGGTCCTTATGTACAAAGGAATATCACTCAGCCATGAAATCAACGTCATAAGGCTAGTAGCAGCATGATGAGTGGATTTAGGTACGACGATTCTAAGTGAAATAAGTCACACAGAAAAAGACACTGATCCTAAGATATCACTTATAGAGGCAATGTAAAAACCGCTACACTTGAACTGAATTACAAAACAGAACAGAGTCACACGTTTAGAAAACACACTATGGCTGCTTAACGGGAAAGGTGAGATGGGGTGATGCATAAAACAAGGGTTTCAAATTAGCTCAGATACCGTTCCATAAACCCAATATGTAATAGACAAGACCTACTCCTTGCTCAGTGAACTGGACTCAAGACCCCCTATTGACCGCCCAAGAATATATCTGACTAGTAAGAATCTTAAAACCTATGTATTGATATCTCTCTGTAAGTGAGTCTAGTGGGTGTAAAGCAGCATAAACACAGCAGTGAAAAGCAGCTAAACCCCATTATAAAAATCAATTACTTTTAAAAACCCGTGAAACGAAGACAGTGAAAGAGAGAGAAATTCTTACCAAATTCGTTCAGGGGCTGTGATGCCACCTGGATTGACCATATCTAGACCCACAGCTGATTGAGACATAAGGGTGGACACTCAGGGGCTGAGAGGTTTGGTGAGGTTGGGGGAGCAAACGCAGACCCTTTAAAGGAATACTGCGTGGTACCCATCCCATGGGTCCCAAATATCCAGGTTCAAGGGCATCTTCCTACATCGAAAACATGCATCAGAAACCCAGAAGATGGTACACCGTGTGATCGGGAAACGTTTCTAAAACGCTCCACATTTCTGATCTCCTTGGGCTCGGGTTCGCCATTCCAGCCGCTTTACTAGCAATCTCCCTCCTTGGAGAATCTGCACCTTTAACCTCCTGTTCCGTACAGGTTGCAATTTGTCCTGAGGATGAACGGGAAGAGGGGGAACCAATGAGAGACTAGCTCTAGGTGTTGGGACAGGCACAGCTCACTCTATTTTCCCATCAGGAAGAAGAATTAACCACAGGCTCAGCCTGCGCCCGGAACCAGAATAGGGCCTGAAGCAATCCTGCGCTTTTGCGGCCAGCCTTCAAGAAAGCGAGTTGAAAAATGGAGCTCAGGGGCACTGCAATTCACAAACCTGCAGAGTTATAAATGATAACTCTCGTGCACAAATATATTGAGGGAAGGCAACGAAGAGGATTTGAAAGCAAGGCAGCATTGCAGGAAACAGATTTCAGGAGGTAGATTCGAATCGCCTTTAAAGCACAGGAAAAGCGGCAAAACCTCGACAATGATGCCCTTGGCCAAAAAGGGCGTATGCGTTTTTTCCTGAATATATTCCGGAAAAAACGCATACGCCCTTTTTGGCCAACCAAGCAACCTGGAAAGGCAAATCAGCGCTACAAAGAAGTCTCGCTTCCCATCGGTCAAAAGGGCCATGCTGAATAAAGTGTCAAAACCAGAAATGCAGGACAGGCCATGGAGAAACGGGAGTCTTGCTACGCTGATGGGCGGGATGTAAATTGCCAACAGCCACTCTGGAGAAGTGTACGGTGTGTCCTGAAACATCTAAACAACTCAGCTTACAGAGCATAGGGCACTTCCACTCATGGGCGTATAAATTGGGAAAACTAAAAATCAGCAAGACACAGGCACCCCAAAGTTTAAGGCTGCTCTGTTGACAAGAACCTCCACTTCGTTACACCTTAAATATCCCAGGAAAGAGGAAAATGGATAAAGAAGTTGTGGTCCTTATGTACAAAGGAATATCACTCAGCCATGAAATCAACCTCATAAGGCTAGTAGCAGCATGATGAGTGGATTTAGGTACGACGATTCTAAGTGAAATAAGTCACACAGAAAAAGACACTGATCCTAAGATATCACTTATAGAGGGAATGTAAAAACCGCTACACTTGAACTGAATTACAAAACAGAATAGAGTCACACGTTTAGAAAACACACTATGGCTGCTTAACGGGAAAGGAGAGGTGGGGTGATGCATAAAACAAGGGTTTCAAATTAGCTCAGATACCGTTCCATAAACCCAATATGTAATAGACAAGACCTACTCCTTGCTCAGTGAACTGGACTCAACACCCCTTATTCACCGCCCAAGAATATATCTGACTAGTAAGAATGTTAAAACCTATGTATTGATATCTCTCTGTAAGTGAGACTTGTGGATGTAAAGCGGCATAAACACAGCAGTGAAAAGCAGCTAAACCCCATTACAAAAATCAATTACTGGGCTTCCCTGGTTGTGCAGTGTCTGAGAATCTGCCTGCTAATGCAGGAAACACGGGTTCGAGCCCTGGTCTGGGAAGATCCCACATGCCGTGGAGCAACTAGGCCCGTGAGCCACAACTACTGAGCCTGCGCGTCTGGAGCCTGTGCTCCGCAACAAGAGAGGCCACAATAGTGAGAGGCCCGCACACCGCGATGAAGAGTGGCCCCCACTTGCCACAACTGGAGAAAGCCCTAGCACAGAAACGAAGACCCAACATAGCAATCAATCAATCAATCAATCACTAAAGAAATCTTAAAAAAAAATTTGCTTATATTAAAAAAAAACCATTACTTTAAAAAACCCGTGAAACAAAGACAGTGAAACAGAGAGAAATTCTTACCAAATTCGTTCAGGGGCTGTGATGCCACCTGGATTGACCATACCTAGACCCACAGGTGATTGAGACATAAGGGTGGACACTCAGGGGCTGAGAGGTTTGGTGAGGTTGGGGGAGCAAACGCAGACCCTTTAAAGGAATACTGCGTGGTACCCATCCCATGGGTCCCAAATCTCCAGGTTCAAGGGCATCTTCCTACATCGAAAACATGCATGAGAAACCCAGAAGATGGTACACCGTGTGATCGGGAAACGTTTCTAAAACGCACCTCATTTCTCATCTCCTTGTGCTCGGGTTCGCCATTCCAGCCGCTTTACTAGCAATCTCCCTCCTTGGAGAATCAGCACCTTTAACCTCCTGTTCCGTACAGGTTGCAATTTGTCCTGAGGATGAACGGGAAGAGGGGGAACCAATGAGAGACTAGCTCTAGGTGTTGGGACAGGCACAGCTCACTCTATTTTCCCATCAGGAAGAAGAATTAACCACAGGCTCAGCCTGCGCCCGGAACCAGAATAGGGCCTGAAGCAATCCTGCGCTTTTGCGGCCAGCCTTCAAGAAAGCGAGTTGAAAAATGGAGCTCAGGGGCACTGCAATTCACAAACCTGCAGAGTTATAAATGATAACTCTCGTCCACAAATATATCGAGGGAAGGCAACGAAGAGGATTTGAAAGCAAGGCAGAATTGCAGGAAACAGATTTCAGGAGGTAGATTCGAATCGCCTTTAAAGCACAGGAAAAGCGGCGAAACCTCGACAATGATGCCCTTGGCCAAAAAGGGCGTATGCGTTTTTTCCTGAATATATTCAGGAAAAAACGCATACGCCCTTTTTGGCCAACCAAGCAACCTGGAAAGGCAAATCAGCGCTACAAAGAAGTCTCGCTTCCCATCGGTCAAAAGGGCCATGCTGAATAAAGTGTCAAAACCAGAAATGCAGGACAGGCCATGGAGAAACGGGAGCCTTGCTACGCTGATGGGCGGGATGTAAATTGCCAACAGCCACCCTGGAGAAGTGTACGGTGTGTCCTGAAACATCTAAAAAACTCAGCTTACAGAGCATAGGGCACTTCCACTTATGGGCGTATAAATTGGGAAAACTAAAAATCAGCAAGACACAGGCATCCCAAAGTTTAGGGCTGCTCTGTTGACAAGAACCTCCACTTCGTTACACCTTAAATATCCCAGGAAAGAGGAAAATGGATAAAGAAGTTGTGGTCCTTATGTACAAAGGAATATCACTCAGCCATGAAATCAACGTCATAAGGCTAGTAGCAGCATGATGAGTGGATTTAGGTACGACGATTCTAAGTGAAATAAGTCACACAGAAAAAGACACTGATCCTAAGATATCACTTATAGAGGCAATGTAAAAACCGCTACACTTGAACTGAATTACAAAACAGAACAGAGTCACACGTTTAGAAAACACACTATGGCTGCTTAACGGGAAAGGTGAGATGGGGTGATGCATAAAACAAGGGTTTCAAATTAGCTCAGATACCGTTCCATAAACCCAATATGTAATAGACAAGACCTACTCCTTGCTCAGTGAACTGGACTCAAGACCCCCTATTGACCGCCCAAGAATATATCTGACTAGTAAGAATCTTAAAACCTATGTATTGATATCTCTCTGTAAGTGAGTCTAGTGGGTGTAAAGCAGCATAAACACAGCAGTGAAAAGCAGCTAAACCCCATTATAAAAATCAATTACTTTTAAAAACCCGTGAAACGAAGACAGTGAAAGAGAGAGAAATTCTTACCAAATTCGTTCAGGGGCTGTGATGCCACCTGGATTGACCATATCTAGACCCACAGCTGATTGAGACATAAGGGTGGACACTCAGGGGCTGAGAGGTTTGGTGAGGTTGGGGGAGCAAACGCAGACCCTTTAAAGGAATACTGCGTGGTACCCATCCCATGGGTCCCAAATATCCAGGTTCAAGGGCATCTTCCTACATCGAAAACATGCATCAGAAACCCAGAAGATGGTACACCGTGTGATCGGGAAACGTTTCTAAAACGCTCCACATTTCTGATCTCCTTGGGCTCGGGTTCGCCATTCCAGCCGCTTTACTAGCAATCTCCCTCCTTGGAGAATCTGCACCTTTAACCTCCTGTTCCGTACAGGTTGCAATTTGTCCTGAGGATGAACGGGAAGAGGGGGAACCAATGAGAGACTAGCTCTAGGTATTGGGACAGGCACAGCTCACTCTATTTTCCCATCAGGAAGAAGAATTAACCACAGGCTCAGCCTGCGCCCGGAACCAGAATAGGGCCTGAAGCAATCCTGCGCTTTTGCGGCCAGCCTTCAAGAAAGCGAGTTGAAAAATGGAGCTCAGGGGCACTGCAATTCACAAACCTGCAGAGTTATAAATGATAACTCTCGTGCACAAATATATTGAGGGAAGGCAACGAAGAGGATTTGAAAGCAAGGCAGCATTGCAGGAAACAGATTTCAGGAGGTAGATTCGAATCGCCTTTAAAGCACAGGAAAAGCGGCAAAACCTCGACAATGATGCCCTTGGCCAAAAAGGGCGTATGCGTTTTTTCCTGAATATATTCCGGAAAAAACGCATACGCCCTTTTTGGCCAACCAAGCAACCTGGAAAGGCAAATCAGCGCTACAAAGAAGTCTCGCTTCCCATCGGTCAAAAGGGCCATGCTGAATAAAGTGTCAAAACCAGAAATGCAGGACAGGCCATGGAGAAACGGGAGCCTTGCTACGCTGATGGGCGGGATGTAAATTGCCAACAGCCACTCTGGAGAAGTGTACGGTGTGTCCTGAAACATCTAAACAACTCAGCTTACAGAGCATAGGGCACTTCCACTCATGGGCGTATAAATTGGGAAAACTAAAAATCAGCAAGACACAGGCACCCCAAAGTTTAAGGCTGCTCTGTTGACAAGAACCTCCACTTCGTTACACCTTAAATATCCCAGGAAAGAGGAAAATGGATAAAGAAGTTGTGGTCCTTATGTACAAAGGAATATCACTCAGCCATGAAATCAACCTCATAAGGCTAGTAGCAGCATGATGAGTGGATTTAGGTACGACGATTCTAAGTGAAATAAGTCACACAGAAAAAGACACTGATCCTAAGATATCACTTATAGAGGGAATGTAAAAACCGCTACACTTGAACTGAATTACAAAACAGAATAGAGTCACACGTTTAGAAAACACACTATGGCTGCTTAACGGGAAAGGAGAGGTGGGGTGATGCATAAAACAAGGGTTTCAAATTAGCTCAGATACCGTTCCATAAACCCTATATGTAATAGACAAGACCTACTCCTTGCTCAGTGAACTGGACTCAACACCCCTTATTCACCGCCCAAGAATATATCTGACTAGTAAGAATGTTAAAACCTATGTATTGATATCTCTCTGTAAGTGAGACTTGTGGATGTAAAGCGGCATAAACACAGCAGTGAAAAGCAGCTAAACCCCATTACAAAAATCAATTACTGGGCTTCCCTGGTTGTGCAGTGTCTGAGAATCTGCCTGCTAATGCAGGAAACACGGGTTCGAGCCCTGGTCTGGGAAGATCCCACATGCCGTGGAGCAACTAGGCCCGTGAGCCACAACTACTGAGCCTGCGCGTCTGGAGCCTGTGCTCCGCAACAAGAGAGGCCACAATAGTGAGAGGCCCGCACACCGCGATGAAGAGTGGCCCCCACTTGCCACAACTGGAGAAAGCCCTAGCACAGAAACGAAGACCCAACATAGCAATCAATCAATCAATCAATCACTAAAGAAATCTTAAAAAAAAATTTGCTTATATTAAAAAAAAAACCATTACTTTAAAAAACCCGTGAAACAAAGACAGTGAAACAGAGAGAAATTCTTACCAAATTCGTTCAGGGGCTGTGATGCCACCTGGATTGACCATACCTAGACCCACAGGTGATTGAGACATAAGGGTGGACACTCAGGGGCTGAGAGGTTTGGTGAGGTTGGGGGAGCAAACGCAGACCCTTTAAAGGAATACTGCGTGGTACCCATCCCATGGGTCCCAAATCTCCAGGTTCAAGGGCATCTTCCTACATCGAAAACATGCATCAGAAACCCAGAAGATGGTACACCGTGTGATCGGGAAACGTTTCTAAAACGCACCTCATTTCTCATCTCCTTGGGCTCGGGTTCGCCATTCCAGCCGCTTTACTAGCAATCTCCCTCCTTGGAGAATCAGCACCTTTAACCTCCTGTTCCGTACAGGTTGCAATTTGTCCTGAGGATGAACGGGAAGAGGGGGAACCAATGAGAGACTAGCTCTAGGTGTTGGGACAGGCACAGCTCACTCTATTTTCCCATCAGGAAGAAGAATTAACCACAGGCTCAGCCTGCGCCCGGAACCAGAATAGGGCCTGAAGCAATCCTGCGCTTTTGCGGCCAGCCTTCAAGAAAGCGAGTTGAAAAATGGAGCTCAGGGGCACTGCAATTCACAAACCTGCAGAGTTATAAATGATAACTCTCGTCCACAAATATATCGAGGGAAGGCAACGAAGAGGATTTGAAAGCAAGGCACAATTGCAGGAAACAGATTTCAGGAGGTAGATTCGAATCGCCTTTAAAGCACAGGAAAAGCGGCGAAACCTCGACAATGATGCCCTTGGCCAAAAAGGGCGTATGCGTTTTTTCCTGAATATATTCAGGAAAAAACGCATACGCCCTTTTTGGCCAACCAAGCAACCTGGAAAGGCAAATCAGCGCTACAAAGAAGTCTCGCTTCCCATCGGTCAAAAGGGCCATGCTGAATAAAGTGTCAAAACCAGAAATGCAGGACAGGCCATGGAGAAACGGGAGCCTTGCTACGCTGATGGGCGGGATGTAAATTGCCAACAGCCACTCTGGAGAAGTGTACGGTGTGTCCTGAAACATCTAAACAACTCAGCTTACAGAGCATAGGGCACTTCCACTCATGGGCGTATAAATTGGGAAAACTAAAAATCAGCAAGACACAGGCACTCCAAAGTTTAGGGCTGCTCTGTTGACAAGAACCTCCACTTCGTTACACCTTAAATATCCCAGGAAAGAGGAAAATGGATAAAGAAGTTGTGGTCCTTATGTACAAAGGAATATCACTCAGCCATGAAATCAACCTCATAAGGCTAGTAGCAGCATGATGAGTGGATTTAGGTACGACGATTCTAAGTGAAATAAGTCACACAGAAAAAGACACTGATCCTAAGATATCACTTATAGAGGCAATGTAAAAACCGCTACACTTGAACTGAATTACAAAACAGAACAGAGTCACACGTTTAGAAAACACACTATGGCTGCTTAACGGGAAAGGTGAGATGGGGTGATGCATAAAACAAGGGTTTCAAATTAGCTCAGATACCGTTCCATAAACCCAATATGTAATAGACAAGACCTACTCCTTGCTCAGTGAACTGGACTCAAGACCCCCTATTGACCGCCCAAGAATATATCTGACTAGTAAGAATCTTAAAACCTATGTATTGATATCTCTCTGTAAGTGAGTCTAGTGGGTGTAAAGCAGCATAAACACAGCAGTGAAAAGCAGCTAAACCCCATTATAAAAATCAATTACTTTTAAAAACCCGTGAAACGAAGACAGTGAAAGAGAGAGAAATTCTTACCAAATTCGTTCAGGGGCTGTGATGCCACCTGGATTGACCATATCTAGACCCACAGCTGATTGAGACATAAGGGTGGACACTCAGGGGCTGAGAGGTTTGGTGAGGTTGGGGGAGCAAACGCAGACCCTTTAAAGGAATACTGCGTGGTACCCATCCCATGGGTCCCAAATATCCAGGTTCAAGGGCATCTTCCTACATCGAAAACATGCATCAGAAACCCAGAAGATGGTACACCGTGTGATCGGGAAACGTTTCTAAAACGCTCCACATTTCTGATCTCCTTGGGCTCGGGTTCGCCATTCCAGCCGCTTTACTAGCAATCTCCCTCCTTGGAGAATCTGCACCTTTAACCTCCTGTTCCGTACAGGTTGCAATTTGTCCTGAGGATGAACGGGAAGAGGGGGAACCAATGAGAGACTAGCTCTAGGTATTGGGACAGGCACAGCTCACTCTATTTTCCCATCAGGAAGAAGAATTAACCACAGGCTCAGCCTGCGCCCGGAACCAGAATAGGGCCTGAAGCAATCCTGCGCTTTTGCGGCCAGCCTTCAAGAAAGCGAGTTGAAAAATGGAGCTCAGGGGCACTGCAATTCACAAACCTGCAGAGTTATAAATGATAACTCTCGTGCACAAATATATTGAGGGAAGGCAACGAAGAGGATTTGAAAGCAAGGCAGCATTGCAGGAAACAGATTTCAGGAGGTAGATTCGAATCGCCTTTAAAGCACAGGAAAAGCGGCAAAACCTCGACAATGATGCCCTTGGCCAAAAAGGGCGTATGCGTTTTTTCCTGAATATATTCAGGAAAAAACGCATACGCCCTTTTTGGCCAACCAAGCAACCTGGAAAGGCAAATCAGCGCTACAAAGAAGTCTCGCTTCCCATCGGTCAAAAGGGCCATGCTGAATAAAGTGTCAAAACCAGAAATGCAGGACAGGCCATGGAGAAACGGGAGCCTTGCTACGCTGATGGGCGGGATGTAAATTGCCAACAGCCACTCTGGAGAAGTGTACGGTGTGTCCTGAAACATCTAAACAACTCAGCTTACAGAGCATAGGGCACTTCCACTCATGGGCGTATAAATTGGGAAAACTAAAAATCAGCAAGACACAGGCACCCCAAAGTTTAAGGCTGCTCTGTTGACAAGAACCTCCACTTCGTTACACCTTAAATATCCCAGGAAAGAGGAAAATGGATAAAGAAGTTGTGGTCCTTATGTACAAAGGAATATCACTCAGCCATGAAATCAACCTCATAAGGCTAGTAGCAGCATGATGAGTGGATTTAGGTACGACGATTCTAAGTGAAATAAGTCACACAGAAAAAGACACTGATCCTAAGATATCACTTATAGAGGGAATGTAAAAACCGCTACACTTGAACTGAATTACAAAACAGAATAGAGTCACACGTTTAGAAAACACACTATGGCTGCTTAACGGGAAAGGAGAGGTGGGGTGATGCATAAAACAAGGGTTTCAAATTAGCTCAGATACCGTTCCATAAACCCTATATGTAATAGACAAGACCTACTCCTTGCTCAGTGAACTGGACTCAACACCCCTTATTCACCGCCCAAGAATATATCTGACTAGTAAGAATGTTAAAACCTATGTATTGATATCTCTCTGTAAGTGAGACTTGTGGATGTAAAGCGGCATAAACACAGCAGTGAAAAGCAGCTAAACCCCATTACAAAAATCAATTACTGGGCTTCCCTGGTTGTGCAGTGTCTGAGAATCTGCCTGCTAATGCAGGAAACACGGGTTCGAGCCCTGGTCTGGGAAGATCCCACATGCCGTGGAGCAACTAGGCCCGTGAGCCACAACTACTGAGCCTGCGCGTCTGGAGCCTGTGCTCCGCAACAAGAGAGGCCACAATAGTGAGAGGCCCGCACACCGCGATGAAGAGTGGCCCCCACTTGCCACAACTGGAGAAAGCCCTAGCACAGAAACGAAGACCCAACATAGCAATCAATCAATCAATCAATCACTAAAGAAATCTTAAAAAAAAATTTGCTTATATTAAAAAAAAAACCATTACTTTAAAAAACCCGTGAAACAAAGAAAGTGAAACAGAGAGAAATTCTTACCAAATTCGTTCAGGGGCTGTGATGCCACCTGGATTGACCATACCTAGACCCACAGGTGATTGAGACATAAGGGTGGACACTCAGGGGCTGAGAGGTTTGGTGAGGTTGGGGGAGCAAACGCAGACCCTTTAAAGGAATACTGCGTGGTACCCATCCCATGGGTCCCAAATCTCCAGGTTCAAGGGCATCTTCCTACATCGAAAACATGCATCAGAAACCCAGAAGATGGTACACCGTGTGATCGGGAAACGTTTCTAAAATGCACCTCATTTCTCATCTCCTTGTGCTCGGGTTCGCCATTCCAGCCGCTTTACTAGCAATCTCCCTCCTTGGAGAATCAGCACCTTTAACCTCCTGTTCCGTACAGGTTGCAATTTGTCCTGAGGATGAACGGGAAGAGGGGGAACCAATGAGAGACTAGCTCTAGGTGTTGGGACAGGCACAGCTCACTCTATTTTCCCATCAGGAAGAAGAATTAACCACAGGCTCAGCCTGCGCCCGGAACCAGAATAGGGCCTGAAGCAATCCTGCGCTTTTGCGGCCAGCCTTCAAGAAAGCGAGTTGAAAAATGGAGCTCAGGGGCACTGCAATTCACAAACCTGCAGAGTTATAAATGATAACTCTCGTCCACAAATATATCGAGGGAAGGCAACGAAGAGGATTTGAAAGCAAGGCACAATTGCAGGAAACAGATTTCAGGAGGTAGATTCGAATCGCCTTTAAAGCACAGGAAAAGCGGCGAAACCTCGACAATGATGCCCTTGGCCAAAAAGGGCGTATGCGTTTTTTCCTGAATATATTCAGGAAAAAACGCATACGCCCTTTTTGGCCAACCAAGCAACCTGGAAAGGCAAATCAGCGCTACAAAGAAGTCTCGCTTCCCATCGGTCAAAAGGGCCATGCTGAATAAAGTGTCAAAACAAGAAATGCAGGACAGGCCATGGAGAAATGGGAGCCTTGCTACGCTGATGGGCGGGATGTAAATTGCCAACAGCCACTCTGGAGAAGTGTACGGTGTGTCCTGAAACATCTAAAAAACTCAGCTTACAGAGCATAGGGCACTTCCACTCATGGGCGTATAAATTGGGAAAACTAAAAATCAGCAAGACACAGGCATCCCAAAGTTTAGGGCTGCTCTGTTGACAAGAACCTCCACTTCGTTACACCTTAAATATCCCAGGAAAGAGAAAAATGGATAAAGAAGTTGTGGTCCTTATGTACAATGGAATATCACTCAGCCATGAAATCAACCTCATAAGGCTAGTAGCAGCATGATATGTGGATTTAGGTACGACGATTCTAAGTGAAATAAGTCACACAGAAAAAGACACTTATCAGAAGATATCACTTATAGAGGGAATGTAAAAACCGCTACACTTGAACTGAATTACTAAACAGAACAGAGTCACACGTTTAGAAAACACACTATGGCTGCTTAACGGGAAAGGTGAGATGGGGTGATGCATAAAACAAGGGTTTCAAATTAGCTCAGATACCGTTCCATAAACCCAATATGTAATAGACAAGACCTACTCCTTGCTCAGTGAAGTGGACTCAAGACCCCCTATTCACCGCCCAAGAATATATCTGACTAGTAAGAATCTTAAAACCTATGTATTGATATCTCTCTGTAAGTGAGTCTAGTGGGTGTAAAGCAGCATAAACACAGCAGTGAAAAGCAGCTAAACCCCATTATAAAAATCAATTACTTTTAAAAACCCGTGAAACAAAGACAGTGAAAGAGAGAGAAATTCTTACCAAATTCGTTCAGGGGCTGTGTTGCCACCTGTATTGACCATATCTAGACCCACAGGTGATTGAGACATAAGGGTGGACACTCAGGGGCTGAGAGGTTTGGTGAGGTTGGGGGAGCAAACGCAGACCCTTTAAAGGAATACTGCGTGGTACCCATCCCATGGGTCCCAAATCTCCAGGTTCAAGGGCATCTTCCTACATCGAAAACATGCATGAGAAACCCAGAAGATGGTACACCGTGTGATCGGGAAACGTTTCTAAAACGCTCCTCATTTCTCATCTCCTTGGGCTCGGGTTCGCCATTCCAGCCGCTTTACTAGCAATCTCCCTCCTTGGAGAATCAGCACCTTTAACCTCCTGTTCCGTACAGGTTGCAATTTGTCCTGAGGATGAACGGGAAGAGGGGGAACCAATGAGAGACTAGCTCTAGGTGTTGGGACAGGCACAGCTCACTCTATTTTCCCATCAGGAAGAAGAATTAACCACAGGCTCAGCCTGCGCCCGGAACCAGAATAGGGCCTGAAGCAATCCTGCGCTTTTGCGGCCAGCCTTCAAGAAAGCGAGTTGAAAAATGGAGCTCAGGGGCACTGCAATTCACAAACCTGCAGAGTTATAAATGATAACTCTCGTCCACAAATATATCGAGGGAAGGCAACGAAGAGGATTTGAAAGCAAGGCACAATTGCAGGAAACAGATTTCAGGAGTTAGATTCGAATCGCCTTTAAAGCACAGGAAAAGCGGCGAAACCTCGACAATGATGCCCTTGGCCAAAAAGGGCGTATGCGTTTTTTCCTGAATATATTCAGGAAAAAACGCATACGCCCTTTTTGGCCAACCAAGCAACCTGGAAAGGCAAATCAGCGCTACAAAGAAGTCTCGCTTCCCATCGGTCAAAAGGGCCATGCTGAATAAAGTGTCAAAACAAGAAATGCAGGACAGGCCATGGAGAAATGGGAGCCTTGCTACGCTGATGGGCGGGATGTAAATTGCCAACAGCCACTCTGGAGAAGTGTACGGTGTGTCCTGAAACATCTAAAAAACTCAGCTTACAGAGCATAGGGCACTTCCACTCATGGGCGTATAAATTGGGAAAACTAAAAATCAGCAAGACACAGGCATCCCAAAGTTTAGGGCTGCTCTGTTGACAAGAACCTCCACTTCGTTACACCTTAAATATCCCAGGAAAGAGAAAAATGGATAAAGAAGTTGTGGTCCTTATGTACAATGGAATATCACTCAGCCATGAAATCAACCTCATAAGGCTAGTAGCAGCATGATATGTGGATTTAGGTACGACGATTCTAAGTGAAATAAGTCACAGAGAAAAAGACACTTATCAGAAGATATCACTTATAGAGGGAATGTAAAAACCGCTACACTTGAACTGAATTACAAAACAGAAGAGTCACACGTTTAGAAAACACACTATGGCTGCTTAACGGGAAAGGTGAGATGGGGTGATGCATAAAACAAGGGTTTGAAATTAGCTCAGATACCGTTCCATAAACCCAATATGTAATAGACAAGACCTACTCCTTGCTCAGTGAAGTGGACTCAAGACCCCCTATTCACCGCCCAAGAATATATCTGACTAGTAAGAATCTTAAAACCTATGTATTGATATCTCTCTGTAAGTGAGTCTAGTGGGTGTAAAGCAGCATAAACACAGCAGTGAAAAGCAGCTAAACCCCATTATAAAAATCAATTACTTTTAAAAACCCGTGAAACAAAGACAGTGAAAGAGAGAGAAATTCTTACCAAATTCGTTCACGGGCTGTGATGCCACCTGGATTGACCATACCTAGACCCACAGGTGATTGAGACATAAGGGTGGACACTCAGGGGCTGAGAGGTTTGGTGAGGTTGGGGGAGCAAACGCAGACCCTTTAAAGGAATACTGCGTGGTACCCATCCCATGGGTCCCAAATCTCCAGGTTCAAGGGCATCTTCCTACATCGAAAACATGCATGAGAAACCCAGAAGATGGTACACCGTGTGATCGGGAAACGTTTCTAAAACGCACCTCATTTCTCATCTCCTTGGGCTCGGCTTCGCCATTCCAGCCGCTTTACTAGCAATCTCCCTCCTTGGAGAATCAGCACCTTTAACCTCCTGTTCCGTACAGGTTGCAATTTGTCCTGAGGATGAACGGGAAGAGGGGGAACCAATGAGAGACTAGCTCTAGGTGTTGGGACAGACACAGCTCACTCTATTTTCCCATCAGGAAGAAGAATTAACCACAGGCTCAGCCTGCGCCCGGACCCAGAATAGGGCCTGAAGCAATCCTGCGCTTTTGCGGCCAGCCTTCAAGAAAGCGAGTTGAAAAATGGAGCTCAGGGGCACTGCAATTCACAAACCTGCAGAGTTATAAATGATAACTCTCGTCCACAAATATATCGAGGGAAGGCAACGAAGAGGATTTGAAAGCAAGGCAGAATTGCAGGAAACAGATTTCAGGAGGTAGATTCGAATCGCCTTTAAAGCACAGGAAAAGCGGCGAAACCTCGACAATGATGCCCTTGGCCAAAAAGGGCGTATGCGTTTTTTCCTGAATATATTCAGGAAAAAACGCATACGCCCTTTTTGGCCAACCAAGCAACCTGGAAAGGCAAATCAGCGCTACAAAGAAGTCTCGCTTCCCATCGGTCAAAAGGGCCATGCTGAATAAAGTGTCAAAACCAGAAATGCAGGACAGGCCATGGAGAAACGGGAGCCTTGCTACGCTGATGGGCGGGATGTATATTGGCAACAGCCACTCTGGAGAAGTGTACGGTGTGTCCTGAAACATCTAAACAACTCAGCTTACAGAGCATAGGGCACTTCCACTCATGGGCGTATAAATTGGGAAAACTAAAAATCAGCAAGACACAGGCACCCCAAAGTTTAGGGCTGCTCTGTTGACAAGAACCTCCACTTCGTTACACCTTAAATATCCCAGGAAAGAGGAAAATGGATAAAGAAGTTGTGGTCCTTATGTACAAAGGAATATCACTCAGCCATGAAATCAACCTCATAAGGCTAGTAGCAGCATGATGAGTGGATTTAGGTACGACGATTCTAAGTGAAATAAGTCACACAGAAAAAGACACTGATCCTAAGATATCACTTATAGAGGCAATGTAAAAACCGCTACTCTTGAACTGAAGTACAAAACAGAACAGAGTCACACGTTTAGAAAACACACTATGGCTGCTTAACGGGAAAGGTGAGATGGGGTGATGCATAAAACAAGGGTTTCAAATTAGCTCAGATACCGTTCCATAAACCCAATATGTAATAGACAAGACCTACTCCTTGCTCAGTGAACTGGACTCAAGACCCCCTATTCACCGCCCAAGAATATATCTGACTAGTAAGAATCTTAAAACCTATGTATTGATATCTCTCTGTAAGTGAGTCTAGTGGGTGTAAAGCAGCATAAACACAGCAGTGAAAAGCAGCTAAACCCCATTATAAAAATCAATTACTTTTAAAAACCCGTGAAACGAAGACAGTGAAAGAGAGAGAAATTTTTACCAAATTCGTTCAGGGGCTGTGATGCCACCTGTATTGACCATATCTAGACCCACAGCTGATTGAGACATAAGGGTGGACACTCAGGGGCTGAGAGGTTTGGTGAGGTTGGGGGAGCAAACGCAGACCCTTTAAAGGAATACTGCGTGGTACCCATCCCATGGGTCCCAAATCTCCAGGTTCAAGGGCATCTTCCTACATCGAAAACATGCATGAGAAACCCAGAAGATGGTACACCGTGTGATCGGGAAAGGTTTCTAAAACGCTCCTCATTTCTGATCTCCTTGGGCTCGGGTTTGCCATTCCAGCCGCTTTACTAGCAATCTCCCTCCTTGGAGAATCTGCACCTTTAACCTCCTCTTCCGTACAGGTTGCAATTTGTCCTGAGGATGAACGGGAAGAGGGGGAACCAATGAGAGACTAGCTCTAGGTGTTGGGACAGGCACAGCTCACTCTATTTTCCCATCAGGAAGAAGAATTAACCAGAGGCTCAGCCTGCGCCCGGAACCAGAATAGGGCCTGAAGCAATCCTGCGCTTTTGCGGCCAGCCTTCAAGAAAGCGAGTTGAAAAATGGAGCTCAGGGGCACTGCAATTCACAAACCTGCAGAGTTATAAATGATAACTCTCGTCCACAAATATATCGAGGGAAGGCAACGAAGAGGATTTGAAAGCAAGGCACAATTGCAGGAAACAGATTTCAGGAGGTAGATTCGAATCGCCTTTAAAGCACAGGAAAAGCGGCGAAACCTCGATAATGATGCCCTTGGCCAAAAAGCGCGTATGCGTTTTTTCCTGAATATATTCAGGAAAAAACGCATACGCCCTTTTTGGCCAACCAAGCAACCTGGAAAGGCAAATCAGCGCTACAAAGAAGTCTCGCTTCCCATCGGTCAAAAGGGCCATGCTGAATAAAGTGTCAAAACCAGAAATGCAGGACAGGCCATGGAGAAACGGGAGCCTTGCTACGCTGATGGGCAGGATGTAAATTGCCAACAGCCACTCTGGAGAAGTGTACGGTGTGTCCTAAAACATCTAAAAAACTAAGCTTACAGAGCATAGGGCACTTCCACTCATGGGCGTATAAATTGGGAAAACTAAAAATCAGCAAGACACAGGCATCCCAAAGTTTAGGGCTGCTCTGTTGACAAGAACCTCCACTTCGTTACACCTTAAATATCCCAGGAAAGAGGAAAATGGATAAAGAAGTTGTGGTCCTTATGTACAAAGGAATATCACTCAGCCATGAAATCAACGTCATAAGGCTAGTAGCAGCATGATGAGTGGATTTAGGTACGACGATTCTAAGTGAAATAAGTCACACAGAAAAAGACACTGATCCTAAGATATCACTTATAGAGGGAATGTAAAAACCGCTACACTTGAACTGAATTACAAAACAGAACAGAGACACACGTGTAGAAAACACACTATGGCTGCTTAACGGGAAAGGAGAGGTGGGGTGATGCATAAAACAAGGGTTTCAAATTAGCTCAGATACCGTTCCATAAACCCAATATGTAATAGACAAGACCTACTCCTTGCTCAGTGAAGTGGACTCAAGACCCCCTATTCACCGCCCAAGAATATATCTGACTAGTAAGAATCTTAAAACCTAT
Source organism: Balaenoptera acutorostrata (assembly GCF_949987535.1). Lineage (NCBI taxonomy): Eukaryota > Metazoa > Chordata > Mammalia > Artiodactyla > Balaenopteridae > Balaenoptera > Balaenoptera acutorostrata. Next base: position 90,253,451 of record NC_080070.1, on the reverse strand, counting down.
GTATTGATATCTCTCTGTAAGTGAGTCTAGTGGGTGTAAATCAGCATAAACACAGCAGTGAAAAGCAGCTAAACCCCATTATAAAAATCAATTACTTTTAAAAACCCGTGAAACAAAGACAGTGAAAGAGAGAGAAATTCTTACCAAATTCGTTCAGGTGCTGTGTTGCCACCTGTATTGACCATACCTAGACCCACAGCTGATTGAGACATAAGGGTGGACACTCAGGGGCTGAGAGGTTTGGTGAGGTTGGGGGAGCAAACGCAGACCCTTTAAAGGAATACTGCGTGGTACCCATCCCATGGGTCCCAAATCTCCAGGTTCAAGGGCATCTTCCTACATCGAAAACATGCATGAGAAACCCAGAAGATGGTACACCGTGTGATCGGGAAACGTTTCTAAAACGCTCCTCATTTCTCATCTCCTTGGGCTCGGGTTCGCCATTCCAGCCGCTTTACTAGCAATCTCCCTCCTTGGAGAATCAGCACCTTTAACCTCCTGTTCCGTACAGGTTGCAATTTGTCCTGAGGATGAACGGGAAGAGGGGGAACCAATGAGAGACTAGCTCTAGGTGTTGGGACAGACACAGGCCACTCTATTTTCCCATCAGGAAGAAGAATTAACCACAGGCTCAGCCTGCGCCCGGAACCAGAATAGGGCCTGAAGCAATCCTGCGCTTTTGCGGCCAGCCTTCAAGAAAGCGAGTTGAAAAATGGAGCTCAGGGGCACTGCAATTCACAAACCTGCAGAGTTATAAATGATAACTCTCGTCCACAAATATATCGAGGGAAGGCAACGAAGAGGATTTGAAAGCAAGGCACAATTGCAGGAAACAGATTTCAGGAGGTAGATTCGAATCGCCTTTAAAGCACAGGAAAAGCGGCGAAACCTCGACAATGATGCCCTTGGCCAAAAAGGGCGTATGCGTTTTTTCCTGAATATATTCAGGAAAAAACGCATACGCCCTTTTTGGCCAACCAAGCAACCTGGAAAGGCAAATCAGCGCTACAAAGAAGTCTCGCTTCCCATCGGTCAAAAGGGCCATGCTGAATAAAGTGTCAAAACCAGAAATGCAGGAGAGGCCATGGAGAAACGGGAGCCTTGCTACGCTGATGGGCGGGATGTAAATTGCCAAAAGCCACCCTGGAGAAGTGTACGGTGTGTCCTGAAACATCTAAACAACTCAGCTTACAGAGCATAGGGCACTTCCACTCATGGGCGTATAAATTGGGAAAACTAAAAATCAGCAAGACACAGGCACCCCAAAGTTTAGGGCTGCTCTGTTGACAAGAACCTCCACTTCGTTACACCTTAAATATCCCAAGAAAGAGGAAAATGGATAAAGAAGTTGTGGTCCTTATGTACAAAGGAATATCACTCAGCCATGAAATCAACGTCATAAGGCTAGTAGCAGCATGATGAGTGGATTTAGGTACGACGATTGTAAGTGAAATAAGTCACAGAGAAAAAGACACTTATCAGAAGATATCACTTATAGAGGGAATGTAAAAACCGCTACACTTGAACTGAATTACAAAACAGAACAGAGTCACACGTTTAGAAAACACACTATGGCTGCTTAACGGGAAAGGTGAGATGGGGTGATGCATAAAACAAGGGTTTGAAATTAGCTCAGATACCGTTCCATAAACCCAATATGTAATAGACAAGACCTACTCCTTGCTCAGTGAACTGGACTCAAGACCCCCTATTCACCGCCCAAGAATATATCTGACTAGTAAGAATCTTAAAACCTATGTATTGATATCTCTCTGTAAGTGAGTCTAGTGGGTGTAAAGCAGCATAAACACAGCAGTGAAAAGCAGCTAAACCCCATTATAAAAATCAATTACTTTTAAAAACCCGTGAAACAAAGACAGTGAAAGAGAGAGAAATTCTTACCAAATTCGTTCACGGGCTGTGATGCCACCTGGATTGACCATACCTAGACCCACAGGTGATTGAGACATAAGGGTGGACACTCAGGGGCTGAGAGGTTTGGTGAGGTTGGGGGAGCAAACGCAGACCCTTTAAAGGAATACTGCGTGGTACCCATCCCATGGGTCCCAAATCTCCAGGTTCAAGGGCATCTTCCTACATCGAAAACATGCATGAGAAACCCAGAAGATGGTACACCGTGTGATCGGGAAACGTTTCTAAAACGCACCTCATTTCTCATCTCCTTGGGCTCGGGTTCGCCATTCCAGCCGCTTTACTAGCAATCTCCCTCCTTGGAGAATCAGCACCTTTAACCTCCTGTTCCGTACAGGTTGCAATTTGTCCTGAGGATGAACGGGAAGAGGGGGAACCAAAGAGAGACTAGCTCTAGGTGTTGGGACAGGCACAGCTCACTCTATTTTCCCATCAGGAAGAAGAATTAACCACAGGCTCAGCCTGCGCCCGGAACCAGAATAGGGCCTGAAGCAATCCTGCGCTTTTGCGGCCAGCCTTCAAGAAAGCGAGTTGAAAAATGGAGCTCAGGGGCACTGCAATTCACAAACCTGCAGAGTTATAAATGATAACTCTCGTCCACAAATATATCGAGGGAAGGCAACGAAGAGGATTTGAAAGCAAGGCAGAATTGCAGGAAACAGATTTCAGGAGGTAGATTCGAATCGCTTTTAAAGCACAGGAAAAGCGGCGAAACCTCGACAATGATGCCCTTGGCCAAAAAGGGCGTATGCGTTTTTTCCTGAATATATTCAGGAAAAAATGCATACGCCCTTTTTGGCCAACCAAGCAACCTGGGAAGGCAAATCAGCGCTACAAAGAAGTCTCGCTTCCCATCGGTCAAAAGGGCCATGCTGAATAAAGTGTCAAAACCAGAAATGCAGGACAGGCCATGGAGAAACGGGAGCCTTGCTACGCTGATGGGCGGGATGTAAATTGCCAACAGCCACTCTGGAGAAGTGTACGGTGTGTCCTGAAACATCTAAACAACTCAGCTTACAGAGCATAGGGCACTTCCACTCATGGGCGTATAAATTGGGAAAACTAAAAATCAGCAAGACACAGGCACCCCAAAGTTTAGGGCTGCTCTGTTGACAAGAACCTCCACTTCGTTACACCTTAAATATCCCAGGAAAGAGGAAAATGGATAAAGAAGTTGTGGTCCTTATGTACAAAGGAATATCACTCAGCCATGAAATCAACCTCATAAGGCTAGTAGCAGCATGATGAGTGGATTTAGGTACGATGATTCTAAGTGAAATAAGTCACACAGAAAAAGACACTGATCCTAAGATATCACTTATAGAGGCAATGTAAAAACCGCTACACTTGAACTGAAGTACAAAACAGAACAGAGTCACACGTTTAGAAAACACACTATGGCTGCTTAACGGGAAAGGTGAGATGGGGTGATGCATAAAACAAGGGTTTCAAATTAGCTCAGATACCGTTCCATAAACCCAATATGTAATAGACAAGACCTACTCCTTGCTCAGTGAACTGGACTCAAGACCCCCTATTCACCGCCCAAGAATATATCTGACTAGTAAGAATCTTAAAACCTATGTATTGATATCTCTCTGTAAGTGAGTCTAGTGGGTGTAAAGCAGCATAAACACAGCAGTGAAAAGCAGCTAAACCCCATTATAAAAATCAATTACTTTTAAAAACCCGTGAAACGAAGACAGTGAAAGAGAGAGAAATTTTTACCAAATTCGTTCAGGGGCTGTGATGCCACCTGTATTGACCATATCTAGACCCACAGCTGATTGAGACATAAGGGTGGACACTCAGGGGCTGAGAGGTTTGGTGAGGTTGGGGGAGCAAACGCAGACCCTTTAAAGGAATACTGCGTGGTACCCATCCCATGGGTCCCAAATCTCCAGGTTCAAGGGCATCTTCCTACATCGAAAACATGCATGAGAAACCCAGAAGATGGTACCCCGTGTGATCGGGAAAGGTTTCTAAAACGCTCCTCATTTCTGATCTCCTTGGGCTCGGGTTTGCCATTCCAGCCGCTTTACTAGCAATCTCCCTCCTTGGAGAATCTGCACTTTTAACCTCCTGTTCCGTACAGGTTGCAATTTGTCCTGAGGATGAACGGGAAGAGGGGGAACCAATGAGAGACTAGCTCTAGGTGTTGGGACAGGCACAGCTCACTCTATTTTCCCATCAGGAAGAAGAATTAACCAGAGGCTCAGCCTGCGCCCGGAACCAGAATAGGGCCTGAAGCAATCCTGCGCTTTTGCGGCCAGCCTTCAAGAAAGCGAGTTGAAAAATGGAGCTCAGGGGCACTGCAATTCACAAACCTGCAGAGTTATAAATGATAACTCTCGTCCACAAATATATCGAGGGAAGGCAACGAAGAGGATTTGAAAGCAAGGCAGAATTGCAGGAAACAGATTTCAGGAGGTAGATTCGAATCGCCTTTAAAGCACAGGAAAAGCGGCGAAACCTCGACAATGATGCCCTTGGCCAAAAAGCGCGTATGCGTTTTTTCCTGAATATATTCAGGAAAAAACGCATACGCCCTTTTTGGCCAACCAAGCAACCTGGAAAGGCAAATCAGCGCTACAAAGAAGTCTCGCTTCCCATCGGTCAAAAGGGCCATGCTGAATAAAGTGTCAAAACCAGAAATGCAGGACAGGCCATGGAGAAACGGGAGCCTTGCTACGCTGATGGGCAGGATGTAAATTGCCAACAGCCACTCTGGAGAAGTGTACGGTGTGTCCTAAAACATCTAAAAAACTAAGCTTACAGAGCATAGGGCACTTCCACTCATGGGCGTATAAATTGGGAAAACTAAAAATCAGCAAGACACAGGCATCCCAAAGTTTAGGGCTGCTCTGTTGACAAGAACCTCCACTTCGTTACACCTTAAATATCCCAGGAAAGAGGAAAATGGATAAAGAAGTTGTGGTCCTTATGTACAAAGGAATATCACTCAGCCATGAAATCAACGTCATAAGGCTAGTAGCAGCATGATGAGTGGATTTAGGTACGACGATTCTAAGTGAAATAAGTCACACAGAAAAAGACACTGATCCTAAGATATCACTTATAGAGGGAATGTAAAAACCGCTACACTTGAACTGAATTACAAAACAGAACAGAGTCACACGTTTAGAAAACACACTATGGCTGCTTAACGGGAAAGGAGAGGTGGGGTGATGCATAAAACAAGGGTTTGAAATTAGCTCAGATACCATTCCATAAACCCAATATGTAATAGACAAGACCTACTCCTTGCTCAGTGAACTGGACTCAACACCCCCTATTCACCGCCCTAGAATATATCTGAGTAGTAAGAATCTTAAAACCTATGTATTGATATCTCTCTGTAAGTGAGTCTAGTGGGTGTAAAGCAGCATAAACACAGCAGTGAAAAGCAGCTAAACCCCATTATAAAAATCAATTACTTTTAAAAACCCGTGAAACGAAGACAGTGAAAGAGAGAGAAATTTTTACCAAATTCGTTCAGGGGCTGTGATGCCACCTGGATTGACCATATCTAGACCCACAGCTGATTGAGACATAAGGGTGGACACTCAGGGGCTGAGAGGTTTGGTGAGGTTGGGGGAGCAAACGCAGACCCTTTAAAGGAATACTGCGTGGTACCCATCCCATGGGTCCCAAATCTCCAGGTTCAAGGGCATCTTCCTACATCGAAAACATGCATGAGAAACCCAGAAGATGGTACACCGTGTGATCGGGAAACGTTTCTAAAACGCTCCTCATTTCTCATCTCCTTGGGCTCGGGTTCGCCATTCCAGCCGCTTTACTAGCAATCTCCCTCCTTGGAGAATCAGCACCTTTAACCTCCTGTTCCGTACAGGTTGCAATTTGTCCTGAGGATGAACGGGAAGAGGGGGAACCAATGAGAGACTAGCTCTAGGTGTTGGGACAGACACAGGCCACTCTATTTTCCCATCAGGAAGAAGAATTAACCACAGGCTCAGCCTGCGCCCGGAACCAGAATAGGGCCTGAAGCAATCCTGCGCTTTTGCGGCCAGCCTTCAAGAAAGCGAGTTGAAAAATGGAGCTCAGGGGCACTGCAATTCACAAACCTGCAGAGTTATAAATGATAACTCTCGTCCACAAATATATCGAGGGAAGGCAACGAAGAGGATTTGAAAGCAAGGCACAATTGCAGGAAACAGATTTCAGGAGGTAGATTCGAATCGCCTTTAAAGCACAGGAAAAGCGGCGAAACCTCGACAATGATGCCCTTGGCCAAAAAGGGCGTATGCGTTTTTTCCTGAATATATTCAGGAAAAAACGCATACGCCCTTTTTGGCCAACCAAGCAACCTGGAAAGGCAAATCAGCGCTACAAAGAAGTCTCGCTTCCCATCGGTCAAAAGGGCCATGCTGAATAAAGTGTCAAAACCAGAAATGCAGGAGAGGCCATGGAGAAACGGGAGCCTTGCTACGCTGATGGGCGGGATGTAAATTGCCAAAAGCCACCCTGGAGAAGTGTACGGTGTGTCCTGAAACATCTAAACAACTCAGCTTACAGAGCATAGGGCACTTCCACTCATGGGCGTATAAATTGGGAAAACTAAAAATCAGCAAGACACAGGCACCCCAAAGTTTAGGGCTGCTCTGTTGACAAGAACCTCCACTTCGTTACACCTTAAATATCCCAAGAAAGAGGAAAATGGATAAAGAAGTTGTGGTCCTTATGTACAAAGGAATATCACTCAGCCATGAAATCAACGTCATAAGGCTAGTAGCAGCATGATGAGTGGATTTAGGTACGACGATTGTAAGTGAAATAAGTCACAGAGAAAAAGACACTTATCAGAAGATATCACTTATAGAGGGAATGTAAAAACCGCTACACTTGAACTGAATTACAAAACAGAACAGAGTCACACGTTTAGAAAACACACTATGGCTGCTTAACGGGAAAGGTGAGATGGGGTGATGCATAAAACAAGGGTTTGAAATTAGCTCAGATACCGTTCCATAAACCCAATATGTAATAGACAAGACCTACTCCTTGCTCAGTGAACTGGACTCAAGACCCCCTATTCACCGCCCAAGAATATATCTGACTAGTAAGAATCTTAAAACCTATGTATTGATATCTCTCTGTAAGTGAGTCTAGTGGGTGTAAAGCAGCATAAACACAGCAGTGAAAAGCAGCTAAACCCCATTATAAAAATCAATTACTTTTAAAAACCCGTGAAACAAAGACAGTGAAAGAGAGAGAAATTCTTACCAAATTCGTTCACGGGCTGTGATGCCACCTGGATTGACCATACCTAGACCCACAGGTGATTGAGACATAAGGGTGGACACTCAGGGGCTGAGAGGTTTGGTGAGGTTGGGGGAGCAAACGCAGACCCTTTAAAGGAATACTGCGTGGTACCCATCCCATGGGTCCCAAATCTCCAGGTTCAAGGGCATCTTCCTACATCGAAAACATGCATGAGAAACCCAGAAGATGGTACACCGTGTGATCGGGAAACGTTTCTAAAACGCACCTCATTTCTCATCTCCTTGGGCTCGGGTTCGCCATTCCAGCCGCTTTACTAGCAATCTCCCTCCTTGGAGAATCAGCACCTTTAACCTCCTGTTCCGTACAGGTTGCAATTTGTCCTGAGGATGAACGGGAAGAGGGGGAACCAAAGAGAGACTAGCTCTAGGTGTTGGGACAGGCACAGCTCACTCTATTTTCCCATCAGGAAGAAGAATTAACCACAGGCTCAGCCTGCGCCCGGAACCAGAATAGGGCCTGAAGCAATCCTGCGCTTTTGCGGCCAGCCTTCAAGAAAGCGAGTTGAAAAATGGAGCTCAGGGGCACTGCAATTCACAAACCTGCAGAGTTATAAATGATAACTCTCGTCCACAAATATATCGAGGGAAGGCAACGAAGAGGATTTGAAAGCAAGGCAGAATTGCAGGAAACAGATTTCAGGAGGTAGATTCGAATCGCTTTTAAAGCACAGGAAAAGCGGCGAAACCTCGACAATGATGCCCTTGGCCAAAAAGGGCGTATGCGTTTTTTCCTGAATATATTCAGGAAAAAATGCATACGCCCTTTTTGGCCAACCAAGCAACCTGGAAAGGCAAATCAGCGCTACAAAGAAGTCTCGCTTCCCATCGGTCAAAAGGGCCATGCTGAATAAAGTGTCAAAACCAGAAATGCAGGACAGGCCATGGAGAAACGGGAGCCTTGCTACGCTGATGGGCGGGATGTAAATTGCCAACAGCCACTCTGGAGAAGTGTACGGTGTGTCCTGAAACATCTAAACAACTCAGCTTACAGAGCATAGGGCACTTCCACTCATGGGCGTATAAATTGGGAAAACTAAAAATCAGCAAGACACAGGCACCCCAAAGTTTAGGGCTGCTCTGTTGACAAGAACCTCCACTTCGTTACACCTTAAATATCCCAGGAAAGAGGAAAATGGATAAAGAAGTTGTGGTCCTTATGTACAAAGGAATATCACTCAGCCATGAAATCAACCTCATAAGGCTAGTAGCAGCATGATGAGTGGATTTAGGTACGATGATTCTAAGTGAAATAAGTCACACAGAAAAAGACACTGATCCTAAGATATCACTTATAGAGGCAATGTAAAAACCGCTACACTTGAACTGAAGTACAAAACAGAACAGAGTCACACGTTTAGAAAACACACTATGGCTGCTTAACGGGAAAGGTGAGATGGGGTGATGCATAAAACAAGGGTTTCAAATTAGCTCAGATACCGTTCCATAAACCCAATATGTAATAGACAAGACCTACTCCTTGCTCAGTGAACTGGACTCAAGACCCCCTATTCACCGCCCAAGAATATATCTGACTAGTAAGAATCTTAAAACCTATGTATTGATATCTCTCTGTAAGTGAGTCTAGTGGGTGTAAAGCAGCATAAACACAGCAGTGAAAAGCAGCTAAACCCCATTATAAAAATCAATTACTTTTAAAAACCCGTGAAACGAAGACAGTGAAAGAGAGAGAAATTTTTACCAAATTCGTTCAGGGGCTGTGATGCCACCTGTATTGACCATATCTAGACCCACAGCTGATTGAGACATAAGGGTGGACACTCAGGGGCTGAGAGGTTTGGTGAGGTTGGGGGAGCAAACGCAGACCCTTTAAAGGAATACTGCGTGGTACCCATCCCATGGGTCCCAAATCTCCAGGTTCAAGGGCATCTTCCTACATCGAAAACATGCATGAGAAACCCAGAAGATGGTACCCCGTGTGATCGGGAAAGGTTTCTAAAACGCTCCTCATTTCTGATCTCCTTGGGCTCGGGTTTGCCATTCCAGCCGCTTTACTAGCAATCTCCCTCCTTGGAGAATCTGCACTTTTAACCTCCTGTTCCGTACAGGTTGCAATTTGTCCTGAGGATGAACGGGAAGAGGGGGAACCAATGAGAGACTAGCTCTAGGTGTTGGGACAGGCACAGCTCACTCTATTTTCCCATCAGGAAGAAGAATTAACCAGAGGCTCAGCCTGCGCCCGGAACCAGAATAGGGCCTGAAGCAATCCTGCGCTTTTGCGGCCAGCCTTCAAGAAAGCGAGTTGAAAAATGGAGCTCAGGGGCACTGCAATTCACAAACCTGCAGAGTTATAAATGATAACTCTCGTCCACAAATATATCGAGGGAAGGCAACGAAGAGGATTTGAAAGCAAGGCAGAATTGCAGGAAACAGATTTCAGGAGGTAGATTCGAATCGCCTTTAAAGCACAGGAAAAGCGGCGAAACCTCGACAATGATGCCCTTGGCCAAAAAGCGCGTATGCGTTTTTTCCTGAATATATTCAGGAAAAAACGCATACGCCCTTTTTGGCCAACCAAGCAACCTGGAAAGGCAAATCAGCGCTACAAAGAAGTCTCGCTTCCCATCGGTCAAAAGGGCCATGCTGAATAAAGTGTCAAAACCAGAAATGCAGGACAGGCCATGGAGAAACGGGAGCCTTGCTACGCTGATGGGCAGGATGTAAATTGCCAACAGCCACTCTGGAGAAGTGTACGGTGTGTCCTAAAACATCTAAAAAACTAAGCTTACAGAGCATAGGGCACTTCCACTCATGGGCGTATAAATTGGGAAAACTAAAAATCAGCAAGACACAGGCATCCCAAAGTTTAGGGCTGCTCTGTTGACAAGAACCTCCACTTCGTTACACCTTAAATATCCCAGGAAAGAGGAAAATGGATAAAGAAGTTGTGGTCCTTATGTACAAAGGAATATCACTCAGCCATGAAATCAACGTCATAAGGCTAGTAGCAGCATGATGAGTGGATTTAGGTACGACGATTCTAAGTGAAATAAGTCACACAGAAAAAGACACTGATCCTAAGATATCACTTATAGAGGGAATGTAAAAACCGCTACACTTGAACTGAATTACAAAACAGAACAGAGTCACACGTTTAGAAAACACACTATGGCTGCTTAACGGGAAAGGAGAGGTGGGGTGATGCATAAAACAAGGGTTTGAAATTAGCTCAGATACCATTCCATAAACCCAATATGTAATAGACAAGACCTACTCCTTGCTCAGTGAACTGGACTCAACACCCCCTATTCACCGCCCTAGAATATATCTGAGTAGTAAGAATCTTAAAACCTATGTATTGATATCTCTCTGTAAGTGAGTCTAGTGGGTGTAAAGCAGCATAAACACAGCAGTGAAAAGCAGCTAAACCCCATTATAAAAATCAATTACTTTTAAAAACCCGTGAAACGAAGACAGTGAAAGAGAGAGAAATTTTTACCAAATTCGTTCAGGGGCTGTGATGCCACCTGTATTGACCATATCTAGACCCACAGCTGATTGAGACATAAGGGTGGACACTCAGGGGCTGAGAGGTTTGGTGAGGTTGGGGGAGCAAACGCAGACCCTTTAAAGGAATACTGCGTGGTACCCATCCCATGGGTCCCAAATCTCCAGGTTCAAGGGCATCTTCCTACATCGAAAACATGCATGAGAAACCCAGAAGATGGTACCCCGTGTGATCGGGAAAGGTTTCTAAAACGCTCCTCATTTCTGATCTCCTTGGGCTCGGGTTTGCCATTCCAGCCGCTTTACTAGCAATCTCCCTCCTTGGAGAATCTGCACCTTTAACCTCCTGTTCCGTACAGGTTGCAATTTGTCCTGAGGATGAACGGGAAGAGGGGGAACCAATGAGAGACTAGCTCTAGGTGTTGGGACAGGCACAGCTCACTCTATTTTCCCATCAGGAAGAAGAATTAACCAGAGGCTCAGCCTGCGCCCGGAACCAGAATAGGGCCTGAAGCAATCCTGCGCTTTTGCGGCCAGCCTTCAAGAAAGCGAGTTGAAAAATGGAGCTCAGGGGCACTGCAATTCACAAACCTGCAGAGTTATAAATGATAACTCTCGTCCACAAATATATCGAGGGAAGGCAACGAAGAGGATTTGAAAGCAAGGCACAATTGCAGGAAACAGATTTCAGGAGGTAGATTCGAATCGCCTTTAAAGCACAGGAAAAGCGGCGAAACCTCGACAATGATGCCCTTGGCCAAAAAGCGCGTATGCGTTTTTTCCTGAATATATTCAGGAAAAAACGCATACGCCCTTTTTGGCCAACCAAGCAACCTGGAAAGGCAAATCAGCGCTACAAAGAAGTCTCGCTTCCCATCGGTCAAAAGGGCCATGCTGAATAAAGTGTCAAAACCAGAAATGCAGGACAGGCCATGGAGAAACGGGAGCCTTGCTACGCTGATGGGCAGGATGTAAATTGCCAACAGCCACTCTGGAGAAGTGTACGGTGTGTCCTAAAACATCTAAAAAACTAAGCTTACAGAGCATAGGGCACTTCCACTCATGGGCGTATAAATTGGGAAAACTAAAAATCAGCAAGACACAGGCATCCCAAAGTTTAGGGCTGCTCTGTTGACAAGAACCTCCACTTCGTTACACCTTAAATATCCCAGGAAAGAGGAAAATGGATAAAGAAGTTGTGGTCCTTATGTACAAAGGAATATCACTCAGCCATGAAATCAACGTCATAAGGCTAGTAGCAGCATGATGAGTGGATTTAGGTACGACGATTCTAAGTGAAATAAGTCACACAGAAAAAGACACTGATCCTAAGATATCACTTATAGAGGGAATGTAAAAACCGCTACACTTGAACTGAATTACAAAACAGAACAGAGTCACACGTTTAGAAAACACACTATGGCTGCTTAACGGGAAAGGAGAGGTGGGGTGATGCATAAAACAAGGGTTTCAAATTAGCTCAGATACCATTCCATAAACCCAATATGTAATAGACAAGACCTACTCCTTGCTCAGTGAACTGGACTCAACACCCCCTATTCACCGCCCTAGAATATATCTGAGTAGTAAGAATCTTAAAACCTATGTATTGATATCTCTCTGTAAGTGAGACTTGTGGATGTAAAGCGGCATAAACACAGCAGTGGAAAGCAGCTAAACCCCATTACAAAAATCAATTACTGGGCTTCCCGGGTTGCGCAGTGGTTGAGAATCTGCCTGCTACTGCAGGAAACACGGGTTCGAGCCCTGGTCTGGGAAGATCCCACATGCCGTGGAGCAACTAGGCCCGTGAGCCACAACTACTGAGCCTGCGCGTCTGGAGCCTGTGCTCCGCAACAAGAGAGGCCACAATAGTGAGAGGCCCGCGCACCGCGATGAAGAGTGGCCCCCACTTGCCGCAACTGGAGAAAGCCCTAGCACAGAAACGAAGACCCAACATAGCAATCAATCAATCAATCAATCACTAAAGAAATCTTAAAAAAAAATTTGCTTATATTAAAAAAAAAAACATTACTTTAAAAAACCCGTGAAACAAAGACAGTGAAACAGAGAGAAATTCTTACCAAATTCGTTCAGGGGCTGTGATGCCACCTGGATTGACCATACCTAGACCCACAGGTGATTGAGACATAAGGGTGGACACTCAGGGGCTGAGAGGTTTGGTGAGGTTGGGGGAGCAAACGCAGACCCTTTAAAGGAATACTGCGTGGTACCCATCCCATGGGTCCCAAATCTCCAGGTTCAAGGGCATCTTCCTACATCGAAAACATGCATGAGAAACCCAGAAGATGGTACACCGTGTGATCGGGAAACGTTTCTAAAACGCACGTCATTTCTCATCTCCTTGTGCTCGGGTTCGCCATTCCAGCCGCTTTACTAGCAATCTCCCTCCTTGGAGAATCAGCACCTTTAACCTCCTGTTCCGTACAGGTTGCAATTTGTCCTGAGGATGAACGGGAAGAGGGGGAACCAATGAGAGACTAGCTCTAGGTGTTGGGACAGGCACAGCTCACTCTATTTTCCCATCAGGAAGAAGAATTAACCACAGGCTCAGCCTGCGCCCGGAACCAGAATAGGGCCTGAAGCAATCCTGCGCTTTTGCGGCCAGCCTTCAAGAAAGCGAGTTGAAAAATGGAGCTCAGGGGCACTGCAATTCACAAACCTGCAGAGTTATAAATGATAACTCTCGTCCACAAATATATCGAGGGAAGGCAACGAAGAGGATTTGAAAGCAAGGCACAATTGCAGGAAACAGATTTCAGGAGGTAGATTCGAATCGCCTTTAAAGCACAGGAAAAGCGGCGAAACCTCGACAATGATGCCCTTGGCCAAAAAGGGCGTATGCGTTTTTTCCTGAATATATTCAGGAAAAAACGCATACGCCCTTTTTGGCCAACCAAGCAACCTGGAAAGGCAAATCAGCGCTACAAAGAAGTCTCGCTTCCCATCGGTCAAAAGGGCCATGCTGAATAAAGTGTCAAAACCAGAAATGCAGGACAGGCCATGGAGAAACGGGAGCCTTGCTACGCTGATGGGCGGGATGTAAATTGCCAACAGCCACTCTGGAGAAGTGTACGGTGTGTCCTGAAACATCTAAACAACTCAGCTTACAGAGCATAGGGCACTTCCACTCATGGGCGTATAAATTGGGAAAACTAAAAATCAGCAAGACACAGGCATCCCAAAGTTTAGGGCTGCTCTGTTGACAAGAACCTCCACTTCGTTACACCTTAAATATCCCAGGAAAGAGGAAAATGGATAAAGAAGTTGTGGTCCTTATGTACAAAGGAATATCACTCAGCCATGAAATCAACGTCATAAGGCTAGTAGCAGCATGATGAGTGGATTTAGGTACGACGATTCTAAGTGAAATAAGTCACACAGAAAAAGACACTGATCCTAAGATATCACTTATAGAGGGAATGTAAAAACCGCTACACTTGAACTGAATTACAAAACAGAACAGAGTCACACGTTTAGAAAACACACTATGGCTGCTTAACGGGAAAGGAGAGGTGGGGTGATGCATAAAACAAGGGTTTCAAATTAGCTCAGATACCATTCCATAAACCCAATATGTAATAGACAAGACCTACTCCTTGCTCAGTGAACTGGACTCAACACCCCCTATTCACCGCCCTAGAATATATCTGAGTAGTAAGAATCTTAAAACCTATGTATTGATATCTCTCTGTAAGTGAGTCTAGTGGGTGTAAAGCAGCATAAACACAGCAGTGAAAAGCAGCTAAACCCCATTATAAAAATCAATTACTTTTAAAAACCCGTGAAACGAAGACAGTGAAAGAGAGAGAAATTTTTACCAAATTCGTTCAGGGGCTGTGATGCCACCTGTATTGACCATATCTAGACCCACAGCTGATTGAGACATAAGGGTGGACACTCAGGGGCTGAGAGGTTTGGTGAGGTTGGGGGAGCAAACGCAGACCCTTTAAAGGAATACTGCGTGGTACCCATCCCATGGGTCCCAAATCTCCAGGTTCAAGGGCATCTTCCTACATCGAAAACATGCATGAGAAACCCAGAAGATGGTACCCCGTGTGATCGGGAAAGGTTTCTAAAACGCTCCTCATTTCTGATCTCCTTGGGCTCGGGTTTGCCATTCCAGCCGCTTTACTAGCAATCTCCCTCCTTGGAGAATCTGCACCTTTAACCTCCTGTTCCGTACAGGTTGCAATTTGTCCTGAGGATGAACGGGAAGAGGGGGAACCAATGAGAGACTAGCTCTAGGTGTTGGGACAGGCACAGCTCACTCTATTTTCCCATCAGGAAGAAGAATTAACCAGAGGCTCAGCCTGCGCCCGGAACCAGAATAGGGCCTGAAGCAATCCTGCGCTTTTGCGGCCAGCCTTCAAGAAAGCGAGTTGAAAAATGGAGCTCAGGGGCACTGCAATTCACAAACCTGCAGAGTTATAAATGATAACTCTCGTCCACAAATATATCGAGGGAAGGCAACGAAGAGGATTTGAAAGCAAGGCACAATTGCAGGAAACAGATTTCAGGAGGTAGATTCGAATCGCCTTTAAAGCACAGGAAAAGCGGCGAAACCTCGACAATGATGCCCTTGGCCAAAAAGGGCGTATGCGTTTTTTCCTGAATATATTCAGGAAAAAACGCATACGCCCTTTTTGGCCAACCAAGCAACCTGGAAAGGCAAATCAGCGCTACAAAGAAGTCTCGCTTCCCATCGGTCAAAAGGGCCATGCTGAATAAAGTGTCAAAACCAGAAATGCAGGACAGGCCATGGAGAAACGGGAGCCTTGCTACGCTGATGGGCAGGATGTAAATTGCCAACAGCCACTCTGGAGAAGTGTACGGTGTGTCCTAAAACATCTAAAAAACTAAGCTTACAGAGCATAGGGCACTTCCACTCATGGGCGTATAAATTGGGAAAACTAAAAATCAGCAAGACACAGGCATCCCAAAGTTTAGGGCTGCTCTGTTGACAAGAACCTCCACTTCGTTACACCTTAAATATCCCAGGAAAGAGGAAAATGGATAAAGAAGTTGTGGTCCTTATGTACAAAGGAATATCACTCAGCCATGAAATCAACGTCATAAGGCTAGTAGCAGCATGATGAGTGGATTTAGGTACGACGATTCTAAGTGAAATAAGTCACACAGAAAAAGACACTGATCCTAAGATATCACTTATAGAGGGAATGTAAAAACCGCTACACTTGAACTGAATTACAAAACAGAACAGAGTCACACGTTTAGAAAACACACTATGGCTGCTTAACGGGAAAGGAGAGGTGGGGTGATGCATAAAACAAGGGTTTCAAATTAGCTCAGATACCATTCCATAAACCCAATATGTAATAGACAAGACCTACTCCTTGCTCAGTGAACTGGACTCAACACCCCCTATTCACCGCCCTAGAATATATCTGAGTAGTAAGAATCTTAAAACCTATGTATTGATATCTCTCTGTAAGTGAGACTTGTGGATGTAAAGCGGCATAAACACAGCAGTGGAAAGCAGCTAAACCCCATTACAAAAATCAATTACTGGGCTTCCCGGGTTGCGCAGTGGTTGAGAATCTGCCTGCTACTGCAGGAAACACGGGTTCGAGCCCTGGTCTGGGAAGATCCCACATGCCGTGGAGCAACTAGGCCCGTGAGCCACAACTACTGAGCCTGCGCGTCTGGAGCCTGTGCTCCGCAACAAGAGAGGCCACAATAGTGAGAGGCCCGCGCACCGCAATGAAGAGTGGCCCCCACTTGCCGCAACTGGAGAAAGCCCTAGCACAGAAACGAAGACCCAACATAGCAATCAATCAATCAATCAATCACTAAAGAAATCTTAAAAAAAAATTTGCTTATATTAAAAAAAAAAACATTACTTTAAAAAACCCGTGAAACAAAGACAGTGAAACAGAGAGAAATTCTTACCAAATTCGTTCAGGGGCTGTGATGCCACCTGGATTGACCATACCTAGACCCACAGGTGATTGAGACATAAGGGTGGACACTCAGGGGCTGAGAGGTTTGGTGAGGTTGGGGGAGCAAACGCAGACCCTTTAAAGGAATACTGCGTGGTACCCATCCCATGGGTCCCAAATCTCCAGGTTCAAGGGCATCTTCCTACATCGAAAACATGCATGAGAAACCCAGAAGATGGTACACCGTGTGATCGGGAAACGTTTCTAAAACGCACGTCATTTCTCATCTCCTTGTGCTCGGGTTCGCCATTCCAGCCGCTTTACTAGCAATCTCCCTCCTTGGAGAATCAGCACCTTTAACCTCCTGTTCCGTACAGGTTGCAATTTGTCCTGAGGATGAACGGGAAGAGGGGGAACCAATGAGAGACTAGCTCTAGGTGTTGGGACAGGCACAGCTCACTCTATTTTCCCATCAGGAAGAAGAATTAACCACAGGCTCAGCCTGCGCCCGGAACCAGAATAGGGCCTGAAGCAATCCTGCGCTTTTGCGGCCAGCCTTCAAGAAAGCGAGTTGAAAAATGGAGCTCAGGGGCACTGCAATTCACAAACCTGCAGAGTTATAAATGATAACTCTCGTCCACAAATATATCGAGGGAAGGCAACGAAGAGGATTTGAAAGCAAGGCACAATTGCAGGAAACAGATTTCAGGAGGTAGATTCGAATCGCCTTTAAAGCACAGGAAAAGCGGCGAAACCTCGACAATGATGCCCTTGGCCAAAAAGGGCGTATGCGTTTTTTCCTGAATATATTCAGGAAAAAACGCATACGCCCTTTTTGGCCAACCAAGCAACCTGGAAAGGCAAATCAGCGCTACAAAGAAGTCTCGCTTCCCATCGGTCAAAAGGGCCATGCTGAATAAAGTGTCAAAACCAGAAATGCAGGACAGGCCATGGAGAAACGGGAGCCTTGCTACGCTGATGGGCGGGATGTAAATTGCCAACAGCCACTCTGGAGAAGTGTACGGTGTGTCCTGAAACATCTAAACAACTCAGCTTACAGAGCATAGGGCACTTCCACTCATGGGCGTATAAATTGGGAAAACTAAAAATCAGCAAGACACAGGCACCCCAAAGTTTAGGGCTGCTCTGTTGACAAGAACCTCCACTTCGTTACACCTTAAATATCCCAGGAAAGAGGAAAATGGATAAAGAAGTTGTGGTCCTTATGTACAAAGGAATATCACTCAGCCATGAAATCAACCTCATAAGGCTAGTAGCAGCATGATGAGTGGATTTAGGTACGACGATTCTAAGTGAAATAAGTCACACAGAAAAAGACACTGATCCTAAGATATCACTTATAGAGGCAATGTAAAAACCGCTACACTTGAACTGAATTACAAAACAGAACAGAGTCACACGTTTAGAAAACACACTATGGCTGCTTAACGGGAAAGGTGAGATGGGGTGATGCATAAAACAAGGGTTTCAAATTAGCTCAGATACCGTTCCATAAACCCAATATGTAATAGACAAGACCTACTCCTTGCTCAGTGAACTGGACTCAAGACCCCCTATTCACCGCCCAAGAATATATCTGACTAGTAAGAATCTTAAAACCTATGTATTGATATCTCTCTGTAAGTGAGTCTAGTGGGTGTAAAGCAGCATAAACACAGCAGTGAAAAGCAGCTAAACCCCATTATAAAAATCAATTACTTTTAAAAACCCGTGAAACGAAGACAGTGAAAGAGAGAGAAATTTTTACCAAATTCGTTCAGGGGCTGTGATGCCACCTGTATTGACCATATCTAGACCCACAGCTGATTGAGACATAAGGGTGGACACTCAGGGGCTGAGAGGTTTGGTGAGGTTGGGGGAGCAAACGCAGACCCTTTAAAGGAATACTGCGTGGTACCCATCCCATGGGTCCCAAATCTCCAGGTTCAAGGGCATCTTCCTACATCGAAAACATGCATGAGAAACCCAGAAGATGGTACCCCGTGTGATCGGGAAAGGTTTCTAAAACGCTCCTCATTTCTGATCTCCTTGGGCTCGGGTTTGCCATTCCAGCCGCTTTACTAGCAATCTCCCTCCTTGGAGAATCTGCACCTTTAACCTCCTGTTCCGTACAGGTTGCAATTTGTCCTGAGGATGAACGGGAAGAGGGGGAACCAATGAGAGACTAGCTCTAGGTGTTGGGACAGGCACAGCTCACTCTATTTTCCCATCAGGAAGAAGAATTAACCAGAGGCTCAGCCTGCGCCCGGAACCAGAATAGGGCCTGAAGCAATCCTGCGCTTTTGCGGCCAGCCTTCAAGAAAGCGAGTTGAAAAATGGAGCTCAGGGGCACTGCAATTCACAAACCTGCAGAGTTATAAATGATAACTCTCGTCCACAAATATATCGAGGGAAGGCAACGAAGAGGATTTGAAAGCAAGGCACAATTGCAGGAAACAGATTTCAGGAGGTAGATTCGAATCGCCTTTAAAGCACAGGAAAAGCGGCGAAACCTCGACAATGATGCCCTTGGCCAAAAAGGGCGTATGCGTTTTTTCCTGAATATATTCAGGAAAAAACGCATACGCCCTTTTTGGCCAACCAAGCAACCTGGAAAGGCAAATCAGCGCTACAAAGAAGTCTCGCTTCCCATCGGTCAAAAGGGCCATGCTGAATAAAGTGTCAAAACCAGAAATGCAGGACAGGCCATGGAGAAACGGGAGCCTTGCTACGCTGATGGGCAGGATGTAAATTGCCAACAGCCACTCTGGAGAAGTGTACGGTGTGTCCTAAAACATCTAAAAAACTAAGCTTACAGAGCATAGGGCACTTCCACTCATGGGCGTATAAATTGGGAAAACTAAAAATCAGCAAGACACAGGCATCCCAAAGTTTAGGGCTGCTCTGTTGACAAGAACCTCCACTTCGTTACACCTTAAATATCCCAGGAAAGAGGAAAATGGATAAAGAAGTTGTGGTCCTTATGTACAAAGGAATATCACTCAGCCATGAAATCAACGTCATAAGGCTAGTAGCAGCATGATGAGTGGATTTAGGTACGACGATTCTAAGTGAAATAAGTCACACAGAAAAAGACACTGATCCTAAGATATCACTTATAGAGGGAATGTAAAAACCGCTACACTTGAACTGAATTACAAAACAGAACAGAGTCACACGTTTAGAAAACACACTATGGCTGCTTAACGGGAAAGGAGAGGTGGGGTGATGCATAAAACAAGGGTTTCAAATTAGCTCAGATACCATTCCATAAACCCAATATGTAATAGACAAGACCTACTCCTTGCTCAGTGAACTGGACTCAACACCCCCTATTCACCGCCCTAGAATATATCTGAGTAGTAAGAATCTTAAAACCTATGTATTGATATCTCTCTGTAAGTGAGACTTGTGGATGTAAAGCGGCATAAACACAGCAGTGGAAAGCAGCTAAACCCCATTACAAAAATCAATTACTGGGCTTCCCGGGTTGCGCAGTGGTTGAGAATCTGCCTGCTACTGCAGGAAACACGGGTTCGAGCCCTGGTCTGGGAAGATCCCACATGCCGTGGAGCAACTAGGCCCGTGAGCCACAACTACTGAGCCTGCGCGTCTGGAGCCTGTGCTCCGCAACAAGAGAGGCCACAATAGTGAGAGGCCCGCGCACCGCGATGAAGAGTGGCCCCCACTTGCCGCAACTGGAGAAAGCCCTAGCACAGAAACGAAGACCCAACATAGCAATCAATCAATCAATCAATCACTAAAGAAATCTTAAAAAAAAATTTGCTTATATTAAAAAAAAAAACATTACTTTAAAAAACCCGTGAAACAAAGACAGTGAAACAGAGAGAAATTCTTACCAAATTCGTTCAGGGGCTGTGATGCCACCTGGATTGACCATACCTAGACCCACAGGTGATTGAGACATAAGGGTGGACACTCAGGGGCTGAGAGGTTTGGTGAGGTTGGGGGAGCAAACACAGACCCTTTAAAGGAATACTGCGTGGTACCCATCCCATGGGTCCCAAATCTCCAGGTTCAAGGGCATCTTCCTACATCGAAAACATGCATGAGAAACCCAGAAGATGGTACACCGTGTGATCGGGAAACGTTTCTAAAACGCACCTCATTTCTCATCTCCTTGTGCTCGGGTTCGCCATTCCAGCCGCTTTACTAGCAATCTCCCTCCTTGGAGAATCAGCACCTTTAACCTCCTGTTCCGTACAGGTTGCAATTTGTCCTGAGGATGAACGGGAAGAGGGGGAACCAATGAGAGACTAGCTCTAGGTGTTGGGACAGGCACAGCTCACTCTATTTTCCCATCAGGAAGAAGAATTAACCACAGGCTCAGCCTGCGCCCGGAACCAGAATAGGGCCTGAAGCAATCCTGCGCTTTTGCGGCCAGCCTTCAAGAAAGCGAGTTGAAAAATGGAGCTCAGGGGCACTGCAATTCACAAACCTGCAGAGTTATAAATGATAACTCTCGTCCACAAATATATCGAGGGAAGGCAACGAAGAGGATTTGAAAGCAAGGCACAATTGCAGGAAACAGATTTCAGGAGGTAGATTCGAATCGCCTTTAAAGCACAGGAAAAGCGGCGAAACCTCGACAATGATGCCCTTGGCCAAAAAGGGCGTATGCGTTTTTTCCTGAATATATTCAGGAAAAAACGCATACGCCCTTTTTGGCCAACCAAGCAACCTGGAAAGGCAAATCAGCGCTACAAAGAAGTCTCGCTTCCCATCGGTCAAAAGGGCCATGCTGAATAAAGTGTCAAAACCAGAAATGCAGGACAGGCCATGGAGAAACGGGAGCCTTGCTACGCTGATGGGCGGGATGTAAATTGCCAACAGCCACTCTGGAGAAGTGTACGGTGTGTCCTGAAACATCTAAACAACTCAGCTTACAGAGCATAGGGCACTTCCACTCATGGGCGTATAAATTGGGAAAACTAAAAATCAGCAAGACACAGGCACCCCAAAGTTTAGGGCTGCTCTGTTGACAAGAACCTCCACTTCGTTACACCTTAAATATCCCAGGAAAGAGGAAAATGGATAAAGAAGTTGTGGTCCTTATGTACAAAGGAATATCACTCAGCCATGAAATCAACCTCATAAGGCTAGTAGCAGCATGATGAGTGGATTTAGGTACGACGATTCTAAGTGAAATAAGTCACACAGAAAAAGACACTGATCCTAAGATATCACTTATAGAGGCAATGTAAAAACCGCTACACTTGAACTGAATTACAAAACAGAACAGAGTCACACGTTTAGAAAACACACTATGGCTGCTTAACGGGAAAGGTGAGATGGGGTGATGCATAAAACAAGGGTTTGAAATTAGCTCAGATACCGTTCCATAAACCCAATATGTAATAGACAAGACCTACTCCTTGCTCAGTGAACTGGACTCAAGACCCCCTATTCACCGCCCAAGAATATATCTGACTAGTAAGAATCTTAAAACCTATGTATTGATATCTCTCTGTAAGTGAGTCTAGTGGGTGTAAAGCAGCATAAACACAGCAGTGAAAAGCAGCTAAACCCCATTATAAAAATCAATTACTTTTAAAAACCCGTGAAACGAAGACAGTGAAAGAGAGAGAAATTCTTACCAAATTCGTTCAGGGGCTGTGATGCCACCTGTATTGACCATATCTAGACCCACAGCTGATTGAGACATAAGGGTGGACACTCAGGGGCTGAGAGGTTTGGTGAGGTTGGGGGAGCAAACGCAGACCCTTTAAAGGAATACTGCGTGGTACCCATCCCATGGGTCCCAAATCTCCAGGTTCAAGGGCATCTTCCTACATCGAAAACATGCATGAGAAACCCAGAAGATGGTACACCGTGTGATCGGGAAAGGTTTCTAAAACGCTCCTCATTTCTGATCTCCTTGGGCTCGGGTTTGCCATTCCAGCCGCTTTACTAGCAATCTCCCTCCTTGGAGAATCTGCACCTTTAACCTCCTGTTCCGTACAGGTTGCAATTTGTCCTGAGGATGAACGGGAAGAGGGGGAACCAATGAGAGACTAGCTCTAGGTGTTGGGACAGGCACAGCTCACTCTATTTTCCCATCAGGAAGAAGAATTAACCAGAGGCTCAGCCTGCGCCCGGAACCAGAATAGGGCCTGAAGCAATCCTGCGCTTTTGCGGCCAGCCTTCAAGAAAGCGAGTTGAAAAATGGAGCTCAGGGGCACTGCAATTCACAAACCTGCAGAGTTATAAATGATAACTCTCGTCCACAAATATATCGAGGGAAGGCAACGAAGAGGATTTGAAAGCAAGGCACAATTGCAGGAAACAGATTTCAGGAGATAGATTCGAATCGCCTTTAAAGCACAGGAAAAGCGGCGAAACCTCGACAATGATGCCCTTGGCCAAAAAGGGCGTATGCGTTTTTTCCTGAATATATTCAGGAAAAAACGCATACGCCCTTTTTGGCCAACCAAGCAACCTGGAAAGGCAAATCAGCGCTACAAAGAAGTCTCGCTTCCCATCGGTCAAAAGGGCCATGCTGAATAAAGTGTCAAAACCAGAAATGCAGGACAGGCCATGGAGAAACGGGAGCCTTGCTACGCTGATGGGCAGGATGTAAATTGCCAACAGCCACTCTGGAGAAGTGTACGGTGTGTCCTAAAACATCTAAAAAACTAAGCTTACAGAGCATAGGGCACTTCCACTCATGGGCGTATAAATTGGGAAAACTAAAAATCAGCAAGACACAGGCATCCCAAAGTTTAGGGCTGCTCTGTTGACAAGAACCTCCACTTCGTTACACCTTAAATATCCCAGGAAAGAGAAAAATGGATAAAGAAGTTGTGGTCCTTATGTACAATGGAATATCACTCAGCCATGAAATCAACCTCATAAGGCTAGTAGCAGCATGATATGTGGATTTAGGTACGACGATTCTAAGTGAAATAAGTCACACAGAAAAAGACACTTATCAGAAGATATCACTTATAGAGGGAATGTAAAAACCGCTACACTTGAACTGAATTACTAAACAGAACAGAGTCACACGTTTAGAAAACACACTATGGCTGCTTAACGGGAAAGGTGAGATGGGGTGATGCATAAAACAAGGGTTTCAAATTAGCTCAGATACCGTTCCATAAACCCAATATGTAATAGACAAGACCTACTCCTTGCTCAGTGAAGTGGACTCAAGACCCCCTATTCACCGCCCAAGAATATATCTGACTAGTAAGAATCTTAAAACCTATGTATTGATATCTCTCTGTAAGTGAGTCTAGTGGGTGTAAAGCAGCATAAACACAGCAGTGAAAAGCAGCTAAACCCCATTATAAAAATCAATTACTTTTAAAAACCCGTGAAACAAAGACAGTGAAAGAGAGAGAAATTCTTACCAAATTCGTTCAGGGGCTGTGTTGCCACCTGTATTGACCATACCTAGACCCACAGCTGATTGAGACATAAGGGTGGACACTCAGGGGCTGAGAGGTTTGGTGAGGTTGGGGGAGCAAACGCAGACCCTTTAAAGGAATACTGCGTGGTACCCATCCCATGGGTCCCAAATCTCCAGGTTCAAGGGCATCTTCCTACATCGAAAACATGCATGAGAAACCCAGAAGATGGTACACCGTGTGATCGGGAAACGTTTCTAAAACGCTCCTCATTTCTCATCTCCTTGGGCTCGGGTTCGCCATTCCAGCCGCTTTACTAGCAATCTCCCTCCTTGGAGAATCAGCACCTTTAACCTCCTGTTCCGTACAGGTTGCAATTTGTCCTGAGGATGAACGGGAAGAGGGGGAACCAATGAGAGACTAGCTCTAGGTGTTGGGACAGGCACAGCTCACTCTATTTTCCCATCAGGAAGAAGAATTAACCACAGGCTCAGCCTGCGCCCGGAACCAGAATAGGGCCTGAAGCAATCCTGCGCTTTTGCGGCCAGCCTTCAAGAAAGCGAGTTGAAAAATGGAGCTCAGGGGCACTGCAATTCACAAACCTGCAGAGTTATAAATGATAACTCTCGTCCACAAATATATCGAGGGAAGGCAACGAAGAGGATTTGAAAGCAAGGCACAATTGCAGGAAACAGATTTCAGGAGGTAGATTCGAATCGCCTTTAAAGCACAGGAAAAGCGGCGAAACCTCGACAATGATGCCCTTGGCCAAAAAGGGCGTATGCGTTTTTTCCTGAATATATTCAGGAAAAAACGCATACGCCCTTTTTGGCCAACCAAGCAACCTGGAAAGGCAAATCAGCGCTACAAAGAAGTCTCGCTTCCCATCGGTCAAAAGGGCCATGCTGTATAAAGTGTCAAAACCAGAAATGCAGGACAGGCCATGGAGAAACGGGAGCCTTGCTACGCTGATGGGCGGGATGTAAATTGCCAACAGCCACTCTGGAGAAGTGTACGGTGTGTCCTGAAACATCTAAACAACTCAGCTTACAGAGCATAGGGCACTTCCACTCATGGGCGTATAAATTGGGAAAACTAAAAATCAGCAAGACACAGGCACCCCAAAGTTTAGGGCTGCTCTGTTGACAAGAACCTCCACTTCGTTACACCTTAAATATCCCAGGAAAGAGGAAAATGGATAAAGAAGTTGTGGTCCTTATGTACAAAGGAATATCACTCAGCCATGAAATCAACCTCATAAGACTAGTAGCAGCATGATGAGTGGATTTAGGTACGACGATTCTAAGTGAAATAAGTCACACAGAAAAAGACACTGATCCTAAGATATCACTTATAGAGGCAATGTAAAAACCGCTACACTTGAACTGAAGTACAAAACAGAACAGAGTCACACGTTTAGAAAACACACTATGGCTGCTTAACGGGAAAGGTGAGATGGGGTGATGCATAAAACAAGGGTTTGAAATTAGCTCAGATACCGTTCCATAAACCCAATATGTAATAGACAAGACCTACTCCTTGCTCAGTGAACTGGACTCAAGACCCCCTATTCACCGCCCAAGAATATATCTGACTAGTAAGAATCTTAAAACCTATGTATTGATATCTCTCTGTAAGTGAGTCTAGTGGGTGTAAAGCAGCATAAACACAGCAGTGAAAAGCAGCTAAACCCCATTATAAAAATCAATTACTTTTAAAAACCCGTGAAACGAAGACAGTGAAAGAGAGAGAAATTCTTACCAAATTCGTTCAGGGGCTGTGATGCCACCTGTATTGACCATATCTAGACCCACAGCTGATTGAGACATAAGGGTGGACACTCAGGGGCTGAGAGGTTTGGTGAGGTTGGGGGAGCAAACGCAGACCCTTTAAAGGAATACTGCGTGGTACCCATCCCATGGGTCCCAAATCTCCAGGTTCAAGGGCATCTTCCTACATCGAAAACATGCATGAGAAACCCAGAAGATGGTACACCGTGTGATCGGGAAACGTTTCTAAAACGCTCCTCATTTCTGATCTCCTTGGGCTCGGGTTTGCCATTCCAGCCGCTTTACTAGCAATCTCCCTCCTTGGAGAATCTGCACCTTTAACCTCCTGTTCCGTACAGGTTGCAATTTGTCCTGAGGATGAACGGGAAGAGGGGGAACCAATGAGAGACTAGCTCTAGGTGTTGGGACAGGCACAGCTCACTCTATTTTCCCATCAGGAAGAAGAATTAACCAGAGGCTCAGCCTGCGCCCGGAACCAGAATAGGGCCTGAAGCAATCCTGCGCTTTTGCGGCCAGCCTTCAAGAAAGCGAGTTGAAAAATGGAGCTCAGGGGCACTGCAATTCACAAACCTGCAGAGTTATAAATGATAACTCTCGTCCACAAATATATCGAGGGAAGGCAACGAAGAGGATTTGAAAGCAAGGCACAATTGCAGGAAACAGATTTCAGGAGATAGATTCGAATCGCCTTTAAAGCACAGGAAAAGCGGCGAAACCTCGACAATGATGCCCTTGGCCAAAAAGGGCGTATGCGTTTTTTCCTGAATATATTCAGGAAAAAACGCATACGCCCTTTTTGGCCAACCAAGCAACCTGGAAAGGCAAATCAGCGCTACAAAGAAGTCTCGCTTCCCATCGGTCAAAAGGGCCATGCTGAATAAAGTGTCAAAACCAGAAATGCAGGACAGGCCATGGAGAAACGGGAGCCTTGCTACGCTGATGGGCAGGATGTAAATTGCCAACAGCCACTCTGGAGAACTGTACGGTGTGTCCTAAAACATCTAAAAAACTAAGCTTACAGAGCATAGGGCACTTCCACTCATGGGCGTATAAATTGGGAAAACTAAAAATCAGCAAGACACAGGCATCCCAAAGTTTAGGGCTGCTCTGTTGACAAGAACCTCCACTTCGTTACACCTTAAATATCCCAGGAAAGAGAAAAATGGATAAAGAAGTTGTGGTCCTTATGTACAATGGAATATCACTCAGCCATGAAATCAACCTCATAAGGCTAGTAGCAGCATGATATGTGGATTTAGGTACGACGATTCTAAGTGAAATAAGTCACACAGAAAAAGACACTTATCAGAAGATATCACTTATAGAGGGAATGTAAAAACCGCTACACTTGAACTGAATTACAAAACAGAACAGAGTCACACGTTTAGAAAACACACTATGGCTGCTTAACGGGAAAGGTGAGATGGGGTGATGCATAAAACAAGGGTTTGAAATTAGCTCAGATACCGTTCCATAAACCCAATATGTAATAGACAAGACCTACTCCTTGCTCAGTGAACTGGACTCAAGACCCCCTATTCAACGCCCAAGAATATATCTGACTAGTAAGAATCTTAAAACCTATGTATTGATATCTCTCTGTAAGTGAGTCTAGTGGGTGTAAAGCAGCATAAACACAGCAGTGAAAAGCAGCTAAACCCCATTATAAAAATCAATTACTTTTAAAAACCCGTGAAACAAAGACAGTGAAAGAGAGAGAAATTCTTACCAAATTCGTTCACGGGCTGTGATGCCACCTGGATTGACCATACCTAGACCCACAGGTGATTGAGACATAAGGGTGGACACTCAGGGGCTGAGAGGTTTGGTGAGGTTGGGGGAGCAAACGCAGACCCTTTAAAGGAATACTGCGTGGTACCCATCCCATGGGTCCCAAATCTCCAGGTTCAAGGGCATCTTCCTACATCGAAAACATGCATGAGAAACCCAGAAGATGGTACACCGTGTGATCGGGAAACGTTTCTAAAACGCTCCTCATTTCTCATCTCCTTGGGCTCGGATTCGCCATTCCAGCCGCTTTACTAGCAATCTCCCTCCTTGGAGAATCAGCACCTTTAACCTCCTGTTCCGTACAGGTTGCAATTTGTCCTGAGGATGAACGGGAAGAGGGGGAACCAATGAGAGACTAGCTCTAGGTGTTGGGACAGGCACAGCTCACTCTATTTTCCCATCAGGAAGAAGAATTAACCAGAGGCTCAGCCTGCGCCCGGAACCAGAATAGGGCCTGAAGCAATCCTGCGCTTTTGCGGCCAGCCTTCAAGAAAGCGAGTTGAAAAATGGAGCTCAGGGGCACTGCAATTCACAAACCTGCAGAGTTATAAATGATAACTCTCGTCCACAAATATATCGAGGGAAGGCAACGAAGAGGATTTGAAAGCAAGGCACAATTGCAGGAAACAGATTTCAGGAGGTAGATTCGAATCGCCTTTAAAGCACAGGAAAAGCGGCGAAACCTCGACAATGATGCCCTTGGCCAAAAAGGGCGTATGCGTTTTTTCCTGAATATATTCAGGAAAAAACGCATACGCCCTTTTTGGCCAACCAAGCAACCTGGAAAGGCAAATCAGCGCTACAAAGAAGTCTCGCTTCCCATCGGTCAAAAGGGCCATGCTGAATAAAGTGTCAAAACCAGAAATGCAGGACAGGCCATGGAGAAACGGGAGCCTTGCTACGCTGATGGGCGGGATGTAAATTGCCAACAGCCACTCTGGAGAAGTGTACGGTGTGTCCTGAAACATCTAAACAACTCAGCTTACAGAGCATAGGGCACTTCCACTCATGGGCGTATAAATTGGGAAAACTAAAAATCAGCAAGACACAGGCACCCCAAAGTTTAGGGCTGCTCTGTTGACAAGAACCTCCACTTCGTTACACCTTAAATATCCCAGGAAAGAGGAAAATGGATAAAGAAGTTGTGGTCCTTATGTACAAAGGAATATCACTCAGCCATGAAATCAACCTCATAAGGCTAGTAGCAGCATGATGAGTGGATTTAGGTACGACGATTCTAAGTGAAATAAGTCACACAGAAAAAGACACTGATCCTAAGATATCACTTATAGAGGCAATGTAAAAACCGCTACACTTGAACTGAAGTACAAAACAGAACAGAGTCACACGTTTAGAAAACACACTATGGCTGCTTAACGGGAAAGGTGAGATGGGGTGATGCATAAAACAAGGGTTTGAAATTAGCTCAGATACCGTTCCATAAACCCAATATGTAATAGACAAGACCTACTCCTTGCTCAGTGAACTGGACTCAAGACCCCCTATTCACCGCCCAAGAATATATCTGACTAGTAAGAATCTTAAAACCTATGTATTGATATCTCTCTGTAAGTGAGTCTAGTGGGTGTAAAGCAGCATAAACACAGCAGTGAAAAGCAGCTAAACCCCATTATAAAAATCAATTACTTTTAAAAACCCGTGAAACGAAGACAGTGAAAGAGAGAGAAATTCTTACCAAATTCGTTCAGGGGCTGTGATGCCACCTGTATTGACCATATCTAGACCCACAGCTGATTGAGACATAAGGGTGGACACTCAGGGGCTGAGAGGTTTGGTGAGGTTGGGGGAGCAAACGCAGACCCTTTAAAGGAATACTGCGTGGTACCCATCCCATGGGTCCCAAATCTCCAGGTTCAAGGGCATCTTCCTACATCGAAAACATGCATGAGAAACCCAGAAGATGGTACACCGTGTGATCGGGAAACGTTTCTAAAACGCTCCTCATTTCTGATCTCCTTGGGCTCGGATTCGCCATTCCAGCCGCTTTACTAGCAATCTCCCTCCTTGGAGAATCTGCACCTTTAACCTCCTGTTCCGTACAGGTTGCAATTTGTCCTGAGGATGAACGGGAAGAGGGGGAACCAATGAGAGACTAGCTCTAGGTGTTGGGACAGGCACAGCTCACTCTATTTTCCCATCAGGAAGAAGAATTAACCAGAGGCTCAGCCTGCGCCCGGAACCAGAATAGGGCCTGAAGCAATCCTGCGCTTTTGCGGCCAGCCTTCAAGAAAGCGAGTTGAAAAATGGAGCTCAGGGGCACTGCAATTCACAAACCTGCAGAGTTATAAATGATAACTCTCGTCCACAAATATATCGAGGGAAGGCAACGAAGAGGATTTGAAAGCAAGGCACAATTGCAGGAAACAGATTTCAGGAGATAGATTCGAATCGCCTTTAAAGCACAGGAAAAGCGGCGAAACCTCGACAATGATGCCCTTGGCCAAAAAGGGCGTATGCGTTTTTTCCTGAATATATTCAGGAAAAAACGCATACGCCCTTTTTGGCCAACCAAGCAACCTGGAAAGGCAAATCAGCGCTACAAAGAAGTCTCGCTTCCCATCGGTCAAAAGGGCCATGCTGAATAAAGTGTCAAAACAAGAAATGCAGGACAGGCCATGGAGAAACGGGAGCCTTGCTACGCTGATGGGCAGGATGTAAATTGCCAACAGCCACTCTGGAGAAGTGTACGGTGTGTCCGAAAACATCTAAAAAACTAAGCTTACAGAGCATAGGGCACTTCCACTCATGGGCGTATAAATTGGGAAAACTAAAAATCAGCAAGACACAGGCATCCCAAAGTTTAGGGCTGCTCTGTTGACAAGAACCTCCACTTCGTTACACCTTAAATATCCCAGGAAAGAGAAAAATGGATAAAGAAGTTGTGGTCCTTATGTACAATGGAATATCACTCAGCCATGAAATCAACCTCATAAGGCTAGTAGCAGCATGATATGTGGATTTAGGTACGACGATTCTAAGTGAAATAAGTCACACAGAAAAAGACACTTATCAGAAGATATCACTTATAGAGGCAATGTAAAAACCGCTACACTTGAACTGAATTACAAAACAGAACAGAGTCACACGTTTAGAAAACACACTATGGCTGCTTAACGGGAAAGGTGAGATGGGGTGATGCATAAAACAAGGGTTTGAAATTAGCTCAGATACCGTTCCATAAACCCAATATGTAATAGACAAGACCTACTCCTTGCTCAGTGAACTGGACTCAAGACCCCCTATTCAACGCCCAAGAATATATCTGACTAGTAAGAATCTTAAAACCTATGTATTGATATCTCTCTGTAAGTGAGTCTAGTGGGTGTAAAGCAGCATAAACACAGCAGTGAAAAGCAGCTAAACCCCATTATAAAAATCAATTACTTTTAAAAACCCGTGAAACAAAGACAGTGAAAGAGAGAGAAATTCTTACCAAATTCGTTCACGGGCTGTGATGCCACCTGGATTGACCATACCTAGACCCACAGGTGATTGAGACATAAGGGTGGACACTCAGGGGCTGAGAGGTTTGGTGAGGTTGGGGGAGCAAACGCAGACCCTTTAAAGGAATACTGCGTGGTACCCATCCCATGGGTCCCAAATCTCCAGGTTCAAGGGCATCTTCCTACATCGAAAACATGCATGAGAAACCCAGAAGATGGTACACCGTGTGATCGGGAAACGTTTCTAAAACGCTCCTCATTTCTCATCTCCTTGGGCTCGGATTCGCCATTCCAGCCACTTTACTAGCAATCTCCCTCCTTGGAGAATCAGCACCTTTAACCTCCTGTTCCGTACAGGTTGCAATTTGTCCTGAGGATGAACGGGAAGAGGGGGAACCAATGAGAGACTAGCTCTAGGTGTTGGGACAGGCACAGCTCACTCTATTTTCCCATCAGGAAGAAGAATTAACCACAGGCTCAGCCTGCGCCCGGAACCAGAATAGGGCCTGAAGCAATCCTGCGCTTTTGCGGCCAGCCTTCAAGAAAGCGAGTTGAAAAATGGAGCTCAGGGGCACTGCAATTCACAAACCTGCAGAGTTATAAATGATAACTCTCGTCCACAAATATATCGAGGGAAGGCAACGAAGAGGATTTGAAAGCAAGGCAGAATTGCAGGAAACAGATTTCAGGAGGTAGATTCGAATCGCCTTTAAAGCACAGGAAAAGCGGCGAAACCTCGACAATGATGCCCTTGGCCAAAAAGGGCGTATGCGTTTTTTCCTGAATATATTCAGGAAAAAACGCATACGCCCTTTTTGGCCAACCAAGCAACCTGGAAAGGCAAATCAGCGCTACAAAGAAGTCTCGCTTCCCATCGGTCAAAAGGGCCATGCTGAATAAAGTGTCAAAACCAGAAATGCAGGACAGGCCATGGAGAAACGGGAGCCTTGCTACGCTGATGGGCGGGATGTAAATTGCCAACAGCCACTCTGGAGAAGTGTACGGTGTGTCCTGAAACATCTAAACAACTCAGCTTACAGAGCATAGGGCACTTCCACTCATGGGCGTATAAATTGGGAAAACTAAAAATCAGCAAGACACAGGCACCCCAAAGTTTAGGGCTGCTCTGTTGACAAGAACCTCCACTTCGTTACACCTTAAATATCCCAGGAAAGAGGAAAATGGATAAAGAAGTTGTGGTCCTTATGTACAAAGGAATATCACTCAGCCATGAAATCAACCTCATAAGGCTAGTAGCAGCATGATGAGTGGATTTAGGTACGACGATTCTAAGTGAAATAAGTCACACAGAAAAAGACACTGATCCTAAGATATCACTTATAGAGGCAATGTAAAAACCGCTACACTTGAACTGAAGTACAAAACAGAACAGAGTCACACGTTTAGAAAACACACTATGGCTGCTTAACGGGAAAGGTGAGATGGGGTGATGCATAAAACAAGGGTTTGAAATTAGCTCAGATACCGTTCCATAAACCCAATATGTAATAGACAAGACCTACTCCTTGCTCAGTGAACTGGACTCAAGACCCCCTATTCACCGCCCAAGAATATATCTGACTAGTAAGAATCTTAAAACCTATGTATTGATATCTCTCTGTAAGTGAGTCTAGTGGGTGTAAAGCAGCATAAACACAGCAGTGAAAAGCAGCTAAACCCCATTATAAAAATCAATTACTTTTAAAAACCCGTGAAACGAAGACAGTGAAAGAGAGAGAAATTCTTACCAAATTCGTTCAGGGGCTGTGATGCCACCTGTATTGACCATATCTAGACCCACAGCTGATTGAGACATAAGGGTGGACACTCAGGGGCTGAGAGGTTTGGTGAGGTTGGGGGAGCAAACGCAGACCCTTTAAAGGAATACTGCGTGGTACCCATCCCATGGGTCCCAAATCTCCAGGTTCAAGGGCATCTTCCTACATCGAAAACATGCATGAGAAACCCAGAAGATGGTACACCGTGTGATCGGGAAACGTTTCTAAAACGCTCCTCATTTCTCATCTCCTTGGGCTCGGATTCGCCATTCCAGCCGCTTTACTAGCAATCTCCCTCCTTGGAGAATCTGCACCTTTAACCTCCTGTTCCGTACAGGTTGCAATTTGTCCTGAGGATGAACGGGAAGAGGGGGAACCAATGAGAGACTAGCTCTAGGTGTTGGGACAGGCACAGCTCACTCTATTTTCCCATCAGGAAGAAGAATTAACCAGAGGCTCAGCCTGCGCCCGGAACCAGAATAGGGCCTGAAGCAATCCTGCGCTTTTGCGGCCAGCCTTCAAGAAAGCGAGTTGAAAAATGGAGCTCAGGGGCACTGCAATTCACAACCCTGCAGAGTTATAAATGATAACTCTCGTCCACAAATATATCGAGGGAAGGCAACGAAGAGGATTTGAAAGCAAGGCACAATTGCAGGAAACAGATTTCAGGAGATAGATTCGAATCGCCTTTAAAGCACAGGAAAAGCGGCGAAACCTCGACAATGATGCCCTTGGCCAAAAAGGGCGTATGCGTTTTTTCCTGAATATATTCAGGAAAAAACGCATACGCCCTTTTTGGCCAACCAAGCAACCTGGAAAGGCAAATCAGCGCTACAAAGAAGTCTCGCTTCCCATCGGTCAAAAGGGCCATGCTGAATAAAGTGTCAAAACAAGAAATGCAGGACAGGCCATGGAGAAACGGGAGCCTTGCTACGCTGATGGGCAGGATGTAAATTGCCAACAGCCACTCTGGAGAAGTGTACGGTGTGTCCGAAAACATCTAAAAAACTAAGCTTACAGAGCATAGGGCACTTCCACTCATGGGCGTATAAATTGGGAAAACTAAAAATCAGCAAGACACAGGCATCCCAAAGTTTAGGGCTGCTCTGTTGACAAGAACCTCCACTTCGTTACACCTTAAATATCCCAGGAAAGAGAAAAATGGATAAAGAAGTTGTGGTCCTTATGTACAATGGAATATCACTCAGCCATGAAATCAACCTCATAAGGCTAGTAGCAGCATGATATGTGGATTTAGGTACGACGATTCTAAGTGAAATAAGTCACACAGAAAAAGACACTGATCCTAAGATATCACTTATAGAGGCAATGTAAAAACCGCTACACTTGAACTGAATTACAAAACAGAACAGAGTCACACGTTTAGAAAACACACTATGGCTGCTTAACGGGAAAGGTGAGATGGGGTGATGCATAAAACAAGGGTTTGAAATTAGCTCAGATACCGTTCCATAAACCCAATATGTAATAGACAAGACCTACTCCTTGCTCAGTGAACTGGACTCAAGACCCCCTATTCACCGCCCAAGAATATATCTGACTAGTAAGAATCTTAAAACCTATGTATTGATATCTCTCTGTAAGTGAGTCTAGTGGGTGTAAAGCAGCATAAACACAGCAGTGAAAAGCAGCTAAACCCCATTATAAAAATCAATTACTTTTAAAAACCCGTGAAACAAAGACAGTGAAAGAGAGAGAAATTCTTACCAAATTCGTTCACGGGCTGTGATGCCACCTGGATTGACCATACCTAGACCCACAGGTGATTGAGACATAAGGGTGGACACTCAGGGGCTGAGAGGTTTGGTGAGGTTGGGGGAGCAAACGCAGACCCTTTAAAGGAATACTGCGTGGTACCCATCCCATGGGTCCCAAATCTCCAGGTTCAAGGGCATCTTCCTACATCGAAAACATGCATGAGAAACCCAGAAGATGGTACACCGTGTGATCGGGAAACGTTTCTAAAACGCTCCTCATTTCTCATCTCCTTGGGCTCGGGTTCGCCATTCCAGCCGCTTTACTAGCAATCTCCCTCCTTGGAGAATCAGCACCTTTAACCTCCTGTTCCGTACAGGTTGCAATTTGTCCTGAGGATGAACGGGAAGAGGGGGAACCAATGAGAGACTAGCTCTAGGTGTTGGGACAGGCACAGCTCACTCTATTTTCCCATCAGGAAGAAGAATTAACCACAGGCTCAGCCTGCGCCCGGAACCAGAATAGGGCCTGAAGCAATCCTGCGCTTTTGCGGCCAGCCTTCAAGAAAGCGAGTTGAAAAATGGAGCTCAGGGGCACTGCAATTCACAAACCTGCAGAGTTATAAATGATAACTCTCGTCCACAAATATATCGAGGGAAGGCAACGAAGAGGATTTGAAAGCAAGGCAGAATTGCAGGAAACAGATTTCAGGAGGTAGATTCGAATCGCCTTTAAAGCACAGGAAAAGCGGCGAAACCTCGACAATGATGCACTTGGCCAAAAAGGGCGTATGCGTTTTTTCCTGAATATATTCAGGAAAAAACGCATACGCCCTTTTTGGCCAACCAAGCAACATGGAAAGGCAAATCAGCGCTACAAAGAAGTCTCGCTTCCCATCGGTCAAAAGGGCCATGCTGAATAAAGTGTCAAAACCAGAAATGCAGGACAGGCCATGGAGAAACGGGAGCCTTGCTACGCTGATGGGCGGGATGTAAATTGCCAACAGCCACTCTGGAGAAGTGTACGGTGTGTCCTGAAACATCAAAACAACTCAGCTTACAGAGCATAGGGCACTTCCACTCATGGGCGTATAAATTGGGAAAACTAAAAATCAGCAAGACACAGGCACCCCAAAGTTTAGGGCTGCTCTGTTGACAAGAACCTCCACTTCGTTACACCTTAAATATCCCAGGAAAGAGGAAAATGGATAAAGAAGTTGTGGTCCTTATGTACAAAGGAATATCACTCAGCCATGAAATCAACCTCATAAGGCTAGTAGCAGCATGATGAGTGGATTTAGGTACGACGATTCTAAGTGAAATAAGTCACACAGAAAAAGACACTGATCCTAAGATATCACTTATAGAGGCAATGTAAAAACCGCTACACTTGAACTGAATTACAAAACAGAACAGAGTCACACGTTTAGAAAACACACTATGGCTGCTTAACGGGAAAGGTGAGATGGGGTGATGCATAAAACAAGGGTTTGAAATTAGCTCAGATACCGTTCCATAAACCCAATATGTAATAGACAAGACCTACTCCTTGCTCAGTGAACTGGACTCAAGACCCCCTATTCACCGCCCAAGAATATATCTGACTAGTAAGAATCTTAAAACCTATGTATTGATATCTCTCTGTAAGTGAGTCTAGTGGGTGTAAAGCAGCATAAACACAGCAGTGAAAAGCAGCTAAACCCCATTATAAAAATCAATTACTTTTAAAAACCCGTGAAACGAAGACAGTGAAAGAGAGAGAAATTCTTACCAAATTCGTTCAGGGGCTGTGATGCCACCTGTATTGACCATATCTAGACCCACAGCTGATTGAGACATAAGGGTGGACACTCAGGGGCTGAGAGGTTTGGTGAGGTTGGGGGAGCAAACGCAGACCCTTTAAAGGAATACTGCGTGGTACCCATCCCATGGGTCCCAAATCTCCAGGTTCAAGGGCATCTTCCTACATCGAAAACATGCATGAGAAACCCAGAAGATGGTACACCGTGTGATCGGGAAAGGTTTCTAAAACGCTCCTCATTTCTCATCTCCTTGGGCTCGGGTTCGCCATTCCAGCCGCTTTACTAGCAATCTCCCTCCTTGGAGAATCAGCACCTTTAACCTCCTGTTCCGTACAGGTTGCAATTTGTCCTGAGGATGAACGGGAAGAGGGGGAACCAATGAGAGACTAGCTCTAGGTGTTGGGACAGGCACAGCTCACTCTATTTTCCCATCAGGAAGAAGAATTAACCACAGGCTCAGCCTGCGCCCGGAACCAGAATAGGGCCTGAAGCAATCCTGCGCTTTTGCGGCCAGCCTTCAAGAAAGCGAGTTGAAAAATGGAGCTCAGGGGCACTGCAATTCACAAACCTGCAGAGTTATAAATGATAACTCTCGTCCACAAATATATCGAGGGAAGGCAACGA
The DNA here is from genome assembly GCF_949987535.1 of Balaenoptera acutorostrata. NCBI lineage: Eukaryota > Metazoa > Chordata > Mammalia > Artiodactyla > Balaenopteridae > Balaenoptera > Balaenoptera acutorostrata. The sequence continues at coordinate 90,216,490 of NC_080070.1, read as the reverse complement.
AGAGGATTTGAAAGCAAGGCACAATTGCAGGAAACAGATTTCAGGAGGTAGATTCGAATCGCCTTTAAAGCACAGGAAAAGCGGCGAAACCTCGACAATGATGCCCTTGGCCAAAAAGGGCGTATGCGTTTTTTCCTGAATATATTCAGGAAAAAACGCATACGCCCTTTTTGGCCAACCAAGCAACCTGGAAAGGCAAATCAGCGCTACAAAGAAGTCTCGCTTCCCATCGGTCAAAAGGGCCATGCTGAATAAAGTGTCAAAACCAGAAATGCAGGACAGGCCATGGAGAAACGGGAGCCTTGCTACGCTGATGGGCGGGATGTAAATTGCCAACAGCCACTCTGGAGAAGTGTACGGTGTGTCCTGAAACATCTAAAAAACTCAGCTTACAGAGCATAGGGCACTTCCACTCATGGGCTTATAAATTGGGAAAACTAAAAATCAGCAAGACACAGGCACCCCAAAGTTTAGGGCTGCTCTGTTGACAAGAACCTCCACTTCGTTACACCTTAAATATCCCAGGAAAGAGGAAAATGGATAAAGAAATTGTGGTCCTTATGTACAAAGGAATATCACTCAGCCATGAAATCAACCTCATAAGGCTAGTAGCAGCATGATGAGTGGATATAGGTACGACGATTCTAAGTGAAATAAGTCACACAGAAAAAGACACTGATCCTAAGATATCACTTATAGAGGCAATGTAAAAACCGCTACACTTGAACTGAATTACAAAACAGAACAGAGTCACACGTTTAGAAAACACACTATGGCTGCTTAACGGGAAAGGTGAGATGGGGTGATGCATAAAACAAGGGTTTCAAATTAGCTCAGATACCGTTCCATAAACCCAATATGTAATAGACAAGACCTACTCCTTGCTCAGTGAACTGGACTCAAGACCCCCTATTCACCGCCCAAGAATATATCTGACTAGTAAGAATCTTAAAACCTATGTATTGATATCTCTCTGTAAGTGAGTCTAGTGGGTGTAAAGCAGCATAAACACAGCAGTGAAAAGCAGCTAAACCCCATTATAAAAATCAATTACTTTTAAAAACCCGTGAAACGAAGACAGTGAAAGAGAGAGAAATTCTTACCAAATTCGTTCAGGGGCTGTGATGCCACCTGTATTGACCATATCTAGACCCACAGCTGATTGAGACATAAGGGTGGACACTCAGGGGCTGAGAGGTTTGGTGAGGTTGGGGGAGCAAACGCAGACCCTTTAAAGGAATACTGCGTGGTACCCATCCCATGGGTCCCAAATCTCCAGGTTCAAGGGCATCTTCCTACATCGAAAACATGCATGAGAAACCCAGAAGATGGTACACCGTGTGATCGGGAAAGGTTTCTAAAACGCTCCTCATTTCTCATCTCCTTGGGCTCGGGTTCGCCATTCCAGCCGCTTTACTAGCAATCTCCCTCCTTGGAGAATCAGCACCTTTAACCTCCTGTTCCGTACAGGTTGCAATTTGTCCTGAGGATGAACGGGAAGAGGGGGAACCAATGAGAGACTAGCTCTAGGTGTTGGGACAGGCACAGCTCACTCTATTTTCCCATCAGGAAGAAGAATTAACCACAGGCTCAGCCTGCGCCCGGAACCAGAATAGGGCCTGAAGCAATCCTGCGCTTTTGCGGCCAGCCTTCAAGAAAGCGAGTTGAAAAATGGAGCTCAGGGGCACTGCAATTCACAAACCTGCAGAGTTATAAATGATAACTCTCGTCCACAAATATATCGAGGGAAGGCAACGAAGAGGATTTGAAAGCAAGGCACAATTGCAGGAAACAGATTTCAGGAGGTAGATTCGAATCGCCTTTAAAGCACAGGAAAAGCGGCGAAACCTCGACAATGATGCCCTTGGCCAAAAAGGGCGTATGCGTTTTTTCCTGAATATATTCAGGAAAAAACGCATACGCCCTTTTTGGCCAACCAAGCAACCTGGAAAGGCAAATCAGCGCTACAAAGAAGTCTCGCTTCCCATCGGTCAAAAGGGCCATGCTGAATAAAGTGTCAAAACCAGAAATGCAGGACAGGCCATGGAGAAACGGGAGCCTTGCTACGCTGATGGGCGGGATGTAAATTGCCAACAGCCACTCTGGAGAAGTGTACGGTGTGTCCTGAAACATCTAAACAACTCAGCTTACAGAGCATAGGGCACTACCACTCATGGGCTTATAAATTGGGAAAACTAAAAATCAACAAGACACAGGCACCCCAAAGTTTAGGGCTGCTCTGTTGACAAGAACCTCCACTTCGTTACACCTTAAATATCCCAGGAAAGAGGAAAATGGATAAAGAAGTTGTGGTCCTTATGTACAAAGGAATATCACTCAGCCATGAAATCAACGTCATAAGGCTAGTAGCAGCATGATGAGTGGATTTAGGTACGACGATTGTAAGTGAAATAAGTCACAGAGAAAAAGACACTTATCAGAAGATATCACTTATAGAGGGAATGTAAAAACCGCTACACATGAACTGAATTACAAAACAGAACAGAGTCACACGTTTAGAAAACACACTATGGCTGCTTAACGGGAAAGGTGAGATGGGGTGATGCATAAAACAAGGGTTTGAAATTAGCTCAGATACCGTTCCATAAACCCAATATGTAATAGACAAGACCTACTCCTTGCTCAGTGAACTGGACTCAAGACCCCCTATTCACCGCCCAAGAATATATCTGACTAGTAAGAATCTTAAAACCTATGTATTGATATCTCTCTGTAAGTGAGTCTAGTGGGTGTAAAGCAGCATAAACACAGCAGTGAAAAGCAGCTAAACCCCATTATAAAAATCAATTACTTTTAAAAACCCGTGAAACAAAGACAGTGAAAGAGAGAGAAATTCTTAACAAATTCGTTCAGGGGCTGTGATGCCACCTGGATTGACCATACCTAGACCCACAGGTGATTGAGACATAAGGGTGGACACTCAGGGGCTGAGAGGTTTGGTGAGGTTGGGGGAGCAAACGCAGACCCTTTAAAGGAATACTGCGTGGTACCCATCCCATGGGTCCCAAATCTCCTGGTTCAAGGGCATCTTCCTACATCGAAAACATGCATGAGAAACCCAGAAGATGGTACACCGTGTGATCGGGAAACGTTTCTAAAACGCACCTCATTTCTCATCTCCTTGGGCTCGGGTTCGCCATTCCAGCCGCTTTACTAGCAATCTCCCTCCTTGGAGAATCAGCACCTTTAACCTCCTGTTCCGTACAGGTTGCAATTTGTCCTGAGGATGAACGGGAAGAGGGGGAACCAATGAGAGACTAGCTCTAGGTGTTGGGACAGGCACAGCTCACTCTATTTTCCCATCAGGAAGAAGAATTAACCACAGGCTCAGCCTGCGCCCGGAACCAGAATAGGGCCTGAAGCAATCCTGCGCTTTTGCGGCCAGCCTTCAAGAAAGCGAGTTGAAAAATGGAGCTCAGGGGCACTGCAATTCACAAACCTGCAGAGTTATAAATGATAACTCTCGTCCACAAATATATCGAGGGAAGGCAACGAAGAGGATTTGAAAGCAAGGCAGAATTGCAGGAAACAGATTTCAGGAGGTAGATTCGAATCGCCTTTAAAGCACAGGAAAAGCGGCGAAACCTCGACAATGATGCCCTTGGCCAAAAAGGGCGTATGCGTTTTTTCCTGAATATATTCAGGAAAAAACGCATACGCCCTTTTTGGCCAACCAAGCAACCTGGAAAGGCAAATCAGCGCTACAAAGAAGTCTCGCTTCCCATCGGTCAAAAGGGCCATGCTGAATAAAGTGTCAAAACCAGAAATGCAGGACAGGCCATGGAGAAACGGGAGCCTTGCTACGCTGATGGGCGGGATGTAAATTGCCAACAGCCACTCTGGAGAAGTGTACGGTGTGTCCTGAAACATCTAAACAACTCAGCTTACAGAGCATAGGGCACTTCCACTCATGGGCGTATAAATTGGGAAAACTAAAAATCAGCAAGACACAGGCACCCCAAAGTTTAGGGCTGCTCTGTTGACAAGAACCTCCACTTCGTTACACCTTAAATATCCCAGGAAAGAGGAAAATGGATAAAGAAGTTGTGGTCCTTATGTACAAAGGAATATCACTCAGCCATGAAATCAACCTCATAAGGCTAGTAGCAGCATGATGAGTGGATTTAGGTACGACGATTCTAAGTGAAATAAGTCACACAGAAAAAGACACTGATCCTAAGATATCACTTATAGAGGCAATGTAAAAACCGCTACACTTGAACTGAATTACAAAACAGAACAGAGTCACACGTTTAGAAAACACACTATGGCTGCTTAACGGGAAAGGTGAGATGGGGTGATGCATAAAACAAGGGTTTCAAATTAGCTCAGATACCGTTCCATAAACCCAATATGTAATAGACAAGACCTACTCCTTGCTCAGTGAACTGGACTCAAGACCCCCTATTCACCGCCCAAGATATATATCTGACTAGTAAGAATCTTAAAACCTATGTATTGATATCTCTCTGTAAGTGAGTCTAGTGGGTGTAAAGCAGCATAAACACAGCAGTGAAAAGCAGCTAAACCCCATTATAAAAATCAATTACTTTTAAAAACCCGTGAAACGAAGACAGTGAAAGAGAGAGAAATTCTTACCAAATTCGTTCAGGGGCTGTGATGCCACCTGTATTGACCATATCTAGACCCACAGCTGATTGAGACATAAGGGTGGACACTCAGGGGCTGAGAGGTTTGGTGAGGTTGGGGGAGCAAACGCAGACCCTTTAAAGGAATACTGCGTGGTACCCATCCCATGGGTCCCAAATCTCCAGGTTCAAGGGCATCTTCCTACATCGAAAACATGCATGAGAAACCCAGAAGATGGTACACCGTGTGATCGGGAAACGTTTCTAAAACGCTCCTCATTTCTCATCTCCTTGGGCTCGGGTTCGCCATTCCAGCCGCTTTACTAGCAATCTCCCTCCTTGGAGAATCAGCACCTTTAACCTCCTGTTCCGTACAGGTTGCAATTTGTCCTGAGGATGAACGGGAAGAGGGGGAACCAATGAGAGACTAGCTCTAGGTGTTGGGACAGGCACAGCTCACTGTATTTTCCCATCAGGAAGAAGAATTAACCACAGGCTCAGCCTGCGCCCGGAACCAGAATAGGGCCTGAAGCAATCCTGCGCTTTTGCGGCCAGCCTTCAAGAAAGCGAGTTGAAAAATGGAGCTCAGGGGCACTGCAATTCACAAACCTGCAGAGTTATAAATGATAACTCTCGTCCACAAATATATCGAGGGAAGGCAACGAAGAGGATTTGAAAGCAAGGCACAATTGCAGGAAACAGATTTCAGGAGGTAGATTCGAATCGCCTTTAAAGCACAGGAAAAGCTGCGAAACCTCGACAATGATGCCCTTGGCCAAAAAGGGCGTATGCGTTTTTTCCTGAATATATTCAGGAAAAAACGCATACGCCCTTTTTGGCCAACCAAGCAACCTGGAAAGGCAAATCAGCGCTACAAAGAAGTCTCGCTTCCCATCGGTCAAAAGGGCCATGCTGAATAAAGTGTCAAAACCAGAAATGCAGGACAGGCCATGGAGAAACGGGAGCCTTGCTACGCTGATGGGCGGGATGTAAATTGCCAACAGCCACTCTGGAGAAGTGTACGGTGTGTCCTGAAACATCTAAACAACTCAGCTTACAGAGCATAGGGCACTTCCACTCATGGGCTTATAAATTGGGAAAACTAAAAATCAGCAAGACACAGGCACCCCAAAGTTTAGGGCTGCTCTGTTGACAAGAACCTCCACTTCGTTACACCTTAAATATCCCAGGAAAGAGGAAAATGGATAAAGAAGTTGTGGTCCTTATGTACAAAGGAATATCACTCAGCCATGAAATCAACGTCATAAGGCTAGTAGCAGCATGATGAGTGGATTTAGGTACGACGATTGTAAGTGAAATAAGTCACAGAGAAAAAGACACTTATCAGAAGATATCACTTATAGAGGGAATGTAAAAACCGCTACACATGAACTGAATTACAAAACAGAACAGAGTCACACGTTTAGAAAACACACTATGGCTGCTTAACGGGAAAGGTGAGATGGGGTGATGCATAAAACAAGGGTTTGAAATTAGCTCAGATACCGTTCCATAAACCCAATATGTAATAGACAAGACCTACTCCTTGCTCAGTGAACTGGACTCAAGACCCCCTATTCACCGCCCAAGAATATATCTGACTAGTAAGAATCTTAAAACCTATGTATTGATATCTCTCTGTAAGTGAGTCTAGTGGGTGTAAAGCAGCATAAACACAGCAGTGAAAAGCAGCTAAACCCCATTATAAAAATCAATTACTTTTAAAAACCCGTGAAACAAAGACAGTGAAAGAGAGAGAAATTCTTAACAAATTCGTTCAGGGGCTGTGATGCCACCTGGATTGACCATACCTAGACCCACAGGTGATTGAGACATAAGGGTGGACACTCAGGGGCTGAGAGGTTTGGTGAGGTTGGGGGAGCAAACGCAGACCCTTTAAAGGAATACTGCGTGGTACCCATCCCATGGGTCCCAAATCTCCTGGTTCAAGGGCATCTTCCTACATCGAAAACATGCATGAGAAACCCAGAAGATGGTACACCGTGTGATCGGGAAACGTTTCTAAAACGCACCTCATTTCTCATCTCCTTGGGCTCGGGTTCGCCATTCCAGCCGCTTTACTAGCAATCTCCCTCCTTGGAGAATCAGCACCTTTAACCTCCTGTTCCGTACAGGTTGCAATTTGTCCTGAGGATGAACGGGAAGAGGGGGAACCAATGAGAGACTAGCTCTACGTGTTGGGACAGGCACAGCTCACTCTATTTTCCCATCAGGAAGAAGAATTAACCACAGGCTCAGCCTGCGCCCGGAACCAGAATAGGGCCTGAAGCAATCCTGCGCTTTTGCGGCCAGCCTTCAAGAAAGCGAGTTGAAAAATGGAGCTCAGGGGCACTGCAATTCACAAACCTGCAGAGTTATAAATGATAACTCTCGTCCACAAATATATCGAGGGAAGGCAACGAAGAGGATTTGAAAGCAAGGCAGAATTGCAGGAAACAGATTTCAGGAGGTAGATTCGAATCGCCTTTAAAGCACAGGAAAAGCGGCGAAACCTCGACAATGATGCCCTTGGCCAAAAAGGGCGTATGCGTTTTTTCCTGAATATATTCAGGAAAAAACGCATACGCCCTTTTTGGCCAACCAAGCAACCTGGAAAGGCAAATCAGCGCTACAAAGAAGTCTCGCTTCCCATCGGTCAAAAGGGCCATGCTGAATAAAGTGTCAAAACCAGAAATGCAGGACAGGCCATGGAGAAACGGGAGCCTTGCTACGCTGATGGGCGGGATGTAAATTGCCAACAGCCACTCTGGAGAAGTGTACGGTGTGTCCTGAAACATCTAAACAACTCAGCTTACAGAGCATAGGGCACTTCCACTCATGGGCGTATAAATTGGGAAAACTAAAAATCAGCAAGACACAGGCACCCCAAAGTTTAGGGCTGCTCTGTTGACAAGAACCTCCACTTCGTTACACCTTAAATATCCCAGGAAAGAGGAAAATGGATAAAGAAGTTGTGGTCCTTATGTACAAAGGAATATCACTCAGCCATGAAATCAACCTCATAAGGCTAGTAGCAGCATGATGAGTGGATTTAGGTACGACGATTCTAAGTGAAATAAGTCACACAGAAAAAGACACTGATCCTAAGATATCACTTATAGAGGCAATGTAAAAACCGCTACACTTGAACTGAATTACAAAACAGAACAGAGTCACACGTTTAGAAAACACACTATGGCTGCTTAACGGGAAAGGTGAGATGGGGTGATGCATAAAACAAGGGTTTCAAATTAGCTCAGATACCGTTCCATAAACCCAATATGTAATAGACAAGACCTACTCCTTGCTCAGTGAACTGGACTCAAGACCCCCTATTCACCGCCCAAGATATATATCTGACTAGTAAGAATCTTAAAACCTATGTATTGATATCTCTCTGTAAGTGAGTCTAGTGGGTGTAAAGCAGCATAAACACAGCAGTGAAAAGCAGCTAAACCCCATTATAAAAATCAATTACTTTTAAAAACCCGTGAAACGAAGACAGTGAAAGAGAGAGAAATTCTTACCAAATTCGTTCAGGGGCTGTGATGCCACCTGTATTGACCATATCTAGACCCACAGCTGATTGAGACATAAGGGTGGACACTCAGGGGCTGAGAGGTTTGGTGAGGTTGGGGGAGCAAACGCAGACCCTTTAAAGGAATACTGCGTGGTACCCATCCCATGGGTCCCAAATCTCCAGGTTCAAGGGCATCTTCCTACATCGAAAACATGCATGAGAAACCCAGAAGATGGTACACCGTGTGATCGGGAAACGTTTCTAAAACGCTCCTCATTTCTCATCTCCTTGGGCTCGGGTTCGCCATTCCAGCCGCTTTACTAGCAATCTCCCTCCTTGGAGAATCAGCACCTTTAACCTCCTGTTCCGTACAGGTTGCAATTTGTCCTGAGGATGAACGGGAAGAGGGGGAACCAATGAGAGACTAGCTCTAGGTGTTGGGACAGGCACAGCTCACTGTATTTTCCCATCAGGAAGAAGAATTAACCACAGGCTCAGCCTGCGCCCGGAACCAGAATAGGGCCTGAAGCAATCCTGCGCTTTTGCGGCCAGCCTTCAAGAAAGCGAGTTGAAAAATGGAGCTCAGGGGCACTGCAATTCACAAACCTGCAGAGTTATAAATGATAACTCTCGTCCACAAATATATCGAGGGAAGGCAACGAAGAGGATTTGAAAGCAAGGCACAATTGCAGGAAACAGATTTCAGGAGGTAGATTCGAATCGCCTTTAAAGCACAGGAAAAGCTGCGAAACCTCGACAATGATGCCCTTGGCCAAAAAGGGCGTATGCGTTTTTTCCTGAATATATTCAGGAAAAAACGCATACGCCCTTTTTGGCCAACCAAGCAACCTGGAAAGGCAAATCAGCGCTACAAAGAAGTCTCGCTTCCCATCGGTCAAAAGGGCCATGCTGAATAAAGTGTCAAAACCAGAAATGCAGGACAGGCCATGGAGAAACGGGAGCCTTGCTACGCTGATGGGCGGGATGTAAATTGCCAACAGCCACTCTGGAGAAGTGTACGGTGTGTCCTGAAACATCTAAAAAACTCAGCTTACAGAGCATAGGGCACTTCCACTCATGGGCTTATAAATTGGGAAAACTAAAAATCAGCAAGACACAGGCACCCCAAAGTTTAGGGCTGCTCTGTTGACAAGAACCTCCACTTCGTTACACCTTAAATATCCCAGGAAAGAGGAAAATGGATAAAGAAGTTGTGGTCCTTATGTACAAAGGAATATCACTCAGCCATGAAATCAACGTCATAAGGCTAGTAGCAGCATGATGAGTGGATTTAGGTACGACGATTGTAAGTGAAATAAGTCACACAGAAAAAGACACTTATCAGAAGATATCACTTATCGAGGGAATGTAAAAACCGCTACACTTGAACTGAATTACAAAACAGAACAGAGTCACACGTTTAGAAAACACACTATGGCTGCTTATCGGGAAAGGTGAGATGGGGTGATGCATAAAACAAGGGTTTGAAATTAGCTCAGATACCGTTCCATAAACCCAATATGTAATAGACAAGACCTACTCCTTTCTCAGTGAACTGGACTCAAGACCCCCTATTCACCGCCCAAGAATATATCTGACTAGTAAGAATCTTAAAACCTATGTATTGATATCTCTCTGTAAGTGAGTCTAGTGGGTGTAAAGCAGCATAAACACAGCAGTGAAAAGCAGCTAAACCCCATTATAAAAATCAATTACTTTTAAAAACCCGTGAAACAAAGACAGTGAAAGAGAGAGAAATTCTTACCAAATTCGTTCACGGGCTGTGATGCCACCTGGATTGACCATACCTAGACCCACAGGTGATTGAGACATAAGGGTGGACACTCAGGGGCTGAGAGGTTTGGTGAGGTTGGGGGAGCAAACGCAGACCCTTTAAAGGAATACTGCGTGGTACCCATCCCATGGGTCCCAAATCTCCAGGTTCAAGGGCATCTTCCTACATCGAAAACATGCATGAGAAACCCAGAAGATGGTACACCGTGTGATCGGGAAACGTTTCTAAAACGCACCTCATTTCTCATCTCCTTGGGCTCGGGTTCGCCATTCCAGCCGCTTTACTAGCAATCTCCCTCCTTGGAGAATCAGCACCTTTAACCTCCTGTTCCGTACAGGTTGCAATTTGTCCTGAGGATGAACGGGAAGAGGGGGAACCAATGAGAGACTAGCTCTAGGTGTTGGGACAGGCACAGCTCACTCTATTTTCCCATCAGGAAGAAGAATTAACCACAGGCTCAGCCTGCGCCCGGAACCAGAATAGGGCCTGAAGCAATCCTGCGCTTTTGCGGCCAGCCTTCAAGAAAGCGAGTTGAAAATGGAGCTCAGGGGCACTGCAATTCACAAACCTGCAGAGTTATAAATGATAACTCTCGTCCACAAATATATCGAGGGAAGGCAACGAAGAGGATTTGAAAGCAAGGCACAATTGCAGGAAACAGATTTCAGGAGGTAGATTCGAATCGCCTTTAAAGCACAGGAAAAGCGGCGAAACCTCGACAATGATGCCCTTGGCTAAAAAGGGCGTATGCGTTTTTTCCTGAATATATTCAGGAAAAAACGCATACGCCCTTTTTGGCCAACCAAGCAACCTGGAAAGGCAAATCAGCGCTACAAAGAAGTCTCGCTTCCCATCGGTCAAAAGGGCCATGCTGAATAAAGTGTCAAAACCAGAAATGCAGGACAGGCCATGGAGAAACGGGAGCCTTGCTACGCTGATGGGCGGGATGTAAATTGCCAACAGCCACTCTGGAGAAGTGTACGGTGTGTCCTGAAACATCTAAACAACTCAGCTTACAGAGCATAGGGCACTTCCACTCATGGGCGTATAAATTGGGAAAACTAAAAATCAGCAAGACACAGGCACCCCAAAGTTTAGGGCTGCTCTGCTGACAAGAACCTCCACTTCGTTACACCTTAAATATCCCAGGAAAGAGGAAAATGGATAAAGAAGTTGTGGTCCTTATGTACAAAGGAATATCACTCAGCCATGAAATCAACCTCATAAGGCTAGTAGCAGCATGATGAGTGGATTTAGGTACGACGATTCTAAGTGAAATAAGTCACACAGAAAAAGACACTGATCCTAAGATATCACTTATAGAGGCAATGTAAAAACCGCTACACTTGAACTGAATTACAAAACAGAACAGAGTCACACGTTTAGAAAACACACTATGGCTGCTTAACGGGAAAGGTGAGATGGGGTGATGCATAAAACAAGGGTTTCAAATTAGCTCAGATACCGTTCCATAAACCCAATATGTAATAGACAAGACCTACTCCTTGCTCAGTGAACTGGACTCAAGACCCCCTATTCACCGCCCAAGAATATATCTGACTAGTAAGAATCTTAAAACCTATGTATTGATATCTCTCTGTAAGTGAGTCTAGTGGGTGTAAAGCAGCAGAAACACAGCAGTGAAAAGCAGCTAAACCCCATTATAAAACTCAATTACTTTTAAAAACCCGTGAAACAAAGACAGTGAAAGAGAGAGAAATTCTTACCAAATTCGTTCACGGGCTGTGATGCCACCTGGATTGACCATACCTAGACCCACAGGTGATTGAGACATAAGGGTGGACACTCAGGGGCTGAGAGGTTTGGTGAGGTTGGGGGAGCAAACGCAGACCCTTTAAAGGAATACTGCGTGGTACCCATCCCATGGGTCCCAAATCTCCAGGTTCAAGGGCATCTTCCTACATCGAAAACATGCATGAGAAACCCAGAAGATGGTACACCGTGTGATCGGGAAACGTTTCTAAAACGCACCTCATTTCTCATCTCCTTGGGCTCGGGTTCGCCATTCCAGCCGCTTTACTAGCAATCTCCCTCCTTGGAGAATCAGCACCTTTAACCTCCTGTTCCGTACAGGTTGCAATTTGTCCTGAGGATGAACGGGAAGAGGGGGAACCAATGAGAGACTAGCTCTAGGTGTTGGGACAGGCACAGCTCACTCTATTTTCCCATCAGGAAGAAGAATTAACCACAGGCTCAGCCTGCGCCCGGAACCAGAATAGGGCCTGAAGCAATCCTGCGCTTTTGCGGCCAGCCTTCAAGAAAGCGAGTTGAAAAATGGAGCTCAGGGGCACTGCAATTCACAAACCTGCAGAGTTATAAATGATAACTCTCGTCCACAAATATATCGAGGGAAGGCAACGAAGAGGATTTGAAAGCAAGGCACAATTGCAGGAAACAGATTTCAGGAGGTAGATTCGAATCGCCTTTAAAGCACAGGAAAAGCGGCGAAACCTCGACAATGATGCCCTTGGCCAAAAAGGGCGTATGCGTTTTTTCCTGAATATATTCAGGAAAAAACGCATACGCCCTTTTTGGCCAACCAAGCAACCTGGAAAGGCAAATCAGCGCTACAAAGAAGTCTCGCTTCCCATCGGTCAAAAGGGCCATGCTGAATAAAGTGTCAAAACCAGAAATGCAGGACAGGCCATGGAGAAACGGGAGCCTTGCTACGCTGATGGGCGGGATGTAAATTGCCAACAGCCACTCTGGAGAAGTGTACGGTGTGTCCTGAAACATCTAAACAACTCAGCTTACAGAGCATAGGGCACTTCCACTCATGGGCGTATAAATTGGGAAAACTAAAAATCAGCAAGACACAGGCACCCCAAAGTTTAGGGCTGCTCTGCTGACAAGAACCTCCACTTCGTTACACCTTAAATATCCCAGGAAAGAGGAAAATGGATAAAGAAGTTGTGGTCCTTATGTACAAAGGAATATCACTCAGCCATGAAATCAACCTCATAAGGCTAGTAGCAGCATGATGAGTGGATTTAGGTACGACGATTCTAAGTGAAATAAGTCACACAGAAAAAGACACTGATCCTAAGATATCACTTATAGAGGCAATGTAAAAACCGCTACACTTGAACTGAATTACAAAACAGAACAGAGTCACACGTTTAGAAAACACACTATGGCTGCTTAACGGGAAAGGTGAGATGGGGTGATGCATAAAACAAGGGTTTCAAATTAGCTCAGATACCGTTCCATAAACCCAATATGTAATAGACAAGACCTACTCCTTGCTCAGTGAACTGGACTCAAGACCCCCTATTCACCGCCCAAGAATATATCTGACTAGTAAGAATCTTAAAACCTATGTATTGATATCTCTCTGTAAGTGAGTCGAGTGGGTGTAAAGCAGCATAAACACAGCAGTGAAAAGCAGCTAAACCCCATTATAAAAATCAATTACTTTTAAAAACCCGTGAAACGAAGACAGTGAAAGAGAGAGAAATTCTTACCAAATTCGTTCAGGGGCTGTGATGCCACCTGTATTGACCATATCTAGACCCACAGCTGATTGAGACATAAGGGTGGACACTCAGGGGCTGAGAGGTTTGGTGAGGTTGGGGGAGCAAACGCAGACCCTTTAAAGGAATACTGCGTGGTACCCATCCCATGGGTCCCAAATCTCCAGGTTCAAGGGCATCTTCCTACATCGAAAACATGCATGAGAAACCCAGAAGATGGTACACCGTGTGATCGGGAAAGGTTTCTAAAACGCGCCTCATTTCTGATCTCCTTGGGCTCGGGTTTGCCATTCCATCCGCTTTACTAGCAATCTCCCTCCTTGGAGAATCTGCACCTTTAACCTCCTGTTCCGTACAGGTTGCAATTTGTCCTGAGGATGAACGGGAAGAGGGGGAACCAATGAGAGACTAGCTCTAGGTGTTGGGACAGGCACAGCTCACTCTATTTTCCCATCAGGAAGAAGAAGTAACCAGAGGCTCAGCCTGCGCCCGGAACCAGAATAGGGCCTGAAGCAATCCTGCGCTTTTGCGGCCAGCCTTCAAGAAAGCGAGTTGAAAAATGGAGCTCAGGGGCACTGCAATTCACAAACCTGCAGAGTTATAAATGATAACTCTCGTCCACAAATATATCGAGGGAAGGCAACGAAGAGGATTTGAAAGCAAGGCAGAATTGCAGGAAACAGATTTCAGGAGGTAGATTCGAATCGCCTTTAAAGCACAGGAAAAGCGGCGAAACCTCGACAATGATGCCCTTGGCCAAAAAGCGCGGATGCGTTTTTTCCTGAATATATTCAGGAAAAAACGCATACGCCCTTTTTGGCCAACCAAGCAACCTGGAAAGGCAAATCAGCGCTACAAAGAAGTCTCGCTTCCCATCGGTCAAAAGGGCCATGCTGAATAAAGTGTCAAAACCAGAAATGCAGGACAGGCCATGGAGAAACGGGAGCCTTGCTACGCTGATGGGTAGGATGTAAATTGCCAACAGCCACTGTGGAGAAGTGTACGGTGTGTCCTAAAACATCTAAAAAACTAAGCTTACAGAGCATAGGGCACTTCCACTCATGGGCGTATAAATTGGGAAAACTAAAAATCAGCAAGACACAGGCATCCCAAAGTTTAGGGCTGCTCTGTTGACAAGAACCTCCACTTCGTTACACCTTAAATATCCCAGGAAAGAGGAAAATGGATAAAGAAGTTGTGGTCCTTATGTACAAAGGAATATCACTCAGCCATGAAATCAACGTCATAAGGCTAGTAGCAGCATGATGAGTGGATTTAGGTACGACGATTCTAAGTGAAATAAGTCACACAGAAAAAGACACTGATCCTAAGATATCACTTATAGAGGGAATGTAAAAACCGCTACACTTGAACTGAATTACAAAACAGAACAGAGTCACACGTTTAGAAAACACACTATGGCTGCTTAACGGGAAAGGAGAGGTGGGGTGATGCATAAAACAAGGGTTTCAAATTAGCTCAGATACCATTCCATAAACCCAATATGTAATAGACAAGACCTACTCCTTGCTCAGTGAACTGGACTCAACACCCCCTATTCACCGCCCTAGAATATATCTGAGTAGTAAGAATCTTAAAACCTATGTATTGATATCTCTCTGTAAGTGAGACTTGTGGATGTAAAGCGGCATAAACACAGCAGTGGAAAGCAGCTAAACCCCATTACAAAAATCAATTACTGGGCTTCCCGGGTTGCGCAGTGGTTGAGAATCTGCCTGCTAATGCAGGAAACACGGGTTCGAGCCCTGGTCTGGGAAGATCCCACATGCCGTGGAGCAACTAGGCCCGTGAGCCACAACTACTGAGCCTGCGCGTCTGGAGCCTGTGCTCCGCAACAAGAGAGGCCACAATAGTGAGAGGCCCGCGCACCGCGATGAAGAGTGGCCCCCACTTGCCACAACTGGAGAAAGCCCTAGCACAGAAACGAAGACCCAACATAGCAATCAATCAATCAATCAATCACTAAAGAAATCTTAAAAAAAAATTTTCTTATATTAAAAAAAAAACCATTACTTTAAAAAACCCGTGAAACAAAGACAGTGAAACAGAGAGAAATTCTTACCAAATTCGTTCAGGGGCTGTGATGCCACCTGGATTGACCATACCTAGACCCACAGGTGATTGAGACATAAGGGTGGACACTCAGGGGCTGAGAGGTTTGGTGAGGTTGGGGGAGCAAACGCAGACCCTTTAAAGGAATACTGCGTGGTACCCATCCCATGGGTCCCAAATCTCCAGGTTCAAGGGCATCTTCCTACATCGAAAACATGCATGAGAAACCCAGAAGATGGTACACCGTGTGATCGGGAAAGGTTTCTAAAACGCACGTCATTTCTCATCTCCTTGTGCTCGGGTTTGCCATTCCAGCCGCTTTACTAGCAATCTCCCTCCTTGGAGAATCAGCACCTTTAACCTCCTGTTCCGTACAGGTTGCAATTTGTCCTGAGGATGAACGGGAAGAGGGGGAACCAATGAGAGACTAGCTCTAGGTGTTGGGACAGGCACAGCTCACTCTATTTTCCCATCAGGAAGAAGAATTAACCAGAGGCTCAGCCTGCGCCCGGAACCAGAATAGGGCCTGAAGCAATCCTGCGCTTTTGCGGCCAGCCTTCAAGAAAGCGAGTTGAAAAATGGAGCTCAGGGGCACTGCAATTCACAAACCTGCAGAGTTATAAATGATAACTCTCGTCCACAAATATATCGAGGGAAGGCAACGAAGAGGATTTGAAAGCAAGGCACAATTGCAGGAAACAGATTTCAGGAGGTAGATTCGAATCGCCTTTAAAGCACAGGAAAAGTGGCGAAACCTCGACAATGATGCCCTTGGCCAAAAAGGGCGTATGCGTTTTTTCCTGAATATATTCAGGAAAAAACGCATACGCCCTTTTTGGCCAACCAAGCAACCTGGAAAGGCAAATCAGCGCTACAAAGAAGTCTCGCTTCCCATCGGTCAAAAGGGCCATGCTGAATAAAGTGTCAAAACAAGAAATGCAGGACAGGCCATGGAGAAATGGGAGCCTTGCTACGCTGATGGGCGGGATGTAAATTGCCAACAGCCACTCTAGAGAAGTGTACGGTGTGTCCTGAAACATCTAAAAAACTCAGCTTACAGAGCATAGGGCACTTCCACTCATGGGCGTATAAATTGGGAAAACTAAAAATCAGCAAGACACAGGCATCCCAAAGTTTAGGGCTGCTCTGTTGACAAGAACCTCCACTTCGTTACACCTTAAATATCCCAGGAAAGAGAAAAATGGATAAAGAAGTTGTGGTCCTTATGTACAATGGAATATCACTCAGCCATGAAATCAACCTCATAAGGCTAGTAGCAGCATGATGAGTGGATTTAGCTACGACGATTCTAAGTGAAATAAGTCACACAGAAAAAGACACTTATCATAAGATATCACTTATAGAGGGAATGGAAAAACCGCTACACTTGAACTGAATTACAAAACAGAACAGAGTCACACGTTTAGAAAACACACTATGGCTGCTTAACGGGAAAGGAGAGGTGGGGTGATGCATAAAACAAGGGTTTCAAATTAGCTCAGATACCGTTCCATAAACCCAATATGTAATAGACAAGACCTACACCTTGCTCAGTGAACTGGACTCAACACCGCCTATTCACCGCCCAAGAATATATCTGACTAGTAAGAATCTTAAAACCTATGTATTGATATCTCTCTGTAAGTGAGTCAAGTGGGTGTAAAGCGGCAGAAACACAGCAGTGAAAAGCAGCTAAACCCCATTATAAAAATCAAATACTTTAAAATACCCGTGAACAAAGACCGTGAAAGAGAGAGAAATTCTTACAAAATTCGTTCAGAGGCTGTGATGCCACCTGGATTGACCATATCTAGACCCACAGCTGATTGAGACATAAGGATGGACCCTCTTGGGGCTGAGAGGTTTGGTGAGGTTGGGGGAGCAAACACAGACCCTTTAAAGGAATACTGCGTGGTACCCATCCCATGGGTCCCAAATCTCCAGGTTCAAGGGCATCTTCCTACATCGAAAACATGCATGAGAAACCCAGAAGATGGTACACCGTGTGATCGGGAAAGTTTTCTAAAACGCTCCTCATTTCTCATCTCCTTGGGCTCGGGTTCGCCATTCCAGCCGCTTTACTAGCAATCTCCCTCCTTGGAGAATCAGCACCTTTAACCTCCTGTTCCGTACAGGTTGCAATTGGTCCTGAGGATGAACGGGAAGAGGGGGAACCAATGAGAGACTAGCTCTAGGTGTTGGGACAGGCACAGCTCACTCTATTTTCCCATCAGGAAGAAGAATTAACCACAGGCTCAGCCTGCGCCCAGAACCAGAATAGGGCCTGAAGCAATCCTGCGCTTTTGCGGCCAGCCTTCAAGAAAGCGAGTTGAAAAATGGAGCTCAGGGGCACTGCAACTCACAAACCTGCAGAGTTATAAATGATAACTCTCGTCCACAAATATATCGAGGGAAGGCAACGAAGAGGATTTGAAAGCAAGGCAGAATAGCAGGAAACAGATTTCAGGAGGTAGATTCGAATCGCCTTTAAAGCACAGGAAAAGCGGCGAAACCTCGACAATGATGCCCTTGGCCAAAAAGGGCGTATGCGTTTTTTCCTGAATATATTCAGGAAAAAACGCATACGCCCTTTTTGGCCAACCAAGCAACCTGGAAAGGCAAATCAGCGCTACAAAGAAGTCTCGCTTCCCATCGGTCAAAAGGGCCATGCTGAATAAAGTGTCAAAACCAGAAATGCAGGACAGGCCATGGAGAAACGGGAGCCTTGCTACGCTGATGGGCGGGATGTAAATTGCCAACAGCCACTCTGGAGAAGTGTACGGTGTGTCCTGAAACATCTAAAAAACTCACCTTACAGAGCATAGGGCACTTCCACTCATGGGCGTATAAATTGGGAAAACTAAAAATCAGCAAGACACAGGCACCCCAAAGTTTAGGGCTCCTCTGTTGACAAGAACCTCCACTTCGTTACACCTTAAATATCCCAGGAAAGAGAAAAATGGATAAAGAAGTTGTGGTGCTTATGTACAATGGAATATCACTCAGCCATGAAATCAACGTCATAAGGCTAGTAACAGCATGATGAGTGGATTTAGCTACGACGATTCTAAGTGAAATAAGTCACACAGAAAAAGACACTGATCCTAAGATATCACTTATAGAGGGAATGGAAAAACCGCTACACTTGAACTGAATTACAAAACAAAACAGAGTCACACGTTTAGAAAACACACTATGGCTGCTTAACGGGAAAGGAGAGGTGGGGTGATGCATAAAACAAGGGTTTGAAATTAGCTCAGATACCGTTCCATAAACCCAATATGTAATAGACAAGACCTACTCCTTGCTCAGTGAACTGGACTCAACACCGCCTATTCACCGCCCAAGAATATATCTGACTAGTAAGAATGTTAAAACCTATGTATTGATATCTCTCTGTAAGTGAGTCAAGTGGGTGTAAAGCGGCATAAACACAGCAGTGAAAAGTAGCTATACCCCATTATAAAAATCACTTACTTTAAAAACCCCGTGAAACAAAGACAGTGAAAGAGAGAGGAATTCTTACCAAATTCGTTCAGGGGCTGTGATGCCACCTGGATTGACCATATCTAGACCCACAGCTGATTGAGACAAAAGGGTGGACACTCAGGGGCTGAGAGGTTTGGTGAGGTTGGGGGAGCAAACGCAGACCCTTTAAAGGAATACTGCGTGGTACCCATCCCATGGGTCCCAAATCTGCAGGTTCAAGGGCATCGTCCTACATCGAAAACATGCATCAGAAACCCAGAAGATGGTACACCGTGTGATCGGGAAAGGTTTCTAAATCGCACCTCATTTCTCATCTCCTTGTGATCGGGTTCGCCATTCCAGCCTCTTTACTAGCAATCTCCCTCCTTGGAGAATCAGATCCTTTAACCTCCTGTTCCATACAGGTTGCAATTTGTCCTGAGGATGAACGGGAAGAGGGGGAACCAATGAGAGACTAGCTCTAGGTGTTGGGACAGACACAGGCGACTCTATTTTCCCATCAGGAAGAAGAATTAACCACAGGCTCTGCCTGCCCCCGGGAACCAGAATAGGGTCCGAAGCAATCCTCCGCTTTTGCGGCCAGCTCCCAAAAGAGCAATTTGGAAAATGGAGCTCAGGAGCACGGCAATTCACAAATCTGCAGAGTTATAAATGATAACTCTCGTCTAAAAATGTATTGAGGTAAGGCAACGAAGAGGATTTCAAAGCAAGACAGAATTGCAGGAAACAGTTTTTCACAGGTAGATTGGACTCGCCTTTAAAGCACTTGAAATTTCGCAGAACTTCTACAATGATGCAGTTGGCCAAAAACGGCGTCTGCGTTCTTTCCTGAATAAGTTTTGGAAAAAACGCAGATGCTCTTTTTGGCCAACTAAGCAAGCGGGCAATGCAAATCAGCATTACAAAAATGTCTCACTTCGCATTGGTCAAAAGGCCCATGCTGAAAAATTGTAAAACCCAGAAATGCAGGACAGGCCATGGAGAAAAGCCAGCCTTGTTATGCTGATCGGTGGGGTGTAAATTGCCACCGGCCACTCTTGAGAAGTGTATGCTGTATCTTAAAACTTCTAAAAAACAGAGCTACAGAGCATACAGCACTTCCCCTCATGGGCGTATATCTTGGGAAAACCAAAAAAATCGACAAGACACAGGCACCCCAAAGTTTAGGGCTGCTCTGTTTAGAAATGCCTCGATTTGGGTACAACTTACATGTCCTTGGAAGGAAAAAATGGATAAAGAAGATGTGGTACTTATGTACAATGGAATATTACTCAGCAATTAAATCAATGAAATAAGGCCAGTGGCAACAACTCGTGGAGACTGAGGTACGATCATTCTAACTGACATAAGTCAGACATAAAAAGAGACTTATCATAAGGTATCACTTATAGATAGTATCTAAAAATGCCTTCACATGAACGCAATTACAAAACAGAAACGGAGTCACACATTTAGAAAACACACTTATGGCTGCCAAAGGAGAAAGGTGGGGCGGGGTGATGCATAAACCAGGAGGTTGAAATTAGCACAGATACGGTTCCATAAACAAAATAGGTATTCGACAGGACCTACTCTATAGCTCAAAGAGCTGGACTCAGCACACTGTTGTCACCAGAAAAGGATATATAAGACTGGTAAGAATCTGTAAAAGAATTTATTGATGTCTCTCTTTAAGTGAATCAAGTGGATAGATGTAGAGCAGGAAGAAACACAGTATTGAAAATCAGCTATACCCCATTATAAAATTAAATAACAAGAACACAATAAAGACAGTGAGAGAGAGAGAAATTCTTACAAAATTTGTTCAAGGGCTGTGATGCAACCTGGACTGACCATATCTAGACACAGAGCTGGATGGGACCTAAGGCTCTACACTCGTTGGTCTGAGAGGCTTCGTGAGGGTGGGACAGCAAATGCAGCACTTTTAGAGTAATACTGCCTGGCCCCCATTCCATGGGCCCCATATCTCCAGGTGCAGGGGACCCTTCCTACAGCTAAAACATGCATGGCACATCCAGAGGATGGTACACCGTCTGATCGGGAAGAGTTTGGAAAAGTCACCTCATCTCCACGTCTCCTGGTATTCGGGTTCCCCAGCTCCTTTCCTTAGAGTCTCTTCACTTTGGGAAGGCAGCACACTCAGCAGCCGGTTTTGCACAGCTTGGAATTTTCCGGTGAAGAAGGGGAATGGAGGGATGGAATGAGACACAAGCCTTAGATGTTTGGACAGGCATATGCCACTCTAGTTTCCTACCTGGAAGAAGAATTTCCCTATCCTTCAGGTGCCCCAGTAACTGGAATGGGTCTGTAGAAATCCTGCCCCTTGGTGTCTGCTTCCCTAAACAAGTTGAAAACCGGTGCTCAGGGGCACTGCAATTCACAAACATGCAGGGTTGTAATTGACACCTCTAATGGAGTCATTTCTTGAGCCAAGTATTCGTAAAGGCCTTGTAAGCAAAGCAGAATTGCAGGAAAGGGATTTCAAGGGGTAGTTTGCACTCGTCATTAAAGCACATGCAAAGCTGCTGAACATCGCCAATGATGCAGTTTGCCAAAAAGGCCGTATGCGTTATTCCTTAATATATTCAGGAAAAACCCTTACTCCATTTTTGGCCAACAAAACAGGCGGGCAATGTAAATTAATACTACAAAGAGATATCACTTCGCACCAGTCAGAATGGCCAACCTCACAAACTGTAAAACCTGAAATGCAGGACAGGGCGTGGAGAAAAGGGAACCCTGACAAGCTGATGGTGGGAATGTAAATTGCTAACAGCCACTCTGGAGAAGTGGGTGGTGATTCCTTAAAAATCTAAACACCAGAGCTTCAGAGCATATGGCGCTTCCACTCCTGGGCCTGTATCTTGGAAAAAACGTAAATTGACAGGACCCAGGCACTCTAAAATTTATGCAGCCCTGTTTACAAGAGCCTCTACTCGGAAGCTACCTAAAAGTCCTTGGAAGGAAGAATGGATAAAGGAATTATGGTAGATATGTACAATGGAATATTACTCAGCCATGAAGTGAATGAAATAAGGCCATTTAGGGCCACTCAGAAGGACCTACATACATTCATACTAAGTGTCATAAATCAGGCAATGAAAAATATCATATGATATTACTTACCGGTGGAATCTAAAAATTGATAGAAAGGTACTATCTTTTTTTTTTTTACACACACACACTGTATTTTATTTTTACAAGAGATAAATAGACTGACACCAAGCATTGTACATGGATGACCACAACAAAAGCAACAATGATTGCAATTACCAAACATGAAACACACTCATAGTATGTCATAATATTGACATTCAGTCCAGTAATCCTCCACTGTAACAGCTCCTTTACTTTGCAGTGAAAATTGATTTGTATATTCTTTGCCTCTGAGTCCTTGTGGGATTTTTTTTTTAATTCAGACATAAAGTCACAAAAATTATACTCATCCTCATCAGTTCACTCAGTCCCATGTAATTTTTTTTTCCATCTTGAACTTTTGTTAGCACTTTTATGAGTTCATCAGTTTTTCATTAGAGTTCTGAAAATGCTTATTAATTCAGTTCAGCAGTACAGTCAGTTACCAGAAACCTGTACTTGTCAGAGTCTTTTCCATGAATTTCTTGAAGATGAAACCCTTTTATAGGAACATATTTGCAAAATCATCAGAGTACACCCAGAACTGTTTGTAAATGACAAAAGACTTAAAAATGACCATGGTTAAAGATTTGATGAAAGTTCATAATAATGCAGTTGACAAGAAAATTAGTTATTTCTGAGATATACATTTTAAAGTAATAACTAGGATTATTACTTATAACATTATACCAGAACATATAAGATTTTTAGAAGTTTCCTGTAATGTCTGAAACGAAAAGACAACCCTCAGAATGGGAGAAAATATTTGCAAATGAATCAACGGACAAAGGATTAATCTCCAAAATATATAAACAGCTCATTCAGCTCAATATCAAAGAAACAAACATCCCAATCCAAAAATGGGCAGAAGACCTAAATAGACATTTCTCCAAAGAAGACATGCAGACGGCCACGAAGCACATGAAAAGATGCTCAACATCACTAATTATTAGAGAAATGCAAATCAAAACTACAATGAGGTATCACCTCACTCCTGTTAGAATGGGCATCATCAGAAAATCTACAAACAACAAATGCTGGAGAGGGTGTGGAGAAAAGGGAACCCTCTTGCACTGTTGGTGGGAATGTAAATTGATACAGCCACTATGGAGAACAATATGGAGGTTCCTTAAAAAACTAAAAATAGAATTACCATATGACCCAGCAATCCCACTACTGGGCATATACCCAGAGAAAACCGTAATTCAAAAAGACACATGCACCCGAATGTTCATTGCAGCACTATTTACAATAGCCAGGTCATGGAAGCAACCTAAATGCCCATCGACAGACGAATGGATAAAGAAGATGTGGTACATATATACAATGGAATATTACTCAGCCCTAAAAAGGAACGAAATTGAGTCATTTGTTGAGACGTGGATGGATCTAGAGACTGTCATACAGAGTGAAGTAAGTCAGAAAGAGAAAAACAAATATCGTATATTAATGCATGTATGTGGAACCTAGAAAAATGGTACAGAGGAGCCAGTTTGCAGGGCAGAAGTTGAGACACAGATGTAGAGAATGGACATATGGACACCAAGGGAGGAAAACTGCGGTGAGGTGGGGATGGTGGTGTGCTGAATTGGGCGATTGGGATTGACATGTATACACTGATGTGTATAAAACTGATGCCTAATAAGAACCTGCAGTATAAAAAAACAAACAAAACAACTAATACTAAACTTTCATTGGGTTATTTGTATGGAAATATGTTAATATAAATGTTTCAGACATTACATGAAATTTCTAAAAATCTTATATTTGTATTTGTATGGAAATATGTATGGAAATATGTTAATATAAATGTTTCAGAAAGGTACTATCTTACAACACAGAAACAGAGTCCCAGACTTAGAACACAAACTTATGGTTACCAAACTGGAAAGGTGTGTTGGAGGCATAAATCATGAGGTTGGAGTTAGTATATACATATTTACAGAGAGAAAACTTGTAATCAACATGGACCTGCTGTAGAGCACTTGGAACTCTTCTCAACACCCTTTAGTAACCTCAATGGGAAAATAATTCTAAAAAGAATATATAGTTATCTCTGTATAAATGAATCATGTTGGTGTATGTCAAAAATGAACACAACATGATAAATCAACTATATACTCCATTATAAATTTAAAATTAAATTAAAGAAAAGAAAAATGATCACTAAATTTGTTTAGTTGCAGTGAACGTACTAGTGTCACATCCCTGGACACAGACACAATTTGGTCCCAAGGCTGGACTGTTGTGGGCCTGAGGACCTCGGGAGGATATGCCAGCTCATTCGCCCCCCTTGAACATGCAGTACCTGGTCCCCTCTGCATGGGATCACTATCTCCAGATCTAAGTGTGCCCTCATACTACTAAACCAACCCTCTGACACCCAAAGGATGGTGGACTCTCTGGGCTGGATGACATTTGGAAAATCACCTGCTCTCAACATATCCTGGTGTTTGGGTTCTGACCTCCCGACTCCTTCATAAGGGTCATCCCATTCTACAAGACAGCACCCTCAACAGGTGATTTTGCAGGCGTTTATACTTGTTCGGGGGATGAAATGTAAGGGGGAAGAAGGAATGGGACAGAAGCCCTTCCACGTTTGGTCAGGCACATTCCACTCTAATTTAATACCCAAGAACAGGACTTGCCCTACATCTAAGGTTGTGTCAGTAACCAGAGAGGGACAGGAGAAATCCTGCCGCCTTCTGTTTCCCATAACAACAATTCTAAAACTGGACCTTATACGCACTTCATATTCACAATGCCTGGGGAGCTGTAAATGACAACAGCCCTCAAAAAATGTCTTGGGGTAGGTAATCGAAGTAGACTTCAAAACAAGGCAACCTTTCAATAACCCTTTTTCAAGGGATAAATCTTACTGACACTGTTCAAAAAAAAGAGCACATATGAAAATACTCACCATTGCTTTATGTTAGACAAATGCAAATCAGATGTACAAAGAAGTATCACCTGGAACCACTCAGAATAGCCATCATCACAATGTCTACAAACAAGAAATGCTTCAGAGGGTGTGGAAAAAAGAGAAACCTACTACTTATTTTTTTTTTATCTGCGTTGGGTCTTCGTTGCTGCGCGCGGCTTTTCTATAGTTGCAGCAAGCGGGGGCTACTCATCGTTGTGGTACGAAGCCTTCTCTTTGTGGTGGCTTCTCTTGTTGTGGAGCACAAGCTGTAGGCACACAGGCTTCAGTAGTTGTGGCTCGTGGGCTCTAGAGCGCAGACTGAGTAGTTGTGGTGCATGGGCTTACTTGTTCTGTGGCATGTGAGATCTTCCCGGGCCAGGGCTCGAACCTGTGTCCCCTGAAGTGGCAGGCAGATTCTTAACCAATGTGCCACCAATTCTATGCTATCGGTGGCAATGCCAATTGGTAACAGCCACTATGGAGCACAGAATGGAGGTTACCAGAGTAAGGGGAGGTGGGAGGGATAAATTGGAAATTGGGATTGACATATACACACCACTATATATAAAAGAGATAACAAATAAGGGCTTACTGTATAGCACAGGGAACTCTACTCAATACTCTGTAATGACCTGTATGGGAAAGGAATCCAAAAAGGATTGGATATATGTATAACTGCTTCACTGTGCTGTGCAGCAGAAAGTAACACAACATTGTAAATCAACTCTATTCCAAAAAAATTGAAATTGAAATGAAATGAAGTAAAATAAAATAAAATAGAGCTACCAGATGATCCAGCAAGTTCACTCCTGTGTGCATATCTGGAGGAAAGCATAAATCGAAAAGACACATCTTCCCCAATGTTCACTGCAACACTCTTTACAATAGCGAAGACATGGAAGCAACCAAAATGTCCATCAACATATGAATATAGGTAAAGAATATGTGATACATATATATAATGGAATATGACTCAGCCATAAAATAGAAGAAAATAATGCCAGTTGCAGTAACATGGATGGACCTAGAGATGATTGTCCTAAGTGAAGTAAGTCAGACAGAGTAAGACAAATATTGGATGATATCACTTCTAGGTGGCAGCTAAAAATTGATACAAAGGAACTAACTTACAAAACAGAGGCAGACTCACAGACTTGGAAAACAAACTTATGGTTACCAAAGGGGAGAGGTGGGGGGTAGGGATAAATCAGGAGCTTGGGGTAAACATACGAATACTACTATATATAACAGATAAGCAACAAGGACCTACTGTATAGCACAGGGAGCTCTACTCAGTATTCTGGGAACACCGTTATCAGAAAAGAATCTGAAAAAGAATGAATATATGCATATGTGTAACTGAATCACTTGCTGTGCAGCTGAAATGAACACAACATTGTAAATCAACTGTACTCCAATAAAATTTAAATTTCAAAATAAAGAAAATCACCTATATTTCAAAAGAAAAAAAAAAGAATTCCCATCTCTTTATATGGCTTGATAGCTTACTTTTTTAGTGCTCAATATTATCCCATTCCCAGAATATATTAATACTATATCATTTCATTCACCTATTGGAGGACACCTTAGTTTCATTCACATTTTGGCAATATTGAATTAGGTGCTATAAATATCCATATGCAGGTTTTCCTCTGGAAGTATGTTTTAAACTACTTTCAGTAAATATCCATGAGAACACTTGATGGATTGTACAGTAAGGGAATGCTCAATATTCTAGCAACTGTCAATCAGACTACCAAAGTAGCTGTATTATTTTTCATTTCCACCAATGACAAATGACATTTCCTATTGTTCCACATCTCCTACAGAATTTGTTCTTGTCATTGTTTACATTTTAGCCATTCTAAGTGTTACATAGTGGTATGTAATTGTATTTTTAATTTGCTTTTTCATGGCAGCATGTAATCTGGATTATTCTTCTGTATACTTATATGCATAGTGTCTATTTTCTTTGGTGAGGTGTCCATAAAGTATATTGGTCCACATTTTATTTAGGTTGCTTTCATTTTTTTCTACCCAATCTGTATTTGTTTTATTTATTTTCGTGCCTTATTGCATTAGCAAGGACTTGGAGTAAAATATGGAAAAGGAGTCATGAAAGGGGACATCCTTGCTTTTACCTGAACTTAGTGGAAAAGCTTCATGGTTTTGACCATTAATCATGATGTAAGATAAAAGTTTCCTGTAAATCTTTGTTATCAACTTGAGAAAGCTCCAGTCTATTTCTTTAACTGAGAGTTTTTATGAAGAATGGGTGTTAGATTTTTTCAAAGGTCTTCTGAATCTATTGATATGCTAATGATTGTCTTTAAGGTGTTGATATGATGGGTATAATTATTTGATTCTAGAATGTTGAACCAGCCTTTCATACCTGGGATTATTTCCTCTCATTCATGATATAAAATTCTCTCAAAATATTGTTGGATTCAATTTGGTAATATTTTGTTGAGGATTTTTGCATTGATGTTCCTGAGAGATATTGGTCAGTTTTCTTTACTATTCATATGTTCTTCCAAGTTTGGATGTTGTGGATTTAGTGTCAGACATTCATTTGGGGAGATTCTCAGTCATTTTTAAAAAAATATTTTCTGTTCTTTATTATCTTTATTCTCCTCCTGCTATACCCATTATGTATAGGTCACAGCATTTTTCATTGTTCCACAATTATTGATTACTCTGTTCTGTTGATTTCTTTCCTGCCCATTTTCTCTTTTCTTTTGAGATTTAAAGGTTTCTCCTGATATGTCTTCAAGCTCACAGTTATTTCTCCTCAGCCAGCTCTTTGACTGCTAAAACAAAATACGAGAGACTTGGTATTTTATAAACAACAGAATATTTTTGTTTTCTCATAATTGCTGAGGCTGAAAAGTTCAAGAACAAGTAACCAGGGGCTTCCCTGGAGGTGCAGTGGTTAAGAATCTGCCTACCAATAAAGGGTACAAGGGCTCGAGCCCTGGTCCAGGAAGATCCCACATGCCATGGAACAACTAAGCCCGTGCACCACAAATACTGAGCCTGTGCTCTAGAGTCCACAGGCCACAACTACTGAGCCCATGAGCCACAACTACTGAAACCCACACGCCTCGAGCCCGTGCTCCGCAACAAGAGAAGCCACTCAATGAGAAGCCCGCGCACCGCACCAAAGACCCAACACAGCCAAAAAATTAATTAATTAATTATCTAATTAATCTCTTTTTTTAAAAAAGAACAAGTTGCCAGCTGACTTAGTGTCTGGCGAGGGACCAATTTCTGGTTCATAATGTGGGTCTTCTCGCTCGGCAATGAAATCATGGAATGGGCATAAGATCTTCTGTGTGCTACATTTATTAGGTCACTAATCCCATGTTTGAGGTCTCTGGCCTCATAACCTAATCACCTCCCAAAAGCCCCACCTCCTAATACCATCAACATGGGAGCTGGGTTTCAAAATTTTAAAATTAGAGGTACAAAATATTTACACCATAACAGGGACCACAGAGTTAACTGATTTTTCCTTTCATGTTAAAGGTTTGCACATTTATATTTATTATATAATCCCAAAACCCTTGTTTTTTTTTATAAGATTCTTTTTCCGTATATGCCAGTACAGACCACTGAGTAGAGTTCCCTGTGCTATAAAGCAGGTCTTTATCAATACTTATCTATTTTATATATAGTAGTGTGTATAAGTCAGTCCCAATCTCCCAATTTATACCTTCCCCACTTATCCCCTGGTAACCATAAGTTTG
Source organism: Balaenoptera acutorostrata (assembly GCF_949987535.1). Taxonomy (NCBI): domain Eukaryota; kingdom Metazoa; phylum Chordata; class Mammalia; order Artiodactyla; family Balaenopteridae; genus Balaenoptera; species Balaenoptera acutorostrata. Next base: position 90,187,702 of record NC_080070.1, on the reverse strand, counting down.
TTTTCTATATCCATGATTCTATTTCTGTTGTGTAAATAAGTTCATTTGTACCTTTTTTTTTCTTTTTTAGATTCCTCATATAAGCAATATCATATGATATCTGTCTTTCTGTGTCTGACTTGCTTCACTCAGTATACCAATCTCTAGGTCCATCCATGTTGCTACAAAACCCTTAATTGTTAAGGATAACTCTCAATTTTTCCCAGTATCATCAGCAATTCTTTCTGGCAGACACGTGATAACACTTTTTAAACAGGGATATTGAGACCAAGGTTCCTGACCTGCAAACAAACAAAACATCATTCATATAGTGAAAACTTTGCAAATCAAAGGATGAAAGCACTTGGTCTAAATCCCTTTGCACCCACTGCTGACAGAGGGCAGAGGAGTTTGACTCACTAATCTTCCTTACGTGCACTTCTTCCTAATGGGGTATTCCATCTAAAACTTATAAGAAGTGGGGATGTATCATGGAACACACCAATCGCTACTACAGATTCTGAAGCAGCAAAAAAAAAAAGAAAAACATGATGAATCCATCCAAAGGGTTCTGTCCACATTGTTACATTAGTTTCCCTCACACTGTGAACCCTTTTCAAACCCTATCACTTGAACCTATTTTTATTTTTTTCAACAAAAATAATGTTAATCTGCAGTCAGACACTCCAGTAATATTACACTATCCCTTGTGCAAGTATGTAGGGATTTGAGGAGCTATGGGAGGCCACCATGAGAGGTTGCCTAGAGTAATTAGGACATTTCATTTAATGTTGGTTCTTCTCCCTAAGATGTCTGCTATCCTCTTCTTTTTGTAGCTACTAGCATTGAGAAAGTGACCAAGATAAGGCCCTTCTCTTTTACTGCCCATGAATGCAACTGTGATTAACCCCACAGAGCTTGGTGCTTCCAGAATCCCCTGAAACTACTGACCCTCCATGCATGGCATGACATAGATAAGGATGGTGACGTGTATCCTTGTATAGAGCATGTTATAAAATGTTTGACTCTTCCCTTCCTCATAATTCCAAAGAATAGATTTCTTTGGATTTCTGCTTAATGCTGCTGGAGTTGGTACATAATTTTGGGCACACCAAAAGAGAGGGTAACTGCACAGAAAATACAAGCAGGTACATTTCTGTGTAGTTTCAAGCAGCTTATTTGCTATATCAACCATGGTGACATGTTGACCCTTCCTCTTTCTACTAGTAGTACAACAAACCTAAAGGATATTTAGGCTGCTTGTTTTATCCCCACCTCTCACAATTGATCTGCATTAACATATAGGACAATGAAGGGCCCTTTCTACCATCTTAACCAATATTTGAGAACTAGAAAATGTCCAGATTTTTCTGGGGTTTATTTTCATATTCCCCAATCAGGCTTATGAAGGAATCTTACCTATTGTGTTTAATGAAGTCATATCTCTGACGGCATCCCATCATCAACAAAACTGGAAAGAAATTTGAAGGGTCTTCGATTTTACCATATTTGAAATAACAATATTTTAGCCTGACACGTTTTTAGATTTTAGAAAAAAATATTTTAAATGAGACAAAAAATCATTTTTATGACACAAAAAGACAGCAATAGTTTTATATTTTTATCTGTTCCACTTGCACACAAGTGTCTCATGGGGTTATGTAAAGCTCTCCTGTTGGGTGCTGTGCATGGTGCAAGTATGGATTAAAGCTTAGGAATCTTAAGCTTCAGTCACCTGAAACATTTAAATTAGGAAGCAAGCAATCCTGTCCAACATTTGAAAAGAGCAAGACACTCTCTTTATTTTATTTGTTAGGTAATTAATCTGTCTTTTCCCCAAGGAGAGAAACAAGTGGCATCTTCCATCAATGTGTTGCACAAATATCTGTGAACAGAGAGTGCAAGCAGAGGCTGATACAGGATGTGAAAAAAAAATGAGAGACCCTTGTGGCATTTTCTCCTAACTTATTGCAATCTCCCCTTTAAAATGTGGGAATAATCAATCTTCTGAGGAAAAAGGCCCAAGGAAGGTTTTTGCTTCTGTGGAATAATGGGATGGCTAAAGATTTCAGGAGGCAAGACGAATTAGTGAGAATGACCATGAGAAATCAGAGAAAAGTCAGATCCATGGATGAAGTGATGTTTACCACTGTGAATCAATGAGAAGTAGGAGCAAATGAAAAGAAAGCTGATACAACATTTTCTGAATAAATGTAACCTTTCAGCTGTCATAGAAAAATTAATACTCACTATGATACAACATATTTCGTTTAGAAAGTTAACTTAAATTTAAAGCTTAATAATTACATTTATTGAAGAAATGAAAACGTATTTGTGGTTTAGAATAAATAATGTGTTCTGCTACAGGTAAGAAGACTACATAAATAAATAGAAATAAGACTAAATAAATAAAGAGGAAAATAACAAATTAGATGTTATTAACATTAAAAACTGACACTCATCTAAAGAAAGAGAAGGAGAGACAGAAAGAGAGAAGAACTCATCTCAAGCATGTATTAAAAACTCCTAAATAAGAAGTCTTCAGATGTTAAGAAAAAGGAAGTCTTCAATAAGAAGATAATGGAATAGCAAAATGGGGGAAATATACCAAAAGATATTTCAAAAAAGAGAGTACAGAATGTTATGTAAACATATCAAAAGATGCTCGGCTTCTTAGTAGTCAATTAAATGCAAAAGCGTGATACCTGGAATTATCACTCACCAACCAGAAAGTTCAAATGAAAATGACAGGTATTATCAAGTTTGACAAGAATGTGTATAATCCTTGAATCTCATTCACTGCTGCTGAAGAAGAAAAATCATACAAATGTTTTGAAAATATTTAGAAATATCTAAAAAGATAAACACAAGAAAGCTATGACTCGAAAATTTTACTACTACGTGTATACTGAACAATAATTTAGACACACACCACCAAAGCTCAAGTTCTAGAATTTATATACCAGTGCTGTTCTCAATAGACACAAACTGAAAATCACTCATATTGTAATACACATTGGAATAAATTAATTAATAGTTAAATATTTACACTATGGTATCCTATGCAACAGTGGCAATGCATGATCACAACAACAGGCAACCATATAGGCATATTCACAAACAACATAAAATAAAAAAGCCCAATCCAAAAGTGATTTTACTGTGCCATAACACTTATATAAAATACAAAATACAGGTAAAGTTATCTTTTTGTTAGATACCAGAACAATATTAAACCTTAAGGGGAGTCACTAGAATGGGACCAGGGGGCCTCTGAGTATCTGGCAATTTTCTGTGTCTTTATCTAGAAGCTATGTTTAGAGTGTATTCAGATGCTGCATTTTCTGAAATTGGTCATTTCCTTACAAACCATGCATGTTTTTCGTTGTTTTTTATACATAACAAAAACTAAAGAAGATAGACCAGGGAAGGTAATTGTATTAGCACTTTAATATCCATGCTTTTCAAGGTGGAAGTGAAAAGTATTAAATACTTGACATTGTGATTACTTCTTAAAAGTAAGGTGAAAATTTGAGGTTAATAAATAAGACATACTTCTTCATATATAATCCTCAAAGAGGAGGGGGTAGAAAGGAGTATTATTTTTTTTTTCTTTAATACAGAATCGTTAAGATAGAAAATAATGAAAACAGACTAGGTTTAAGAAAGAGCACACTGGACTTCCCTGGTGGCACAGTGGGTAAGAATTTGCCTGCCAATGCAGGGAATAGGGGTTCCATCCCTGGTCTGGGAAGATCCCACATGCCGCAGAGCAACTAAGCCCGTGTGCCACAAGTACTGAGCCTGTGCTCTAGAGCCTGCAAGCAACAACTATTGAGCCTGCATGACACAACTACTGAAGCCCATGCACCTAGAGCCCATGCACCACAACGATGAGTAACCCCTGCTTCTCTAGTAACAACTGGAGAAAACCTGTGCAGCAACGAAGACCCAACACAACCAAAAATTTAAAAAAATTAAATCTTTTGACTTCTGAGATGACTCACTCACGTGGCTGTAGGTAAGAGGCCTCAGTTCCTTGCCACATGGATCTCTCCTTAGGGCTGCTTGAGTGTCCTCATGACATGGCAGCTGGCTTACCCCAGGATGAGTGATCTAGCAGAAACCAAAGCAGAAGCTGCAATGTCTTTTATAACTTTGGAAGCTGCACTTTGTCATTTCTGCAATTTCTTATTAGTTAAACAGTCAACCCTTTTCAAGTGCGAGGAGCCACACTGGTACATGAAGACTGGGAGATAATTAGGGGATAATTAGGTCCATCTTGGAGGCTGGCTACCAAAGTGGCTGACTAGCCAAAGTCTGAATTTTGTTTTCTTCACTTCTGGAGAGAAAATGGTCAGTGAACCTCATTGGTGGTCTTTGAGATGTACCAAAGCTACCTCTTGCTCTCACCCCCAGCTGTGTGGCTGACAGGGTCTTGGTGCTCCAGCCGGGTGTCAAGCCTGTGCCTCTGAGGTGGGAGAGCCGAGTTCAGGACATTGGTCTACCAGAGACCTCTGGCACCTTGTAATATCAAATGGTGAAAGCTCTCCCAGAGATATCCATCTCAACGCTAAGACCCAGCTCCACTCAGAGACCAGCAAGATCCAGTGCTGGACATCCCATGCCAAACAACTAGCAAGACAGGAATGAAGGCCCACCCATTAGCAGAGAGGCTGCCGAAAATCACAATAAGGTCACAGACACCCCAAAACACACCACCAGATGCGGATCTGTCCACCAGAAAGACAAGATCCAGACACACCCACCAGAACACAGGCACCAGTCCCCTCCATCAGAAAGCCTACACAACCCACTGAACCAACCTTAGCCACTGGGGGCAGACACCAAATACAACGGGAACTACGAATCTGCAGCCTCTGAAAAGGAGACCCCAAACACAGTCCCCAAAGCCAAATGAGAAGACACAGAAACACACAGCAGATGAAGGAGCAAGGTAAAAACCCACCAGACCAAACAAATGTGGAGGAAATAGGCAGTCTACCTGAAAAAGAATTCAGAGTAATGATAGTAAAGATGATCCCAAATCTTGCAACTGGAATGGAGAATAGACGAGAAACGTTTAACAAGGACCTAGAAGAACTAAAGAGCAAACAAACAATGATGAACAACACAATAAATGGAATTAAAAATTCTCTAGAAGGAAACAATAGCAGAATAACTGAGGCAGAAGAATGGATAAATGACCTGGAAGATAAAATAGTGGAAATAACTACTGCAAAGCAAAATAAAGAAAAAAGAATGAAAAGAATTGAGGACAATCTGAGACATCTCTGGGAAAACATTAAATGCACCAACATTTGAATATAGGGGTCCCAGAAGTAGAAGAGAAAAAGAAAGACACTGAGAAAATATTTAAAGAGATTATAGTTGAAAACTTCCCTAATATGGGAAAGGAAATCGTTAATCAAGTCCAGGAAGCGCAGGGAGTCCCATACAAGATAAACCCAAGGAGAAACATGCCAAAACATATATTAATCAAACTATCAAAAATTAAATACAAAGAAAAATATTAAAAGCAGCAAGGGAAAAACAACAAATAACATACAAGGGAATCCCCATAAGGTTAACAGCTGAACTTTCAGCAGAAACTCTGCAAGCCAGAAGGGACTGGCAGGACATATTTAAAGTAATGAAAGGGGAAAAGCTACAACCAAGATTACTCGACCCACCAAGGATCTCGTTCAGATTCGACAGAGAAATTAAAACCTTTACAGACAAGCAAAAGCTAAGAGAATTCAGCACCACCAGACCCGCTTTACAACAAATGCTAAAGGAACTTCTCTAGGCAGGAAACACAAGAGAAGGAAAAGACCTACAATAAGAAACCCAAAACAATTAAGAAAATGGTAATAAGAACATACATATCAATAATTACCTTAAATGTAAATGGATTAAATGCTCCAACCAAAAGACATAGACTGGCTGAATGGATCCGAAAACACGACCGGTATGTATGTGGTCTACAAGAGACCCACTTCAGACATAGGGACACATACAGATGGAAAGTGAGGGGATGGAATAAGATATTCCATGCAAATGGAAATCAAAAGAAAGCTAGAGTAGCAATTCTCATATCAGACAAAAAAGACTTTAAAATAAAGACTATTACAGGAGACAAAGAAGGACACTACATAATGATCAAGGGATCAATCCAAGAAGAAGATATAACAATTGTATATATTTATGCACCCAACATAGGAGCACCTCAATACATAAGGCAAATGCTAACAGCCATAAAAGGGGAAATCGACAGTAACACAATCATAGTAGGGGACTTTAGCGCCCCTCTTTCACCAATGAACAGATCATCCACAATGAAAATAAATAAGGAAACACAAGCTTTAAATGATACATTAAACAAGATGGACTTAATTGATATTTATAGGACATTCCATCCAAAAACAACAGAATACACTTTTTCTCAAGTGCTCCTGGAACATTCTCCAGGATAGACCATATCTTGGGTCACAAATCAAGCCTTGGTAAATATAAGAAAATTGAAATCGTATCAAGTATCTTTTCCGACCACAATGCTATCAGACTAGATATCAATTACAGGAAAAAAATCTGTAAAAAATAGAAACACATGGACGCTCAACAATACACTACTTAATAACCAAGACATCACTGAAGAAATCAAAGAGGAAATTAAAAAATACCTAGAAACAAATGACAATGAAAACATGAAGACCCAAAACCTATGGGATGCAGCAAGAGCAGTTCTAAGAGAGAAGTTTATAGCAATACAATCCTACCTCAAGAAACAAGAAATATCTCAAATAAACAAGCTAACCTTACACCCAAAGCAATTAGAGAAAGAAAGAAAAAAAAAAAAACAAAGTCAGCAGAGGAAAGACATCCTAAAGATCAGACCAGAAATAAATGAAAAAGAAATGAAGGAAACAACAGCAAAGATCAAAAAAAACTAAAAGCTGGTTCTCTGAGAAGATAAACAAAATTGATAAACCATTAGCCAGACTCATCAAGAAAAAAAGGGAGACGACTCAAATCAATAGAATTACAAATGAAAAAGGAGAAGTAACAACTGACACTGCAGACATACAAAGGATCATGAGAGATTACTGCAAGCAACTATATGCCAATAAAATGGACAACCTGGAAGAAATGGACAAATTCTTAGAAAAGCACAACCTTCCAAGACTGAACCAGGAAGAAATAGAAACTACAAACAAACCAATCCCAAGCACTGAACTTGAGACTGTGATTAAAAATCTTCCAACAAACAAAAGCCCAGGACCAGATGGCTTCACAGGCAAATTCTATCAAATATTTAGAGAAGAGTTAACACCTATCCTTCTCAAACTCTTCCAAAATATAGCAGAGGGAGGAAATCTCCCAAACTTATTCTATGAGACCACCATCTCCCTGACACCAAAACCAGACAAAGATGTCACAAAGAAAGAAAACTACAGGTCAATATCACTGATGAACATAGCTGCAAAAATCCACTGCACAATACTAGCAAACATAATCCAACAGTGCCTTAAAAGGATCATACACCATGATCGAGTGGGGTTTATCCCAGGGATGCAAGGATTCTTCAATACATGCAAATCAATGTGATACACCATATTAAAAAACTGAAGGATAAAAACCATATGGTCATCTCAATAGATGCAGAAAATGCTTTTGACAATATTAAACACCCATTTATCATAAAAACCCTCCAGAAAGTAGGCATAGAGGGAACTTTCCTCAACATAACAAAGGCCATATATGACAAACCCACAGCCAGCAACGTTCTCAATGGTGAAAAAGTGAAACCATTTCCACCAAGATCAGGAACAAGACAAGGTTGCCCACTCTCACCACTATTATTCCACACACTTTTGGAATTTTTAGCTACAGCAATCAGAGAAGAAAAAGAAATAAAAGGAATCCAAATCGGAAAAGAAGAAGTTAAGCTCTCACTGTTTGCAGATGACATGATACTATACATAGAGAATCCTAAAGATGCTACCAGAAACCTACTAGAGTTAATCAAAGAACTGGTAAGGTTGCAGGATACAAAATTAATGTACAGATATCTCTTTCATTCCTATACACTAAAGATGAAAATTCTGAAAGAGAAATTAGGGAAACACTCCCATTTACCACTGCAACACAAAGAATAAAATACCTAGGAATAAACCTACCTAAGGAGACAAAAGACGTTTACTCAACAAACTATAAGACGCTGATGAAAGAAATCAAAGATGACACAAACAGATACAGAGATATACCATGTTCTTGGATTGGAAGAATCAACATTGTGAAAAT